>NC_050481.2:1850000-2450000 GCF_012460135.2 Molothrus ater | reverse complement strand
TTGTAACATTAAGTTTTTTGTCTGCTGCCTGGGATGTGAGCTGGTGGCATCTTCCCATTGTCATGACCATGTAATGAGACTGATGCTGAAAAATAAAACAGCTCAAGGCACATTCCACAGCAGCCCCGTCCTGTTCATGATTTGTACAGAGACCCCGGCCGGCGATAGATTTGCTCCAGAGCTGAATTCTCACCCAGCCACCCACGGGCGTGGTTTTCCTCATCTCCCTCTTACACCTTGCCAGCAGAAGGGACCCACCAGTGAGAAGAACTGGGAGGTACTGAGGAATCCCAGGAGCCTGCTGGGAAAATTGGGTTGTAGAGGCTCCCCACAGCTCAAAGCCTCTCCAGAAAAGGTTCCCCCACAGTGACCTCAGACTTTTTTCCCTCATGAGGACAAGAGCACAGACAGTCCTTGCCAGCTGGGACGTACCTCTGCGGCAGCCCCCACCCCACGGCGCCGACTCTCTCCTGGGCTTCAGGGAAACCAGCCGGCCCGATGGCTGGTGCGGGGTCTCGACCACAAAGCTGGAAACAAGAAGGCACCAGCTGGGTAAAGCTGGGGCAGCAGGCTCTCTTGGAGGAGGGCACAAAAATTTGAGGCACACTTCTTGGTCCTTGGAGGACGAACACATGCTGTCCTTGCTGCCTGCACAGACCTTCTTGTTGTCATCTTATCACAGGGGTTCCATACTGTTGTCTCCTCATTGCAAAAGTTTCACACCTTCTTGGTGTTTCTTGTGGGCAGCTCCTGAGAGCACTGACTCTTTCTTCTTCACAAAGCAGCCACCTGACTCCAGCTCCCTTCCCACCCAGCCACCCCACTCTTCTATAGCACTCTTCTTCTCATTGCTTACAGTTGTGGCCTGGTAAACTCAGGCCTGTTCCTAATCTTTGATAATTGGCCCAGCTGCAACTCTTTGGGGGTAAGATTACTTTCTACACTATCTTTATTTTCTTATATTCTATCCCACTACACCCTCTCACCCCTCTTGAAAGCAGGATGGCCACTTCATCTGCAACCTCCAAAGCCAGGGAGGAGTGAGTAGTGGAAAGGAAAGTGTTCCTATGAAGTGGCTGCTCTTGCCCAAGTTTGGCTGGAAAGGAGCCTTGGCAGGAGGGTACCCCCAAAACAGTGGCTGAGCAGGTGCTCCACAAGCTGGGGGCTCACCTTGGCAGTATGATAACCTCGTCTTGACTGACCCGACTAAAATTGTTTTGGCCCGGAAAGGCAACTGCGCTCATCATGTTGGCGTCCTGGAAGGGAACAGCAGAACATCAGCAGAAACCCAGAACATGTGCTGGATTTCTGAAACAGGAAGCCTCACACACTTTCTTCCTTGATGTCTTAGCCCTTCCCTCAAAGGGGCTGAGGCACTCCTGAGACTTGGACTAGCTCATTGGGAGCGTGCCTAGGCTGGGTGGTGAGGAAGGTGACAAGGGCCCAGACCAGGCAGCTGGAATGTTTTGCCAGCACACTGCCACAAAGCCATGAGGAGGAACCCCACAGAAATGACAAGCTCACCTCGAGAAGGGCTTTCAGCATGTTTCCTGTTGTATCCATCTCCAGCAGGCAGCTATCAAAGAAGGTGATGCTGACCACTTTTTTTCGCACCGCAAGGATACCGATGCTCCTGAAGGTGAATTCCACCTCTTTGTTTTCTCGGAGGGCCCCAGCAAAGTAAAGCAGGGTCTCCTGTACACACTGCTCCACAATTTCATGGCGAAAGTGGGTGTGTGCAGCGATGTCTTCAAAGTCTGGCTGAACAACAGGTATCTCCTCTGGTGAACAAGCACAAAGTAACAGTGCCTCTCTCACCAAGTTTCATCTAGCTCAGAAACTAGAGGTCATCAGCACCCAGCTCTCAGGCAACACTGACAGACAGTGCCCCCCTCTTCCAGCTTCATCCACATCTCCAGGATGGACACAGGGGACAGGAAAGGCCAGGGAAACCTCTGCCTCCTGCTGTGAGCAGCCAGATGGAGCACATGGGAGCTGAGCAGAGAAGGCTGGCTCCTCAGGGAGGAGCAGGGTGCTGGGCTGTCACATCTGTGCCCACATCAGCACTTTGCAGGTTGGAAGAGTTTCTGTTTGCTATATTAGAGGGGTTGGCACCAAGCCACAATGCAAAGCCTGTGTAACGAAAGGATCCCATCTTCTTACCAGGAATTTTGGTCTCATCACCTTCAAGGTTGTAAAACATCTTCAGAGTCTTGTTCATAATGAACATAGGTCTCTCAACAGGCAAAACCTTGCCCTCTGCCACATTGGCATGCGCTGGGACAACTGCAAAACTCCCAAGTCCAATATCCACTGCCTAAAAACACAGGCAAGAGGAAGTGTTGGAAGGGCTGCCCAAAGGTAAGGAGGCTGCCAGATGACCTGCACGGCCCTGGGCATGACACTTTGGGCCTTGCTCCAGAGCCCCAGAGGGGCAGGATGAGGCACATGCAGGAGACAAGACTCACCTTCTTCTTCAAGAGCTGTCTGTAGATGTGCTGAGACATTCCAGACCAGACCTTGCAGATTTCTGGAAAGCAAGTGGAAGCCATACCCTGCTCTGAAGTCAGCACAGGCCACCATTCCCCACGTCCCTACCCAGGCAGGTGACAGTGGAGTGCTCTCAAGTTCTTCCTCACCCTGAATAAGCACTCTCACTGACAGAGGCTGCCCAGCTGTGTTCTAGACTGCCCCCAGGCTCAAAGCCTGCCCTGTGTCCAAGACAGGCCTGGAGGAAAAAGGCAGGCTGTATTTGTAAAGGTGATTTCCACTTTTAGACATTTCCAGCGCCTGGAGGCCTGGGCTACTGTAGATGGATGTAATGTGTATGTCTGATACACCCATAGCTGGATGGCTGCAGAGGGTTGTTGGTATTAACACTCAGAGGGAAAGGACAAAAGGGGGCTGTGTCACAGACATCTTTTATGAAAAATCCTTTCCTTAGGATTTTTCCTCCTGAGAAGCTGAGAGGCCTCAGGAACAAAATGTAAACATTGATTATCTGCTGCTGTGGAATGCAACAGGTGGGTCTGTGATTGATCTCATGTGGTTGTTTCTAATTAATGGCCAATCACAGCCCAGCTGGCTTGGACAGAGAGTCCGAGACAGAGCCTTTGTTATCATTCTTTCCTATTCTACTATTAGCTAGCCTTCTGATGAAATCCTTTCTTCTATACTTTTAGTATAGTTTTAATGTAATATATATCATAAAATAATAAATCAAGCCTTCTGAAACCTGGAGTCAGATCCTCGTCTCTTCTCTCAACCTCAGACCCCTGTGAACACCATCACAGGGCTGGAGGAAGGGGGCCATGTAGAAATAGAGTAGCACTTTTCTGGGACAAAAATCCTTGTTCTAGATCCTGGAGATTAGCACAACACAGTACAGCACAAGAGCAAGAAAGAGGCCAAGAAATGAGCATGGACTATAGGGGGAATCAAGACCATCAAAGACCCCCGAAGTCCTCTGACCTAATTCTGAAGATGTGTGAAAGAACAGACTGCACATGATAACTAATTTGTGCAGAAAGCAAGAAACCTATCTCTAAAAAGGTATCCCTACCAAGCCTGGTCAGAGCCCCCAGGACCCTGGACTTATATCCATGTGCTTATTTAGCAGTAAGTCAGGAACTAAATAGAAAAATCCATGCCAACTGTGTAATTTTTAAAATAAAACTTTTTGAGTTTGTGTGGACCCTCTGATTTTTGTTGTTCCCTGCAGCTGCCTGATATTATAAGAGAAAAACCCTTGCAGAGAAAAGAGAAAATAGTAAAATAAAAAGCAGGCCTTTATTTGGAGGCTTCCAGGTGTCCCAGTGGTCATGGACACACCTGGCATCAGATGTCTACCATTTTATAAATCTGGCAAATCATCATATCTAACAAACTTTGTCCAATTAGAAGAACAGTTGGTTATGTAATTTTTTTCTTTGGATATTGCCCCACTGGAGTTGGTCCAGGGCTTCTTTGCTCCACTTCTTGTGGTGTCTTCCCAGATTCTGATTGGAAAACAAAATGCACTTCTAGGTTCTCTTCTTGAAAAGAAGACTGAACAGTATTTCATGAATCTGCTATATGGTTAATTTATAACCCTAAAATATAAGGGAAAGGGTAGGAAAAATACTGGGAGCTATACAACTATGTAATAGTAATCTATAGATCTATGAATATATGGAAAATACATAAAAATCAAGTGATCTTTAGGCATCACTAGCATCTATGAATCTTGGGTGTTCCCTTCTCCTTATGGGTGGGACATCACAACTACCAAAGGCACCTTAGAGCTCCAGGGCACAACAAAGCAGGGCTCTCCTTGCAGCAGTCTGCACCCTTCCAGAAGGGTCCCACCTATGGCCCCAGCCTCAGGCTTTCCACAGCTTGTCTCCATGTGATCCTGGAGGATCCTGCTCCTGCAAGGGACCCCTGGGGCCTTACCTACGGTGTTGAGCTCCTTGAGGGTTGGGAGCTCCTCTGGCTCCACAGCATTATAGAGCAGATACTTGTGCATCTTTGCCCTGGCTGGGCAAGAGGTGCTTTTCCTGCTACGAAAACTCTGCTCCTCTCTTCCCCCTCAACACTTCTCAGGCAGTGTCTCCAATGCTCTGCCTCAGCCTCCTTTCACCTCCTGGCAGCAGGACAGCTCCTGAGTAGCAGAAGGCTGGTGACAGCAGTCCTGGTGTCACCCCAGGGACGGGGTATGGAGCAGGAGCTGTTGCTGTGGGTGTCCTGCTGTGACATCATGCCATGGGAGACAGGCCTGCATGGAACCTGCCACCAGCCAGCCTCACCCAGCATTAGCTTCAGCATTAGCAGGGCAGCCCCACGGGGCACCCCAGGCTGCTGCACGGATGGTCCTACCTGCACACCTCAGCTCATCCCCCCTGGATGGCTACACAGAAGGTGTTGAAATTAGTGCTGAAAGGCTTTGAGCACTCAGAATAGGGCTGGAGACCCCCCTGGACCTCAGGAGAGGGCCACCTCAGGCCACAAGAGAAATTAACCCTACTTAAAGGTCAACATTCATCCCCTCCTATTCCCTAGGGCCACTGGGATGTACCTCTTTCACTACACCAGGATCCACAAAGGACTGCTAAGTGCACATAGGCTGCTGCAAAGACACTGTGTGCCTTGCAGCTGCATCCTCCAATGCACAGTCACCCTTCTGGAAGGATAACAATCCCTTGGCCACGACAACTGGCTTCCCAAGCTTCCCACTGAATTTGCAGAGATTCTTTGCACCTGGCCATATGCACCCCAATTAACCATCCCAGACAGGGACTGATAACCATCTGCAGGTGATGCAGGGAATCACCTTCTATGAAACAGGAATTTTGTTTGGCCATCAGATTGTAACTTTCTCCTACTTACCCTAGTGACATTATCCCAACTCACTGTTCAGGAAAACAAGGCATAGCTGAAACCCTGATGGACCATTTTCATCTAGCCATAAGAACATTTGTCCCCACATTGTTTCCCATGTGAAAGCAGAGTGCCAGGCTCCTTCATGGCTCAGGTGATTGCCCACCCACTGATTTTGCTCCAACACTGGCCAGACACAAAAATGAATGAAAACTCATGTGTGGGCATGTATAATATAGCCACTGGGTATGGCATACCAGGTTTGAAGGAACATGGACATTGTGGCTGTTGTTGTCAGGTAGAATACAAATAGCTACCATGAGCTGATGGCCGCTCCAGATTTATTTTTTTAAATATAGGCAAACTAACCTTAACTTCTGGTTCTTTATTTTTAAACTTTGACCAGTACCTTTATTTAATGATACATGACTTTAAAATACTGTTCATGAAAACTTCTCAAATTTCCGTAATACCTTGGGGGTGCCTTCTCATTAAGATTTCTTAAACTTTCTATACAGGTGTGATTTATGGCCTTATTTGACAACTACTCCTTGGACAGATCTTGAATTTACTGAGACAATATCTGTGAGTAAATGTTATTCATGTACATTAGTGGTTTCCAAGTCAGGCAATTAGCTTACAAGTATTTGCAGGCTCCTTCTTATGTTTTTTTCACAACATAGTCAGGGCACAGTATTAATATTCAGTGCTGAGTCTAATAAAATTTCCATTGCCTTCTGGGGTTAATAATGAACACAGCAGGGACAAAATCAGTATCACTGTATTAACTATCATTAAATAAGGTATCTAAGCATTAGCAACATAACAATTGAAAAGTTTGATGTATATAAAAAATTTGTATCTGTCAATTTAGGTCATTCAAATTCTAACTTTTATATTAAGCCTTGGATTTTGAAATTAGCAACGTGCAAACACATTCTGCATGGTCAATTAAACTGAACTCCACTATTTCACATAACTGCAGGAACTGTAAAAACCAGAACTAAACTTCATTTCAGTCAGTTTCAAACAGGTATTTTAGAAGGTTTTTTTCCTTAATGAAAATAGTTGTCTGAATCAATTGATTTTAAGTATGAAATTCTCTGAAGAATTTAATCCTACAGCATATATCCATATAATTAAAATACTAAAGTCATCAAACCTGAGGGATGTATGATGTCTGGTCTAGCACCTGGAAGTCTGTGGTAGAGGGCTCAATGCCTATTCCCCACTTGGTTTAAGCATTTGTGTGGATAAGTGGTCTCCATATAACCTGTCAAGCCAACAAAGAGAGGAGAACACAACCCACCTATGTCTGAAGTCACCTCTGTACGTAATAAAATCACATTTGGAAAGCTGGAAAGAAAAAGAAAATGCCTCAGAAGGACATCAGTAAAACAGAAGAGGAGAGACCAGGGATTACAGCTCCCCACATGCTCAGAGCAGGGAACTCACCTGAGCACTCCCATAATCCCATCTGAATTATCCTGGGAAACAGGAAAAAGGGCATTGTTAATGCCTTTTGCAGTCTTCTCCCACTATGGACTTTGGATATAAATGAAATCATGAGTTCATAGGTTGGACAGGGTAAACACGAGCCAAGCTTAGATGATGCCTGTGCATGGGTTTTCCCTGAACTCTTTTCTGTTAGAAGATTTATTGTGGGAGGAGAGGCTCCATGTGAGCACTGATTAACTTCAAAATGCCTAAGTCTGCATGCTTCTGGTCTGAGAAATGTTATTTATAGATGACCCCTGCTTGGGAAGACCCACTACCTGCTCATACTGCTGCAACAGACTGCATCCACTCTTGCTCTGGGAGCAATCCTGCTGCTCCCAATGTGAACCACACAGTGACTCTGAAATTAATATTAGTTGGCTTTATTAGCAGTTTGGGCTAGTAACTCTATGGGCTTAGAAAGTGTGGCCTCTTAAGGCAGGCCTCTGCAGAAAAAAACAGAGGTGAGACAGTAGAGAAATACGAGACTTTGTTTGCAGCTTCATAATATGCGTGTTATACAGATTGGAAGGACAGGTGAAATACACAGAGCAATAAAATAAAACTTCCAAGGACTAAATCTAACCATCCTGTATGCTAAACATATTTTAACATACACAATTAAAATGAAATAGTTTCATAAGAATTGCAATTTATCTTCTCACACAAATGAGAACAAAATTAGTTTTAAATGTGTCAGAAGCAAATTTGTTCCTCCTTCAGACTGAAACAGGGCTGGGGACTTTTGGAACAAAGGCACTTACAGTGAATACCTGCAAGTATCTGTAAGCACTTGCATTTCTCATTTCCATCTTCATTTTTCTCCTTCTTCCTCAAAGCAATTAAAATCTTCCTTTTGCTGGAAGGCCTGTGGGGAATAGTCACAGGGAGCTCTGAGAGACAATGAGGTCCTGAGGTGAACCAGCTACCCCTGGGTATTTCCTCAGCATCTTCTCCACAGTACTCCTGGTGGTGCTGTGCTGCTGGTAAACCTTTCTTTGTTTCAGCAAGCACTGCTGGCACATGGAAATGCTGTTTCCATTGGGCAGCAAGTGACTGAGCAAGAGGACACAGTCTTAAGCTGCACCAAGGGAAATATAGGTTAGGTATTTGGAAAAAGTTTTTTACAGAAAGGGTGATAAAGTTGAGGAATGATCTGCCTGGGGAGGTGGTGGAGTCACCAACCCTGGAAGCATTTAAAAAGAGATTGGATGTGGCACTCAGTGCCATGGTTTAGTTGTGATGGTTTTAGGGCATGGGTTGGACTCAATGATCTTAAAGCTTTCTTCCAACCTCGTGATTCTGTGTGGGAATCCAGGTTTGTGCCTCTGGCCAAGGGCTGAGTCACTCCTCTCCCTTCCACCCTGACTGACCTAGCCTCATTTCGTCTGGAAGAGTCAAGCTGCACTTTAGGTAAGTGCAGCTAAATTGGGCAGATGATAACTCTGTTTCTGCATGTCCACTCAATTAATCTGTTCCTGGACTGCCAGTGATAATAATTCTCCAAGAATTACCGATTAAGTCATACACTTAAAATTATTTTCTAAAGCCTCCTATTGTCATCTGAGAACTTTGATGTGGACTCTTGCTATTACAGATCATTACTGTTCAGCATCATCACATTCAAAATATAGATTTTGGTTTTGCTTGTTCATTCACAGGACTATAAATGTACCAAAGGAATTACTACTTCATATTCTAGCTCTTATTTGCTAGAACTTTCCTTACCTAATTTTCCCTCTGAGACTTTTGCAAACTTCTGTTGCTTTATTCTTTTATGGTATTTTCTGCAATTTTTTCCCATCTTCGTTATTAGTACTGAAACTATTCATTGTCTTTCCCTTTCCATTTTGCAAAAAACCTGAAATTCCCTTCCCCCCAAACTGTTTAGGGCTTTCACTTCTGGTTTGTATCAGATGGGCTAAAGCTCTAGTTTTTTGTTTTGCTAAATCCTAATTAAACTTCTGGCCCACATACAAATTATGCCTATTACCTCTGTGGCAGCTTTTTTTCTTTTGACTAATCTATGAGACATACTCATTTTCCTATGTATTTTGTACTAAAGGAAATTTAGAGATGAGAAACTTGGCTCTTCAAACAATTAATCAGTGAATAGCATGCAGAGATGTAATCTGCTTTCATACAGTCCTCCCAGCATCAATCCCAGATGAGGAGTTTTCTGCTGTCTACCAGTCAGAAGACTATTTAAGACCATTTTACCAAGATAGGACATACATATTCAGATTAAAAAAGAAATAAGTGAATAGGCAAAAACAAACAAACAAAATAAAAACAAAACAAAAACAGGGGAAAATTAATGCTGATGTAAAGCCAGCTAATTAAACTATTCTTGCTATACAGCCACCATAGGCCAATTCCCACAGTTTCCAGATGTTTATTACAGGATATGCCTGGACAAATCTTCTTCCATAAAAGCTCTTTGACACAAAGACATTAAACTTTAAGTACCTTAACACAACAGTGAACCTCTAAAAAGGGATTTACTTTAGCTTTTTATATACAAAAACAGCTGGAAAGGGAACAGAATGACAAAGAAGTAAAACAATACTTACAGACAACCACTTAGTAAATCTCCACCTTCTTCTCCTTTAGGCACAGAAGAGAACTCCATCAGCACCATTTACACAATAGTCCTATTAAGCTTAACATTTTCTAAAAGATTAAGAGCCTGATCAAAATAATACTGAAATCACTGGAAATCTTCTATTTTACTTGAACAACTTTGGATCTGGTCCATACTGATTCCATAAGACTAACTGCTTATAAGGACTCAGATTAAATCTGGAGGAAAATAACTCTGGTTATAACCTCCATAAAAATACAATAAAAAGGAACACATCCTTGCTTTCTATTTACTTTACTTCCCATATATTTTTAAAAAGGACATTTTCAGCATTTTGCTCCACAATATAATCAAATTAATTTGGTTTGAGGAAGTGAAATGAAGATAAGGCATACAAGTTGTTTCCAATGCTGAGATTTATCATTATTCATAGTGAAAATAACTACTGTTTTATACCTCAGTTTCGTGCTGAAAGAAAAATTATTTGCCAAAAATTGGGGTGAGAATGGGACATACTTTTTCTTTCCAGAAAATGCTCTCTGTATTGCCAGTTCCAGAGTCCCGGTTCTGTGTTTTGTCCATGTCCCAGTTAGCTATGGACTTTTCATCATTATTTCACATGTTCACAAAATTCAAGATCAGACTTCTGTAACTGAGAGTTTTACTCCCACTTGTACACATTTGTATGTGTGTTCATGTATCTGTACTGTAGACCAAGGCCAAAAAAGGAATATAGCAGCAAACATTAAAAACAAGAAACATTATTCCAGAATGTTTTAACTAAAATGTATGTTGGTTGGATACTGATCATTCCTAATTTCAGGCAAGGCTTCTGTTGTTTTGCCATGAGTGACAGAGAAAATACATTTTTTTGTCCCTGCATGAGAAAAATGAAAAACAAAACCCAAAAAGTCATGATCAAAGAACAGTTGTCAACTGGCTGACAAACACACACAGATTTGTAGGACAAATGAAGCCGTGGCTACAAGCAGGAGCTCATCATACCCAAAAAAACCAAAAAAAAAGAAGTGTCAAAAACTGCAGTGATTTAAGTGGGACTAAAACAGATGCCAAAGTATCAATGCTTTTATAGCCAAAAAGGTTAAACCACATTGTAAATTTTTTTAACACTGTCACAGACTGAGAGCTATTATTGCTTAATGCCACACTTGGCAACCAAATGGTACAAAGGAAACCTCTATTCTAATTTCATGAGTATTTCAATAAACTTATGCTAGGCTTTTTTGATTGCTAAGATATGATTAGCATCTTCTAGACATGGATAGATATAGACATGCTATCTCATCACCCAGCAATAACAAACTGGACAAGCTGCATCAGGTTCCAGGTTATCAGACAGTCCCAGTCTTAGCAGATTAGACAAATCAAGCAATATGGAACATCTACTGATTTCTTCCACCTCAGGACAGATGGCAGCTACAATCCAGTATACAGGGGACAAGCAGTGCAACTGCCACTACAAAATTAAATTCTCTCTCTCTATTCTGAAGACATTTGAAGAAGCCAAATGTGTTTATACCAGGTTGTATTTTGGCATGGCCACAGCATTTTTGATGCAGCACTCAAAGCTCTAACACTGCATTTTTCATACTGCCAAGCCACACCAAGTTACTACAAAAATCTCCCAAACCTCTGCTGTTAGGATGCCCAAAGCACACATTTCTGCTTCTATCCTATTTCAGTAGGGAGGCTTAAAGAGAAACCTTCTCAGAGTAGGCTCATGTGCAATAATGAAGTCCAATTCCTGTATGGAATCTTTTTTCTTATGGCCTTAATTCACTTTTTTTCCATAGGGGAGAAGTATTATGCCCATTATACACATATAACAACCAAGGCAGTTCTTCCAAGTCACCATCACTAGCAAAGCAAGAGCACAATCCTGTCTTCTAACATTGGTACTAGATCAAATGACAATTTCTGCCATTTCCTAAAAGCACATAAGCTCTGGAAACCATTTTGTTACAGCAATCACCTCTAGAAATTTGCAGTATCACTTTATTACCCAGAAAGCTCATTTTGGGAGGAAAAAAAAAAAAAAAAAGCAGTTGTATACATCTTTTTTGCTAGCCCCATTTTTTGTGATTTCTCAGATCAGAGTGCCAATCAAGTATTATTCTCCTTCTTCCTACCGAGACCACAACACAAGGTGGTTATTTATTACCTGCTGAAAATTCTAAAAAGGGGCACTAAAATTTACAGTTTTGCATAGTACAGTTCTGTAGATAAAGGACTTCTGATGATTCTATAACTTTCTGAATTCTGCTCGAGGATTTTCAGTTAATATTCTTCAATACTATCCTGTAAGACCATACAGCTACATTGTTAAATCAATGTATACAATTATTATTTGGATTTTCTATCTTGACTTGCAATAAGAACTGCATTTCCAAAGCTATTTATCAGCACCATGGTCATGCCATAAAAGCTATTTCTTCCTTCCTAATTGTGCTTTTGTTCCTTTCTGTGCTGAGCAAAACACTGCAAAGGGTCTAATGTCTATATGCTTTCTTTCCAGCAAATTGAATGTTACAACCTCATTTCCTGGTCAGCTCCAGGTTCTTGGAAACTACACAGGGGTGGAAACTGGGGGACACAAGTGCTCCCCAGATCCCTGCTGCCCAGCATTACAGCAGCAAGGGAGAGCTGCAGACAACTTCCTAATACATCCTTCCAGGAGAAGCTTTTCCTATTAAAGCCAGCAATAGAGCCCAACCAGTAAAAGCAGTAAGTTCTTCCAAAATATTCCCACTCTGCTCTTGACACTGCCTTTTACAGGAAGCAATGATCCTCTTTCTCCAAGTCTCGCCCAATTACAGGGAAATCTCTGAGAAGCAAACTCTCAAATGCTCTTCAGAGCTAAGAAAATCCAAGCCTTCCTACAACATTTCTGACATCTTCCCACTCTACCCTAAATCACATTTACATGGCTCATTCTTCTATTTAACACTTCCCACAACTTGAGTCCTTCCTGTCCTCACTTCCTTTTCCCTCCCTTTTCTGCAAATCTCGTTACTTTCATGCTTAGCTCACACAGAGTTTTCACAGCGCCCATGTGATATTTTTTTTTTCCCCAACTGATCACTTCTTGAAGTCAGCTCTCATCCTTCCTGGAGACAGACACTCCCCTCCTGACCGCACAGCAGCAGCACACTGCACTTCCACTTTGATTTGTAATAAGCAGAGCTCCTCTTTTTGCTTGTTTGCAATCCAGCTGCTGCCTCCCACAGCTGTGACAGTGTTCACAGGGGTCTCAGGTTGAGGGAAGAGATGAGGATCTGACTCCATGTTTCAGAAGGCTTGATTTATTATTTTATGATATATATTACATTAAAACTATACTAAAAGAATAGAAGAAAGGATTTTGTCAGAAGGCTAGCTAAGAATAGAATAGGAAAGAATGATAACAAAGGTTTGTGTCTTGGACTCTGTCTGAGCCAGCTGGGCTGTGATTGGCCATTAATTACAAACATCCAACATGTGCCAATCACAGATCCACCTGTTGCATTCCACAGCAGCAGATAATCAATGTTTACATTTTGTTCCTGAGGCTTCTCAGCAGAAAAAAAATCCTAAGGAAAGGATTTTTCATAAAAGATGTCTGTGACACACCTCCACTTTGATGTGTAATAAGCACAGCTCCTCTTTTCACTTGTTTGCAATCCAGCTGCTGCCTCCCACAGCTGCAGGATTTGCCAGACCATCCCTTCCTAAGCAGCAGCTGCTGCAGCTTCCCGTGAGCTCCTAAGGAAGTGATGCTCTCCCTCCTCCCCATGCCCTGCACTGCTCCTTGACAGTCGGGAGGAGCAGCCACGATCCAGCTCTGTGCGGAGCAGGGTGACCCTGCCAGTCACAGGGGGAACATTTTGCTGTCTCCAGTGGCTGAGTTGATCAGCCTCTCTCCAGGGCTCAGAAGCACATTGAAAAGACTCTCGCTAGAGGAAGGATGGGGTTTGTGCTAGCTGTTGCTCCCACTGAACTTGGTTGCAGTTACATTCCCCTCTCCCCCCACTTGCACATCTTGCAGAACTTTCATTTCTCTCCAAACTCGACATCAAGGTTTATTGCAAACCAAAGGCGACTCCGACAAAGGAGAGAGAGAATGATTTGTTGTCTTATATATCAAGAGTTCTATTATCATTATAGTGTGAGGATTCCATATCACCAGTTTCATACCTCCTCCATGTTTCTCACAGGCAGCTCCTCTAAGCGCTGACTCTTCCTGGCCCTTGCAGCAGCCAACTGACTCCAGATCCCACCAATCCACTCTTTTATACCACTGCTCTTATTGGCTACAGGTGTGGCCTGTTAACATCAGGCCTGCTCCTAAACTTTAGTAATTGGTTAAGCTGAAACTCGTTGGGGGATAAGATTACATTCTATACCACCTTCATTTACCCATACTGTATTCCCCTACAAGGATACATCTGACTCCATGGATATCAGAAGGCTAAAGAATTACTTTATTACACTATATTATTCTACACATCTAAAACTGAATCTGTCAAGCACTCAACCCTGCTCACACTGCACTGAAATTCGTAACTCTCACCCAACAGTCCCGACACACAGACACTCTTGGCCCTGATAGGCCAAGGAAACAAAACACCATCACTGTGGGTAAACAATCTCCATATTGCATTCTACTTTTGCACAAACACAGGCACAGCAAGTGATAAGAACTGTGTTTTCTTTCTCTGAGGTTCAGAGAATGTGAATCCCAGAAATATTCTTGGGAAGAACTGTGCCTTGCTTTTCTCTGTGAAGAGAAATGTGGGGCTACAAAGGTTCATGTAATTACATGTAAGCATATGCGTAGGATTGTATATGCTTGTGTTACTTCAAAAAGATTTGCGTAGCAAAGCCTGCAAAATGAGAAAACACCAGTATTAAAGGAAGCAGGTGTGATTCAGCAGCTTGTTGTGGGCATGTGAGGAGACAGTCACATGTGGCTGCAGACTTCTTCAGAGCATATTGTGCCAACCTTCCACTTCCTCTAAAATCATAATCACCTCCGGAGCTCTTCTCAGCGTGCCCAAGTTCTTCCCAAGTATTCCTCCACTCATGACAAAATACATTTGGCAACATTGCTACAGCCTGTCTTAAAACCAATGAACTGGGACATGTGTTACACATGGTAACACACGTGTTAAACACAGGGCATTCAATATCCTCAGCTGCAGGATCTTCCTTTCCCTTTCCCTTTCCCTTCTGCACTGGATGCTGTACCAGAAGCCAGAGTGCTGCAGGTATGAACCAGCTCTGATACAGCACCACTGCTCATGGTGTGCACTGATCCAACAAGAGAAGATTTCTTGGGAAAGATCTCATCCCAGAATACAAGCTGGGTACCTTTTGAGTGCCTCATTCCAACGCACAAACTGCAGGACTGACAGGCAGCAAAGAGGGGTCTTTTAGTGACAGATCACCGTGATCTACAGGCTCACTAGAAGCAACAACATCAGGAACTTCGAAATCCAACATTTCCCAAGTCTGCTTATGCAACTTGCATACTTTGCTAATCATGTTTCCAAAGTTTTGCTGAGTGAGGTGTATTGTCCCTGTGCCCTGTAGCTGTGAGATCCTGCTGAGCAGAGCAACCTTGCAGCTCTGTGAGGCAGCAGCAGCCAGGCTGGCTCAGCATCTGGAGATCCCACTGCTGTACAGACTTCTGGTGAGGGAGACAATCTTCTGGTTTGATTTTTAATTGAAAAACTGTAATTGTAGCAACACCAGGCCCCAACTTGCATAATGAATAGAGTGTGGACCACTGAAATCTATAGCACAGATGACTCCTGCTTCACCTAATTAAGTAACAGCTTTTCCATATGCATATGTAAAGCATGCTAATGAAAAGAGAAAGGAAACTAACTTTTGTTGTTGTTAGGCTGCAGGAACTTAGGAAGCTGCTGAAAAGTCTGTTAGGGTATTTAGCTTTGTGGTTATAGACTGACTGGTTTTGCTTTTAAGCCTAAATGTGGGGGCTTTTGTTTGGTTGGCTGGTTGGTTTGGTTTTTTTTTGTTTTGTTTTGTTTTGTGTTTGTTTAATTTTTCTCTCTTAGCATTTGTTTTGCTGCAGTTATATTTTTATTGCCATTTCCCTATCCTTTAGTAATTGTGATCATCCTTTTCTGCTATTCTCTGTTGTTCTATAGTGATGCTTTTCCTTTTCCTCAACTTTCTCCTGCCTCCTTAGCACCACTGAGAGTAGCAAGTGTATGGGTAAGTGTGCACATGCTTCAGATCTACATCCAGCTCTGCAGAACCCTGGAAATAATGACTCTGAGAGAAACTCTGTTCATCCTCCACAGCAGTTGTGTGGAACACATGAACTTGCCCAGTTTCTGTCACACAGTCCAGCCACCAAGAAGTTATGAAAGGAGGTGTCTAGCACAGATTTTTCAAAGACCAACTTATAAATTTCTAAGAGTGTGGAAGTGTTTCAAGGAACAGCTTCTGTTTTGAGGACTTATCCCTTTGGTGTCTCTTCCTGAGAATGGCAACAAGTACTCCTGAGACCTCCATCTGCTAAAGTCACTATTCCAAAATGTGGAGGTGGTAAGATTTTGAATTGAGTATTGCAATATTTTTAGCATAGACAAAAAAAAAAAAAAAAAAAGAAAAAAATTGTGATCATTGCCTCATAAGAGACGAAACTGCTTTCCAAATGGAACTTCCTCTGAAATAGAGGTGGGTAAGCCTATGGAAAAGTTTTCCCTAGACAGATGCAATTTGAGGAGAAAAAGCAAGCACCTGAGCATATGATCTTACAAAGGGAAGCTGTGGTGGTGTGTGATGTAACGTTGTTTGATTTGGTCTGGTTCATCCTGAATAGTTTCCCCCTCTTTCCCTGGAAATCCCCAATTTCTTATCGTTATTTGTCTATCATGTTTCCCCTCCCCTATCCATCAGATGTGTCTTGTTGTCCCCACCCCTGGCCTTTGTCCATCACTTGGCAGCCCTGCCTTTCCTTCTAGAACCTTCTCCCCAGGGTGTCAAGTGATTGGGCAAGGGCAGGGACCCCTCCCCAGTTTTTTGCTGATTTGTTAGCCTCATACGTTCATCAAACTATGTATCAGTTTTTTCATACCCTCATTTGCCGTCGTGTTGCCCCTCCCAGGCCCTCCCCCTTCCCTTATAAGCTGTCATTTGCCCTCAGTTCGGGGCTCAGTCCTTCTCCCTCCACCCTGCTTTTTCTCCCCCTTCGACCTTCCTCCAATAAACCTGCCAACCCTTCCTGAAGGCTGAGTCCTCCTTTCCTTGCCTGCGCCTCCCTGCGTCTGCCGCCCTCCTTGCTCTCGCATCGTGGATCTCATCGGGACCCATAGGCGCGATAGGAGCTCCGGGCTCCTCAAGCGCCCCTTCGCCGCTGATCGGGGCTGAACGTGAGCCGGGCAAACTCATCACCCCAGCACCGCAGCAGTTTGGCGCCCAACGTGGGGCGTGAAGACCCCTGCATCTGAGGCAGTCTGCGATCCTGAACACCGTTCGGAGGACTGCATCTCGGAGCAGGAGTCCCGCGACGCGCGGGTTGGATTGCTCTAATCCTTTGGGCGACTCACCGCTCTCCGTGTAGCACGCCCTCGTTTCGGGAGGTGCGGTGCTCCGGAGAGAAGAAGGCGACACCCTCTCAGTGCACCCTAAAGAGGCCGCCTTCGGCGCAGGCAGCTCCCGCTAGCAGCAGCCTTGGTTCGTCCCCCTGACGGGTGAGTCTCTTGGCTGTGTTGTACAGCCCACCACCTGACCTCACGGAAAACCTGGCATAGGCATCCCGGTCCTCTCCTCGGCCAGTGGGAGGGGGAGGTCAGGGTCAGTGGGGACCCCGTTTAGTTTTATTTTAGATTCCTTTTGATTTCCCTGTTGCTAGCGGTAGAGCGAGTGGCTGACCCCTGCGTATTCCATCTGCAAATATGGGTGCTAAACTGTCGGCCACTCAGAAAGGGGTTTTTTACCAAGTTGTGGGTACCCTGGGGGGTGGGAATTATAAGTTTAACAAAAGGGAAGTTAAAAGTTTAGTCCGCTGGCTGACCCGTACCTACCCCGATTTAAATGCCGAGTCAGTCCGAGATCCCAAATTCCTGAGGCGAGTCCAATCCCGCCTTCAGAGAGAGATCCAAGCTGGCGGCAAATCCTTTCAGAGCCATTTTTGTTTAATATCCCTTTTGATTTCTGCCCTCACTGTTAAACCCTCCTCCCGGACTCAGCCAGCGGACCCCCAGTTATACCCCAGTTCTCCCCGTCCCCATGCGCCTGCCCTTCGTTCCTCGCGCCCTCCTTCCCGAACCGAGTCCCTGCGGGGAGCAGCCCGCGACAGCCCCGCGCCAGGGAGACACCCGTCCCTAAGTTCCTCGCGGGCGACCCGGTCCCCGAGCCTCCGAAGGTCTGGCCAACCTCCGGAGGAGACTGTTCCTGCTCCCTCTTTCCGCACCCCCTCGACCCCAGTTGTTAAACCCAAGGTTCGTTTCAGTTCTCCGCGGTCCTCTCGCCAAGATGGCGTCAAATCATCCCAAAATGGAGGGGACCGCGTGTTCAATCCTAAAAAACCCCCTTCTCCTTCCCAGAGTTCCCCCACTCCTTCCCGGGCCCCCCCCCAAATCCCTCCCCTTCCCCCCTCGCGGGTTCCTCCCACGTCCCCTCCCCTTCCCCCTCCCCCTTCTCCCCCCCCTCCTCCTCCGCCCCCTGCTCCCGAAACTCCTCCCCCTCCTCCCCCGCCTTCACCCCCTGCAACTCCTCCCCCTTCCCCTCCTCTCCCACCACCCCCCGCCTCCGCAACGACGTCATGTGGCCCCTCCCACAAGGGGAGGCACTTTGCTGCAGAACCCTCCCTCCAGTTCCCACGCCGGGACCCTCCCTCCCCCGCTCCCGGTTCCCACGCCCTCCCTTCCGGTTCCCACGCTCTGGGGGCTAGCGGGGGGGGGGTCCCGAGCCGGGGACCGGAGCTGTCTGCAGTCCCATCAGCAGCCCCGGTCGTTTTTCATCCCGCGGGAGATGGGACAACCCTGGCTCAATGGGTCCCCTTCTCTCACTCGTCCATGAAGGAGCTGTGCAAAGCACAGAAAGAGTTCGGGAGGGACTCCGAATATTTTCGGGGACTCCTTCAGGCCGTCCTGGCGGAGTCGGTCATTACACCTGCCGACCTCCGCCGAGTCTTCCGCTGCCTCCTCAATTCGACCGAGCAAGTGCTCTGGGAGGCAGCGTGGAGAAAGGAAGCCTTGAAGGTGCTCCCGTCCCTATGGGATTCCCCGAACTCCCGGACGAGTGTAGATGGGGATGTCATTTCCATTGACCATATGCTTGGGACGGGGAACTGGAGTGACGGAGCAACCCAAGCCAGAGCCATACCCGTGGAGGTTCTGCAGCAAACTGCCCGGGCGGCTGAGAAAGCTTTCTTGGGGTTGCGAGCGGCCACACCCCAGGTCCCATATGCCAAAGTCCTGCAGGGTGCCGAGGAACCATTCCTCGAGTTTGTGGAGCGGCTCCGAAAGTCCATTAACTATCAGGTTGAAGGAGAACACTTGCAAGCCGAGCTGTTAAAAGAGATGGCATTCCTCAATGCCAACTCGGCTTGCAAAGATGCAATCAACAGCCTCCCTCTGGAGCCAGCTCCCACCCTGCGGGACATGCTTTTGGTGTGTGGGAAAAAGGTATTAGTTCCATCAGGTACCGGACCACCACCTGCCGCAGCCGCCCGTCTGAAGACACCTTTTCGTCCTGCCGCCGCCGCCGTCGAGGAGCCCCCATTTACCACCGACGTCTGTCCCACTACCGCGCAGCCACTGCCACCAACATCAGCCCCGGTGCCCAAGCCTCCAGCCACACCGTGCCATCTGTGTGGGAAGCTGGGGCACTGGATGCCCGCATGTCCCCTCAAACAACAATTTTATGAGTTTAAAAAGTCCGTGCAGGGGACCCACGGGCAAACTGTTCAAAAAAACTAATTAAACAGCGCAGCGGCCCCCTGCGCCAGGACACAAATGCGGAGGCCTGTTCACACCATCCGTCCTGGCGGGAGAAGAGGGAGAACAGTGAGATAATGCCTCCAACTGGACTTGACTTTCATACCGGACTGACACAGCCACCTATTAATACTCATGCTCTTTCATCCTGTGTTTCCTCCCGTAGGTTGCAGCTTGCGGAACCATTACATCTCCGTTCCGCCGGTTTCCACCACGTTGCTGTCCTCCCGGAGGGTCTAACAAACTGGGAACGTCAAAGCCACAGTCTCCTCGTCCTAGGCGACACAAAGGCGACCCCACCAGAAGTGAGTATTGTCCCGAGCCTGCTTCCCGCTGGCTCGGAACAAATCTCACTCATGCTGCATTGTGTCCACCCCCCGCTCTTCCTACCGAAGGGGCAGATAATAGCCCAATTCTTCGTCGTGCCACGACCATCCACTGTTTCCACTTTACCATCTATAAAACCTCAATCAGCGGCCCAGGCCTCAAACATACCTACAGTAGCCTGGGCTCAAGCCCTTGGGCATGAAAAGCCCAAACTTATTTGTAAATTAAAAAAGGGGGGAGAGCAAGTCGCACTACGCGGCTTGCTGGACACAGGGGCAGACGTCACGGTTATTCCCTCTCGGGATTGGCCGTCGCGTTGGGAACTGCAAAGCGTCCCTGGCCACATCAGAGGTGTAGGAGGGCTTCAATTGGCGAGGCAATCGAAAGGCATCGTACAAATTACGGGGCCCGACGGACAATTGGCTTCTGTTCGTCCGTTTGTATTAGATTATACGGAACCCCTGTGGGGGAGGGATCTCTTGGCCCAGTGGGGAGCCCGAATTGACCTACCAGTGGCTCCCCAGGTTTTTCGGGCAGCGACCACTGCTGAGCGCCCCACCTGGAAGCTGGATTGGCTTTCGGATGAACCAGTACAGGTGGCGCAGTGGCCGCTAAACAAACAAAAATTAGCGGCGCTCAACGAGCTCGTGCAGGAACAACTACAGAAAGGGCATTTAGTAGAGTCCATGTCGCCTTGGAACTCTCCCATCTTTGTCATTAAAAAGCCCAACAAAGACAAATGGCGACTCCTGCATGACCTCCGTCAAATTAATGCAGTTATTAAAGATATGGGACCCCTCCAACCAGGGATGCCGTCCCCTGCGATGCTCCCTAAAGATTGGAATTTGGCAGTTGTTGACATAAAAGATTGTTTTTTCCAAATTCCCCTACACCCCGATGACGCGCCGCGCTTCGCCTTCACGGTTCCATCCATCAACCGTGAAGCCCCAGGCAAGCGCTACCATTGGACAGTATTGCCACAAGGCTTAAAGTGCAGCCCGGTGATCTGCCAATGGTACGTCGCTTCCCTGCTGACCCCTGTTCGTGCAGCTGTGGAGTCAGCCGTCATCCATCATTATATGGATGACATTTTGATTTGTGCGCCAGACGACGACCTGTTGGCTCATGCGCTTGACCTAACAACCACTGCGTTGGTTGCTGCAGGGTTTGAGCTGGCGCAGGAAAAGATTCAAAGGATGCCACCCTGGCGGTACCTCGGCCTTGAAATTACCAAGCGGACCATTGTTCCGCAAAAATTGGCAATAAAAAGCAATATCCGAAGCCTAGCAGATGCCCACCAACTGTGTGGTTCTTTAAATTGGGTGAGACCTTGGTTGGGTATTCCCACGGAAGACCTAACCCCTCTCTTCAATTTGTTGAAGGGGGGAGAGGAGCTGAGTTCTCCCAGGACCCTCACCCCGGAGGCCAAAACCGCTCTGGAGAAAATTCAGAGTTTAATCTCGGCCAGGCAGGCCCACCGGTACCAACCGGGCCTGCCATTCCGTTTTATTGTTTTGGGAAAACTGCCACACCTTCACGGCATGCTCTTCCAGTGGGACGGAGTCATCGGGAAGAGCAAGGACCGCGGGGCGAAGGACCCTCTCTTGATTATAGAGTGGGTATTCCTGAGCCACCACAGGTCCAAGAGAATGACATCGCCACTGGAGCTGGTGGCTGACCTGATCCGGAAAGCGAGATCACGGATCAGGGAGCTGGCAGGTGAGGACTTGACGTGCATTCATCTTCCCATTAAATTTGGCACGGGCCACCTCAAATTAACAATGTTTGAGAACGTCCTTCAGACGAACGAACTTTTACAACTAGCTTTGGACAGCTACACGGGCCAAATTACGATAGATCGGCCGGCCCATAAATTGTTTAATCAAGAATTTATTTTTACCATCAAGTCAGTACAGAGCAAGAGACCCCTCGATGCCCTGACCGTTTTCACTGACGCATCTGGAGCATCCCACAAGTCAGTGATGACTTGGCGGGATCCTCAAACTCAGCGGTGGGAGGCAGACATCACTGTGGTGGAAGGATCGCCACAAGTGGCTGAGTTAGATGCAGTCGTCCGGGCTTTTGAGAGGTTCTCTGAGCCATTCAATTTAGTAACTGATTCGGCATATGTAGCCGGTGTAGTGTCCAGAGCGGAGGGAGCAATCCTCCAGGACGTCTCGAATGTTCGTCTTTTCGAGCTACTCTCCAAAATTGTAAATTTAGTCTCCCACCGAGAGCAGCCCTTCTACGTAATGCACGTAAGGTCGCACACCGACTTGCCGGGGTTCATTGCGGAGGGCAACAGGCGCGCTGATGCCCTTGCCGCTCCTGTTCAGGTGGCCCCGCTCCCTGATCGCTTCGGTCAGGCCAAACTAAGCCACCAGCTGTTCCACCAAAACGCGCCTGGCCTTGTTCGCCAGTTCAATCTGACGCGCGAACAGGCCAAAGCTATCGTGGCGACATGTCCCCAGTGCCAGTCCCACCAGCTTCCATCATTGGGCCTGGGGGCAAATCCTAGAGGACTTTCGAGCTGTGAAGTGTGGCAAACAGATGTCACTCATGTTCCCTCCTTTGGCCGGTTGAGCTTTGTTCATGTCTCGATAGACACTTTCTCCGGCGCAGTATTCGCCTCCGCCCACACGGGGGAAAGGGCAGCAGATGTCGAAAAACACCTACTTCAGGCATTTGCTGTTCTGGGCATCCCTAGGCTGCTCAAAACTGATAATGGGCCTGCGTACAAGTCCAGGGAACTGCGCCAGTTCCTGCAGCAATGGGGAATAGAACATCGAACAGGCATCCCCTATTCCCCGACAGGCCAAGCCATGATAGAGAGGGCTCACCAAAGCCTTAAGAAAACTTTAGAACACCAGAAATCCACCACAAAGGTAGAGCCCCCTCACATCAGACTCTCAAGGGCGATGTTCACTTTGAATTTTTTGAACTGTTCCTTTGAGAGCCTGAACCCGCCCATGGTTAGACACTTCGGGAGCCACAACGCGCTGCAACCTACAGCCAAGCCTCCGGTCCTCATCAAGGACCCGGAGACTTGGCAGACCCAGGGGCCCTTTGACTTGGTGACCTGGGGGAGAGGGTACGCTTGCGTCCTCACTCCTTCTGGTCCCAAGTGGGTGCCCTCAAAGTGGGTTCGGCCTTTTGTGCCCAGGGAAGCGAAACACCGGGCGAAAGAGCAACAAGTCCGTGTCGCCAGTTGGAGGCGCCGAAGGAAGCCCCCTGACCCCCTTCTTCCGCCTATCTGTTTTTTATTCAGTGGTGAGCCAGAACCATTTGAATATTTAGTTCACGTTTCTTAAAACCCAGTTCTCCTTCCCTGATGCTGCCTCTTTTTAGTTTTTCAGGTATGGCACGGTCCCAGACACACCTAGTTGCCACCTACCTCCTTTGGGCCACGCTCACCACCAGCTGCTCTGCATGGACTCTCCCCCAGCCGAAACCTAATGTTTGGCGGACTCTCGCGGAAGCCCTGGGGCAAGATCACCTTTGCCTGAACACGGCGGCAGCAGAAGACCCGATGGCGTCTTGCCTCGTGGGGATCCCGCTCCCCCCTTCCCAGCTTCCCTCCCCTTTCAATTATATTTACTCCTTCAGAACTACCCCGGAATCCCCCACTGCTTTTTGGAACGCCTGGAGAGACCACCTCCGCTTACAACCTACTCTTGAGGTGAACCCTCCAGAGCTCCATTTGCTCGGCTCTGCACTTGCCCCAGTTTGCCTCATTTTTCGATATATCCCCAGCCCCGGTAATCCTCTATATTTTAGAGAAGCCCCGGGTTCCCAACACCCCCCCTCTGCCTCACTCCAGTATCCACGCACTCTGACCTTGTTGAACCCCTCCAATGCCTCCTATCTCCCGAACCAATGGTGCAAACGCATTGAAAAAATCCCTCTAGCCACCTCCCCGAATGACAAAGCAGTGACCCTTCCCCATGGTTTGTTCTTAATTTGCGGAAACCGAGCTTGGGCGGGAATCCCATCTAATCCTATCGGGGGACCATGTGCATTAGGCCGGCTGTCCCTGTTTACACCCAACCTGACCCATATTATGGATTGGCAAAATAAAAGCGCAAGCCTCAACTCGACCTTCAATTCGGTACGTACCAAAAGAGATCTAAAGAATCTAGATGAAGGCTGCGACTCTGTGATTGAACATTGGGACCGTACAAAAGCGACTGCCCTCACAGTTTTACTCCCTTGGGTAGCGATCGCTAAGTCACTAGGCGAATTGGGCCGCCTAGAGTGTTGGGTTGTAAAACAGGCCAATCTTACGTCAGCCGCCCTAACGGACCTCCTTTATGATGAGAAAGTCACGAGGCAAGCCACGCTCCAAAACAGAGCCGCCATCGATTTCCTCCTCCTGTTACACCAGCACAAGTGCGAGGAGTTTGAAGGTCTCTGCTGCTTCAACCTCTCATCCAGGGCTGAAGACGCGAGAGTCTCCATTGAGCGCATGCAAAATCATCTTGAAAATATTAAAGCGCAAACTACCGACTGGCTGGGGGACATGTTCCGCGGGTGGGGGTTTTCAAACTGGGTAGTGGCCATCCTGAAGCCAATCGTTTATTTATGTTTTTCACTTATATTTGTGTTGCTCGCTGCCTCAATACTATGGAAAGTACTGAAAAACTTTATTAACCGAGCCCTCTCCTCTCCGGAAGTCCTCCGACTCCAAGCACCCCCTAACTCACCAGAAGAAAACTCTTGGGAGGACCCTGACGAAGGAGATAGCATGGAGCCTGTAGACCAAGAACTGCCCTATGAGGACAGCGAATTCGAACCTTGAGAACATAAACTCAGATACTTATAATAAGTTAGTCCCCCCGTCCCCCCTTTCTTTTTTGTTGTTTGCGAAAGGGGGAGATGTGGTGGTGTGTGATGTAACGTTGTTTGATTTGGTCTGGTTCATCCTGAATAGTTTCCCCCTCTTTCCCTGGAAATCCCCAATTTCTTATCGTTATTTGTCTATCATGTTTCCCCTCCCCTATCCATCAGATGTGTCTTGTTGTCCCCACCCCTGGCCTTTGTCCATCACTTGGCAGCCCTGCCTTTCCTTCTAGAACCTTCTCCCCAGGGTGTCAAGTGATTGGGCAAGGGCAGGGACCCCTCCCCAGTTTTTTGCTGATTTGTTAGCCTCATACGTTCATCAAACTATGTATCAGTTTTTTCATACCCTCATTTGCCGTCGTGTTGCCCCTCCCAGGCCCTCCCCCTTCCCTTATAAGCTGTCATTTGCCCTCAGTTCGGGGCTCAGTCCTTCTCCCTCCACCCTGCTTTTTCTCCCCCTTCGACCTTCCTCCAATAAACCTGCCAACCCTTCCTGAAGGCTGAGTCCTCCTTTCCTTGCCTGCGCCTCCCTGCGTCTGCCGCCCTCCTTGCTCTCGCATCGTGGATCTCATCGGGACCCATAGGCGCGATAGGAGCTCCGGGCTCCTCAAGCGCCCCTTCGCCGCTGATCGGGGCTGAACGTGAGCCGGGCAAACTCATCACCCCAGCACCGCAGCAGGAAGCCTCAAAAAATACAGTCTTGAATATTGGTAGTGCAAGTAGCTCCACCTAGAATACGTACAAAAATACAGAAGTGCACACTCTTCCTAAGTGATTACATAATTATAACATCACTTTTGTCATCTTGTTCCTCATCCTTCCTAGTTGGTGCTATTGTTATCTGCTTCATAGTTGGCATGATGACTCAAATGATAGAATTATGCTGGAAATTATATATACATGGATCACTGAGGCCCAAGAATGCAAATTCTTCTGGGCAAACAATCTAGAGTTTAGGGCTTTTTTGTATTTATTCTGCCTAGCACCAGAGTGTTATGTCTAAGAATAGAAGTTTTGTGTTTGAACTACTGCTTTTAAGCTCAACCTCAAAACAAATTGTGGTTTAGTTCAAGGTTTGAACTTGCTGCTGAAAAGAAAATCAACAGTGCAATTTTCTTTATCATGAACAACTACATCTACCTATGGCTTTGAGTGTATTATAAGAAGCTTAACAGAGTCTCAAACAACTGGAGTTTTCCACTGTAGTTTTTGTCCTCATATGCTCTGGTAATCATTCAAGCTTAGCAACATTGGTTGAATTCAGATACAGGTCAACTGTATTTTGATGAAGTTCAAGGAAATGAGTGCAGCTGATTGAGCAATACCATAAAAAAATTTATAGAGAAAAAAATATTATGCCTGTCCTGATCAATGTGATCATATTTTGCTTTTCATCTGATTCAGTACCGGGTTTCTATATATGGATTAAACTATCTTTCTGAAAATTCTAGCTAGATGGTAAGAAATTTGCCTTATTGGAAAATCTTTTGTTAAGAAATATCTTCTGTGATGTTAGATACATATGTCACCTCTTTTCTGCAAGTAAACAGATAAAATTCAGTATTTTTGACTGATCACCTTGTATAAAGTCATTCTCATTTGTTTGTATTGTATCTGCAGCACGACAATAAAAGTGGAGTTAAAAATTGCCAAATTTGTGGCTATTACATTAATAGTAATGGGACATGAGACAAGATTATAGGAATCAGGCCAATTGTTAGTGTATAGCCATGCATACAGAAACAACTCTTTTGAAGTGACCAGGACCTTGGCTGCTCTGATCAGGACACTGTAAAAGGCCTGACTGATAGAAAACATTCAGAGCTTAACTGTGGAAAAAAAAATTGTTTTATTCTATTTATTTCAATGCAGACTTGAATCAGCTAAAATCACAAGTCATTGAAACAGGCTGAGATTTTTTTTTCCTCTTTGTGATAAACATTATGATAGACTCTGAAAGCTGGAGAAGGCAGGATAATAGCAGCAGGCTGTACCAATCTACTGTTTCACACTGAACAGCTTCTTGCTGCTTGAGTTTAGTCTCCCTGAAATGTGTATTGAATGTTTGGGAGCAGGCAAAGAAAAGGAGGCAGAAGCTGCATCCTGTAGGATGCATCCACTGTCATTCTGTTCTAGACTCCTGGCACCTCCTGGAGAGGCTCCATCATATCTGATGACTGGTGGAGCACAGAGCATGTAATGAAGTCATATTTGATCATCACTTATTAAAACAGCTGTCTGAGGTCATAAATACAAGGAACTGTTTTCATCACCAGGAGCACTCCCAGAAGTGTGAAGGTGATGATTAACGTTGTATCTCTAGTTCTGCTTCTGTCTTCAACCTTGTGGCAGATGCTTGTCTCTGGGGTTGTTTAAAAAACATCAGAAAATGTCTTAATCACTGGTGACCCCTGCAAGAACTTTGGTGGCTTCCACATCGATCTGACATACAGAGTGCTCCCGAGGCAAACATGAAGACAGGCTTTTTTTATTGATTAGCCAGATTGTCTAGCCTTCCTGTTTTGTCTCCTCATTGGCAATTAAGAGAGAAATCCATTGAGGGAGTGGTGGCAGTGAACCTTCCCCTCTGATACCTTAACCAGGCCTCTTAGTTAATTTGAGAAATTGTTCTGTATCGACCTTGCTTTGAAGCAGGATTTCATCCTATGGCCCCATCAGTAGTACATATACATCTTCCTCTTAGGAAGCAGGCTTTTTCTAACCATAGCACCTTTTGTTTCTTATTTACAATCCAAATCCTATCACTGATTCCAGTAATCTTTGTTGCATCATGACCTGTCATTTCCTTGATGGAAAACCTGGGTGGGTTTTGTAATTTTTTTTTTTAACCAAGATAATTCATATTAAAACAAAGAATAACAATCTAGGACCTTTGAGGGACAAGGGAGGCCAATTCTTGATGTGTTTTTAACATCCAGATAGTAAAGAGGCCACAGTGTTCCCCAGCTTGAAACTAAGACTGAACCTAAAATAGAACCTGAACATCCATTTTGGTGACTCAACTAAACTATGTGGATTAGCTTTCTACAACCAAAAATATGATTGTGCAGGTTAGGATAGCAATTGTTTATTCCAGAACACAGCATTTAGATGTTTTCTTATACATGTGACTCCTTTTGTGTCTGAGCAATGGAAAAACTGTACTTGGCTAATGAGAAATGAAGCATTTCCTCACCCTTTCCCCAGTAATCACTAATTTAATGCTCTACTCCAAATGAACACATTAATCCTTTATCTCCATCTTCCCCATCTCTGCTTTTTTGTCTCATGGAAGGCCAGAACTTTCTTGTCCTTCTCAATGTGAAAGTGATATTTTAGACTTGGAACCATTTAGATAAATAATTGGGATCGTTCATAGTTTATGTCACCATGACTTCACTGCAGCTCTGTGATGAAGGGCAAAAGAACTCGGCTGGGGCAGAGGGGATGCCCTGGCCCTGGGGCACCAGAACAGGCTGGACCTGGGGCTGAGCACCCTCCAGACCTGACAACTCTTCCCCCTCTTATGCACATGCATTCAGTTTTGTGTGTGGATGATTCACCTTCCTGCTGTGTATGAGTTAAAAGCAAAAATTTTGTCTTTAAAATGATCCTTGAGGTTTGGTAAATGGAGGTGCCAGGGAAGCTCTGTGTGAGCAGAAGTATGATTTAGCATCTGTTCTCCTTGTTAGAAAGTGCCCCGTTGTACTCGGGGTGCCAAGGAGGATTTGGCAGGGGAGAAAGGTTTGACTCACCCAGGTGCCATCCCCATCAGCACGGAGCATTTACAAACCTGGCATCCACTCTCTCCATCTCCAAATCACAGCACAGACTGAAACGCAGTGATACCAAAGATCAGTCTTCATTCGGCAAAGTAATTGCCAAATTAAATGATGCCAGATGGAAAAACTAAAGGCCACGGTGTCAGAGGTCTGTCCATAGCCCTGGGCTTTAGGAAGAGGTAAATACACAGGTCTCAGCTGGTGCTGCAGGAGGTACGTGTCCGGCGGGGAGCCGGCGCTCGGACTGTGCCGAATCGATACCTGCTATCGAAGGGAGCAGCGCGCAGCGTTAGGGCCAACCCAGCGTTATCAGAAAATGATATATTGCACATTAGGATGGATAATTCATGTCGCCTTCATCGGCTCAGACCGTCGCGAAAATTCATAAATCATTTTCTCGTTCATGTATCGCCTAAGTGCGATCTGTCACTCGGCATCAGCGGGAGGGCGGCCGCGGATCCCCGCCGGATTCCCAAAATGGAGACCCGGCTGCGCTTGGAATCGCGGGGGCAGCTCGGATCCCCGGGCTGCGGGCCCCCCGGGAGGGCGGGAGGCGGCTCCCCCCGCGCCTATACACGTGTGTGGATATAAATATGTGTGTGTTCCCCGCTGGCTGCTGCTGCTGCCCCCCGCATCACGCCGTCTCCGCAGGAGCCTCGCGTGGGTGTCGCGCCTCGGGAGCGCCCCGAGCCCGGGGATGTGTGCCCCCCTCCCAGCCCTACCTCCGGGGCTTCCTCCCGCCCGCACAGGCGGACACGGACACAGACACGGACACGGACACGGGCGGGCTCGGTCTCCCGGGTTTCGCCCGCGTTCCTCGAAGGCAGGAGACGTGGCCGCTCCGGGGGCTTCGGCGGCGGGGAGAGAAGGGCTAGAACTGCCCCGGGTGGCGTTCAGTGCCGGGCAGCGGCCGCTCCCCTATGGGCATCCACGGGTCGTTCCCGCAGGAAGGCAGGAGAGGCAGGATCTCCGCTGGCCGCGCCCGGGGCTGGCGGCAGCGGGCGGGCAGGTGAGCGGCGGCGCTTCTGCACGGGAAGGCAAAGCAGCGAGCTCCCCGTCCGCATCCCACGGGCAGCGCCAGCAGCCGGGCCACTCTGAAAAAAATTTTTTCAATTTGTCTGCAAAGCACCCACTGGAATCACCCCGCCACAGAGCCCGGGGGTGGGTAGGGAGCCAGGCAGAAGGGGAGAACAGGATGCAGTTTGGGGGAGAGTGGGCATCTCCCTGCCTGCCGCGCCGGCTGCCGCGGCCTCACAGCCGGCCAGGGGAGCGCGGGGCTGGGCGGAGAGCGGCGGCAGGGCCGGGGCCGGGTCCCGGAGCGGGTCCCGGAGCGGAGCGGAGCGCGCTGAGTGCCCCGCGGGGCGGCGGCGGCGCTGGCGGGCGCAGTGCGGCGCTGGAGGCGCTGGGGGGCGCCCGCCGCCCGCCACAGCGGCCGCGCCGCCGGGGGAGGGGCGGGGCGGGGGCGCGCCCGCGGCTCCGGGCGCTGGAGCCCGGCTCTGGACATCGCAGAACGGCTGGGATTGCTGGGAATTGCTGGGGAGCTTCAAGGCCGGCTGGCTCCAGCCCCTCCTGCCACGGGCAGGGGCGTCCTGCACCAAACCGGCTTGCTGCCAGCCCCGTCCAGCCTGGCCTTGAATACTTCCTAGGATGGGGCATCCTCAGCTTCTCGGGGAGAGCTCTGCCGGGCCTCTCCATCCTAATGGGGCTTCCTCTGTTTCCGCAGGAAAAACGCGCCTGTAGTTCATTGAGATACGCGGACGGAGCCGCTGCTGTGTGATGGATTAGCGATGGGGTTAGAGCAGGAGGTGCACGTCCCTGCTTTGTGATGCTCTTCAAATAAAATAACATGTGGGGGGGGAAAGCCTCCGCAAGAATTATAACTATAGTATTCTTTTAATTTATTCATTCGGTAGCCTTAGGGACGTGGATCTCTCAGCCAGCACCGACAGCCGGTACCGGAGCGTTTCCCTTGGATTCCTCCGGTTATCCCTGAGAGAATATCGCACTCCAGGGATATCCGCCCCACCACCCTGAGCACCCAATGACAGGCGGTATTCCTCCTTCTACCTCTGCCACCGCGCCTCACGGTCTCCTGTTGCACCAGCGGAAATTCCGAAATGGAAATAGGAAAATACCGGCGCAGGCTCGCCGTGCTTTAAATTGACTGGAGCTGCAAACACCGCACGGGTAAATGACGGAAAGTTGCGCTCTCTCCACTGTGGAACACACCAAGGGGCGGGGAAGGGGAATGGAACAACAACAACAACCGCAAGTTTCCAAAAAAAAGCTCCACTGGAAAGTTGGTGGCGGCTGGGTGGAAAATCCCTCTCCAAGGAGCTGGGCTTGTTGACGTTTACCCGGGTTGCGTGTGTGTGTGTGTGTGTGCCAGGGATGAGCGGCGATTCAGCGGCCGCGGCGGGGGAACCACCACCCAGGAAGGGGAGAGAGGCAGGGAAGGAGGCAGGGATTGAGGGAAGGAAGGAGGGAAGCGGGCAGGGAGCGCTGAGGGGCTGAGGCGGCCGGCGCGCGCTCTGCCCGCTCTGCCCGCCCAGCCCGCGCGCGGCCCCGCCCAGCCGTGACGCAGCGCCCCCGACGCGCGACGCGGCCAATGAGACACCGCCCCCGGGGGCGGTGCTGGGCGCCGATTGGTTGGCAGGAGCCGGGCGCTGCGCAAAAACAGCGGAGCGGAGCGCTGCCCGCTCAGAAACTGCTGGCAGAGATCGGCGGAGCCGGGCCGGGAGCGGAGCCGGGACGGGAGCGCAGCGGCGGCGGCGGCACACATAGACACAGGGGCTAGGCGAGAAAGCAGCAAGAGAGGAAAAAAAAATAATAATCCCCACCGCGATCGGCACCGCCGTAAAAGCAGAGTGATGATGATGAACGTACTCGTAGCAATAAGAGAAGAAAAGGAAAGACCTTTGACAGAGGAGAGAGAAATCTAAAATCTTTAAATTAAAAAAAAAAAAAAGGAAATACCAGGGACATCGGGGAATGAAAGTTTTGGGTAGCTAAGCTGCTCTCTGCCTTTTTTTTTTTTTTTTTTTTAATATGAAATCTTTGTGCGGGTAATTTTTTTTTTTTTAATTTCGCGGTTTTCTGCCTTTTCCTTGCATCCAAAGAGGGCATGCCCACCGGCTGTTCCAGCAGCATCTAGCCTCCAACTCCCACCAGGAAGACAAACCGAGGACAATCTTGAAATACAAAAATTTCCTCCTTGGAATTTGCTGCTGCTGCTGCTGCTGTCTCCGCCGCCACTGCTGCTGCCGCGGTGCAGTGCCAAGACTCTCGGAATAAATAAAAGAGGGCTACAGTGTGTCTCTAGCTACAGCCGGCTAATAGCTATTTTAGTTGGCCGTACATCTCGAAGATCACAGATGAAGCGGGGACGCCTGTCTTCTTCGTTTGCTCAGCGTGTGAAACAATAATCCCCGTAACAAAAAGGAGGGAGATGGGGGAGAAAAAAAATCCTAACATGAATCAGAAGAAATAGTATCTAGCAACCCTCCCCCCCAGCCCCCCCAAACCAACCTCTCCCCCTCCCCTTCCCCCGATCCCCCTCTCTCTCCACACGCTTGCAGGCGCGGGCACGCGCGCGCACACACAGACACACAGACGCGCGCACACAGACACACAGACACGCACACACACTGTACTGTGTATTTTCGAAGGAGGAGGTGGCTTTTGGAAGAGGAGGCAGCGGTGGTGTCGGGGAGGGGGGAATCTCTTTCCCCGTCTGGAGATGGTTGTGCTATTCCTCTTTGCCTTGCTCTGGATGGTGGAGGGGGCTTTTTGCCAGCTCCATTACACGGTGCAGGAAGAGCAGGAGCATGGCACGTTCGTGGGGAATATCGCCGAGGACCTGGGCTTGGACATTACAAAACTTTCGGCTCGGCGCTTCCAGACGGCGCCCAACTCCCGCAGCCCTTACCTGGAGCTTAACCTCGAGACCGGGGTGCTCTACGTGAACGAGAAGATCGACCGGGAGCAGATCTGCAAGCAGAGCCCCTCCTGCCTGCTGCACCTGGAGGTCTTCCTGGAGAACCCCCTGGAGCTGTTCCGGGTGGAGATCGAGGTGCTGGACATCAACGACAACCCGCCCTCCTTCCCGGAGCCCGACCTGACCGTGGAGATCTCGGAGAGCGCCACGCCGGGCACCCGCTTCCCGCTGGAGAGCGCCTTCGACCCCGACGTGGGCACCAACTCCCTGCGCACCTACGAGATCACCCCCAACAGCTACTTCTCCCTCGACGTGCAGACTCAGGGCGACGGGAACCGCTTCGCCGAGCTGGTGCTGGACCAGCCGCTGGACCGGGAGCAGCAGGCGGTGCACCGCTACGTGCTGACGGCGGTGGACGGCGGGCAGCCCCAGCAGCGCACCGGCACCGCCCTGCTCACCGTCAGGGTGCTGGACTCCAACGACAACGTGCCCGCCTTCGAGCAGCCCGTGTACACCGTGTCGCTGCCGGAGAACTCGCCGCCGGGCACCCTGGTGCTGCAGCTGAACGCCACGGACCCCGACGAGGGGCAGAACGGCGAGATCATCTACTCCTTCAGCAGCCACATCTCGGCCCGCGCCCGGGAGCTCTTCGGCATCGCGCCGCGCACCGGGCGCCTGGAGGTGAGCGGCGAGCTGGACTACGAGGAGAGCAGCGTGTACCAGGTGTACGTGCAAGCCAAGGACCTGGGGCCCAACGCCGTGCCCGCGCACTGCAAGGTGCTGGTGCGGGTGCTGGACGCCAACGACAACGCGCCCGAGATCAGCTTCTCCACCGTCAAGGAGGCGGTGAGCGAGGCGGCGGCGCCGGGCACCGTGGTGGCCCTGTTCAGCGTCTCGGACCGCGACTCGGAGGAGAACGGGCAGGTGCAGTGCGAGCTGCTGCAGGGCGACGCGCCCTTCCGCCTCAAGAGCTCCTTCAAGAACTACTACACCATCGTCACCGAGGGGCCGCTGGACCGCGAGCAGCCGGGCGGCGACGCCTACACGCTGACCGTGGTGGCCCGGGACCGCGGCGAGCCGCCGCTCAGCACCAGCAAGTCCATCCAGGTGCGGGTGAGCGACGTGAACGACAACGCGCCGCGCTTCAGCCAGCCCGTGTACCAGGTGTACGTGAGCGAGAACAACGTGCCCGGCGCCTACATCTACGCCGTCAGCGCCACCGACCGCGACCAGGGCGCCAACGCCCGCCTCGCCTACTCCATCCTGGAGAGCCAGATCCAGGGCATGTCCGTCTTCACCTACGTCTCCATCAACTCCGAGAACGGCTTTCTCTACGCCCTCCGCTCCTTCGACTACGAGCAGCTCAAAGAGTTCAGCTTCCAGGTGGAGGCCCGCGACGCGGGCGAGGAGCCGCAGCCGCTGGCCGGCAACGCCACCGTGCACATCATCGTGGTGGACCAGAACGACAACGCCCCCGCCATCGTCAGCCCCGTGCCCGGCCGCAACGGGACCCCGGCGCGGGAGGCGCTGCCCCGCGGCGCCGAGCCGGGCTACCTGGTCAGCCGGGTGGCGGCCGTGGACGCCGACGACGGCGAGAACGCCCGCCTCACCTACAGCATCGCGCGGGGCAACGAGGCCGGGCTCTTCCGCATGGACTGGCGCTCCGGGGAGCTGCGGACGGCCCGCAGGGTGCCGGCCAAGCGCGACCCGCAGCGCCCCTACGAGCTGGTCATCGAGGTGCGCGACCACGGGCAGCCGCCGCTCTCCTCCACCGCCGCCGTGCAGGTGGTGCTGGTGGACGGCGCGGGAGAGCGCTCCGGGGGCGGCGGCGGCCCGGCCGCGGGCACCGGGGCGGGGGGAGGCGGCGGAGGCTCCGGCGAGCATCGCCCCAGCCGCTCCGGCGGGGATAACTCGCTGGACCTCACGCTCATCCTCATCATCGCCCTGGGCTCTGTCTCCTTCATCTTCCTGCTGGCCATGATCGTCCTGGCGGTGCGCTGTCAGAAGGAGAAGAAGCTCAATATCTACACCTGCCTGGCCAGCGACTGCTGCCTGGGCTGCTGCTGCTGCTGCCCCTGCTGTAGCCGGCAGGCGCGGGCCCGCAAGAAGAAGCTCAGCAAGTCGGACATCATGCTGGTGCAGAGCTCCAACGTGCCCAGCAACCCCGCGCAGGTGCCGGTGGAGGAGTCGGGCAGCTTCGGCTCCCACCACCACAACCAGAACTACTGCTACCAAGTCTGCCTCACCCCCGAGTCCGCCAAGACCGACCTGATGTTCCTCAAGCCCTGTAGCCCCTCTCGCAGCACCGACGCCGAGCACAACCCCTGCGGGGCCATCGTCACCGGCTACGCCGACCAGCAGCCCGACATCATCTCCAACGGCAGCATTTTGTCCAGCGAGGTAAGGACCGGCACCCCCCGGCATCCCGCACCCCCCCAGCCCGCGCAGACTTCATCCCCGAGCATCCTTCCCCAAGCTCCCGCTCCTCCTCCTCTCCCGTCGCGAAAGGTGTTTTGCATTCCCAATCCTGCTCGTTTCTCCTTTAATCCGTCCGCTGCCTCTCCCCGCTTTGCCTTCTCATCTTTGGGGGATTTAGCGACAGGCGGGGGTCTCAGAGGCGATTGTGGGGTAGAGACACACACACGCACACCGCTGGCTCCCTCCCGCTCGGGCTGAGCAGCTGTTGCAGCCGAGCGTGTTCCCCCCGAGTCCCCCTCCCACCCCCCTCCGGTGCCTCTGAAGGAATCTGGGCAGCATCGTGGCGCAGAGATGCCCCCGAGCCTGCGGTAGCTGTGAGTGGATTGCCTGTGGGTTGGGAGATGGGCGCGGGGGGGGGTTACAGCTCTTTACGGCATCTCTCCGCTTGACAAGGCTGAAGTGGCGTGGGGTGTAAGCACAGGATGCTCTGAAGGAAGGCTTTAAACGCGTGTGTTTTTCGGTCCTGAAATCTTTTCATGTGTGACTAAAGCTTTGGGGGAAACCCCCTTTGGGACTGTGACAATCACTGTAGTTAGCAGGAGCTTTAATTAATTTGTGAATTAGGGTTTTTGACTTTTCTTGACTCTGTCTGCGCAGCTCTTTATAACCCCAAAGTTTGCAAAGAGCAGCAAGAAAGAGTTTCTGTAAAATTGTGTGCTGAGACTTAATGTCCCCTGCAGTCTTGCCTATATTGTGTTGCCTGGTGTGTAGAGAATTTTTACTAAAGCATTTACCATGCCATATCACTCCCCCATTAATCTTTTTGTGCTGGCTTAGCTCATGTATATTTTCAGCACCTCTCTGCCTGTACACTAGTGAAAACCTCACCTTCTCTCCTACCCTGAAACCTGAGTGCTGTCCAGTCTCACAAAGGTGGTTTGGATGGTGTTTTCTAAGGCATTAAGTTCTGCAGTGAAATTTCTAATATTGATTTGTAGTACTGCCCTTGCCTCAAAATGTCTACAAAACTCTTGACTTCTGCTGCTTTTTTGATAACTTGAGGGTATCTCAATGTATGGGTTTTTTTTTTTCCTTATGGTGCAATACCAGTACAATCTAAGCAGTCCACAACTCTAGAAATAGTTATGCTAATTTTTTGTGGGAGTCCTTGTGATGCTCAACAGTGTGCACTGTGAGAAAACGTCAGAGTCTTGTCTCAAAAAACTCCAGAAAAAATCCCTTGTGCCTTCCCATCTGTGTGACTAAGAGCTGATTCTTTCCCCCCTTACATTCTAGAAACAGATTTTGGAGGCCTACTTGCAGCTAAGCATTGCCATTTATAGTGACTATGGTGAGCTGCTCCCTTGTATATTCTCTGCTGCTGGTTACAGAAATATCAAGAGTTAAAATATCTCCCAATAATTTGTTTTCTCCTAGACAAAGCATCAGCGTGCTGAGCTCAGTTATCTAGTTGACAGACCCCGACGAGTAAACAGGTAGGAGCTCTGCAGCCTTGGTTTCCTCATGCATGCTTTAGCAAGTCTGAGTGCTGTGCAGAAATGTATTTACTACAGATGTGACTGGGTAGTAAAGCAGTGGGAAGTCGAATGGATGTAGATGCACCAAATAAAGTTCGATTTAAGGCTTTTCTAAACTGGTTTTCAAACTGACTGAAAAGAGAACAAAATCCCGGTTTGTACGAGTCTAAAACATGCTTCAAATACTTAATAACATGCTTCTGTAGGGTCTCCCAGAAAACATTGTCTCACTGAGCTAAAGTTCAGCTAACCAGCTTAAGGAAATGCTACCAAATTACTTTTGCAGACCGCATGAAAACCGGGAGGGGCAATAACCCTTGCTGGCCCTTGCGAGGTCTGAAAACTGCTTGTTTTGTTCAGGGCGGGCAGGGCACCTCGGTGGGAGCCGTGCAGGAGTGAGGGGGGGTAATGCAGCGCCGTGTTTGGCCATGTGATGGCGGAAGAATGTTTTACGAGCTCCTCTTTCATGTTTATTCTAATGTAAAGATGTTTCTGTGTCTAGTTCTGCATTCCAGGAAGCAGACATAGTAAGCTCTAAGGACAGTGGTCACGGAGACAGTGAGCAAGGAGACAGTGATCATGATGCCACTAATCGAGGTCAATCCTCTGGTAAGTCTGATAAGAGAATGGAAATATTGGATCTTTAAGTAGGGAGACTAGAAGGAACAGTTACTTATAGGAATATAATACAAGAGAGGCATAAATAAGGTGAGCGTATTTATTTTTTGGGAGACTGGGTTTACATCAGCTTGCTGCTACGGGAGGCAGTTTTGAACCTCTTTTGGTCACGGGGCAGAATTTATTTTATTAATGTGGTTGGGGATGGGAATTGGTGTGTTAAACTCCATCATTCACTGTAGCAAAACTTCCTGCACATTAAAACAAAGTTATGGGTACATTTGATAGTACATTTTCTCCTATGGCAGATTTAGAGAATCTCAAAGCATTAAGCAATTCTGTTTAGTAGGCACTTCAGCTGGCACAGCAGTGAGAAGTGAAGGAGGAGTTCCCAAGGGAAAGAATGAACCCAGTGATTGAGTGACAGCCAGACTGTGAGGGGTTTTTTTTCAGGGGATCAGTGGAGACACGTTGGGTGCTCTGAATGTGTAATACCTTCAAATTTTGGAGGATTGTCTGTTAATTCGAATTGAGGCACCATATAAAGCAAGTGGTCTCCATGTTAATAAGATATTATTAAATACATTTTCTTGACAGAGGAAAGAAAGGCTTTCAAAGGCTATGAATCACTTAGGAAATACACACATTGCAGTGTTATGCCCATATGTAAGGCTTGCTGTCTCAGTTCGCATACTGTCAGTTTGCTTCTGAAAGGAACATTTGTTCAGAGCCTGTGCATTAGAATTCACGCTCACCCTCTCACTGCATTTTAGCTACAAATGCTGGGCTTTCTTTCCTACCACGGCCTCCCCAGGTCTGGTACATCTTTGTGCAACACAGTGCTGCCTTTCCCCTTGTTTCCTTTGTGCTCTGTCACGTATAAAGATTTGCTACAACCGTGTCATACAAAACACTGTCAGTCCTCCTTTTCTGAATTCCCCCCGACCCCCACCTTAGGAGGCACAGGGCAGGGGACCCAGTGCTGCCACAGCAGTGCTGCCTCACCCTCCTGCTCTGTTAATGTCCCCTATTTTCCTGCTGCTGTAGTCACTGTGCCCTTAACGATGGGAAACCCAGGCACCAGGGGAAGAGGAGGCTGCCACAGGGCCTCTTTCTATTGCTGCAAGTCATTAATATGCAGACCTAATGAGACTTGAGAAGAGCCAAGAGTCTCTGGAGCTCCCTGCTTCTTGCAGGGCTTCATGCTAAGTGAACAGAGTGTCTATTTTGTGTCTGGGAACCTGACAACAAACCAGGTCTTGCCAGAAGTTTACATCTGAACACAGAGCCTCTTTCATTTTTGGCCTATATATGGCGTATGATTTATTATTGTTTGAAAAAGCCATGTATTTAGCTTCCCCCCACCCTTTCTTTTGCACTGTTTCTGATGCAGCAATCAGGGCTACTGAGTTATAAAAAGCTCTCTCTCCTCCTGCCCTCCCTGCATTCCTGTTTTTTTTTTTTTCTCCTCTTTTACGCATTTTACTGCAGCAGTCATCTCCATGAACATTTCAATCAGCTTAGTCCCTCAACATAATGAACCATAATAACCAAACAGGAGAGAAAAGAATAAACATCTGCAGAAGGGGCTGGATTTGACTGATGGTGGGAATATAATCACATAGTTGCACATCAACTGAAAGCCATTTTCTTTTAGATGCATTCTGTGCTGTTATTGTTGTGCCTCTGTTCTTTTTGCTTTCCCTCCATTTTAAAAGTAGACTATGAATACTTTTCATATTTGGCATTGATCCTTAGTGGGTTAAATTCTTCTACATTTCTATTTTATCAAATAGTGGAGAAAAACTATTCTGTACTTTTAAATAATTTCAAATCATTTAAGAATCTGATGTGATCTGCGAACTTCTGTATCTTCAGTGGTGATCACATAGTCGGTAATGAAAGCTGACAATTAGGCTTGGTCTACTCACAATTAGTAGGTTGAACCGAAAACTCAGACTACACCAATTTCATATATTGCTACTGAGATTTGAGAATAATTTGCATGCACCACTTTTTTAATGCTAGTCCCAGATGAACATTTCAATACAGATCTCTGTAGAAACTGCTTTAATCTTCTTCACACAATATTATCTACTTTTCCTGTAAGTTTTGGGCTGAATCATGCTGCCTAAATGCAAAGAATGTGCCCTTTTACCTCAGTGATGACAAGATATTTTGACATAAATCTTCACTCTTGCTATGAGCTTTGGGGATGAATTTTAAGGGGAAAAAGGAGCATAAATCTTGTTTGATCTCAAATGGCTACAGGAAATATAGAAGGAATGCCTTCTCAATTGCATTGGTCATTCTGATGCTCTATAATCAATTATTTCTAAATTACTGAAGGAAAACACATTGTTTGATAGCCTGGCAGCAGTTTGGGCTGTTTTATTTTCCCAAGATGTTACCTGATACTATGCAGCATCATATTTGTTTTCAAAAGCATCTGAAAATATTTAGTAGGTAATTCACAGTGGCAGACAAAACTCATTCCCCACCGGTTTAGTCAGCAGCATGTTCTGATGGCAGAATATCTATTTACTGTTCAGCACAGGACCTCTGTCATTGGTGAGCACTCCTGTGGCACACAAGTAGCTATTCTGTAGTAGTCCATTGCAATCCAAACTGTGGTGTCATGGTCAGTTATTAATTGGGCAGGAAAACATGTAGGATGAAAATCCATCACGCTGCCACAGCTTTATCTTGTAGAATTTAGTGAAAAATCTGAACTGTGCCGCTCTGCGTATCATAAAATGTTTTCTTGGGTTTTGAAGTTAGATCATAGCTCACCTTTTCACAAAATATGTTTGCTTAAAAGTGATTTAATCATGGTTTAAATGTGCTGAAAAGCATGTAAGGGATTCATATTTTTCCCATTAAAGTAACATATAAATGCCTCACAAATATCCACATTCTTACCTACCTTAACACTGTTGAAGTACTAAAGTGCTGTCATCTGCTTTTGGCAGGGAATGGTAAGGAGTGAGATGCTCAAGATCCTAATTTTTTGTGGATTTAATAGTTATTTCATTGACTGGGTTAGTAATCCGAGCTTTTTGAAAAAAAAATGACTTTACAAAAGTGAAGAAGTGCAGGAGTGTTTTGGCAAGCAGAGGAGGGGTTTCTCAAATGTTTGAGAGAAAAGCTGCTGCTTGTTTTAGAGTAAACATAACTCACACAACACTTCTACCTCTTAGGAACACGCTGCATTTCAGCTGTGTTCTGTAGGAGTAATTCTCAAGCATGAGGTTAGTTTATTTCCCATGGTTGATTAATTTCTTGGCCTCCCTTGTGAAACTGCCAGCTTGGGTGCCAATTAATGCTCTGCATGTGTGTACATTTAAATTGTATGATTAGACACCTGTCCTGTAAGATTTGGACTGGTGCCATCAATTTATTTCGTATGGTTGCTCACTAGCTACTTGGCTTTCCCAAGCAGAGTCCTTCACAGTATTACCCTTTTTTTTTCATGGAATTGGCACAGAATCTCAGAGGCACTTCAGGGAGGAATGCCCAAGATGAGGAGCCAAGTAGATGCACTGCTTTGTCTATCCTGTAAAATGCATTAAAATATCCTGCCTTGTATATCCTATAAAATGCATTTTTTGATCTGCTTTTGGACAGTTTACATTGGTGACTGGCTGAAACCAGAAACTAGGCTTTTCCTGTTGTATTTTATGAAGGGAACTGGTAAGGGTTTAATGCAAAGGCACAGGGTGAAACACTGGCTCACACCTTTTCAGTACAGATTAGCTGAATGCCAAGAGGGTTCATTATGGCAGAAGCGCTGCAATATTTCAGTGTCCATAAGGAGAAGAGTAAGAGAGGTCAGAAGAAGAATTTCAGTGATAAAGGGACAGAGAAAACCAGTATTTCCTCTGAGCTATGCAGACTGACAGCTAAATCCTGTTTTGAAGATCACTTGGGCAAAAAGTCTATCTCAGATAAAGTGAGAGTGTACATGAAAATGGCTTAGAAAAGTGCTTTGACTGAAGCTAAGTGCTACTTCTACTTTTTGGTTTTTTCGCTTTTTTTTTTTCCCTCTTCTTCCTTGGCCTGCATGCTTAATAATGTTCACATCTCAGTGGTCCAGATAGGCCTTTGAAGCTGAGATTTGGAAGAGCTGAATATTCAAGATATTTGAGTCTTTATTCATGTTCTGATGCAGATGAAGTCAGTTTTATCCAAGGCAGCACACCAATTACTTAGTGAGAAAGAGTGATAATAACTTTGTTTCTGAAAGTCCAATTCTAAAGTAGATGACTACCGAGTAGGTTAACATCATTATCCTTATTTACCAATAGAAAACATGAATCATGGGGAATGAGATACTCATTGATAATCTAACCAAATGGATAGTTGTTCTGGGAATGGGAGCTCTGAGAAGATCTGGTTCCCTACATCACACCTATCTCACATCTAACTAGCACAGGAGAAACAGAAATGTCATTTCTTTCCAAGTAAAAGCAAGGTTCTCAAAAAATAAAAAAAAATAATCCACACATTGGAGAAAAACCCCTCTCAATAATGGTATTGCAAAAAATACTTTGTCAGCATTTAATTTGTGGTTTTTATTTATTGTTACGTCTTTTATTGAGTAATGCACATGAAAGTGTTCAGTTGTTGCTCTTGGTGTATGGTTCTTCTCTCTTAGTTAATTTGAGAAAGGACACATTGTTTAAAAATGACTTTAGGCCTAATTTTTTGCCTTGACAAAACAGTCTTTCAAACCAATTAAAACTCACAGAGAAATTTTGATTTTCTTCTTTTGAAATATGAAAAGGAAGCAAAATGGGAACACGCTTCCAAAATGCAGTGCTGCCAAGTATGTGATTCAAAGCACCTGAGTTCAGGTACTTCAGACATCAAACTTAATTAACACCTTTCCTCGTTTTTGGCAGCTTTTGAGGGAGGGACAGGGGTTTGTTTTCCTTTAAAATCTGCGAAGTCAGAGTTGTGAGAGAGTTCATATTGTCCACTGGCCCCTCTGGTAACGAAATAGGAGTGAGCTGGTGGCCTTTGTCATGAGTTGTTCTGTGTATGCTGCATTTGGAATAGTGCAGTGCTGATCCCTGTCAGAATTTCAGTGCACTGTCCTGTCTCTTTGTATCCACAAAGGACATTTGAAATTCCTAATTCAGAGTCACCTTTAAAATCTCAGTTTGTCTGTATGTGCAAGGTCGAACAGCATAACTAAGGGAAAAATAAAAATACCAAGCGTTTTTCTTTGATGTGGATGTGTAATTGTGATGGATAGTTTAGTTCAGAAGGATCTTATATATATATATACATATATAAAACCAGATTTATGAGAGGGATGAGATGGAACTGTTAAACTACTGCACATTTTGTTATAAATCAAGAACATGATTCCTGGGGTATGAAGGAGTTCTGTGCTGAGTATCTCACTTCTTTACCATGGTATGTCCTTCCTTCTTGGAAAGCCACAAATAGCCCTTGCTTTTCCCCAACCGTGTGTTAAATGTTTTTCAATTAGAGCCAGAAAATTCTATACTATGACCCACAGGAAAAAGGTGGGGAAGAATAGCCAGCATTCATACCACAAGCAGTGTAAATTGCATGGCTGCCCAGGGATTTTGAAAATAAGCTGCTAATTTGAATTTCTTTTCTGTCAAAATACTAAACCCGAGGGCTTGGTTCTGCACCTGTTAAACTCTTAGGGCTGTTGTGACTGCTTCAAGCTGGAACAATTCCTAACCCTTGCCTCTCTGAACATTTTGTTCCCATTCTAAACAAGCGTTTACATTTAGCTATGTGCTCCAGCAGGGTATATTTAAATTCCAATGTATATAATTTGTTTTTTTTTTTCTTTTTACAAGTTCTCCTCTGAAAGAGAGAAAAAGTTTGCAGTACAAGCTCACATTATATATCCCCTACATTCATTACTTTGTTTATTAAGAATCCTGACTTATAGTGGCTATAACATCTCTTTTATAATAAGCTGTTATATAATACTATTCAGTGCACTGCAGTAGAGAAGCAGTATTCAAAAGGGAACAAAAAAAATATTTGTATAGAGACATTTTGCAGTTTAGCAGCTGATGTGAGAACAAAATAGTAAAATGGAGGGTAATTTTCCAGGTGAAATAAAGATCCATGAAGGGAAGAAAAGGGTATATACTTGAATGTGTATACTTAAAACAATATTTTTCTAATCTTTCCTTCCCCATAGACTAAAGAATATAATTTAATATTTACCCCTAAGTTTTTCTTTCTCTTCCTGTCTTTCAGGAAATATTCAATTAATATGGTCACTGATACATTATCAGCAAAATGGAACTGTAATTATTTTCTTATTAAACATAGTGCAATTTGTTTTTTACATGTATCTTTGCCAAGAAGTCTGCAAATTGTAACTCTTTCATTTATTGTCCCTTATATCTTTGGAAAGGGAAAAAAAATATTTTTCTTCAGATATTTCAATACATAAGATACACACACACACACATGAGGTTTTATAAACATTTTTAGATAGTAATTTTTTTCTGGGTAGCCTGCATCTAAATATTTCTTTTCAGTCTTTGATAGCTACTACCAGTACAGAATTTATATTTGCACTATTTTTCTCTTTGCCTGATGATCTTCATCTGATTCTTTAAGCAGTTCTGCAGTTCACATTTGCATTCTTCAACAGTTCACTGATCAGAAATTTATTTTCAGGCTTCTGCATGCCAATTATCAAGGCAAGCTTCTAATCGAAACTGGACCTGGCATTGTATATTGCTTAATTTAAAATTAAAAAGTCATTATAAAGTGAGATTAATCTGAGACAAAAACCTTTTATTTCTCATTTCCTCATGATTTTTTTTTTCCATCTAAATGATTGCCTTTCTTACTCAAGCACTTGTTGATAGCTCATAATCATTGTTCCTTTCTGAAGAGATTGTTTTTTTTCTGTAGTATGAGATATTACATAAATATTATTAATATAATTCAAATTAGAGTTCAAAACTGTGGTAGAATTCTTAATACTAATCCTCACACTGGAGATCAAGCTAATCCAGTTCTTTACAGTGTTCCCTGGTAAATGAGCTACATTGCATGAATCTTATTACAAGAATCAACTAGGTTGGAAAAGATCTTTGAAGTCATTGAGTCCAACCTGTGCCCTAACACCAGCTTGTCAACCAGACCATGGCACTGAGTGCCACATCCTTAAAGTTCAAGGCACATCCTTGAGTCTTTCCTTAAACACCTCCCTGTTCCATTTCTGAGTGGAAATTCTTCCTAAGGTTCAACCCAAACCTCCCCTGGCACAGCTTAAGGCTGTGTTCTTTTCTATATTACAGCTGTTCAAATTTTTTTCCTGTTTCTGTTACAAGTAGTGTTATTTTTTTGTAATTCTAATGAAGTGCTTGTAAATGCAATGTTTATAACAGATTTAGTTCAGTTTTGATACACAGCTAAGATGCTCAGTTCTCTTTATAAATACAAGAAAAGGAGCTTTTTTTTAGTGTGATGTTGAAGATTGTATTGGTTTAACCCAAACAGCAGCTAAGCACTACACAGTTGCTTGCTCATTCTCCTAGGATGGAAAGGAGAATCAGAAAAAAGTGAAGTGGTGGGCTGAGATAAGAATAGCTTAATAATTGAAATAAAGGTAATAATAACAAAATGGAGAAAGAGAGAGGAATGAAATTTGAAGACAGAGCAACGATGCACACTAAAGTTGCTCACCAGGCACTGAGCAGTGATTGGCCCCTCCATGCCACCTCCCAGTTTATATAGTGGGCATGATGCTCTCTGGTGTGGAATGGCCCTTTGGCCAGCTCACATCAGCTGTCCTGGCCATGCTCCCTCTCAGCTTCTTGTGCATTTCCTCACTGGCAGAGCATGGGACACTGAAATGTCCCTGATCTACTGAGTAGCTACCAAAGAATTAATGTGTTGCCAACATTATTCTCATATTAAATCCAAAACACAGCACTAGTACCAACTACTAGGAAGAAAATGAACTCTGTCCTACCCAAAAGCAGGACAAACCAACTTGCAGATGCTGTGTTTATTTTAACTCTGTCCCTGTGATTTCATACACCATTCCTCTCAAGTATAATCCAATGACTTCGTGACTCTTAGCCAGGAAATATTCCTTTGGAAGGCTGATCTGAAAGTGGTCAAAAGCAGCATAGCTTGTCATTTGAGATCTTAATAGCATTAAAGGATTTGTAAGCAAACAGTTTGGTGTTGGCATGGATAATTGTTTGCTTATATAGGGGAAGCATTAACAATTTTTTCAATAGTATCCACAGCCACATCACACTGGACTACAGTTGCCTTTGTACTGCTAATTGCAGTATTTTATTACAGGGTTCTGTCCCATTTCTTGGATGACTTGATAATAGCAAGGTCTACTGCAGCAGCAATGAAAACTGTCTCTGAAAAAGTGATGTAATGATTGAATAAGCTCTCCTGATCGCTTGAAAGCTCTATTCCTACTTTGTAACATCTGCTTTTAATATCAATAGGCTCCATCTGTATACCGATGTACGCACAGATAGTTCTTTTATAGGACTCATTAAGGTTTCATTTCATAACTGAAATCTGTGATTTCTAAATCCAGACTTTCAATTTCTTTGGTCAGAGACGCATTTACGTAGAAACAATTCCTGCATGTTCTTAAGCAGGTATTTTCAACCAGTGAACCACAGACATCAACCTACAAGCAGAATCGAACCTTGTAGGAATGGGTTCTAAATAGTGAGATCTGCGAGGGATTTTATAAGAACCACTGATACTCTTCTTGTGGTATTTTTGTGTCTGTGTGTTGGCATTTATTTATGCTTGTTACAGGGTGTCTTTGACTTCTGAAGACTGGACAGCTAGATTTTTTTCGTGGTGTTGTTGAGGAGATGAAACTAGCAGAAGTAGTTCTTACGGCATTTCTCTTTCCGCTTCTCTTTCCTTGGCATAATCTTTCTTGTCTGTCAGCAGCTGTTCACGATGCTGAAGCTTATATCTGTAGTTTCTTTTTCTTTCATGCTTGCAGGCATGGATCTCTTCTCCAACTGCACAGAGGAATGTAAAGCACTGGGCCACTCGGATCGGTGCTGGATGCCTTCCTTTGTTCCATCCGATGGACGCCAAGCTGCAGATTACCGCAGCAATCTGCACGTACCTGGCATGGACTCCGTTCCAGACACTGAAGTGTTTGAAACACCAGAAGCCCAGCCCGGGGCAGAAAGGTCCTTCTCTACCTTTGGCAAAGAGAAGGCCCTTCACAACAGTCTGGAGAGGAAGGAGTTCGATGGACTGCTGTCTAATACACGAGCGCCTTACAAACCACCATATTTGAGTAAGTACTGCTCAAAAAGCTCTCTGGAAGAGTTCCCTTTGCTGGAGCAAAAATTAGCTCTTTCTGCTTTTCATGCTAGGAATAATACAGGCACAATCTTAGGAATAGGGGGGGAGATGACTTCTATTGGATTCAGGCACCAGTGAAGAAGGCATTGTTCAGTGCTTTTTAAAAAAAGACAAAATCTTGCTTGTTTTTAGTGTGACATCATTGTCAGCAACAAAAGTGTCAGCTAATAGTAGTGGGGGAGTTACTGTGTTTGCAGGGTTGCCCTGATGAAGGCAGGAATGATGAATCCATACTCCAATTACTCCATATTCTCAGAAGGCTAATTTATTACTTTATGATACTATATTATATTAAAGAATACTATACTAAAGAATACAGAAAGGATACTTACTCAATGCTAAAAAGATAATAATGAGAACTCGTGACTTTTGCTAAAGTCCCAGTACAGCTTGGCCCCAATTGGGCAAAGAGTCAAAACAAGTCACACCAGAAACCAATCAGGCAATCACCTGTGGGTAAACAATCTCCAAACACATTCCACATGAGCAAAACACAGGAGAAGCAAATGAGGTAAGAATTGTTTTCCTTTTCTCTGAGTCCTCTCAGCTTCCCAGGAGAAAAATCCTGGGCGAAGGGTTTTTTTCAGAGAATGTGAGTGCCACAGGGGAGTCACTCAATTTTGTTTTCTGATGCTAGATTATTTCCAGATTTTTCTTCAGTAGATGGTTTAAACGTTGGTGTTGACAGGCTAGTGTTTTCTATGACTAGAGTTAAATTGAGAGAGCTTCTAGGAGTTTCTTTCTATAATTGAGAAGTGTCTTGTGAGTAAGCAGTATATATATTATTTTGAAGTAGCTGTTTTCATAGTTTGGAAGGAAGGGCCTTCAGTCTGATCATCTTTCAGCCTACATATTATTGACTCTTGTCAGTGCTCCTCTGTGCCTTCTGTCTCATTCCAAAATCTTGCCTCTTTCTTTAGTCACCTTTTGACTATGGTTATGTGGTATGAAAGAGTGTGATAGATCTCAGAGACCTTTATAATTCCTTTTGGAGTCTGAGCCAGCTGTAGAACCCTTGAATAGCACTTTGATCTAATATGACTTTTTCATTCCATTTGATGCATTCTGTCTTTTATTAGAGACTGTAATTTCCTTGACTTTGAGAATTTATGATGTTTATCTCATCCAAATAAGCCAAAGACATTAACACTGCAATATTGACCCTGTTTTAAAGCAACAGAGGTCTTTTAGGACAGCAGATTGGGGATAAAAGAGAAAAGAATCTGTCTGAATGGTATTAATTTATTTATTTTCCTAAAGCATTTAGTTGTTCTGAGGGGTGGTGTGCTGGCAGTCCTGATATGTGAAGATCTTTCGTACAGATCATTCTTAGCACAGTTCTCCCTTCTAAATTGGCTGTCATGGTATTTTCATTCATTTAGGAGAGGTCTTTTTACCACTCTTCTCTTTAGATTCACTTTACTGACAACTTTATATTTGGCTATCAGTTCTGATCTGTGAAAGCTCTTCCTAAAAACCTGTCCTGAGACAATCAGCTTATTTTGTGGCTGAATTACTTATTTTGGGCTAAAATGTCATGTGCCAATCATCCAGTCATATTCTAAAGATTGGTGGGAAATTTCAGTACGGCCTAACAAATTTCAGTCTTTGCTGAACTGATCTTTCATCATTTATTTCTACAAAATATTCTTCAGCACTAAGGCACAATCTAGCAGCATTGATTTCATCACTGTCACCTCAGCTAATTCTAATTTAACAGGTTTGGTAGCATCTTTAGAAGGTCCAACCACAACCGGGTTCTGGTGCAGTATGGATGTTGCAGCGATGATTGTTATCTGATGACACCACAATGGTAGTTCTGCTCTGATTTGTTCCAGGCCTGGGAGTTTAATTTCAAATAGCAATGTCATACTTGTTTTATTGATAATTTAGAGATTTTAAATTTTGTTACACTAGCATGAGTAGTTTTGTTGAACAATGTCTTTACATAGAGACATTGATCTACATCTTGCACTTTCCTGGCACAAGGGCATAAACAATTGGAAGTAAAATATCAGAAGTAACCAATATAAATGAGTGTTATTACATAATCCACGCTTGAGAATCCAGATTTAGTTTTGCTTTTTTTCCTTGAACCTCAAAACTAAAATTTCTACAAAACAAGAGTAATGCTTCTCTGGTTTATTTTCCCTTATTTTGGTGAGGGATTTTTTTGGGTTTTGTTTTGTGTTTTTTTTTCTTTTTTTGTATTTTAGACTATAATTTTATAGCAAAGAACAGGAACAACAAGAACAAAGTGAGCACTAGTTGTAGAAATGAGTAAATAATTTATTATTAATAATGTATTAAGTAAATGAAGAAAAGTATATAAGAGGAAGTTGATTTAGGAAGGAACCTTATTTGATTCACCAGGTAATTGCAATTAAAAAAAATTAAATTCAACTTCTTAACACAGAAGACCATGTCAAAATCAGTTTGTCAGCAGAATGACTTTTTAAAAGAGATATGTGTGAAACACAACCCTCATATTAAGGTAAAACACTATAAAAAGTTGAAGCATGTTTGAAAATGGTCACATGATAAACATGTGAGCAGCTAAGAATAAAAAGTGTATTGCAGAATGCAAAAACTATTTGAATTTAAAAGGCGTCTTAAAAAAAAGATATTCTAAACAAATGATCAGAAAAGAGCAGAAATTCTAGCTAGTGACTTTGAGGATAGTAATTAGTGAACACAAAAGGGACACCTTAGAGCAAAATAGCCACAGGGATGCAAACAATATAGACAACTTCAAAATACCAGGTGTAGTAAGGTCGGGGAGAACTGGTGAGTCTCTTGAGCTGCAGTTAGTGAGGACAAGGATGTGGCAGGGATTCTAAACTGTGTCTTTGCATTTGTATTTACCCAAGGAGGGACAGAGAAAGGCAGGCACATCTAGGAAGGCACCCATCCCAGGTAACCATTTAAAATAAATGTGTGAAAAATGGAAGAGGATGTTGTTGAAAAAATTGACTAAAATAAATAGAAAGGAGTCAGTGGATTATGTGTTTTGTTAATTTTCAGCTCTTCTAACAAGAGCTAGTAACGAAAGAATGTCAGGAGTTGTGTTTGTCACTTAAAAATGTACTAGAAAACATTGTAATTAAAGACCGATGAGAAGCCTCAGCATAGGACATACATTTGTAATTTAGGGGTTTTAGGAACAAGGTAGCTAGCATCTGACCAGGAAAGTAATGCAGGAAGATTGTCAATCTATTAGAATTTTGATAGAGTGAGAATTAATCAATAGAGTGTATTTGAACTGTCAGAAAAAAACCCTTTAGCACAGCTTCTGTGTAGTAGAAGAAGCTCCTAAAATAATCAAGTGTTGTCATAGGTCAAAGCCTTACCAGACTCTGTGCCTAAGAGGAAAAAATCATGAGGATAAAATGTTCCATTTACTTGGGGGTAAATGTTCCATTTACTCTGCAGAAGCAGAGTCCCCCAAGCATTTATGCAGAAATCCATGGAGTTTAAAAAAAATAATTATCTAGAAACAGCAACCAGAAAAAGAGGGAAGTGTCTGCAAATGTCATGAAGGGGTTTGGGAGCACTGGCTCTCAAGTAGCACATACCCCTGATGTGCAGTGAAATGTGGGCAAACCTCATCTCCTTCCCAGGTACCTGACTCTGGAATGGAAAGCTGCAGAGCCCTGCCAGCACACTGGGAATGCTGAGGAGCTCACTCCATGGGGCTGTGCCCTTAGTCAGTGGCTCCAGAGGTTAGCTGGTAGCTCTAGGTGGGGCTTTCATGGTGCCACAGGAGTGTGTCTGCTCTGGGATTCCTCCAATGTGCTCATTCAGTGCAGAACCTTCAGAAAGATCAAGGTGGCAGTGCATGTTAGCACAAGAAATTTGAATTCATCCTTAGGAAAAAAAAAAGACCGTGGAATAGTTCCCTCAGAAGTTTCCCACAATGCACAGAGCCAGCAAGAAGGAAATAAAATACCAGGTTGTAAAAAGGGGAATTGAATTGAAAATACACTGAAAAAAGTGCTACAAAACCCCTACACAGATCGTGTCACTGTGTTCCTCTAGACGGTCTATTCATTCCATAGAAACACATGGCATAGCAGCAACAATACTGAAAATAACTCTGCGAAGTCATATCAAAAGCTTGCAACTAATTAATGTAGGCAAGCCATGATAGGGATGGGAAGTGAAGGAGGCTGCATGAGAACTGGGGAAGTAAACTGTGTGCTTTTGTTTGCTGGGCTCAACAGCAAGAGAGCAGCGAGGCAGAGAAACAACTGCAGGGCAACAGGGTCATGAGCTGATCATCCACATTGGATCATGCACCTTACACATTTGATAAAATACACATAGATTGCACACATTTGATAAAATGATACCGATTTGACTTAAATTGCAGTAACCTGTTGAACTTGTGCAGCATGATTGAAGCTGAAGGCTCCATATAGTGGGAATTTGGGTATTTGGGTCTTTGTGGTTGGAGGTTTAGGCTATTGCTTGGTTAAGTGAAAACAGTAGCTGTATTACAAATTGTTATGTAGAAAAGTATACAAATCTCATATTTTCTTTTTGTTCCATCATCCAATTTTCACTTAAGACATTGGACTTACTCATACACCAATTTCCACATAAACATTCATATTCTATGTATTATTCTGAATGAGATGTAATGTAAGTAGATTTCTAAGTACTTAATATATTTTGAAGAATATATTTATTTCTGTAAGTTTTATGTAATTGCTATGAGTAAAAATTACAAAGTTGTGATTGGATCAGTAAATTGTAGGATTTTTGAAAATAGTCTCCTCATAGAGTGACTCCAGAATTCTCCTAACTCACATAATTTTCTTACTGTGCAACTAACACTTACTACTTGTTGTTCATCCACGTGGTTTGAACAGTGCATTTCTGCAGACAGTTAAGAAATTTTCATAATGACTTGAATGTTCATGAAACATGAAAGAAATTCTGAACTTCACCAGAGAAAATAGGTGAAATAACACTGGTGAGGAAAATAAAATGTAGCTTTTAAAGAATTCCTATGCTTTCAATTCTAACCATTTATAGCATTTTTTGCTTTCAGTGGTGGTTATATTAGCCATTGTTTTTATAAATATATTGCTATAGTTCCCAAAATCCCTAATGCAAGTTTCAAACTCTGTTGGACCAGATTCTGTAGGATATATAACAGAGACTATCTCCACAATGAATACCTGATCAGTCTGATTCTGCTCTATTTATAATACTTTGAACAAGGTCCTGACATGATAGCAGTGGAAACAGCACCATTAAATCTACCTCAGGAGTATTTTGGTCTATAATTAACAAGAAATAGCTTTCATTTTTTTTTAAATATAATTTCTGGTTCACTCTAGATGGGCAATAATTTTATAATGCTTTAGAGCTTTCCTGAAGTTTCATACTGACATTAGCAACAGAATAATTTTTCTTTCTATTAAAGGGTTTGGATTTTTTCAATATACAAAACCAGTCAAAAATTGCCATAACACCTGAACTTTCTATGTAGAAATGCTTATTTTGCTCTAAAAAAATTACTTTGGCAAAGCTTAATCTCCTTTGAAGGCAGGTTGAAATAAACTACATAAGGGCACAATTTCCTGCATGAAATAACAGTGTTTATACAGGTAGACATTCTGAAATAATGATTGTGTTCTAGAGTAGCCCCCTTGTTAGCTCTGCAACATTTTCTACATACACTCAGGCATTTTCACCCTCACTGATGAAAAGCTATCATTATCATAGAAAGTATTGCCACCACCATCAACATATTTTATGTGTGAATCAGGATTTTATCATGTTAGGTAGGACACAGAGGATAAAAAAGCTGGACTCTTACCCAAAGAGCTGGTGTCTAAGCAAAGTGAATTGGAAAGGGGGAAAGAATCCCTTTCTTCTTGAACAGTTGTTCATTGTTCATGAATTGGACCATTAATTTATTTAAAATAAACTACCACAGAGCTGACACAAAGCACAGTTTAACTTATAGTTATTATCCACATCCCTGAATTAGATTAGAATAAATGACCTAGAGGAGAAAAATGTTCATGTATTTATACCACGACAAGAAGTGCCTCACAATCCTTTGATTATTTTTCAAAGGAATAAAAAAAGTGCATGTAAATATTTATTGTGTATTTTGAACCAGTTGGGATCATAAAGGCCCAATTCTGTATGCCAGGATTTGTAACACAACATTTTCTGCTGATGTCTAGCATAAATATTTGAAAAGATGTTTTAAGCAAGAAGTCTTCACTGTCTAGAAACAACTTTCCAAAAAACAAAAAATAAAAGAGGGAGAGAGAAATTACACTTTGGTACAGTCAATATGACAGAAGAAGACATTTCTTTCATTTTTTATTTGCTTAGTTACATCTCATTTCTGGGAATTATTTGGGTAGTTTTATCACAGCTGTGATGGACATAATAGTTTTCCATTTACATAAATATCAATAAGAGCTTTTTTGAATGGGACACTCGATTAATTTTAAAAAATGAGGCCTTCCTGCATTTTTGCTTTTAAAATTAGCCTACGTGATTTCTAATACAGATCAGGTATAAATTTGTGAGCTGTCTGATCCCTTCATTAATAGGTTTATAAATTCAATTTGTGATTTTCGCACCCACTTGAAGTAAAAAGGCACAGAAGTAAAACCCAAGAAATTAGCTCCAATAAATTGGAGTTCTTGGTCTAAGAAGAAAACATCATCATGCTGGATTAAAAAAAGTTGTACAAAACAAAATTTTTGAAACAAAATGTTTTTATTGTTTTATGTACTTGTTTTATGAATAAACAAGTTTCGTGTGCACAGTAAAAAGTTGTTCCTTTGTGAATAATACAGTTTTGTGGTCAAAAAGAGTTAAAACTATGTGGATATCCTGCCACAGTGAAGCTCCTATCTTATATTCAGGGGTTTATCCCTGGGACAGGCCACAGCTCTGATTTTTGCACAGATTTGTGCAAAATTGCTCAGCAGAAACGGAGGATGAGTCGAAGGGCCACCATCTAATAATGCTAAGAAACCTAATGGAATTTTTTTTTCTTTTCTAAAAGGTCTAGTAGAGCATTCCCATTATTGCTGTGTTTGAAATGCTGAGGTTTATTTCCTCATAGCTTAAGTTTGCCACTTCAGATACATCACCCCTGTGAGGTAAATAATCTTACAAGAAACCTCCTACACCTGAAATAAAACTTAAACATGTGTGCTAATTACAATATAATTGAGGGAGAGCAAGACTCTGATGTACTTTTACTCATAATAGTAGGTTCTTTATGATCTTGAGTAAACCACTTCTGATGATTCAACTGTTCAGTGTTTATTGCATAACTTCTGAAAGGTATTTTTGTCTCACACTCACGACTGGTTCACGTTCTTCTTCTGAATATATTCCTCTTGCAGCTCCTGCTCAAGGGGAAGAACACTTACAGAGCATTATTGCAGCAATAGAAAGGAAATGGATAGTTCAGAAAGCCAGATTAGAAAGGAATATATAAATGCAGCAAAGAAAACTTGGCTGTAGCCCAATAAAGCCTATAAATTACATTATTTTAATCAATTTTTATGGAAATAATATAAGAAAGTGAAATATGTGTTCTTTTAATTTTAAAGCACAGGTGATAGCTATTAAATACTATTTGCTTCAATCTGTTTGTGTAACTGTGGTCTTGGAAAAAAATTAACAGTGTCTGCCACTGTACAAAATACTGATTAAAAACTGTGCCCGTCCTTGAGTTTACATAATGTCTTTTATCTGAAATAACTCTAGAGCACTTTCCAGCTACAGTGGAGGAAAGTAATTGGAAAAAGTTAGGAAAAAAAAATAGTGAGTTTTATTTGAAAGAAAATTATACTTTTAATTAGTCCTAAAAATACAGAATTTCAACTGCTTTTTTTCCTCTAATGGCAGTAAAAATCTGTATTTGCCACTTCTGACTGGAATGCATAGAAGTCTCGTGTATCTGAGCTATCTCAGACTGCTGCTATATTTATTCATTTAGGTCAATTTTGGCAGTGCTTATGTGTGCTGTGCATATACCATCTGTGGAGATTTTTCTTTTTAAATGATGAGATACCATTTTCTGTGTTCCTACCAGTGGAGTATGACAAAGTCTGAAAAACCTAGCAGAAAGCTTGCTTGAAACTTTAGAGTAATTTTTAAGATTAGTGTGCTATGCTGGTTTAAAATTCCAAAATGCCTTTTGTCCCATCAATTTAAATCCTATGCCAAAAGCAATTTAGCCACTTAGGGACACGAGTCCCTCTGGGAAGCATGGAGATGTTTGCAGTTAAAATTTTCAAAGGCACTGAAGTTATTTATTTTTGATAGGCAAAATTCTATTCATTATAAATAAATGCTGTTCTCCAATGTACAAAACCTCCTTGCTGTGACAGTCAGGAGCTGGAGAATTGAATGTGTGCCTGATCCTGGGTTTGTGCACAGCAAATCTTTTCCTCTCTGCGTGCCTCTGCCCAAGGAACTCCTTGGCCTGCAGAGCAGAGGCAATTGTGCTCGCTTTGCGTCTTTTCCTGTACACAATAACTGTGATTTTCCATGGGCATTTCCACTGCTTTAATTTTTAGAGGGTTTTCCTTTCCTTTTTCTTACTTTTTCTTGCCTTGACCTAAGTGGGAAAGATAGGGAAAACCATTTAAAGAGTGCAACAAATAAGCAGTGAGATGGGGAAGCAGTGCATCTGTTTATCACGTTTGGACAAGCACGCTGTAGGCATCGGTGTTGCTGTTTGTCTGGCTAGCCTGTAAACAGCTTTATTTGTGTATTAACCACTGAGAATCCACATTTCCATGCTAGTAGTCTGATGACTGCTGCTGGGAAGTAGCTGTGAATATATTTGTTTTAGAAACATAGCATGGCGAGGTCAGAAAAATGAAAAATTAGGTATTGGGTACCTTTTTGGAGAGAAAGTAGGAGATAGAAGAAGAATATTATTTTTAACTTCAATACCTGTTGGAAAAACTAAATATAATGTGGATTCACAGAAAATCCAAACTCTTCTGAGGTAATTTGAGTTCTTTCTTTGTTAGGATAATGGTCTTTATAGGTTGAAGAAAATACAGTGGACATGGAGAAGTAAATTTTCAGAACTTGGTTCCTAGATTCTGCCTAAAAATCACAGGCTTGTATGAGTACTTGCAGGAGTAAATCTGCATTTTTTGCATACACATGAACCTATCTCATATGTGTAAAGGGTGTTACTTTACATGACATTTTTACAGCCCATCAGAAGTAATGTGGCTTAGAAAGGGAAAATAAAGATGCAGAGTAGATCCCCCAAAGAAGTCCAGGGATGACAGACTCCTGGTTTTGCAAGTGAGCTGAGTCTTCTGACTTTATCTTTTTCACCTTCAGCATCACAGCTGCCTTCAGCCCTGGAAAAAGATCCATTATGAAACTGCTTGAACACAACCTTTCTTTATTCATAAGGGATTTTATAGATGCTGATAGTGTGAATTCATCTTTTGTCAGAGTAAAATTCTGTCACTTTGTGAGTTTTTTAGTTGACTGTTTGGGCTTTAATTTAACATCCATTTATGCTCAATTGGAATTTAGATGACAATTGAATAGAGCTGCACACAGCTGTGGGTATTGATAGGAACTGAGATCTAAAAAAGTTCTACCTTACAAATGAGATGCAGTAATAACTTTTTTTCTGCTCCACTTGAGATAAAGGACTGTGTGCTTTGTACTTCCACGCTTCTTTATGGCTACTCTGATGAATTAAACAGGATCCTTTCCACCACTGGAAGGTCATGGTCTGTACTCTCACACTCTCTGGCCTGTCTTTAACCTGTGTCAAGCAGCTTTTTTCCCTAAAAAGTCTGGGACATGGTGCCAGGGACGACAACTGAAAGCAGATTGAATTTGTTCACGTGCTGAGGCCCACATAGATTGCTTGATATGGCTGAGAAATTTTAATGATGTGGGCATAAATCATTCCATTCTGGTAGTCTTAACTCTAAAGAATGGTGATGGGCAAACTTCATTTATGGATAGAAACAAGCCAATATGTGTGATTTTGAAAAAGAGAAGTTTTGAAAGGCTTGTGACAAGGCTTTTTACACTTAAGTGTGTTATCTTGGTAAACTGGGAAAGACTCCCTGAAATCAGAGTGTGTGCTGCTCATGACAAGCAGTGTGCTTTAAAACAGAGAATAAAACATTCAGAAAAAGAGTGGGAACATACTTGTCAGGTCCTAATGCCAGCTAATCCCTGCTAGGAAAGAGGAATGTTGGAAAAAAAAACATCATGGCAAAGATAAATTGGATAGGAATTCATCGTGTGGTGCTGATGTAATGCTGTAATGCATGTTACCTCATGTAAGAACAAGTAAATTTAATTATTTCAGGCCAAACCCTGCATGAATAATTTAGACACCTCTGAAGGACACCAAATGGTGATCTACATGTCTGCTTCTCCCTGGAATCTATAGGGAACTGAGGCACTTATGAGCAATTTAGGAGGAATGGCTCCTATCCCTCCTCTTCTCCCCAGGGCTCTGAAAATTTTAAGTCACATTGTAGCTGGCCTTTAATGTGTTCTGCATTGGTTAACCCTCAAACTGAAATGTTCATTTTCAGGCTTGTCAGCTGAAGGAAATGTGTACTGCAGATTTTGTAAGAATGCAATAAAAATGGTGAATTTTTAAAACAAGGAAGGAAAACAAATGGAGAAAAAGAAAAGAAGATTGAGGAGAAGAAATTACTGTTGCATATATACATATAAGCAATTTTTGTTAAAAAAAATAAGAAAGGAATCAAATAGGAGTTTTACTAAGCATGATACCAAAATTGTTAGCTTATAGTTAGTTGTAAAGAATGTGAATTAGTACTACAACATGTATGCAAGTAGAATAAGTTGTTGACAGAGAATTTGGAAATATTCTTAGGGAATATGCTCTGTGCTTTAAGTTTGACATACACCAGGAGTAATTTGGGAGTTATTTAATAGGCCTTAACAACACAGAACATAATTATAAGAACTCTTGCAAATTTAAATATTCCGTGGCTCTCTGACTTCAGTGGTGATGTCATGCATTGTCTTTAGTGTTTTCAGGTAGATAATATAGTTATAATAGTACAGAAAGACAAAGAAGCTTTATTCCCACTGTATCTTGTGGAAAAAAATGGTCTTTTGTGTTTTTATGGTACATTATAGAATACAGCTTAGTGCTTTTCTCTGCTGAGTTGTAGTAACTAAAAAGCATTGTTTCGGTAGTAAATAATCAGAGGCAGAGATAAATCAAATCTGACATCTACTATGCCTCTGGCTGTTGCTGGGGGTGGAAAAGAAAAATTCTCTGCATTTAGAACAGAAAATCAAATGCACATGAAAGTATCCTGTGTGCAGCAGAACATTGATGACAAAATCCAGGGCTTGATTCAAAAGTCAATCCCTCTTAGTCATGTGCTTGATGTAAAGCACATGTTGATTAAGGTCACTGCTTACATGAACTGGGAATTGGGTAGTTGTTCTTAAGAGCTTTTTTTTTTTTTTTCTGGTTTTTCCCCTTTTTTTTCCTTTTCCAGAGGATTAGCAAAGTCCAGGTAGCAAATAAATCTCAGATCACCCATTAGCACCAGAGAAATATTATTTCAATGGCTGTCATGGTGTGTCAGCATTTGTATCAGGCATCTCACTTTCCATAACAAAATAGTTGTGTGTTCTAAACATTGAAAATACCTAAATACCTTTAAAGTATGTATTTTCCAATCTCAAAGCTAAAAGAAGTGGCAATATGTGTAAATCAGCAATTTGGTCAAAAATGTTTTTCTAAAAATAATGATAATCTGATGTTGGTCTGGAACATGATGTTCAAATTTGAAAAGTGGCAGTTTTGTGCTTAAGTGCAAAGGACAAACCTCTCTCCCCCTTTTCCTGGAGTAGGTAACACTACTTGTCAGGTTTAATGCATTATGGTCAGTGCAGTATCCAGCACTGTCAAATTTTGGCATGGTTGAGAATCCATCTTTCTTGAACTGATTGAAATGAATATAGACATGGAAATGTTATGCACTCAATGAAAGGAGAAAGAAAAGCAGAGTATACATGGTTACATCGTTTTCTTTAAACAAAAGACAGGGTTTTTTTTCCATAATCATATTTCTTCCAGAAGTAAATATATAGTCTCAAATGAAGAAACTATTTTTATGGCCTGTGGAGATTATTTATTTAGCTAAAATCAAGCCTGTTTCCAGAAAACTTTCAGTGCAGCAATAAAAACTTTTGCATTTTGGCCTACTCTAATTTATTCACAGCCTGAAGACCCAGTGCTCACAATTGGTTTTCTTGTTTCACACGAAATCTGGGTAATTGTACCCATCGGTCCGAATGTTGTCGGTTTATTTTAGAAACCATATTTATATCTAGGATTTTGCAGATGCCAGAAGGAACATTTCAGCCATGCTGAATGCCATATTGTTATGGGGGGGGGGGGAAATTCTACCCTGGGGCAAATGACAGGTTCACGTGCAGGAGGTTCTCCTGCCTTGCCTGTGTTGTCACATGCCAAAATTCAACAGGCAGAACGTGGTCTCATTGTCACCCAACACCTTTAGTGGCCTTCAGGGCCCTTCAGACACATCCTAAAGCACACAGACAGTGATCACCAAAGCCAGCAGACTCATTTACATCAGGGGAGATTTGAGCTTATTTAATTATTTGTCTATATTTTCAAATGCAAAAGTAAGTATGTTCCATCTTTCTTCTTTTTTTTTTTCTCCCCCCCCCAAACTATTTGATATAATGCAGAGTTCAAAAGTACCACATTAATTGTGTAAAATTAAACCCACATTAATTGTGTAAAATTAAACATGGGCATCTGGAATGCAAGGTGTTTTATCCAAGATTTCTCTACAGAATATACAGATTTGAAGAACGAAATCACTGCACTAAAGCCTTGAAAGAAAAGGAAAAAAGTTCCCTTAAAGTAATTCATGAGGAAAAGATATATGAGTAAAATGTAACTTTTATATTTGTGTACCAAAGTTTATTGGCCTGGATGAGACACTCTCTTTTTATAATGCCATTAATGGAATATTCATAAAAGATTATTAGCGATGCTTTAGCAAACTTCTTTAAGTAATAGATCACTTTTAAAATAAAAAATAAAAAAAAAAGACTTTATGGATTGCAAAATATACTGAATTGACACTTGCAGTGACTGGAATGCTTTTTTATCCACAGAACATGGGTGGCAGCAGAGTAATCCCCATCCTCCATCCCCCAGCCCCAGCCCCAGCCGTGTGTCTCACCCTTTACCTGGATGCACCACTACGAAGGGTGAGGGAGCTATGGCAGTTTACTCTGCATTCCCATTCACTTGTTGACCTCTTTCCAAAAAGGCCATACTTGCTGATATCTGAGCTCCAAGCTAACAGGAACAGCCAGGTTATTTCTCACAGAATACATTCTACCACTGCTTAGGTCTTGGTCACTATTTGCTTGGGTGGATTTAGAGCAGGAGTGATGAACTTGCAGTCTGGTTGGTTGGTTGATCACCAGAATTATCATTTTCTGGTTCTGGTGGAGCTGATGGGACTTAGTAAAGAGCCATGTTTCATATGCTACAGTTAAGATGTAGACTGTAAGGCAAACCATCAAAATATGAAGGACAGTTAAAATTAACAATGCCGACTTACAACCAACCTTGCCGTAATGCATATGAGGTGATTAACTCCTTTTTTAAATTATTGCTCACTGCAAGTGAAGCCAGAATAGCTGGGCTGTTTCTGAGTGAAATGCAGGAAGTTACAGCACCCTGTGCTCCTTCATCATTTGCTGTATTCTGTGGGGAAGGCTCGATCTGTGTGGCATGGTGAGGCACACGGTTTGTACAGGGCACCCGCAAGAGAAGACAGTGAGTTGAGTGCTTGCACAAAAGCCTGTGTGAAGGCAGATATTGCTTGGATATTGTCTGAACTTAAGGAATGCAGATCTGAAACAAGAAAAGAGTTTACATAGTGGCTTTACCCCTGTTCTGCTGTTGCAGGGGGTTTTTGATTTAAAAGAAAGGGGTTTATGCCATCTTTCTCCTAAGTGAAGGGGGATCAGGACTATATCTGTAACAGCAACAGCATGCCTGGTATTTTATATTCTTCGGAAATTTTATTGTCTAGCAGTTCCTTTGGATCTTTAGGCTGTTGGCACTTGTAGGGGGACTCAGCAGTTGTTCTGTTAAGAGCAGAAGTAATGCTGTGGGAGCTTATGGAGCTCTCAAATACAGTCCAGAGGGAAAGTGACAATGGTTATAAAAGGTATAGGATGAGTTTATAGTATGGGTTTTTCTTTTGCTGCTTGGGTTGCCAGCTGTGAAGGGAAGCACTGAGCCCTTTCTCTGTCCCCTTTAGATTAGCTAGCACTGCTAAGCAGCAGCAAAATTTGATTTTGAGAGTTTGAAGGTGTTCCAAGCACAGGCAATCCCTTCTAGGCTTTTCCATAAGAGGAAATGCTCCTGCCTGTACTCACAGTTTATAGAGTAGTAATCCAACATCGAGTTGGATGCAATAGGATGATTTGCAACAGCGTGAAAGGAAGATTTATTAAAGAGACAAGGGCTTTACAGTATTTTCTGTTCATTTCTGATCCATGAGCTAGGAATAATTACTGCATACTTTACTTTCTCTTTCCGGTTTATTGTGTTAGTGTTTTTAATTTCTTTTTCTGTTCAACTACCACTGATGTCTTGACATGTCTTCCCTTATCAGTCTACACAGAATTAGCTCACTGTGGATGGGAGGCTTATTAGGGTGTCTTGAGCAACAAATGAATCTTAATATATTTTTGCCAGTTCTTATTTTATTTATTTTATTTTATTTTATTTTATATTTTATTTTATCTTATTTCATTCCATATAAATTGTATGCATTAAGTACTCTTACAGTAATGCTCAGAATCTTTGTTGTTCCAGGAAGGATCGATACAGAACAAATCCTGTACCCTAAGAATTTTAATTGTAATGCTTGTGACTCTTTAATCAACTTGCTCACCTCAAATAATATTAGAATATATGTACAATTAGTATAAATTACATTATCAGAATTATGGAACTGCTTGTGACTAAAGCCTTTTTTCTGACTACCCATACTCACACAGACTTGAAGGTTCCCTGTGTACTAGTTTGAGAGTTTGGAACAGGTGGTAAAATAGGGATGAAAGAGAGAGCTGTGATCTCAGAGGAGATATTAGGCACCAGAAATTATGGTGTTCTTGTTCCAGCTCTTACACTGACTGTGATACTTCCATTTCTATAGCACTTGCCATCTCTGGATCTCAAAGTGGATTATAAAGAATAGTGATTTAAACCTTCCTGCACCTCTAGGAGATAGGTAAGCAATATTATTCCCATTTTACAGATGGAGAAATTGTGATACAGAGAGGCTTAGTGTTTGTTATTTAAAAGCTTATTTATGAACACACATGCATGCACACACAAAGAACTGGAAACAGATGTCAGAACTTTCATTGCTCTCTTTTTTTAAGTTGAGTCCACCCTCCTTTCCATTTAACCTCTCTGATTTATATTCCCCATCTGTAAAAAGACGGAAACTGGTATAGACATGCAGAGATTTGCTTGCACATAAATTTCTGTGCAGAACCAGAAAAAAAGCCAGAAGTTGTCTTTAAAATTCAATGCTTTTTATGTGTTGGCAGAGGATATTTTAAGATTTGGTACAACAATTTTTGTAGGTGGGGAGAGTTGCAGTAGTTCTGCAACTTAAATGCATGCTATTTAGTTATTGCTATAAAAGGGCTTGATTGTTTTGTAACATAAGCATGTTAACTGGAGATTAAAAATTTCCAAATGCATCAATTTACATGGCAAAAGGCCAGACACAGCCAGTAACTCAGTCTCTGCATTATCTGGAAGATGGTGCCACATCAGTACACTGTGTCAGACAGGAGAGGGGCAGTGGTGCTGCATAAAAGCAGTGATTGCCCCAGCTGCATCTCTGCTTATCTTTCTCCCAGCAAAGTCCTACTGTGTCTGTAGTGCAGCACGAGTTCCTCAGTGGCAGACACCAATCTAGACAACTATGCCTAAATATTTACAAGAGAACTGAAATTATGACTGAACTTCAGGGAAAAAAAGTTTTAAAGATCCAATATAAGTCTTGTTATTTTTTCTACCATTATTGGAATGATTGTTTCTGGTAATATTAAAAAAATACACTTTAAAAGATATTTGGATACTGGATTTATCTGATCATTCACTGCACCATGAAGGTTCTGATCTCATTATTCTTAAAAGCATTGTTTAAAAAACATCTTGCAGAAGCTTTTAAAAATTCTTTCTAATTCTGCTACTAATTTGCTACAGAACTGAAACATTGACAACCTCGTCTATTAGATGTTTTATTTTTAACAACACATCTTGCAAATTTCTGTATGTTGAACAGACAGCTTATGCAGAAATGTTTTTCACATTTTTCTGTGTGCACCCTGTAGCATAGCCAGGCTAGATTAGACAAACATCCAACACCCACAGTAACATTTTCCTGTAAGTAATCTAACTTCCACTCTAACTTCCTTGTGATACAGTACCCCCATTTCATACCTTTACTGGTGAATATATATCCAGGAAATAATTATGGCTAATGTATATATTTATGTTAAATGGAACGGAGACTGGATGTGTTTATGTGTCACCACGCAAGCATCAACCTGTACATTGATTGAAAGATTCATTTGAAAGTTAAGATTCCTTTTTGTTTCAGCTGTAAAACTTCACACAGAGAAGCAGACTGAATTTCAGGTAGGGATTTAGTTGATTTGGAGCTAAGGTAACACCTGATTTTATCACTCTAAGTTTTACCAGATAAGAATGGTGCTGATGCTAATTAAAATACTTGAGTAAGTGAGTTAGTTCGTTGGTTTAATGTGTGACTGAGATCAGAATTTAACCTGGGGTCTTCCTGAATGCTGGTACAAATCACTTGTTACTTTTGCTCCCAATTACAGTTAAATTAACCAGTGTCTTGAGGTAATACAGCTACTGCAGCTGGTGGATTAGGATATGGCTTTGCTAATGCATTGACCTTCTTCATCTGTGTAACATGAGTTAATTTTCAGCCCGACAGTAAATGCTGAAATTTGAATTGTAGCACTAATGTACCATTTTTTTCATCTGTCAAACCAGACTGAAGGGTCATTTAGTGATGAGGATAATGGTTCACTTTGAAAGAGAAGGAAAACTAGCTTCTGAATTTTAGGGGGCATTCTAGATCTTGCTTCAAAAAACAAGCTGAACTAGGGGAAAATTAGCCTGTGACATTCGAGTAATACTTCACCTGTAAGTCTGAATATTTGCCTTATACTGACTCTGTACAGGCACATTGGAATATTTGCCATGACAAGTTAGACAGAATAATAAAACAGCCTATGAAATTTGATATTCAGGCTATCAAGCCTCAAAAAGAGGCTTTCTCTGAAAAGTGAATCAACATTAAACTGTTTGCTATAATGGGAATTTCCAGTGTCAGTTTGTGACAAATTTTGATTGTTTCTCTACACCCTAAGAAACCCTAAACCTAAGAACTGTTGGAGACTGATTTTTTATTTTTGTTCCTCTCAGAAGTGTCTTTCTTTCTTTCCTGCAGCACGGAAAAGGATATGCTAGTCACTTCTACAGGACTTACCTGAAGCAGCATGATTTGCACAAAAGAAAGTCGACCAACAAAAAGCATCAGCTTTCAACTTCATTATCTTGGCCATCCAGTTCTGTGTAACTGAAGGATTTGTGTGCTGTTGGAGACATCCTGGCCAACTATAGGACCTAATTGCTCTCAGCAGGCCTGAGAAATGAGTTGAAATGTGTAGAACTGTAGAAACTTCAGAGGCAACTGATCTTGCCTCTCTGATCAGTGTGTGCCTGTTTACAGCACTATATATCTTTCTCTCTCCAAAATGTCACTGAGCCCTTTAGATGTTTATATTCACCACAAAAAGCCAATCGTACAGATAAAAGAGATGTGCATTATAAATGCAATATCACTGTTTTAAACTTGACTGTTTTATATTATTTTTGTGTGATCAAGTGTTCCCCAAACTATTCCAACTTTACAAGAGAGATTGTGATCATGTTCTTTTCACCTGTGGGTCATAAAAAATGTTGTTAATCTGAAGACCCACAAAATTATCAAAGACATTTCTGTAGTTTATACACCGTGTTGCAAAGTGTTTACTGTACTATTTCAAAGCTTCTAAATAAATATAAAATATATATATATTATATTATATATAATTTTCCGAAAAACGTGGTACAACTTAGTTGATTTTTAAATGGATTCATACAGTCTACACCATACACTAAAGCGAGAAGATAATTCAGGGTTCCTAAGCTATCCTTGCTAAAAACAAAAATAAAATAAACCTTTAATAGTACTTCCCCAAAATTCGTATTTTGGTCGATCCTGTTTTTCTTGTTTAAAAAAAAAAAACAAAAAAAAGCTGTAAGCGACAACATTTTGTCCAAAAAGGTGTAAGGAATTTTCAATGCCAAAGATGCAGCTGTCAATATTACCCCAATGAGCGCTATGTACTATCAGAGGTATAAACCACTCTCCATTATTTTGATTGTGTTTCTATGGTTTTTAATTTGGAATCACAAAACCTTTTCTAAGGCTCTATAAATTCACCTGTATATGTTGTTAAAAAGAACACTGGGTGTCTGTACATTTTGCAATGTAAGATATAATGTAAGTGAAGTTAAGTATTTTAAGAAAATCATCCCAAGCTCATAAATATGTATACATACATACATACATAAATACATACACACACACACAAACACCGACACATCTCTCTTTAACATAGTTTTGTGAAACTATACAAATATATTGCCTAAAAATATTTCTCTTGTGGCTAGGAATAGTTGTTGATAGAATTCAAATTACAAAGGCAAAGTGTATGCCAGACTCTTTTATCACAAAGGAGATTTCCAATTAGGAACATGGCACATTCTCAGCTGACCCCTGTCCCACAGGAGTTCAAATGGTGTTGGCCACCATCTTTGTTGGGAAAAGGATTAAGCCCTTGCATATAATCTTTATGTTCTGTAATAATTCTGTGGTCTGAAACAGTATCTTAGAGCGTTTCTTTTCTATGAAATATTGAAAAAAGTAAAATTTCGAAGGTAAAGTTTAAAACTACCTTTCATGTCCATGGAGTTTAAGTACCATTTACTAAATGTAAAAACCTAGTAAAATTTTTTTCTTTTTTTTTTTGTGCTGTGATTTTTTTTCCCTTACTGTACTTTAATACATCAACTAATGAAAGCAAATGAGAGCACACCTTTGTTGTCAGCCAATGCCTAGCCAAATTCAAACCAATTTCTTCTGCTGATTCAATATTAAGTAAAACAAGAGCAAATGTTTCATTGGTTGCAGTGGGATTTGGTTCATGCCATTATTTTGGAATTCTGTTGTCCCCACCAATGCTGCCATGGGATGAATGTGTAAGAGGTCACTGCTGTGTCGTAATAGAATTTGGGTTTCTTATTTTTGTTTGTTGGTTCTGGGGTTTTTTTTGTTCTCTTTAATGGCAGTTTCTATTAGATAGGAATATATAAATCACCTGTATGAAAGCCATCTTGCTGTGGATCCAAATATACACAGGGAATCCAACATTCCTGATCAAATTCCACGAGTTCTTTGTACAACTAGTGGACTGGGCCCTGATGTTGTTAATTTAATATTCCAAACAATTTAATATGTTAATTAAACACTTTAATGTGCACACCTAGCACGTTTGTATAACGACAAATTGTTTCATGAGATCCTTTTAAAAATGTGTTTTATACAAAACCTAATTCAAAAATCCCCCAAACAACTTCAATAGCTATTGATTTGAGCAAATCCAACAGTGAAATGTTCCTCCTGCTCCAGGTAGCAGACCTTTTAGTTGCCTACAGGCTTCATTTATTTTATGAAGAAAAGCAAGGGAATTTGTGACAAATATTCATTTAAAGGAGATTGCTAGATTCTTGTGTCTGCTTTTAAAGCAAGAAAGTCCTTGCCATTCTGAAACCTGTTTCTAATTCAGTTTTTAACAGACATATATTGTAATTTATGGTTGTTTTTTGGTCTTTGGGAGGAAAAGGAAATTGTTTAACTTTCTGTTTCATGGAAAGCCAAAGTGTTTCTATTTAATGAAACTCTCTTCACATTTTGCATGCCATCTTTTTCATTTTTTTCAAAAATTATTAACCATATCATGTCCTGTCATTCATTTCCAAAACTGAACTCTTTCCATCAAGTATGATATACATACAGATTATTAATATTTTTTTATTCTTATTTAATGTTAAATATCATTGGCATTGGTCCATATATACACAGAAATCCTTGTGAGTTCACTGGGATGAACTCAGTTCATCCTAGAGAGCTCCTGAAGGGAGTTATGGTAGGATGCAGAAGTGTCAAGGAAAAGGAAGAATTGAAGTACTACAGCCTGAGCTTTTGAGATGAAGCTGTAGCTCCTGCTGATTTCCCTTGCTCCCTGTGAGTTTTGGTGCACTAACCTTTGCTGGCACAAGCCTTGGGACACATTAAATCCCAGTACATAGCTGCTGTCCCAAGAGAAGGGCAAATTGGGCAGTGCAGAGGCTCAGTTTGTCCTGTTTCTTTGTTTTAGTGGGCAGGTGGCCACCTCCCTTTGAAATTGCCTTGTTCAGCATCTCCCAAATATTCCATCACACTGCTGGGAGCAGGGACAGGTCTGTGAATGCCTTCAGACCTCTCTCAGTGTGTGTGTGCCTCTTCCTCTGAGCACAGGTGATGCAAATATTGAAGGACTCTCATCTGCAGATTGGACCCAACAGTGAACTGAAAGTAATCAGGAAATGTTTAGGTTAGGTATTAAGGGGAAAGATTGATGCCCATAAAACTGAGATGAGGGAGGTTTTGGAATCTTCTTCATTGTAGGTTTTCAAGGACAGTGCAAAAAAAAAAAAAACCAACAAAAACCACCTGTAAGGGATGATATAAGTGTAATTAAAGCTGCCTCAGAGAAAAAGCACAGAGAAGGCTCTCAGTCCTGTTGTTCTGTAATGTTCCTGGTGGGGCATGCTGAGCTTTGGAGGGGTTAATCTGTGCACAGCTGTAGGGATAAGAATGTTCTATCCTTCAATTAGTTATTTGAAGCAGTATTTAATGTCTCAATTTACCATTTATGAGCATAATAGAACAAGCTGCCTGTGAGAATAACTCTTTGGAGTAAATTAGAGTTCAAGCAGAGAAGATAGGGTCTTATAAAAGAACAATATGGAATCAGGTCTGTGAATCTTTTTTTTTTCTTTTTTAAACTCCTGATTAAGATCTGTAGCAATAGATCTCTAAGCAGCTTGCCTATTCAAATTCTTCCAAATCAAACTTCAGTTTCTTCCAAAACTTAGAAATACTAACATTTCACTACTTGAAATAGAATTTCAATTTTTTAAAGCAAGTTTTTCCTAACATGCCTATTGAGGGAAGGTATTTCCATGAACATATTCTTAAATTACTGGAACAAGGTGTAGTAATTTAAATAGGTTTTTTTTTTCATTAGTGTTGTTGCAAAATTAGGTGAAATTAAATACACAGATAAATACAATTTGTAAAGATTCCTGCATTATAGCCTCTATATAGTTGTGGGGGAGATACATGTGTGTGTGTATGTGTGTGTGTGTAACTATAGTTCAAATTCTGGGAAGTTGCCATGGGATTTCTTTCCTTACAGCTCCTATCCGTAAATGTAAACAAAAGGGTAGAAACACACGTTAGGGTACTACAAAACAAGACTTGTTCCTTAGTATAGAATGGAGTTTTGCATTCAAGAATTAAATTCAGCCCCTTCTTCACGTGTTAAACCCACAATCAAGCACACAACTCATTTTTTTTTTTACTTCCAAAATGTTACCTGCTCATAGAAGGGGTCTTTTTTTATCCTTTTTTTAAAGTAATATCATTCCTCAGGGTAAAGGGTGGATAAATAGATAGTCTTCCTAGGCTGATAAATTGCAATTGCAATTTTGCAAGGCTGTTAAATATTTGTATGTCTTACCTGGAGAAAGCCGATCGTAACCCGCCACTGTTCCATGTTCTTCTAGTCTCAAGTTTTATGGCATTTGGACTTGTGAATTAAAACCTATACAAAGGTGTAGGGGCCAAAATAAGCATCTTTGATTTGCATTCAATGATTGCAATTTGATTGCAAAAAAATGGCATTAGATGTCTATAAAGGGTAGAAAGTTGTTTATTCTGTTCTGTTTGCAGTAATGTAAAAGACAGCCAGTAGGACTTTATTATAATATTGTGCTATGACAAATTCTGAAACTGTGAGTCAAATCCTTTGCACTGATCCCTACAATCATAGATCAAATTCTTCTTAAAGACCTCCTTAATTTTATTTTGTCTCTAAGAAATGGATACATACATATATATATATATATATATATAAACAAATATACACAGCCATTACAGTCCATTGTTGAGCATCTGTGTTTTTGTAGATATCCTCATATGTAAGAAATAAGCAAGAACTAACTTGGACAGATTTCTTGAACTGAAATTGTTTTTGAATTTGAATTTGTTAATAAAGTTCATGATATTGACAGACATCAAGAAAAATGAAATCTCTGTGGGTGTAGCTCTCCAGAAGGCAAACGCTTCACTTAGGAAGCATCTTGTCAAAAAACTGTATAAATGCAACTGCTGGAAATCTTGCTGAGTCAAGATGAAAGATGCTGTGCTAAAGCTTTCTTGTTCACTGTGTCAGCACTGATTAAAGTGTCCTCTGGATGGTAACCACTTTAGGCAAGCAGAAGATATCAAAAATTGCAAGTGGTATTGAGATAATGTTTACCATCCCTGTGGAAGAGAGACAAATAGGTGAATTTATACTGAAATATTGGATCTATATCATACAATATGGAAAAAACAGTTAAACATTTAAGAAAAGACAATGCTTTCAAATACATGCACTTTAATCTTTGAAGCTCATCTGATGCTCAACTTAGAAGCATATTTTGGGTAACTCATCTTTGATTTGCACTAACCCTGGAGAGCAATGTATTGTATGACAAAGCCTTACCACAGCATGATAAAGGGAATGTAACCAGACCAACCTTAATTTATAGAAATCTTGGATCCAAACATTCAGGCTGCAAAACTGTGCTGTATTTTATATGCATCAGAGCCTAATTCCATTAAAGGCAGTGGCCCAAGTTGCAGTGATATGAAGGAGAACAAAAGGAAGTTTTCGTTTCTTTCTTTATGCATTTTTAAGCAAGAGCAGCCTGCAGTAAAATTATTTGACATCAGAAAAAGGGAAACTTCACTGGCTTTTCTTTTAAAAAAGCTGCACAATCCAGTTTGGAAATTTGAAACTTTGGACATGGCTATGTGTCAATGTAAAACAGATATTTCTAATAATTTTATCTCAAAGCAAAATAACACGGAATATAAATGAAGTGATAGAAATGTTTAGGTTTTCTATTAAGATAAAGACAGAAATGCAGTCTTGAAAAGACAGATTCATGTTTTTATTATGCAGAAGTTCAGACAACTAAAATTTCATTGGAACAGAGTATTCTTACACTGCCCTAGTTGTTGGTTGAAAATGTGAGCAAAACAAGCAAAAAAAAAATCAACCTCAACCTCATGGATGTTTCAGAAGGTTTTGCTCTGGAAGGTAACAGATCCTAAGAACATTATCTCCTTTCAGAGTTGGCTGAAAGATGTTTTCTAGCATCGTTGCTGGCCTAACATACTTGGAGTGTAAAAGCAGCCCTCTGAATGGTTTGCACATTCACCTCAGTGGAGAGTTCTCATTTGTTGAGAATAATCTGGAAAAACGACCTAGATGAAGCCTGATGTCAAAATTGCCTAGTAATTCCATGCCCATCACTACAGCTTTTCTAACCAGGGATCAGAATAATTGAGGGCTGAAATGTTTTGGGATGCTGATGGAAAAGCAGTGGTGTGGCACTGTTCCTATGTGGGAAAAAAAAAAAAGAGAGACAAAGAGAGAGAATATTCTCTGCTCTTCCTAGTCTCACAGACATCATTAATTGATACTTAAATAGTGTTTTGTTCAGGAACATAAATACCACAAAAGGAGAAGGATTTCACCATGAGAGCAATATATTTGTTGTGGCTTGTGCTATATTAAAAAAAAAAAAAAGGAAGAATGCAAGCAAACATTCTCATTCTCAGCCCCCTGAAGATGAGGCTAAATGATGCCCTTGGAGCTCACAGCCATTCAGTTTTTGAGAGAGGCTCTGTTTGATTTATATTCTGGCTGTCAAAAAAGAAAGAAAAGAGAGACTGTGCTGGAAATTAATATAATTAATATAATCTAGGGGGAAAATGCAATATACCTTGTAATAACATCATTAAACCTCACTGAGCTGCCTGAAACAATCTGTTGAAAATTAAACAAACAAGCAAACAAACCCCCCAAAACAAAACATAAATCTCTTTCTTGGCACTCCAGGTACACATTTACATTAGATCACAGCTAAGCTGAAATAAAATGGCTGAGGTCTATATGGGAGGGATCATATTTTTCTTACACCTGTTTCCAGGGGATGGGAAGGGGGGCAGTCCTGGCATCCAGCACTTCCTTGGGGACAGGAACATTCTGGAACATTCCTCATCCTATTGTGAAAATTTAAGAATTTACATACTTACTTCCAGATGTATTATTGCATATTCTTCTTCAAATGCAACTTTTTCAAGGATGATACTTCACTGTGCTTTTGACCATTTATGTCAGCTATTTTTGAGGGGTCGCTCTCATTAGGAACAGTTAAGTAATAGACTTACCAGTCTAACTTAATTTTTCTTTTATAATTATAGATGGAGTTCAAGCAGCCCTTATCATATAGAAACTATGATTAAGGCCCCCAGGTTTAATTTTGCTCCTTTGATTCCTGTTGTCACTTCCTGTGTTACAACACAGGGAATTAATTTAATTTTATTATTAAAGAAATACAATTTTGTTCTATTTAGTAAGTCTGATCTAAGAAATACCCCTTAATTAGGAAAAGATTGAGGCAAAATCAAGTAGATAGCTGTTTTTCTTTTCTTATATAAATAATTTCCAGACCTACCACTGTTCAAGAAGGACATAAAATGCAGTAACAGAAAATATTTGAAGTCTGCACTTTGATTCACTGGACTAGGGAAATTGCTTTCCTGTTTCCTTTCTATCTGGAGTAAACTGGAAACCACTGTTTGCATGCAAACTTTTTAGGTGTTTAATTCTTCATTCACAGATTTAAATCTACTGCTTTACTGAACACATTGCTAATATTCACAGATTTAAAGCTTCAGGGGAAAAAAAATAAACAAACTCAAAACATCTTATGTTCTCATCCCAAATATAACTTTCAGCACTGGGAAATATATGGACATTGAAAAAAATATTTATTTGAAAGATGGATATTTTTATTGATAGATTTTTTAAGATAGATATTTAAAGATAGATTTATTTGCTGCTGTTCTGTGTGGTTTCATATCCTTTATTAGTAACCAAAATATGCTCCAGTGTTATGACAGATGCCTGCATCACTATCATTATTTTCCTGAGGCACAACTGAGAAACTTCATACTGCAGAGGTGGGAACAAAACCTAATTCCTAAATCAAAATAATAAGGTAAAAAAACTTAAAAAACACCACAACAATCATTATGCAAGAAAATAATGTAAAATCACATGGGTGCTACCATGCTGAGCTCTCCCCACATCCAGGTTAATGAGCTAACTAGCAGTCTAGAGAGCAATATGCAATTTGGTGCCCTTGGTCTCTCTGTCAAAAGAATATATAATTATTCTTTTCAAAATGGGACAGCTTCAAAGAGAAAAATGAAGAGCTCTTCATCTTTCCACTCAGAGCCTAAATCCTTTTGGATATGATGATTAGGGAGGGTTGGGAAAAGGAAATTGGGTTTAGAGCCCATCATATTAAAGAAGCATTTGTCCTCAGCAGCCAAGATTATGAGCAAATACTATGATCATATGGCATAAAAAGGGCCTCTGACAGCATTTCTTTGTCTGGTACTTTTCTGCTCAATACTTTTTTTCTGCAAACACCTAAAAACAGGGTCCTGTTTTTGTTAAGATGTTTGTTAAGGTGTTAAAGACTAGATACCTAAGATTTCCTGGGCAGATGGTATGACTTCTGGAATATTTTACCAGGTTGTGAGAAATCTGTATTCAGTTCTTTCCACCTCATGTAATTTCTGCATCCACACCCAGCCTGGAAGAATTTCTAAGCAGCAAGTTGGAGGATTCTCTCCTTTTCTACTGTTGCAGTCTGCAAGAGCATTTAAACCTCCCATGGCTGACCACTGATTAAATACAAACTCATTTTCTTGCTCTCCAGTGAGTGTGTGATGTTGTGCAAGAACTTTTGCTCAGTAGGTGTTTGCAAATGACACAGAGAGTGGCAGTAGGTGTATGACAGAGAGCTTTCTCCTCTTCCAAAGGGAGAAATCAAGAATAAACCACCCCTGAAATGCTGGTCATGTAGATGAATGTCTTACCAGAAAATATTTGGACATAGCAGTGGCAAGGGCCGTGGTGGTGTTCACAGGGGTCTTAGGATGAGGGAAGAGACAAGGATGTTTCAGAAGACTTGATTTATTACTTTATGATATATATTACATTAAAACTATACTAAAAGAACTGAAGAAAGGATTTCATCAGAAGGCTAGCTAAGAATAGAATAGCAAAGAATGATAACAAAGGCTCTGTCTTGGACAGAGAGTCCGAGCCAGCTGGGCTGTGATTGGCCATTAATTAGAAACAACCAACATGGGCCAATCACAGACCCACCTGTTACATTCCACAGCAGCAGATAATCCATGTTTACATTTTGTTGCTGAGGCCTCTCAGCTTCTCAGGAGGAAAAAATCCTAAGGAAAGGATTTTCATAAAAGATGTCTGCGACAAAGGGCAGTCTAAAAATCCTACACTAAGAGAATGCATTGCTGGGAGGGACTTACTTGGTATTTACTCAGCAAATGTTGAAAAGTTCAGAGATTCTGGACAATTGAATGCATTTTCTGCAAGGTCTGTCCTGAGTCATCCTGTTGATGACAACAAAATTACCATACCAGTTGAGTTGTTTCCCTGGAACAAGTGCCTGCACTCCAGCATCATAAACTGCAAAGGCACAGACAAGACACAAAGTAAGAGTGTGGCTCACAGAACTGCTGGTAAAAAAGAGGATTTGCCCATCCCTCAGTGCCCAGGGTTGGGGCTGTCTCCACCTGCTCTCTGCTTGGGAGAGTGGGATATACCCTGTCCTGCCACCCTTGGGAGGCCCCATCCCCAGAGCACCTTGACATGAGGCAGTCATTGCTCCCAAATCTCTTCGCTTGCAGCAGGATCAGCACTTTGAAGCCATTACCAATACAGGCTGACCTAACCTGTTGCTAGAGACTGAAATAAAGCAGGCACGATATGCCTCCATTGTGAAAGGGAGATCCCAAACGTGGTGCAAAAAGAATATTTCATTTTAAGATGCAGCTTTGTTTTGATAATTTTATTTATTTGATGTTATATTATTATGAAATACTAGAGTATTTAGATTGCAAAATACTAGTTGTTTCAAATAAATCAAACAAGAATGTTTCCTGTGCATATGTTGTCACTTATATTACTTGAGGTCTTCATTTTACATACTTGGTCCTGGCATTCTCTTACAAACGAAAATCTTTCAGACATATAACAGAGCTCTGTCTCCCTCTTTCCCCAATTTTCTCCCCCTTCTGAGACATTTCAATTGGCCTGACCAAATGAAAAAATAACATAATGGGAGACATATGAAAAGAATTTCATTTAAAGAATTTTGTGCACTTGTTGGCGTGCAGGTAAAATCCTACTTCAATTCCTGTTTTATCCAAATAAACCAAGGAGCAAAAAGTAGATTCTTAGCCCACTACAGGTCAACATCTTGCCCTGACAGGTAAAGAGGGCAAATGGACACATTAATTGAAATACCAAATATCTATGTAGAACTACAATGGTATATTTATATTTTATAACTATAAATATAAATATACCATACAGCTATATTTTATATTATAAAATATAACTATTATATAAGTTATACTTTATAATATAACTTATAATATAAGTTATATTATAAAATATAAATTACATAATAAGTAATATTTTATATTATATATAATATATGTATTTTAAATATATTATATTTATAAATATATAATTATAATTATAAAATTATATTATATTATATTATATTATATATCATTATATATATTATATTATATTATGCATTATTTATATATAGCATACATAGAATATATATAAGTATATATCTACATATATTATATATAAATAATTTGATATTATACATTATATATAAATATATAATAATATATATTATAATATATAATATTATATTATAAGTTATATATTTATATATTATAACTAATCAATGAATGCAAACTGAATTCAACAGTGAGATATGGGGTTGTCCCTCTCAAAGGCATAGCACAGAGCTCACAATTTAGGAAGAAGAAATGAGCTAATATAAAAAAGTATCTGAATGCATCACTCTGCTTTCTTGAGATAGGCTAATTATCCTAGAAGTTTGTCAATTTGTCATCAGCCATCCAGACTAAATTAGATTATGTCATTCCAGATTGTATTATTAGAAGCAGAGATCTCTTTTTGCTCCCATCCTGTTCCCAGGATTTGTGCTCCCTTAGGGCTTTCAAAGAAGAAAGAGGAGAGCAGCAGACACTGTTCTGTCTTGATGCTGGTGAGAATATCTCTCTGGACTGATCTTGGATTTTAACACCCTGTTGTATTCCCCCCTGCACTTTTTCAACACACAGGAGCTAAATTGGGAGAAAATGTCTTTCTTAAAAGATCAAAACAGGCTTTGAACCCTTAAATAATATGGAAGATCACAAGAAGCCTGTTCAAGTCAGAAGGATCTGCTTATCACCCTGAATTATATCAGTACCATCTTTCTCTTTATTGCCCTGAGAATGGGCAGAATCAAAGAAAAAATAGCATAAAAAATGACACCCTGTGGCCTGCTCATCTCTGGCTGCCATTTGTATGTTAAATCACCAGCAGCTGTCGTGATCAGAAAGTGTGGGAGTCTGGGTTGGAGGGGATAAACATACACAGACAAAAATTAGGGCTTACTTCCTTAAGGGAAGACAAAACAAAGTAGAAATTGAGTGGTATGGACAGTACAGGTGGTGAATGAGTAACTAACAATGTTGTTTGAGGAATATGGGGCAAATTCTGTGTTCATATCTCAGTACTTCTGTCTGCATCACTATAGTGTATTGCTTCTCAAAAACTGAATGGAGAACACTTTTAAATGTCATTTTCTTAGGCATTTTTATTAGGTTTGGTCATGTGTGCTTATGTCATGCTATAGCTACAACAATAAACAAAAGTTTGGAGTTCAGAAGGTTGCAGCCAACTCTCCTGTTTGGGGGATAACACCATCCATTTCTTTGCGCAGTGAGCTCAGACTTCAGCATGGAGCCTGCCTTTGGTTACCTTTCTTTGAATGAACTGGGGAGCAGGCCATTCCTGCTGTGGAACTGTGTGGGAAATGGATTTGTAGAGAATTCTCAAAGCCTGACAGAAGGCTCACATAGTGTGCACCTGTATGAAAACCCGGAGATAAGAAATGCTGACTTAGAAATGCCATGGAATAGGACAAACATTGTTGAGAGAGAAAACAAGTTTCAAAGGATGGCCTTGCAAATGAGACTAGATACTTTGGACAAATAGAACTATGAAAGATGCACTGTAGTAAGACCCACGAGGGGTAATTTTTTTGATGATTAGCTTTAAAGCATTTACAGCATGGTGTGGCTAAACTGATAGGCCAAGAAACACTTAGAGTGTACTGTAATTAGGAAATAGTTGGCTTCTGATTGTGATGGTGTGAATTATAACATCTGTATTGCCTCACCCTTCTCATGAGACTGAAAATGGAATAAAAGTTTTTAAAACACCTCTCAGTTGCTCCATCTCTAGGTCAGGAGAAGGGTTTAATCTGACAAAACTATCCCTTGGTCTGTACTCAGGCTGAAGAGTGGATCCTTTACAACTCACAGCCAAAAAGAAATCAGCTGTGGAAAGTAATTTTTATCAAAAAGTGCTTCATGGCTGTGGCAGTTTATGGGTGGTATCCTCCAATTTAGTTTTCCCACTGAAACTGCTCCGAACCTTGTGCTCCCTCTCACTCTCCCCCTGCAGCAGGATGGACAGAACTGGAGGCACAAAAGGAAAAGATCATGTGTTGAGATACGAATAACTTACTGGAAGCAGCAAGGAAATAAGGAAATAAACAGCAACAGCAACAATATTAACAACAAAAGTGTGAGGGGAGGGGGTAGGAATCACATGCAAACGCTCACCACTGTAGCATGCGGAGCCTGACAATACCCAACCACAGCCCTCTGCCCCAAACTGTAAGGCAGCTCTTCCTCTGTTCCCCCTAAAAATGATACCAGGTGGCATAGAATATCCTCTAGGTCCTGGCCATATCCCACTCCTGGATACTGCAGAAATTAACCCTGTCCTGGCTGGAACCAGGGCATTGTCTCCAAACAATGATGTAAAAAAGTTCTGAGCAATCGCAGGTCAAAGGGTGCTGGGAATATCCAATGTTCCTCAGAAACATGTTGCTACATTAAGAAGGAGCCTGACTTCCTTTCTCCCCAATTATGGATGCAGCATTTCCATCATCTTTATTTCAACATTAAGCTTTCTTTGTTCAACAAAGAGAAGACACATTACAGATGTCTGCTGGGAGGGTACCGTGAATTTTTCTGTCTCCCTTAGCTGCATATTTATGCAATCCATGCTGAGCACTATTTTACAGGTAGGAACTTATGCATGAAACAATGTTGAATTCCACTTGTTTGTAGATTGTGTAACTTTCAACTGATAGAGTCTCATGTGTTACATCTGTTAGCACTTCACTGGGAAGTAGCTTTCCTTGATGGCCTGCCACTCCTCAAGAAGGATTCTTCCCTTTTGTTCCTAATCTCTGCACAGCATTGCTTTCTCTTTGTTAGATGGATCACTTCTCCAGAATTCACAATCTTTAATAAACACATCATCACACAAAATGCTTTCATCTATTCTTTAGATTTTGTAACATCTCTAGAAATTATTTTGTTCCTTCTACGTGTTTTGCATAAAGTTGTCAGCAAATCTATTTACTGCACTCTTGGAAAACTAAAGTTTTTACTTTCCCTTTGTTCTTCTCCCAGTTCAGTAACTCTTCATCAGATGGCTTGCACTCTTTGGTGGTGGTTTTTTAACCATTCACTGTGACAACTGAATCAATCATACACAATCCCAGGGCTCAGATATCCCACTGATGTCAATGTAAAAGAAAGATCTAAGATGCAGATTTTATTATATGCAAAATACTTGCAGCAGAGTCTTGAATTTTTACATCTCAGCATGTGTTACAAATTGACACCTTTAAATTTCCCCATAAAAATACATTTCGCATTTTGTAGTATATACAAAAAGGTTACTCACATGTATAATAAAAATTCTGCTTCATATTATGTGATTTGCTGATTAATGAAATGCATGCAATGAATCAGTACAAAGACAAAATATCCTTTCTTACCCATACTGGGTGTGGATAAACAAAAATCAGATTTTTGTTTAGCAATATTTTTTTAAAAATAGCACATAGGATACCCAGTTGTAACAGTTTAATTATTAAAGGCAGTAGCAGGATTTGGACAACCAAAAAAAAAGGACCACAAGGGAAAATACCCAACAATGAGAAGTGGGAACCCAGTCTATGTGGTACCAAAGTTCAGCTGTACTTCATAAAAGATGTGTAGGAAATATGGCCCAGTGACAGAGGGTAAGCAGGGATGGAGAAAGCTGGAGAATTTGAGCTTTTCTTCACCAAAATATAAATTCTGCAATTCCACTACTTGTGTAAGAACAGAGATCCATCTGGGGACTCTTAGCCTTCAGAACTAATGAAGACAAAATACTCAAGTTTCAGTGTGTGCGACCTTTTGGAACTTTGCAAGTTTGAATTGTTGCATGTCGTAGCCTAGATTGATCCCATTTAAGTTTAGACATCAACATTAGATGACCCCATTAGGATATGGCAGTAAGCTGCTAAATAATACAGGGAAAGAGAAAATTGTATCAGGCAAAGTTAAAATTGAAGAAGCACTAGAATGACTGGTAGTGCTGCCTGGTTCCTGGCCAAGAAGCAAGTCAAGATTACATAGACTTCAAATGCTGATGGCTTCATTTAGGCACAAAAACTTCAATACAATAAAATCTGTCTTAAAAAGCCTCATCTTCCTAAGGCAGAAAGTTCTCTGAAGAGTTCAGATGCTGTGTGCTGTCCAGAGAAAGCTTCATTATTTAAATCTTGGCTAAACCGAGTAATTTCATTCCTACAAATCAATCAGAACACAGAATCACAGAATATCCTGAGCTGGGAGTGACGTACAAGGATCGTCGAAATCCAGTTCCTGGCCTTGCTCAGGACACCCCAGGAATCACACCATGTGCCTGAGAGCATTGTCCAAATGCTTCTTGAACCCTGTCAGGCTTGGTGCTGCGATCACTGATTGCCCTGGGGAATCTCTTCCAGGGTCCCACCACCTCTGGGTGAAGAAACAGCTTAAAGCTCCCCTGACAGCTTCATGCTATTCCCTCATGTCCTTGTAGTAAACCACTTGGACCTTGTGGCTAAACTTTGCTTTGAACAAGCTGGTTTTGAAACTGTCATTAAGAAATAGATCCTGAAGAGTAGCAGTGTTTACATAGCTGTCTCTTTCCTACACCTTGAACCAAGGTGCAGCCTCAAAACTCAGGACGTTTACTCAGGATCTTTGTTCAGTGTCGTATTTTCAGGGTCCCTCGTGGCAGGAAGGAAATGATGAATCTGACTCCATGTTCTTAGAAGGCTAATTTATTATTTTATGGTACTATATTATATTAAAAGAATGCTATAGTGAAACTATACTAAAGAATAGAGAAAAGATACAGACAGAAAGCTAAAAGGTAATAATGAAAGACTCGTAACTCTCTCCAGAGTCCTGACAGAGCTGGACTGTGATTGGTCATTAAGTAAAAGTAATTCCCATGTTGGATAAACAATCTCCAAACCACATTCCAAAGCAACAAAACACAGAAGGAGCAAATGAGATAATTATTGTTTTTCTTTTTCTCTGAGGCTTCTCAGCTTCCCAGGAGAAGAAATCCTGGCGAAGGGATTTTTCCAGAAAATATGACAGTGACAGTTCAGAAGCTTTTTCCAGGCACACCTGGACACACAGACATGGACACACTCCTCCATCCCCTTGATGCCACCAGACTTCCAGAGTCTCCCAAGAAGATGCATGCCCTGCTTCTGGGGTAGGTTTGGGGGTGTTTACTGGAAAAAACAGGGTTGTAAAAACCCCAATTTTTGATGTGTACGTCGATCCCCACCCCAAATGGATCTGGACTGTATGTTGCAACCCCAGACAACAATCACCCACTCATTGCTGGTGCCATGGGTGGGGATCCCCCTAGTTCTTCTTCTACCTGTCTTTCCCTACTTCTCCCTTGACAATTTCCTCTCTTAGGGTGACCATACATCCCAGGATGGCTATACACCCCTTTTCCAACACATTACTTTCTTTTCCCAGCTACAGTTTCAAAGCAGTTGTTCTAATAAAATTCTTTGCTCGGTTATTTAACATCATTTTGCTTTAATCCATCCCAGGGATTCTTTAGCAATGAACCTGGTTGCCCTGCCTCAGAGGTGGCTTGCAGCAGTCCTGCCACTGGTCACCAGAGGGAAGATATCTGTGCCTGCCCCTCCTGTTTCCCTCATCAGGAAGCTGTAGCCAGCTATGAGACCCTCTCTTCTGCAGTCTCCTCAGTGAATTCAGCTGCTCCTCCTACAGCTTCTCCTCAAGACTCTTCACCCTTTTCATTTTTTGGACATTTTCTCATCACTGATCATGGTTTAGCAATGCTATTCCTCAATGCAGTGTTCCCACTGAAACGTCCCAAACCACACTCTGCTCACCAACTCCCCACTCGCCCTTCCCTTCTCCTGCGGACAGACGGGGAGAAGAAATGGAGACACAAAAGGCAAAGATCATGGACTGAAATGAGAAAAATTGCTGGAAACAGCAATGAAATAAAGCCAAACATAAAAAAACCAATAATGATACCAGAGGGTAGAAGAGAGGTGAATACTCACATGTGATTTTTCACCATGCAGAACCCAGGGCTTCCCTTACTGCTTTTTTCACCACTGGCACAACTGTAAGGGACCCTTTTCCTCCTCCTCCCCACCCCCTGTGCAGAATAAATAAACAGAATAAATAGTAGTAGAGAATAAATAAACTCAGAGTCCTAGCCATGGTCCCTCCTGGACACTGAAAAAAATTAACCCTGTCCTGGCCAGAAGCAGGACAAAGCTTTTTATATTTCTTATGTTGTGGTGCCTAAAACTGGACACAATACTCAAGGTGAAGTCACATGCAGATGCTGGTGGCACAGTTGGAGCCCTTACCAGGGGAAGTGACATGTCCATCTCTGTATGAATTGCTCAGCAATAACAAAAACATCACTGAATTATCAACACTGTTCACAGCAGAAATCCAAAAACACAGCCCCACACCAGCTACTATGAAGAAAATTACCTCCACCAAAATCAGCAGAAAATTTAATTTCTTTTAAAATTTTAGTTACTTCTAACCATTATTTTAAAACAGAAAATAGCAGCTAAAGTTCTAAATCAACAATAGAAGCTCAACTAGTTACTGCAGTTCATTATTAGCTTGGAAGAAAACAGAGCAGCCACTATTTCCCTAATTGTCCTTAAAGTCATTATTACATATGCAAGTACAATTTGGTACTCTCCAGAGCCTTTCCCTCATTACACTCTGTGATTCACTAAATTACACGATTGTGATTAGTGAGGCAATGGGTGTCCAAGTGGTATCAGGCAACTACAGGGCTCCTTTTGCCGAGGTCAATTTAATTACATTGTGCATGACAGAAACCAGGCCAACTGAGTACTGCCTTTGCCATCAGCAATTGACACCTGAGTGTTAATGAGCTGGTAATTAAGACTTGGCACAAGCAGGCACATTTTAGTATTTGGGACTGGGATTACCATATGCTTCAATGTCTCTTTGCTAAAAGCCTGAAGTTGCTTTTTTTTTTTTTTTTTTTTAAATATGCAGGATTCTAAAATAAAGGGAAATTATGGCATTTGCAAATAATAAGCAGGAAAACAGTTTTAATCAGGACTGCATGCTGCCTGTCATAATCTTCTGAGAAATCCTCTCCTCCTACTTGTAATCACTTTACCAGCATTTTATTTTTTGTAGTACATGTTGTATTGGGTTACTGTGGCCAGGTTTTGGTCGTGGGATGGGGGGAGGAGGGGACACTACAGGTGTGGCTTCTGTGAGAAGCTGCTGGAAGCTTCCTCCATGACCAGCAGAGCCAATGCCAGGTGGCTCCAATATGGATGTGGGCCAATTAGAAATGGCAGTAACACCTCTGTGATAATAGATTTGAGAAGAAAACGAAAAGAAAAGAAAAGCTATTGTTGTAATTGTGGCAGAAAAGAGTGGGGTGAGAAGATGTGAGAGGAGCAGCTCTGCAGACACTGAGGTCAGTGCAGGAGGTGCTGCAGGGACCAGAGTTGGGATTCCCCTGCAGCCCATGATGATGACCATGGTGAAGCAGCTGTGTCCCTGCAGCCCATGGAGATCCACAGGGATGCAGAGATCCACCTGCAGCCTCTGGAGAGCCCTGATGACCCCTGCTGGAACAGGTTCCTTGGTAGGACTTGTGACCCTGTGGGGGATGCACACTGGAGCAGGCCATGCCTGAAGGACAGCCCCGTGGGGAGGAGTGGCTCCTGTGGCAGCAGTTTGCAGGGAGCTGTTTTTGTGGGGTGGACTCACACTGGAGAAGTTGATGGAGAATTGTCTCCTGCGGGAGAGACCCCATTCTGGAGCATGAGAAGGATTCCTCACCTTAAGCAGCAGCAGAAACCATGTGATGATCTGACCTTAAACTCTCTCCTCCTTCTCTCTGCTCAGCTGCAGGGGAGGAGGTAGAGTGGAGAAGGAGGGAGGGGTAATGGGAAGGTGTTTTTAATATTTTACTTTTCCTTATGCCGCTCTGATTTTGTTATTAATAAATTCAAGTAATATTCCAAATTCGAGTCTGTTTTCCCTGGGACAATATTTGGTGTGTGATCTCTCCCAGTCTGTCTCAAACCATGAAACCTTCCTATGCTTTTTCTTCCCTGTCCATTTGCAGAGAGAAGTGATGGAGTGGCTCTGGTGGGTTCCTGGCATCAAGCCAGGATCAGCCCACTACACAAATTTACCAATACATGCTCACATTGGAACTGCCTATAATCAGAGGCATGTTTTAAAGTTTGTTTATAAGTAAAGCAGCATTTTATTAATTTCACTACTGCTGTTTGACCTAGAAAAAAATTAATCAGAGCTGAACCTGTACTGAAAAAATCTTACTTAAAATTTAGAAATCAATGCAATATGTTTCTCAAAGAACAGAAAAATGAAAATGGATTAACATTAACAGAAATGCCTTTAATTTCTAAAAAGCTATAAATACAGAAATTTAGTTTTACTGTTCCTATTTGTTTTGGGGTTTTTTTACTGATTTCCCTAAATTGTTGTGATATCTTCTCCATTTTTAAAATGAAATCCTGTGTTCCAGTCTCTTCACAATAAAGCTTTATAGAATAAAGTCATAAATCTCCACACTTCTAAATATCCAGGATGCAAGTCCTTGAATCTCTGGTATCATTCATAATATTGGTTTTAACTTGTTGTGATGCTTCTCTCAGCCAAACATTGATTCCCAGGCCCTTCCTAGAAAAAGAGAAAGGCAGGGCTTTGCCTGCGGTGCGTCCCTGGGGAGGGTGGCCTGGCTGGCAGCTTTAGCAGAAGGCAGTGGGAGAGACAAAAAGCAGCTCTGCTGGAGCTGTCTTCCTGTAGGGGGATGCAGTATGGGTAAATGAAGGTGGTATCGAATGTAATCTTATCCCCTAAAGAGTTGCAGCTGAACCAATTACTAAACATTAGCAGCAGGCCTGATGTTAACAGGCCACACCTGTAGCCAATAAGAAAAGAAGAGTGTTATAAAAAAGTGGATTGGTAGGAACTGGAGCCAGTTGGCTGCTATAAGGATGATTCAGTGCTTAGAGGAGATGCCTACAAGAAACATCAGAGGAGGTACAAAACTCTGGCAATGTGGAACCCTTGCAATGTAATGAGAATAAGAGTTTTGCAATGTAATGACAACAAATGGTGACCCCCTGACGTGATTCAGGAGAAAGGACTTGACTATGTGACCCTGTGGATTTGGGGAAACAGGATTTAACTATATAACCCTGTGGATTTGAGGAAAAGACTTGAATACTAAACTATTGGTAAAATATATCAATTGCAGCTATTGGTGTTTGTTAAATATGAGTATAAAAGATTTTGAAGATAAGTCCTTTGTAAACTGAGAAAAGCTGCAAAACTGAACCAACGTTCAGAAGTATATATGTATTTGTACAGTAATATGTTGTCTGAACATCTGTAAGACTATTGGTTCTGAAGGAAATATATGAATATGTCATAATGTTAATTTATTTGAATATGTACTTCTAGAAATGCTGCAACTCTGTGGTTAAAAGCAGAAGGGGGAATTGTAGGGGAATAGAGTATGGGTAAATGAAGGTGATGTAGAATGTCATCTTACCCCCTAAAGAGTTGCAGCTGAGCCAATTACTAAAGTTTAGGAGCAGGCCTGATGTCAACAGGCCACACCTGTAGCCAATAAGAGCAGTGGTATAAAAGAGTGGATTGGTTGGTTGAGGGGACCTGGAGTTAGTTGGCTGCTGCTAGGACAAGGAAGACTCAGTGCTAGAGGAGATGCCTACACGAAACATCAAGGAGGTATGAAACTCTAGAAATGTGGAACCCTTGCAATATAATGATAGTAGAAATCTTGCAATATAACAATGCCTTCTCACTGCCTTTACTCTCCTCTATAAACAGTCTCTACAGACTGTTCAAACTTATGAAGAAGAGAGAAGGTGATGCAGGAGTGCGATCCCAAGGAGAGCTGAAAAGTGACTGGCATGAAGGAGAGTTTGATGACAGTTCAGTGGGGGGGAGATGGCGAAGAAGACTGGAAATTAGAAGCAAAAGCTATGTGGTAGGGAAACACAGTCCCAGAGATTGTGTCTGAAACATAATCCCAGAGACATAATTCCCAAAAAGCATAACCCCATAAAAGTTAGAGAAAGTTTGTAGGATATGCTATGTGGTAGGTAAGCCACCTCTAGAAAATAACCCCAGAAAACTGGTACTACTGGCACGCATGTTGAAAATATTTCAATTTTAATTGATGATCATGTTCCTCAAGTCCTGTGACCCTTTGCAGCTCAACTTTAAACTTAAAATCTCTCTGATTTATTATTTTAAGAGGAGTATGCAAATGGAGTAAGGTGAATAAGAAACACCCAAATGACTTTGAGCATTTTTGAGGTTAACTCTGCATCTTCAATGCAAGAATTATTATGAAAAAAAGTGATTTCTGTGATGCAGTGTGTAGCTATAATTCCTGTATCTCAATTTTGTTAAATAGTAGTGTGATATGATACTGTCAGTCCTTCCATTACTGAGTTTTACCTGGGACCCTGGCTGAGCACCCAAGTCTGCAGCAAACTTTAGAGCCATCTGTGATGGTGTTCACGGGGTCTCAGGTTGAGGGAAGAGATGAGGATCTGACTCCATGTTTCAGAAGGCTTGATTTATTATTTTATGATACATATTACATTAAAACTATACTAAAAGAATAGAAGAAAGGGTTTCATCAGAAGGCTAGCTAAGAATAGAATAAGAAGGAATGATGAAGTTTTGTGGCTCAGACTCTCTGTCTGAGCCAGCTGACTGTGATTGGCCATTAATTAGAAACATCCAAGATGGGCCAATCACAGATCCACCTGTTGCATTCCACAGCAGCAGATAATCATTGTTTACATTTTGTTCCTGAGGCCTCTCAGCTTCTCAGGAGGAAACATCCTAAGGAAAGGATTTTCCATAAAAGATGTCTGCAACAGCCACGGCTCCCTTGTAGCAGCTGCAATTGCTTTATGCACTCAGACTGACTTAATGCAGTGGCTTAGACAATTTTCTGGTGGCTTTATGAATCCACAGGCTGTTCACATCAGGTGAAAAATGTAGTAACTTTACTGAATCTTACTTGTGGGATGAACTCCTGATTTTTTCTTCAATGGAAGAGGCCTGTTTTTTTTTTTTTTAATGCAGCTGAACCCTCTGTAGGCCATACAGTCTTTTATATGCAGATTGCTATAATTATGCTTTGAAACAGCTTTGAATTCCCAGTGGCTTAAAGGATAACATGAAAGGACAAATGGTAGAGTGAGCTGAAGGAAATGTAAGTGGCATGTATGTCCATCTAAAATTAGATGTAGGGATGAACAGCTCTTTACACAGCCACACCACCTCTTGGAAACTTATAGAAGGATCTCTGCAGCCACAGAGGAAAACTTGGGTGGCACAGGAACGCTGCCTGGGGACAGCTTATCAACTTATATTTTCCTTTTTTAATAGCAAAAGGTGAGCAGGGGCTGAGTAAGGCAGTAGAATGAGACGTCCAGGGAATCTGCAATCCACCACTAATCCACGTCCCAAAGTACCACATATGGACATTTTTGAGCACTTCCAGGGGTGGTGATTCCACCACTCCCCTGGGCAGACTGTTCAAATACCTGACCACCATTTCAGTGAAGAACTTTGTCCTAATACCCAAATCCTAAACCTCTCCTGGAGCAACTGGAGGCAGTTTCCTCTTTCCCTATAAGCCCTTGTTAAGGTGGAGTTTGTTTTCCCCTCTAGTCACAACAGGCTGAGACAGATGGAACTTTTCTATCTGGAGAAGGGAAGGCTCTGGGGAGACCTTCCAGTATGTGAAGGAGTGGAGATGGATTTTTTACAAGGGTATGTGATAGGACAAAGGGGGATGGCTTTAAACTGAAAGAGGGAAGACTTAGACTAACTATTAAGAAGAAATTCTTCACTGTGAGGATGATGAGACACTGGATGAGGTTCTCCAGGGAAGCTGTAGACGTCCCATCCCTGGAAGTTTCAGCCCCAAGCTGGATGGGGCTTAGAGCAACTTGATCTAGTGAATTCTTCTGCTGGGGGCTTTTTAAAAACTTAACTTGAAGTGCCTCTGTTTTGAGTAGCACCTAAAGTGTTCAGGCCAGGCCCCATCCAGGCAGGGCAGGGTTAATGGCACACCTGGGCAGGGTCAGTGTGGAGGGTGAGGGGAGGGATTTAAAGGAGGGGAGGAGAAGGACAGATCTGGTGGGGAGTGTGCTTCAGCCATGATCAAGTGGGTCTGGCAGAGGTGAGTGAAGTTGGTGGTGGGCCAGGGAGCTTGTGGCTGTGGGCTGGGTTAGGGACAAGGCACAGGGAGATGCCTGGGACAGCGCTGAGCTGTTGTGGATGAAAGTTTGAGCTCTTTTGTTGTGTGTTGGTGCCCAGAGGCAGTGAAGACTGGTTAGAGAGTGGCATTAGGAAATCTGGGCTGATCAGATGGCATCTGGGCTAGAGATTCCCCTACTGAGCAGGCTGGGTCAGTTGTGTTGGTCATGGCCAGGGCATTGTGCTCATGCACTGCAAAGGCTTCCTGTCCTTACACAAGGCTTAAAACCCTCAAAAAACCCTACCAACATGCCTCAGGGGTGGTGATGTAGGCTTGGAGCACTGTAGGGTGATGGTGTTCACAGGGGCTCTTGGATGAGGGAAGAGATAAGGATCTGACTCCATGTTTCAGAAGGCTTGATTTATTATTTTATCATATATATTACATTAAAAAACTATACTAAAAGAATAGAAGAAAAGGTTTTCATTAGAAGGCTAGCTAAAAATAGAATAGCAAAGAATGATGACAAAAGCTTCTGTCTTGGACAGAGTGTCCAAGCCAGCTGGCTGTGATTGGCCATTAATTAGAAACAACTCTATGAGATCAATCACAGATCCACCTGTTGCATTCCACAGCAGCAGATAATCAATGTTTACATTTTGCTCCTGAGGCCTCTCAGCTTCCTAGGAGGAAAAATCCTAAGGAAAGGATTTTCCATAAAAGTTGTCTGCGACACTGTAGGATGGTATTTTGGAGCATTACTATGGATGCATTTCCCTTCAAATCAGTCCCAAACATTGAACCTCAAAACTGAGATACTGTTTTTTGTTGGCAAAAGCCAGCCTCTGTTCTCTGCTTATTTTTAGTATTATAAAAATGCTAAAAAATCAAGGCATAATAAATGATGAAATAAAGCTGAGCAGAAAACAACTGCTATAATGGTAATATTTTCACAATCTTTAAGTTCTGTATGCATATTGATAAAAGCTTTTTTTTTTTTTTTTTTTTTTTAGGCTGAAGCAGTAGGAGATTTGCTTCAGCTAAAGACAGGCTGAAGTCTAAGAATTTAAGAAACTTTCTCTGCCATGGCTGAGTGGTGGTGGTTGTGTAGAAGCTTTAGAAATATCCCCCTTTTTCATTCAATATCCACAGAAAGCCACTGCCTTGATCTAGCGAGTTTGAAGACTGTAACAGAAAGCTTCATTTTCCTCAAGTACTTGAAAATGGATTATCTCAGTTCAGAGGTTATAAAGAAACAGTGAGAAGCCTGAACATGAGCTAGGATTGAGTTGTGCTATAGCTAGATGTGTTTAAATGGTACTAATATTGAATTGTTTGTGGTTTGGAATGGCTTGGAGATGGAATAGAAAGCTGTGGTAGTTTTGGATTTTTGAGAATAGTGTAAATAGCCTAAAGAGATTAAGGTTGTTACTCTTGGGTGGATGAACCATTTGGAGCAGCTCCCCAAATGTTTTGACTACATGTCTGTAAAAGGGAAAAATATATGTATTATAAATTATACAAATGCACTACTGTGCTATTGTGGACATCATAAAATGTACACAAAAATAGAAAGGGCAAAAGATGAGGTAAAGAAGAAACAATCATATTTAAAAAAAATATTAAGTGTACAAAAATATTTTTCTGGACACCAGTGGTCCAGGCTTAAAGGAGAACATGAAAGGACAAATGGTAGCCTGAGCTGAAGGAAATGAAAGTGGTATGTATGAGAAATGCCACTGACTTAGAGCATCTTTATAGTTGAGCAAGTAAAACAACTAACTCTGTGTTGTAGAAACAAGCAATGGCACAATTTGATGTGCTTTTATGACTGTGCAGTTCATTGTCCTATTTCTACACAGGCTCATGTCCTTCCCCTCTTTCTCTGTATTCAAATTCTTCACTAGATTATCATCTTTGTGTGGTCATAAATATCTTAATTCAAATTCATTGGCAGTGAGAACTGAATTTTTCTTGGAAATACTCAATGAACCTAGTTCCACCCTTTGCTATGATCTTATCTTCTAGAGTTCTGAAAGGCAAGACAAGTTTTAATGAAATTTTTAGATTGCGACAATCACTGAAAACTTGCATATTTGAAGTATTTTGAAGGGATCTTGAGATCAAGACCTATTAATTTCTGGGAAACTGAACACAAGTTGGTGTACTGAAGTTCAGGCTTAGGTTCTACTTTCATTTTTAGATGCTATTTATTTTCCCTGCTTCTAGCTGTTCATTTGCAGTCAGAAAAGCTACAAGAAGACCAGTATGAACAATATGTTTTCTTCCCTGTAACCAACAAATTTCTGGCACTGGGAAGAGAGAGGGAGCTTAGTGAGAAGGATGATTTTTCTGGTAAGATCTCACATCTTGCAATTATTTGGTTTGTCTTCTTGCTTTTAGTCAAGGAAATTTTTTTTTTTTAAAGCTTTTCTTGGATTAACACTTTAGAAAATCCTCGTGGAAATGAGAAGGAAATAGGTTGTGTGTTTTCATTATGAAAGTGAATCCTTGCTCCCAGCAGGTGTGTAGTAGCTGCACTAACTAACAAATGAAAGATGAGTAATTAAAAAGGAGTGTTTCCATGTTCAGCAGCTCATTGGTTCTATAACCTCACAAAACCCAGCTGGTGTGGTCAGGGTGTGCTTTAGAGGCCTGAAATCGGAGGGGAAGACACTGCATGTCCACTGTAACACAGTGCAGGGATCCTTGAGCCTGTCTCCAGCATGAAATCCTGCCCTCAGTGAGCTGTTTCCCTCCTGGCTCCCCAAAATAGATCCAAACCAGTGCTGTGGCTGCTGTTTTACTTCTGGGACCTGAACTGGTGTTTTTGCAGGGCAGTGCACTGTGCTGACTCTTTTTATTGACCTCTTTGAGACCTTTCAGCTGATTTGTACAGTGATGCCTGCAGACTGTGTGGCTCCTGACAGCTTCTGCTTAGTGGAATAAGCAAAAGTCTTATAGAGTATGTAGAGCTTGTTAAAAACTGGATTCCAGAGTGGAATTCCTGAACAGCAGACCTCTCCAGTCAACTGACAGGGAATGCTGACTGAAAAGAGGATACCAGTGGTTTTTTTTTTTTATTTATATATAATATATTTATAATATATAATTATATATATTTATATATTTATTTATATAGATATATATTATATAATATAATGTATATAATATACAAAAATAGACATTTATATTATATATATTTATTATATTATGCAGGAAAGTAAAGGTTCTGATTTAGACAATTATCATGCAAACTGGCAGTGAGTTCAGGTGGAATTTCAAGGAATAGGTTTGTTGCTTAGCATCTGGAGTAGTGCAGTCAGGGTGCGTGACAAATATATTGCTGATCAGGCAAGCTGAATGTAATATTAAATGTATGTAATATTCAGTCATGGCTGCACAGGGAAGGGAAATTGTATTTGATATCCTGGTTGCTGCTGCACTCTTGGACATATTTTACTTTCCATGGCAAAGAAGGAGGGGGGAATTGCTCCTTTCCTGGTGTTCTCAGGCTGAGGAAGGCTCTGGAGGACAAAGTGGAGTGGTGAGCTAATGAGAAAGGAAGAAAATGGAGGTTCTGCTTTCAGCAGGGTGCTGCTGGCCAAGCCCAGCTGCAGCAGGGGACACAGATTTTAAAGACCTAAGAGAGATTTTTCTGATGGCTGTTCAACTTGAGAATGTGCTGAAAGCTGTTGGGCTGGTAATCAGGACTCTGAGGGACCCCTACCCCTATTTCAGAGATCTGAGTAGAGGGAGAGAAATGTTTCTCTTTCTTATTCTGATAACCCCCTGGGGTTTTTCGTTGTTTTTTTGTTTTTTTTTCTGCTTGTGTATTGCTTTGCAAAAGGATATCTGGGTGCATTCTAAGACAATACTGTTCGAGTCTGTGAGCCTGTTCTCTTGGAAGAGGCATAAAAGGATTAGGCAGCCACCTCAGTTTTGTTGAGCTCAAATCTTGGTATGAGCATGGATTTTTTTGTTTCAACCTGGTCTTTTTCTTTTAACGCGGAGAAGAAATTTGATTCGAGGAATTGGAGATTATCTCTTTCAATAGCAAAGATGCTTTATTGGAAATTTAAGTTACAGATACATAACCTTTTATTTTTTCGTTATGTAGGCAGTTTTGTGGTTTTTGATGCATAAAAATCTTGGTTTTCTTTATTTAAGAAAAAGTCTACTTCCAAATTGCTTACAGATTTCCTTTTTTATTCATAAAGGGTAAGGTCTCTGAACTTTTCTGATGGAAATAACCTCACTTAATTTGAAAGAAATTGCATTTCATCCTGCTGTCTATAAGGCACCTCGTTATTGTTGCATACAATAAAATTGCTTCTTACAAGTCTTTTTCTGTGAAAATGCCTTTAATTTTGCTCGTGAGGAAGTTATTTTCCCTAGTGCCTGCTTCTTGCTTAATATCTGTCTTCCTTCACTACATTTGGGAGCTCAGATGTAGGTAAACAAGCCTGCCATTGGAAGATGCAAAAAGTGGTTTAATTATTGCAGCCCTTATCCACCCTTTTCATTGCTGAGACTACTTTACATTATATTTACACTGATGGCTGTGTGGGCTGGTAGGTTGCATCTCCCTCACCAGTGATTTATTTCTTTGATAAATCAGTGCTTGAGAACTGTGTAGATAGGAAGGTAGGTGTCAAGACTGAAGCTCTTCATTCCTTGCCCTCTTACAACAAAATATGACCAGGTGGGCTGGTAGGTCCCTCTTGCAGGGCAATGTCTCCAATGGGCTCAGTCCCAGGGCTTGCAGATACTTAGTTGTAAAATAATTTTCTGATGGTGATTAACTTCAAATGCACCCAAGGCTTAAGATGCTGACCTGTAGCACATAGTGTCCTGCTCATCCCTTGAACCTCTTCCCATTTCTTACAGATCCTGCAGGATAAATGGGCAAGGATGGGATTTGGATGGCTGAAGTGAAACCCTGGTAATTTTACTGTTAGACTGATTTTTAGTGGCAAAAGAAACAAATATAAAACTCTCAAGCTATCCCTATCCATTCTGATCTTTTCTTACTGTTTTTTAGCAACATTAAACTTAGATCTGAGGTCTGGGATGCCTTTCATCTCTCCTATCCTCATTTGCTTTTGACCAACCATCCTTTCTTTCACTTTGACTTGTAAGACTGGATTATCTTTGACATGAGAGCTCCTGAGAGGCAGGAGTGGTGGTGAGGCAGGTTCATGCACCCACTGATTCACAGACCAACATTTGCCTTGAAATGCAGCTGCATGGATTAACCTCTGTGGGCTTGCCCAGAAGCACACAGAGTTGTGGGATGACTACAGCTTGCTTAGCTGCCTTAGACTGATTTTTGTTGGCACAAGAAACAGATATAAAACTCTTAAGCTATCCCTATCCATTCTGATCTTTTCTTACTGTTTTTTAGCAACATTAAACTTAGATCTGAGGTCTGGGATCCCTTTCATCTCTCCTATCCTCATTTGCTTTTGACAAACCATCCTTCCTTTCACTTTGGCTCATAAGACTGGATTATCTTTGACATGAGAGCTGTGGCTCTAGTGAGAGGCAGGAGTGGTGGTGAGGCAGGTTCATGCACCCACTGATTCACAGACCAACGTTTGCCTTGAAATGCAGCTGCATGGATTAACCAGGTACCCTCTGTGGGCTTCCTCAGAAGTACACAGAGTTGTGGGATGACTACAGCTTGCTTAGCTGCACCCTTTTCTATATTGGGATCAATCAGTTTTCTTGATTTTGCTGTCTCAGGAGATAAACTGTGGTACTTAGGGATTCAGATCTTGGAAAAGAATCACGTGAAAGAATTTACATCCATATGCAGGTGAGAGTTACATGATTTAGCATGTTTATTTCACTGTTCTCTGAAGAAATCAGACTAAAATGCTGCTTAAGAAGGTAGGTTCCATGCTAAGGATTGTGCAGCACCCAGAACAGTAGAGAGGACAGAATTCCAGGTGCTGTTGTGAGCCTTCCTCAGCACACTGAAACCTCAATTTGCTTGGAGCCTCAAAACTGCTACCTGCTTTTCATCCAGGAAATGTGGACTTACATATGTCTGTCAGTCCCTAGGACAGGCAGAACCTAGTTTAAAGCCCTCTCCGTCAGTCCCACCAATTCATGGTCTAGAATCCTTTTGCCCTTGTTAGGCAGATGGAGCCATCTGATTCTAGCAGGCCTGGTGCTAAAAAAAAAATTGCCCCATGATCAAAAAAACCCAAATTTCCACTAGAGACACCAGCTGTTCATTGATAGTGTGGGTTCTCCTGCTCCTTCCATCATTCATCCCTGCTACTGAAGGGACTGAGCAGAACACCACCTGTGTGGAGCTCCTGCTCCACCAACCAATTAACCAAGAGCCTTGAAGGACTTTTTAATTACCCTGGTGCCCTTCTGATCAACCTCAGCACTGCCAGCCAAGAGCAGATAATAATAAGGGGGCAAATTATATTATTATAGTAATATATTAATGTTTTATCAATATATTATTATTAATTATGGCAACAATGATATTATATTTATTATAGCTAGGAGAGAGATGGAAGAAGATTGTTAGTCTAGATAGGAAAGTATATTCTGTTTCTTCCTGTATTGCTCTTAGAGAAGAGAATAAGTAGCATTTAGAGAATATGTATCTATAGTATCTGTAGTATATATACTTATATATATTATATATATAATAAGTGGTATTTTGAGAATATATATTATATAAAGAATATAAGTGACCCATCTGCCTGTGGGACACTTATATTCTTTAATTCCAGGAGCAAGGACTGCAGAAGCCCATCCAGCAACGAGATGGTTTCGAGTGACCTGATAGATTGCTTCTGCTTAGGTTAATGGTGGTAGTTTGAAGAGTTAATTTTTAAATATTTTTTAATGCTACAAACTCTTGTGAAATTCTGTTTACAATGACAAAATATATATATTTTTTTTTTTAACAGAAAGTTCTTCACTGTGATTATTCCAGACTGATTTAAGGGAGATGTGCAGAAAACATGAAAGCTAACCAGAGGAGTGCTAGAGTCTTTTTCATGGCTTTCATTACACACCTGATGAAAAATTAGGAGATAAATCTACTTTTTCTGATACTTTATCAACTGGATTATAATTAATGAAGAGTGGAGGGAACTAGACCTACTGCTGTTCTTCAAATAATTAAAAAAGTGGTAAGCTTCATTTCCTTGCAGTTTTGACCCTAACTAGAATAACTAGATTAGTAGTAGTAGTTAGTAACTCTAGTAGTTACTAACTAGAGTCCTTGCAAAATAGCAAACAGAAAAGAGAAGAAAGCAACAAGAATAACCTGTGCTATTCAATAAGGTCATGTGAACTTTCAGAATGTATTTGCACATATAACAAAAAAAAAATTTAAGGAAAAAAATTCTTATCCACAGTTCATTCTGAACTCTGTAGACATCTGAAGAACCTGATCCTGTATAACATTACTTTGTACATTGAATTTGAAGTTCAGCCTTTAATTTCTGGTATAACTTTGGATTATATAATTGCTTTGAAATAAGACTTAGCTGAAAATTATTTGAGCTGCATCACTTGTGAGGAGCAAAAGAGGTGACTGTTATCTCTGAAAAGTATGAAGGACAAGTAGTGGAGCAAAGAAGGCACTAATGTACTCAGAACAAACATTACAGAATTGTTATAGAAGGAGAGCTGCTGGGAATTTATTTACATAACCATAAAACACTTCCTATCCCAGAAAATGTGCTGGACTGGGAAAAGTTGCAAGCTATTTAATATGACAGAACAAAAATCTAGCTGCTGCTGGAAACAGGAGGTGAAAACACAGAATGGACGGGTGATATTTAATGAACAGTAGCTGTGTACTATTGAACATCAGAAAAGGATCTATATAGCCAGATTAAAGACAGATGACCTTTTTATAGTTTAGTTAACCTTTTGGTCACTTTTGAGAGTTATCACTTAGGAAGATAAAGGTCAAGCTGGAGCTTGGTCTTCATATATTATTGTTTTCCTGTGATGAAAGTTATGCCTCTCTGTTCTGCTTTCTTAGGGAGCTGTAGGAGGAGTTCAGTTTAACCAGAATAGTGTGTGGAATGCTTTTATATTTTTTTAATCCTTGTCAAACTAATTTTTGAAGAGGGAATCCTTTTGTACTAAATGGATGGTCCTTGATCTTTTCAGTATCTTCCTGTTAGTGTAAAAAAAAAAGAAATGTGAAAGAGATCAATGTTTTAAATAAATTGATGCATTACTTCAAAATAATTGCTCAAAATTGCACCAACTAATCTCTGGTTCTGGATGGGAAAAAAAGTCCAAGCTACTACGCTCATGAATTCCAGAATAAACCTCAGCAATTTTATTACAGTAATCTACGGACTAATGGGTGTACAGACTCCTGACTGGCCAACTGTTTGTGGACATGACAAACTGATTTATAGCTGCTAGGCCTTTACTAGGAAATCTGTCTAACAGTTGCTGAATTTCTGACAGGTTATTGGTTTGGTGTCCTGTGAAGTTTTTTGGTCTTTTTTTTTTTGGTTTTTTTTGTGGTTTTTTTTTTTTTTCCCTGGGTTGATTCTACTATATTTTTTTTTTTTTTTTTTGCATATTATAGTCCAGCATTTATGTAAAATTGCAGGCTTTCTTCAGACAGATGTTTGATTACTTTCAGCATTTAGGTTGCTGACAGAGGTGGGCAGAACATGTTCTGAATTTTTTAGGCTATTTGCATCTACACTTTTTTAGCTGGCATAGGATCAAAATGAGGTGAAGTTTTGTATCACACAGGAAACAGATGCATTTATATATCTAGGTACCCAAGTATTTGTCTTGGTGGTTTCTATGGATGTTGAGTAGTTCCCTGGAGAGTGGATTTGATGCACAGGGAAGGGGGTCTGTGGGTGAGAGATACTGAAGTTGACGCCTCTGCTTTTCCTTCTGCCTCTCATGAGAGCAGCAGAGGGGGACTGGCAGTAGTTTTGAACACAAAGACTAAAATGTGTAGAAGATAAAGAACTGCTCTCTAGGTGCAAATAATGAAATATCTGGCAACTACCAGTTGTTGGGTTTTTTTTCCTTGGAACTTTAACGTTTGCAGTAATCAAATAAGTCCTATGCTAACATTAGTTTTAATGAATGCTTTATGGAAAGTTTGAATTGAATAGGAAAAAAATAATTCTTCCACCAACCCTCCTGGAAGGTTACGTAGGCTGTGGAATTGTGTGTTGCACAGGAACTGGCCAAGTGGGAGTGTTTCTAGGCTAGCTTTTAGAACCATCAGGGTTGGAAAGGACCTCCAAGATCACGGAGTCCAACCTTTGATCAAACACCACCTTGTCAGCCAAACCACAGCACTGAGTGCAACATCCAGCTGTTTCTTCAACACTTCCAGGGGTGGTGATTTTACTTTGTGAGCAGCCCATTCCAATGCTTAACAACCCTTTCCTTGAACAAATTCCTCCTGATATCCAACCTAAACCTCCCCTGGTGCAACTTGAGGCCTTTTCCTCTTGTTCTGCTGTTTGTTACCAGGGAGAAGAGGCTGACCCCCACTTTCCAACTTCCTCTCAGGGGGTTGTAGAGAGCAATAAAGTCTCCCCTGAGCCTCCTTTTCTCCATGTTAAACCACTCATTAAGCTCAGCTGCTTCTCACAGGGCTTTCCCTCTACGCCTTTCCCCAGCCCTGTTGCTCTCTCTGGACAGGCTCCAGCACCCCAATGTCTTTCTTCAAGTGAGGGCCAATCATTGCCTTGCTTCTGCTGGCCAGACCATTTTTGATACCAGCCAGATCACCATTGGCCTTCTTGGCCACCTGGGCACACCTGGCTCATGATGATTATGCTGGGGGTACCTATTTCTTCCCCCTTGCCCTGGGTAAATCTCCTCTTCAGTTTCTTTATGCTATGTGCAATTGTGCAGGTTGCTCCTCTCTCTCCCCTAGTTTTCAGATAGCAAACTAATCTGCTTAATCCTCTCCAAAGAAGATTTTCCCATATCTTTGATTATCCTCACAACAACATTTTGCATATTTTCTACTTTTTCGATCTTTCTGAAATGGGATTAATAGGATTGTATGCAGTATGGGTTCATAAATGAATGTCTGTATGGTGTGTAGGAGGAATGGTGTGACGGTGTTCACAGGGGTGTTAGGATGAGGGAAGAGACGAGGATCTGACTCCATGTTTCAGAAGGCTTGATTTATTATTTTATCATATACATTACATTAAAACTATACTAAAAGAATAGAAGAAAGGATTTCATCACAAGGCTAGCTAAGAATAGAATAGGAAGGAATGATAACAAAGGCTCTGTCTTGGACTCTCTGTCTGAGCCAGCTGGGCTGTGATTGGCCATTAATTCCAAACATCAGAGATGGGCCAATCACAGATCCACCTGTTGCATTCCACAGCAGCAGATAATCAATGTTTTCATTTTGTTCCTGAGGCCTCTCAGCTTCTCAGGAGGAAAAATCCTAAGGAAAGGACTTTCATAAAAGATGTCTGTGACAGAATGGCTTGCTATTTTTTGGTTTACTGTTCCTTTCCTAATAATCTCAAACCTTTTATTTGCCTGCTTTTGAATAATGAGCTAATGCCAGTATTTTTTTAAGTGATGACTCTCTCCTTAATTTATTTTTGTGAGGCAAAAATATTTTTTTCCTCCTCAGTGTACATCTTTGCATTCATCTTCATCTTTACTCATCTGCTTCAGGTACTCTCCAACCTGTCACAGTAATCCTCAGCTCTTAAACTCTGAACTCTATACCCTCTTGTCCTTTCTCCTTGTGCATCATCTTCTCTCTGCCCCATCTTGAACACTTGAGTGCACTGAGCAGTGAAGAGCCATATATATTTCAAGGACTAACTTAGCAACTGCTTTGAAAGGGCAATTTACTTTTTTCATTAATAAGTGATCAAAAGATAGGAAATAAAGGGTGGGATCTTCTCTCATCTAATTACAACTCAGTTTCTTTAGGAGCCTTTAATGAGGATTTGTGACAAAAGCCTCTAGGAAACACGAGTATACTTTATTGACAAGATTATCCCTGTGTTCCATGACCCCTTTGAAGGGCTTCAGCTTGAACTGAGAAGTGGTTTCTTATCCCAAACACATCAGTCTTCTTTCCTTGGTTTGTGTTCATGTCTGCTAATAAGTTTTTTTTTAAACAAGTGGGTTTTCCTTTTTACTTTGCGCACAAGGGATGGATTAAAATTTACTGTTCTCTTGAAACCAGTTTTAAAGATTGTTACATGGCAAACAGACACAACTCTACTTCTGTGTGTGCTGTGCAGGTAACAAGTTACAGGATGCAGCTATTCAGCATTGCTGTATTCAGATTCCCTTTGGACCATTTGGATGAGCAGCTGACTGGCTGTCTGTCATTTGTCTTTTATGTACATTTTGTGGATTTGTTCTAAGATGTTTTCTGCTGATAACTGGGTCAGGTGTTCAGATTCAGCTGTGAAATAGCAGTGTTGGCAAGGCAGTGAGAATGTGAGTGAATGGCTCTGAGGGCTCTGCTGCCATAGCCTGGTTGCTGTGGTTAACATAATCTCTCCCTGTGTGTATATTAAAATACAGACAGGAAGAGATCTTGTAAATCTTGTAAAGCTTTGGCTGGATTTAAATGGGCACTGCCACGTCCAGAAAATGAATGAGGTTTCCTACACAGGGCAGGGTTTTCTCCTCTTGGCTGTCTCTGGCTGCTCTGAGTGTGTGAAGTGATGTGAACCAACAGGGAGGGATGCACAGAACAAACTGGGAGGAGCTGAGGACCTCATGTGCATGCTTGAAGCATATCAATGTGCTTTTTGTCCTTTTTTGTTTATTTTTGGTTTCATTTTAATCTGATTCCATGGGCTGCCTATCTGCTTGACAGGAGTATAAGGGGTGCTTTGATTTAGCTTTCCTCAAAAGGAGCCCAGTGTCCACCCCACTGCGCAAACTGAAGCACAGTAAAAATATGTGTTTGAAAGCTTTTTAAAGAGGGTTTCCAGTCTGCTGGTCCCTAAATGTTGAAGTGCCTGGTGTTCTGATGGATGCTGTTAAAGATCTGCTTCAGTCTTTGGCAAGGCAGGACATACTGACTCTGGGATTAGCTCTAATCAGAGAATGGTGCTAATAATGCCAAGATTGTGGGATTGATCCCTGTCTGGGACATTCACTTTGGAGTTAGAAGAGCCTTCTGGGTCCTTTCCAACTCAGAGTGTTCTGTGAATGTGGAGGAGCTTTGGGGAATTTTTCAATAACTCTGTTTCTTCATGGATCTGTTCTTCTGGTGTGTGCAAAAGGATGACTCAGACTCTCTGCACCCAAAGTGGGGTGAGGTTTTTTTCACAAAGCTGTGACTGAAGCCCTACTACAGACTTTACCTAAAGATCGATAAAAACTGTCTCACTGTAAGAGGAATTGTCCATTGCAAAGCTTCTATTAACATGGAGGGATGAGGACTTCATATTGAAACTGTCTAGGCTGAAATTAAAAGCAGATTTACCCAAGTAAGAGATGCCATAGTGGACATTTATATGTTTTTATTTAAATGGTGTGTCCTTTTGATTCTACATGTTTGATTCTGCAGTTTTGGAATATAGTCTGTGTAGGCTTTTAAGAAGTTTTTTTAATGTAGTTCAAAGAGACTCCTTTTACTCCTAGAAAATAAAAGTAAGAACCATTCAACTGATTACATCAGTTCTCTGTTACTTGACTTTTTTTCCTTGGTTAGAAAAGCAATAAAGTTATGAATTTCTCATAATATTGGAAAGGTCTGGAACAATTTGCATCAACTGTTCTTCAAAATTAGAAGAGAGGAGATGCACATAAATTACGGACTGTTGTGCCAGACTTCATATTGATGGAAATTAACTTTGACAAGTCTTTAGTTGCACAAAGCAGGACTTACCATGGAAATGTGAACAGACATTTAAATCTATAGCATGTTTTTGAGGTGCCACTCATACATATTGTTTTATCTTTAAGTGTTTCTTGTTTGAACAAGGATAGGATGTGAAAATATCTCTCATAATTTTGTCCCAATTCCTGCCTTTAGAGGTCTTTATGCTTTCTTAATTCTCTGTTCTATATTATCTGTATTTATTTGATGACACAGTAAAAATAAAACATTGCCAAACATCTAGCCCATAAAATGAGATTGACCTCTTCTATCCAGAAGTCCAGGACAAAAAGTTATTTAAGTAAGTTGATGGTGACTTTTTCTGGAATGGCAATAAAAACAAATGGGGTGCATTCTAAAGAGCTGACATAGAAGGTTAAATGAAATAAACAGAACAAAAAAAAAAAACCAAAGGAATGCATGCTGATCATTGCATATTAAAACCCTGCATAAGTCAACATGTGAAAAGGTTTTATAAAATAAAATACGTTGTACTTCGTGACTTGTAGAGATATGTGCTGCACTTAAAACAGCAGAAATGCAAGCAGAATGTTTTGTGAAAGATTAAAAAAAAGCCCTCTAATATCTAATGGCCACAAAGGCCTCCTGGCATGAGCAGGACACTGCTGGAACAAGTGGTTGAGTTCCATGTGTTGCTGTTGTTTTCCAAATACACTCAACCTCAGAACAGTACATGTTATTTCTAGTGCTGGTGCAGTGTGCCAATAGACCTTTAACTGGATATGTGGATATTTAGTAATTAGCTGATAGCCTATGTTAGGAGATTTTCTTGGAAAAAAGCAATTTTAACTACAAAGGATTGACATAGTACTTGTAATAGTACACAGTGTTTCCCACACTTCTATGCTACCTTGAGATGGGATTTAAGCACTTCATCAGAAAGGAAGTCTATCTAATTATCTAATTGCATTTCAGTGTCACTAGCTAAAGTCACATGCAAAGATTCAGAAATAACTTGTTTTAGTAGATATCTGGCAGTGCTGGTCTTAACAGATTTTTTTCTATTAATGTTGGTCTGAATTAGGAGTGTCTTTAAATATAACATCTGCATTTTAATGAATGTTGAGCAGATTTATGCCCTTTATCTATCCTTTGACCTTAATCCTTATAACTCATCTGCGTGTCTAATCCAGAAATTCACATTAAGTCACTTATTCTGTCTTTCCCTTTTCTTTGGAGTTTGAGTGAAATAGGGTAAATAATGTATGATACAATTTTTCCTATGTAGACAGTTCCTCCCCTCTTCCCCTGACTTTTTCACATCACCATTATCAGTTTAACACTTTATTAAATAAAAGACAGTCTAGTCTTTCCAAAAGAGACGATATTATAGAGAATAATGGAAAATAGGGTAATTGAAACAGTTCTTATTACATTGGTTGGGAATTACATTAGTTATGTTAGTGTAAGGCCCTTAAAAACTCACTTGACAGGACTCTTAAAAGGGTTTACAGCTTTTCATGTACTGTGTTAGACACACAAGAGAAATACCAACTTAAAAAAAAAACAACAAAAATCTTTACTGACAAAGTTGAGAAAATCAGAGACTTGACAAAGGTTTAGAGCAGCATTCAATCATTCAGGAGATATTAACTTAAGCCCATTCAATTCAGCAAACTCCAAGCCTATCCAATTTTGAGTTACTCAAAACTCTGGGAAGAGGGAATTGGAAGAAGAAAGACAGAAAATATATAGAGAAGAACAAATATAGTGACCTGAAAGGTTTTCAGACTGCAATCTCCTCCAATCTCTGCTCCAAATCTTGCTCCTCCAATGCTCCTGCTGGACTTGGCAGGAACAAGGAATAGTTGTTTTTGTGAAACTTAGTTTTGAGTAAAAATTATTTTTGAATCAAGGCCACCAAATCTATTACTAAGCTTAACCTCTTGAATTGTCACTATTTGCAAACCAGCGGGTGGGATTTAGGTTAAACTGACTTCTATCAAAGTGTCACTGTTTATTAAAATTGCTTGGAAAACAAGATTCCCTAAATGTTTTAATTTATTGCTACAAGGATAAGCTTGCCTCAAACATTTTTCTACATGCTGAGAGATACATGGAATACTGCAAAAGAGATCATCAGCTGCCTTGTGACAGCAGTTGTTTCATTATCTGGCTCCTGATTCAAGTCTCCCCATGAAGTACTTCACTCAATGCTGTTACATCCTACAGTGTCAGATTCTGACTATGAAAGATGTGATTTGCATAAGCAAAACTTAATTTAAAATTCTCCCTTACATGGGGTCTTGGTAAGAGACTTTGCACTTTAAATTCTGACTGCTGCTCCTACCTGAAGATACTGTAGGCCTAAAGCCTGCCAAGTCCTGATGTGCACAGCTGTGATGACTGGCAAGAGCTCCATGGAAGAGCAAGTGCATAAATAAATTTGTCAGCCTGCATTGTTTGGTCCCTGTGTCTGTGAGGATCTGTCTGCAGGGATGAGGTTCTGATGCTTGAGCTTGCTTTGCCCTTGAATTAGGGGTGTCCAATGGGAAAGGGAGCTGGTGGATTTAATAGTAGGATACCACAGCTCAGCTGTGCCTCTTCTTGAGCTAGCAGAAATTATAAGAGTGATTTGGTGGTTAATTCTAACAGTATTAATCAAGACCAGTCATTCCAAAGATGCAGACAGCCATTTGAACTTTTCAAACATTAAACATTTTTACAAAAAATCTGAAACCTAAGTCTACCCACAAACCCAAAGGTGGACACACACTGAGGGGTAACTCCTATACCTTAAATTTTGTCAATGCCTTTATGGTCTTCACCCTTGAACAAGAGCAGCTGCCAGTAACTTCCTGTCACACTTGTCATGCTTCAAACACTCCCTCACTCCCTATGAAGTGCTGCAGATGCAACAAGGTAGACATGTAGCATCGTTTTGCAGGCATTAAATCCAAGTGTGAGTTGCAAAAAAGTTAATCTAAGATCAAACACATTCCCTCCTAAATTGCACTTTACACATTGCTCATCTAAAGCCAATCCTGGCATTTCTGAAAGTTGAATTCTTTGATTTTAGAATGGGCAGTCCATGAAGGAGCTAGAGATGTCTTTTGTTAAGACCTTGTTAGCTTTTTCTTGATCTCTAAGGTCATTTTATAAGGCAGCAGGATATATCACTGCAGCTGAGTTCCCAGAGCCCCTTTCTGGGCTATGCCCAGTGTTTAAGTCTGAGATTGCACAGGTTTGGCTCTGTTGTAGATAAGATTTATGGGGGCTTGGATGCCATGTTTCCCAGACAAATGTCTTTGTGGTAAATGGGAGACTAAGATATTTTGAATCCATGGGGAAAAGAAGCCACGTGTGACTGAATTAGAATTTGACTGCATGAAACACTTGGCTCAAACAAAGGACTTTTTGCACCTCAGGCTCTTCCAGCAATGAGCAGGATTGGATGTTGATACCATAAATTTCTATAGCTTTCCTTAGTCATTCAAATCTTGATTTGGTTTGCCATGATTTGGGAAGGGTAGAAGAAACATGCCTTGCTTAATTTATGGATATCAAGAGAAGGGCCATGATTTACCAGGTTGGGAAGTATGCCTACCAAAGCCTTTTCCATGTCTCCTTTATAGGAGTGCTTCTCTGCACCCAGGTCTCCAGAGATGTGGCTTGTTTTTTTGCATGCACAACCCTATTCTTGGCTTTATTTTTTAATTTTAAATGAAAAAAAATCTAGCTTGACTATTAAAATCCCTCGTTAATCACAATAATATTTTTCTTTTTGACTGCAATAGATAATTCTGTCTATAGTTGCTAACTGGTGAGCCCTGGAGAATCCTGCTGGAGTGGTTAATGTTCCCCTTCCCACTTCATTCCTGTTGTCAATCCACTCTCTAAGGCATAATGGAGAAATGTATGCACTTCATTCTAAAGTATGGAGGATCATTTTAAATTCTCAATTAAGGTGGCTCCATGTGAAGAAGCTGTAATCTGGAGTGATAATTTTCATTTTTTCCCCTCTCTGGTAGATAAGAAGCAGGGGGATGTGTGGGAATTCAGGTTTGGCAGCTGTGGGAGTAAGATTTTCCAGAGTTTGCCTCTGAGCACCCTGTTGTGTTATGGGATGGGTGCTGGACATGGTGGCAAAAACTCGTGTGTCACAAAGTCAAAACCTTGGGTTTTTTAGTGGCTGTGTACTGCTGCATGTAATCGATGCTTATTTGGTGTAAGAACTTCTCTTCAGTAAGATGGTTGTGTCATACAGGTGTTAGAAGGTGTCTGTTTAAAAGCTGTGTTAGGATTTACTGAAACCTGAGTTAATTTTCCATACCAAACCCTTTTGCAGAATCCCAAACAAGGCTCATACAGAGCAAGTGAAAAGCCCAGTTTGTGTGTGGGTTTTTCTCATAGCACAATTAGAGATACGACCCCAAACACTCAGTGGTCAGAACTGGACAAGTGTGTGGGCAAAAGCTTTTATCTCACCTGGCTCCTCGGTGTATTATCTATGACAGTGATTTATGTCTCCCCTTTCAATTTCTCAGGAAAAAGGAGATGATCGTGGGTGAGGTTTTGAGTAAATACAAGAGTTACATTTCTACCAAGATGTGGGGTCCAGCAGCGCCCTCCTGGCTGGATCAGTAGTTGGGGAGGCTGTGTGCTGTTTAAATGTCAGTTGTTGCAGTCTAAAGCAAATGATCTGAAAAAGAATAAAATGAATAGCTGAAGCAGGGTTCTTAATGCTTCATTAAGGGCTTAAATACATCTAAACTGGCATCTGATCCCAACTTGTATCTTTTCATGAATGAACACTGGATACAGTCAGGATTTTGAGGACCTGATAGCAGTTCCTGACACACACACCCCCTACACCACCTGGCATGTGTGCAGGTGGAAAAGAAAAAATTCTGATTGTCTTGCTAACAAGTTACTTCGAAACTAGTTTTATTTTGTGGCTCTCCAACCAGTGACGTGAGTAAAAGGTATAAGAAATAAATGTAAATGATAAATTCTTGCACTATGGAGGTAATTAATATTTGATCTCTAATATACCATAAATGCCGAATGCCAAAAAATGAAGCAGTAACTGTTATGGGCTCCAGGGTCTTCCAGAGAGCTTGTTTGGATGGTATAAAAGAGCACACTTCTCCATATTCAGAGTTTTCTAAAGATTTATTTTAAAGCATATTTGTAGTTCTAAAACAGCATAATTCAAACGTTTTCAAATTGTGATTTTCTTCTGTTTTAATAGTACTGTGGGTGGGGTTTATACTCTCAAAGATGGGAGGGAAAAGACAATTGGTTCATTCATTGAATTAGTTTTTTCAACTTTAGGACACCTTGTTATTGCATGTTACTTTCTTTTCTAACCCTTAGACTGAAGTTAGGTCTTCTGGTGATGGAAGGCATGGTTTTGTATAAAATATACTTACTGAAAGATAGACTGTTTCTGTCAATATCTTCTCCAGCCTTCCTGTGCATCATTCAGGGCCCTAATCTTACGCATCTGAGACTGCTTCAGGCTCTGAAAGACAAAAAACCCAATGTTGATTAAACATAAAATCTGTATACAATTAATTATTGGCCGTTTGCTTATGCTGGAAATAATTTTGTGGATAGATCTCCATAGCAAATCTTACATCCTTTATTGTTAAATTACTGCTTTACCAAGGTAAGTGTCTGCACTGATTACTCTATATTTGTAGTTGGGATTTTAATAATTGAACAAGATTTTAAAGAGTACCCACTCTTGAACAAAGAGAACATAACAATGGGAAATGCTTCTTTACAGAGCAGGACAGCAGTTTGATGCATGGCATGCTTCGCAGGGGAGTGAAGTCATGTCAAAGCTTTGGGTGATTTTTTTTGAGCCAGGTTTGTTTTCTCTTCTATTAGCAGAGCTAGGCTAAGGCATGTTGTAACCAAAGAGAGAGGTTGTGATATGTTTTTCACCTTGCAGAGAGGCAGACTGACGCCAGCTGGGGCCTGTGTACAAATCACAAATGGGACAGGACTACTGTGGAACGTGCCTTGAGCTGTTTTATTTTCCAGCATCAGTCTCATTACATGGTTATGACAATGGGAAGATGGCACCAGCTCACATCCCAGGCAGCAGAACAAGAACTTAATGTTACAACTTACTTTATAAGGTTTCTGACCAATCACACCAAGCAAAAGCCCATTGACAGTAGTTCTGTCCAACCACTATAAGCACAGGTACCTTTGGTTAAACAATGCTTGCTTATTTCAAATACAATACCTGCTTGTAAGCCTTAAAACACAATGCACAGAGCTCCATTATTAAGCTTCAACCTTCCTAATATCTTGCTAGATAAACTTTTCTGTAGCTTAGAGAGTTATTCTAGACAAGTGCTAATACACCATGTTCTATTTGTCCTCTGCTTTTCTACTTTTTAAAGAATTTTTCTGCTGACCAATCTCATGGCTGCTGCTTAGCTCTGCTCACAGTTCTGCTGTCTCTGAGGCCTGCCTTTTGCAGCTTTCCCAAAATCCTCTGATTTTGTGGATCCCCACAGCAGACCAAGTGCCATGAATTGCTGCAGCCTTAATTGCAAAATGCTGCTGTCATGACAGGGCTCTTCATAGAGCAATGTTGTGTATAACTTTTGGGTCTGCTTGTGTGGAATGGACTATGAAGAAAGGGAGCTGGGAGCAGGGTTTGGTCAGTTGTCCAGTGCATTTATGAGCTAGAGGGTTTTTAGTTGTTCTGAGTTATTCATGCCAGAGTAGCAAAGCTGTTGTGTGTACTGGATCACAGAGAGGGATTTGGGAACGGCAGAAATGATTAATCCTTGTGCGTTCTAAATTCTTTCCTGCAGAGGATGGGACTCAGTGTAAATGTCAGGAACAAGATCTGGGGAGGGTGACACAGATATTGTGACAGGATATATTGCCTTTCTTTAAACACAACCTCGTGTTTAAATAACTGAGATTTCTCAGTTCCTCTGAGTCAGGCACCTGCATGGTGGAAAAGCCTTTTTACCCCAGCAATTTTGCAGTGCAACCCAGTCCTCTAGACTGCAAGGCAGTAAGTTATGCTGTGGGGAAATACTTCCATGCAAATAAACTCTTGAAGGGGAAGAGCTGAGATTTTTTCATAACCTTTTGCACATGATGAGATATAACTGTAGCAGCCTGGAGTGATAACTGCAGCAGTTCTTTCACTCAGTGGCTGGTTTGTTAAAGCACACACTGGAGCTGTGGCAATGCTGGGCTCAGTTCTCTTCACCTGAGGCCAGTCTAAGCCAGCACCTCTCAGAAGAATTTTGCTTGTGACTGCTGTGAGATTCATGCTCTGGAGCTATTGTGCTCCAAATGAAATCTGGATTCCTTTGAGATAGCGGAGGTGGGGATGGTTTGAGGCCTTTCCTGGAATATTATTGGACACATCCTGAAGCACTTTTCATTGTGAGATGGTTTTTTTCTCTGGGCTTTGGCTGTTCAGCTAGGAAGCCCTTTCTTTTTTCTATATTATTCTTTGTTTCAATATTTAGAAAGGGAAGAATCTTTAAAAGGAAAGTTTGAGACTCAAGTTTGGTATTTTCTCCTTGGTATTTGGCTTGGCTCCTAGCTTGGTACATGCAGCAATCTTTTATTATCAATAACAGTTACTCTTCTATGTAATGGTCCTATAATTAATTACACTACTTCAGCAAATCTTTTTAATTAAGCTTGCTCTTCACGTGGTGTAACAAAACAAAAATAAAAGGCCTCTTACTGTGTTGCAGGCTTTCTACTGACTTGTTTGTGTGCTCTTTTGTGGGCAGATCAGAGGCAGCAAACAAAATAATGCTGGAAAGACACGATCTTGAGCCAATGTTTGGCTAATAGAATTCCCTTGAGATGTGGGCAAGGCTGTGTGATGTGTCTGATTGCCCAGCAGGGTTCATGAACGTGCCTCAGTGGGTAAATGTGTGTTTATTACAATTTTATGTTTGTCTGACAGCAGTTCCAGCTGCAAAGAGTAACAGAGTGCCTCTGAGGCTGTGGCTTAGTGATGTTCTTCTGGTTTTTAGAAATGAGCATTTTTTCTATCCTGTTTCAAGGTAATATGGGGGACTATGATGTGTGGGAGTTACCTTTTTTTTCCTATTTCTCTTCAGACTTAATTTTAAATTGGATGTCTGAGGTCAATTTTAAATTGGATCTCTGAAGTCAAAGGCACTTTAAATTGCTCTCTCAATTTAACAGCAACTTTTTTTGGTAATTCTTACCAGCATGCTTTGTTTAGCTCTTGGTAAAACTTGGCTGTACTTGCTTTTTTTGATGTATAGTGCAGCACAGAAAAAAAAATAGAGAAAGGTATAGTGCAGCATAGAAAACATAGAAAAAAAAATGGTTTTAAACATGCTATACTTAAAATAGTTTAGTATTGGAAAACAGCTCTGTGCAGATTGTTGTCATATTTTAGAAGTTTAAAAGAAAAACTGGTCCACTGTTACTACCTTTTTGTAGAAATATGATGGTTGTTAGCTTGGGAGATCTAACAACATAAAACCATGCATTTACTGTTTTGTCTTGGATTCAAAACAAAAAAAGGTGTACATGCTCTACATGTGTGCTTTTAGCACAAACTCAAATGAGTTTGACAGAGGTGAAAGCCTGAACATGTAAAGAATGATCTTGGCACTCCATGCAGGTTTTCCTTTGGTGCCAGGTGAGGAGAGAGGAATAAATAATCACCAAAAAGAAGATGACAGAGAATCAGCTGGGTTCTGCTGTTCCTGTCAGGTATGGGCTGGTATGTTGTTTGTTTCAGAAGGCAATGCATGGGGAAGTAGGAAAGGAAGCTTTCTCTTACTCTAAAAGATATATTATGGGAAAGAAATTAAAAAAAAAAAAACCAAAAAAAACCAACCCTCAAGGTGGGATGCAAATTTGCAATGTAGATGTTTAGAAATAATTTTCGTGACTTAGCACAGAAAAAATCATCACTTAAACATATTTAGATATGACTGTTTATCTGGAAAATATTTTAATGCTCTTAAAGGATAATTTACCTGTCAATTTTGCTACACTTTGTTGTGTTAATTAGTGGCTGTAAGGAAAATACTAAAGCACAGAAGGGGGGGAGGGGCATAGGAAATTGGTATGTAAGCTTCAGAAGTGTAGAAATAGGTTATTTCTGAATAATGTTAATTCTTCACAATTAGCATATCTTTTACAGGTTTGATTCAGTTTCTCAGAGAACTGAATGCAGACAATCCTGGCAATCCCTCCTGGGACTGAGTCAAAGTGTGATTCTTCTGTCGCTGATTGAGGTGGTGCTACGTGAGAAAGTTGCCTTACTTCAGATGAAGTTAGAATTTTTCACAATAATGGGAGTTTGATATGTTTTTCAAATAAATCACTGCTATAAGCTCCTGGTTTTGCATGTCTCATGTAAGACTCTCTTGAATATTTTAACAGCATTTTAGTGTTCAAGCTGCACAAGAGCTTTTTCTGCCAGTCAAACACGTTGTGAGCAAAGCGCTGGTTTGCTCTTCCAAGAGACTGAAGAGCAACCAAGCTCAGATGAATTCCTCTTGTATTACACTGATGATTCAGGTCTTGGAAGATTGTCTTCTTGAATTAACATCTCAGTTTGTCGCTCTGCCTTTGGGCAGAGACTGTTTTGTAGGAAGAGCTAGAAAATGTGGGATTTCTTTAATTTCTTACTTCCTTCTTTGGTGTCCAAACTTGAAAAAAGGCTGCATAAAAGGAATTCTTTTTCTGATGTTTGGAAGATTCTTCCTCCTTCAGGCATTCTGATTTTTGTTGTTCTTCAGAGCATGGTGGACACCTACAAGAGTTCCATGAAGAGTTCAGAAGAGAACTTGGATTTGTTCTCACTTGTTCTGTTTGCCCACCAATGCTGCACAAATAACACACTGCTGACCTGATTCTAAAACCCCTACTTCTTTCATTCATCATGAGAGAGAGGGAAGATTAATTATTCTATTTTTCTTTAATATCAATTTTTCATATGCAAATTTTCATATTCAAATTTATGCTTGGATTTATTTTGCTATTTAAAAAGTCACGAGTTTTTGTTTTCAGAAAAGAAAATAAAGGAGTCACTTTCATTTCACACGCATGCTTTTATTAAGGAATAATACAAATTCCTTAATAAAAGGAATTTGTATTATTCCTTTTAACACAAAACTAGCCCTTGGAGGAAGTTGGAGCCTCCAGTGACTTAGAGAATCCTGCTTCCTCTTGGTAAGGTTTTCTTCTTGCAGTATGGTTTCTTTCTGCAGCCTAGAACTTGCTGATACTGATACCACAAATGTTGCTGACTCTTACTCTCTGAGACTGAGCTTTGGGTTTATTGCCTATCTGTAACAGATGTGATTTGGGTTAAAATGATGCCAAAATCCTTGTTTTGAATCTATCCTAGTGCATCTTCTTTCTAGTACAGAAATTTTCAGTGTAAATAACAAAATTCAGCTGATATAATAGCTTCCTCAGAGTCTTTTAAAATATAAAAATCATATATGAAAATTATATCAATTATATCTCCTACTTGAGATTTAATGGGAATTTCTCAAAACATACCACTAGATTTAAAATATCTTGATCTGTAGATGTTTTTATTTAATCTCCTTTTCCTGTGTGATCCAAAATCAAGTTCTATTTTCTTTCAGACTGGGCCTCACAAAGCACTTATCCCACTCTTCATTTCCTTTTGTTCCCTCAGTCCTTCTCCAAATAAATATTTTCAAATGATTCAATAGTGTTATCATATGATTTACCTCACCTACAGTGCCAATTATGTCAAACATATATTATTTCAAACTTGAACAGATACAGTGACTTTTTCTTGTAACTTGACATCTGGATCTATTATGGAATGCTTTTAGGATTTTTTTTTTAAATGAACTTAGACTTAAAAAAATGAATGGCTTCTTTACCTTTAATACCCAGTGCTCAACTACTTGCTTTCATCTTTTTCTTTGTCTGTTTCTCACTTGGGATAGGAGTCTTCTCAAATAATTTTTTTTTTCCCATTTGAAAAAAAAGGTCAAAATAGGAGTCTCCAAATTCTTCTCCTGTCTCTGCAGGTTTGTGGGATACCTCCATATATCAACATAAGATACTTCCCAGCTTACTCTGGCAACCTCACTTCTGTTTTACTTATTTTGGCATTAGTGGGCTCCATTTTTTTGCATTTGGTCTTATGCCAGTATCTTTTTGTCTTCTAATTTAAGTGCACATAAGAGTTGCTCCTAAGAAGCTCTAGGATAAAATCCCTGTTTTTCCAGCCAGGATGCCATCCAGGTATGCCTTCTGTAGCTTTTAATTTCCTTCTGCAGACACACCATTTCCAAAATACTTAAAACAATTGATGCAACAATTAACACATAATTTGGAATATCTTTATCTGCCTCTTCATTTATGTCTTCATATTTAATTTAATTATAAATAATTTGTTTCACAATTGTTTGCCTTATGCCACCTCCTTGTAACAGCTGCAGACAAGAAAAAGAACAATGCTGAATGAATTAATATCCTAAAGCTTTTTATTTTCTTGGACACTACTTGATATTGACATGTTCTTTGGCAGTATTAATATTTTCCTTTTCAAGTCTGTATTTCATGCACCAAAAACCCCACCACACAATCCCCTGCTATTTGAGTAGAAAATAAAATCCACTGCTTCCAGGGCAGAAATGGATGAGTAAATCTTTTCCAGGGAGAAATGGATGAGTAAATAATTTCCAAAGATGAAGCTAAAGGATCCATGGTATGTGCTCAGCCTTACATCTGCTCCATGTGTTTGTCTTCTCAGCAACCTTCCTTTACAAATGGCACTGAAGAAGTAAAGTACTTGATATGCTCAGAAAATAATAGATTAGCAAGTGAAAGTCAAATTTTTGGGTCTGAACAGAGACCCAAAATGTCTCATTCTTAATTCTTAATGTCTCATTCTTAATTCTTTTGACACGAGCACATCAATCTCCCTCACCTGGGCTTTCAAGACACTGAAATCTCTTCCATGCATTTGTGATGGCAACAAACTGACCTTGCTAGGAGAACCTTTACTTCTAAACACAGTATCCTCAGTTTGCCTTCTCTTGTCATCAGAGATTATTTTCTTTCTGTTCTGTTGTAATTTTTGCACACCTGGTGTATTTTTATGCCTCATCACTGAATTTTGATTGAATAGAAATTGGGGCCATTTTTTCAGCTGTACACAAAGTTGGAAAGAACATCTGTGTTTACTGAGGAAATTAACCTGTAATGTTAAAATAGGTTTTTAAAATTATAGTTAAAAACCTATTTAAGCCGTGAAAATAATGTATATTTTGTATAGTCTGTGTGCATGACGTTCCTTCATTGCCTATTGCCTGGTGTTGGTGTCTAATAATTTGTCTTCCTTACACTCTGATGCTTGGGGAACTCTTTCCTCTCTAGAACAACTAATGTTTAGACAATTTAGCTGAAATGCATCCCTTTGTCAACATTAAGACATCACTGGTAAAAATTATAGAGTAGCACAGAGAAACACGAGGGAGATAATCAGACTATCAAGGTTATAATCTGTTCCTCTGCTCATGGCTACAAGTCAGAGTGGCAGAGGGGAGCATTAGGGTGAAGGCATAGGGAGCCTGCAGCTATAAACACACAAAGCTATGAAAACACTCCAGCATCATTTAGAAAATGGAAAGTGCTGTTGTTTCATCTGGTTTATCTCTAATTGCTTTAGCCTTTGGCGTGAATGGCCGTGCTGCTGAATCAGCAGTGGCAGGGCTGGATCCAGACTGGCTGAGATTGTTTTAGGGGAAATAATAGATAAAAGGTGTATGTGTGTGCTTTTTAAATTAAAGACAAGTGAGTGTACACAAGAAACATTCATTCTGCCAAAATATGCTAAACACGCATTACAGAAGCCTCAAGAAACAATAGAATTCTGTTTTGCTTACCAATGCTTGAAGACATGGATAAATATTTTAAAGGAGGGATATGGCTATTAGAAATATGTGTTTGTGTCAGGGAAGAAAAACAAGAATTTTCTTCTGTTTGTGGGCTGGTATTTTGATTTAGTGTGGAGTTGAGTTTTCGAAATCATGGTTCTTTAGAATTCCTTCTAAGACTTACACGGCTAATATTTAGTTTCGATGTGGAGGCATTTTTTCATATGTGCTCCAGCTCTTACAAACACTCAGGTTCACTTTTAATGAAATTTCATGGTAGTTTTCATTGTTGCTGTGAATCAAAGACAAAGTTTACCTTTCACATACGGTAGAGAATTCTTTTCATTTGGAAGGCATGTCCTGTAGCTGTCCTAAGTGAATGTATGTTTGAATTAAATTAAGAATTGAATAGACAGCACTGAAAACTCCACCCCCTCATCTCTGTACCCAAAACATATTTCTATTAAAAAGCAGGGGGGGAAAACCATCTCTTTCTCCTTCTGCAATTACTATCAGGTTTAGGGTCTTCTGAGTTGATGCAGGCAGTAGAAATGCCATTACACTGGAATTTTCCTTCTCCTATTTCATCAGCAGTATGTCAGAAACAGCATTTCTCAACAGGACAAAGGAAGTATCCTATTGTTTTCATGGACAGGCCAATGTGCAGCCCATAGGAGAAGTTAGTAACACCTTTCAGAAGTGAATAAAGTTTTATTTGTTGTTGCAGTCCAATTGTAAGTGCACTAAAAAGCATAGATTTCATGGTTTAGTTTTTTCAAGCCCATACATTCCAGTTGTAGAGTAAATGTTTGTTTAATGAAACAACAATTTTTAACACAGAATTTACGTGGAAAAATGTGAATATTTTACTGCCCACAGGCCGTTTTGGTTTTAATGTATTCAGCTATTTGCATGCATGGATTTAATAGAAAAATGTAGGGTGAATTCCATGTTCTCCTCTTGTGGGTGCTGTTCCCAACTCTTTTTCTCTAAATCCAATAGTTGTAAGCTAAGTACAGACAACCTTAGCAACACCAGCAGCAGTTCTGTACAAAATGTGATTATCACGTACCCATAAAGAAAGCAGAGAGTGTTGAACATTGATGTGCTGAGCAAGAGGCATTACAGGCTCTGGATGATTTGTTTGTTCCTGCTTTAGGGTGACTGCACAAGCACCTGAAGTGGTGACAGTGTGAATCTCCTTCTGTGCCATTAGATGAAGTGGCATCATTTTAATGCTTTGGCATTAGTTAACTTCATGTGCTCCCAATCAATGCATCCACATCCAAGTATCTCCAAGATATTTCAGTGTGCCCTTTCTTTGTCAAGACCATCTGCATGAATATTTCAGTCAGTATAGACAAATGCCAAAAGCGCTAGAGCATTCTACTTAGTCATACAAGGCTCTTCAAGAGATTTAAAATTACTGTTGTACAAACTGATGTCACTTTACTCAGCATCAGCTCACTGGTAACATTTTCTGGAAGTTTTAAAGAGTGAAGATCTTAGTAGAGCCAGCCCAACTTCTTATTTTTTTATTATTTGTATTGTATGTCTAACAGGCTAGGGTGAAAGAGAAGAATTTGTGAATGCTACTAATGTGTTTTGCCACTATCTGAGTGCTGTGTTCAAACAGTCTTTTTCAGAGAATGAAAAAAAGAAAAAAAAAGAGCAATATTATTTTTTTACTATACAGTATGAATGATACTAACTATATTTTAATGTATTAGGTTGTCTTATTTGCATGGGTGTCCATTTCTCCAGGCATTCCATTTTAGTGATCTCCTATATTCCTTAGGAATATTGCAGCTGGTGATAAAATTGTCTGGCATTTATGAATGGGTCTGAAATGGGCCACTTGAAATATGGCAACCATGTTTTAAATTCTTGATCAAGCTTGGCTGGACTGCTTGGCTGGAGATTGACTAATCTGATGAAATAGGTCTTATTTTAGCAACTTGTGGCTGTTTCTTTCTTGCTGTCCTTTAGGCCATGGGTTGAATGTTCAATTCTAGTCTGTCTCCATGGGGAAGATTGACAGTGGCTGCTTGTATTTAATAGAACTCATACAAACTTATTTCTGTTTTAGTACTCTGAAGAAATTTAAAAAAATGATTCTGGTCTTATCCTAAGAAGTGAGAAAACTCACTTGAGTATTTATTCAAGCTGAGGCACAATGAGAGCAAACACTGTATGCAAAATCTGAATTTCTTACACACTAGTTGTGAGGAAAAAAACTTCTAAAATATTTAAGTTAAAGATTGCCATAGTAAGATAAGTAGAAATAGAAAGAAATCAGTCTGCTAGATTAAGTAATGATGGGCTTTAGGTGTTAGCCTTCTGTCAGTCTTGGTATCATAGCAGGTGTTTTGGTAAAGTAATGTTGTTCAACAAGTATTTGTTCAACAGGCCACATACTGCAAAGAGAGAAAAATCTTTTTGCTGGTAGTAACCTGACCCCACTGGAGAGGGGAAGCAGAGGGGGGGAAACTTATCAAATCTGTCCTGCAAGGATCTCGGGCATCTCCTGCATGATGATGTTGTATTTAAGTTAGTAGATGATATCAAAAGAGTTTTTCCAGTATTCACAAGTATAAAATAGAAAGGTGTGAAATGCTTGTGGAAAATGCTCGGTGTCACAATAAGCAAATCTGTGGCAGAATTACTGAATTTCCCAAAGAAAATATTAGGAAGAGGTGCATGAGGAGTTGTGCTGTGGAGAGAGGCAGGTTTGAACTGATCCTGGTAGCCCTTCCCAATCCACAGGTCATGGCAATTAGCTTTTCTCCTTCTGAAAATTAAAACCTAATTTGGCCTGACATGAGTCACTGAACAGTCCATTACAAAAAATTTGTTTTGCTAAACATTTCTTGGTACTGAGTGCCAAATAAAGGGGTGGTTTCACAAATGTGCTGTTTGAATGAAACTGGGATAACTCTGTGACTTTTATGGGCATTTTGGTGTACTCTACACCACAGCTGAACAGATTCAATGATAATGACCTTTCTAGTCCATATTTGGACTTAAATACATTGAAATAAAATTTTGGAGAGTGAGAATATTAGAAATATTGGTTAAGTCTGGAAGGGACTTTCTCATGAAGTCCTACCCAAAACTGTGCTTTCCCACACTTTCATTCCTAAATTTTTGTATAATTTTCTGATGACTTGTATAATATTGAAAAAAATTCCATCCAAAGAAGTGGGTAGGCAGACTGTCCCTCAGAAACCAAACTTAAACCACTTTGGTCCTCTGAGTAAACAACACTTAATGTGTGAACCAAATTTTAGCAGTAGAAATGCTGCTAAAAAACTACTCAAACCCAGCAAATCTAGAACTAATAATTACTCTTCTACAGATTCTTGGCTTCTGCTCATGCACTGCATTTCTTTCAAGAGAGAAACCTGGACCTTAGTGAAACCTGTTGGGCTTATGCCATTGTTTTCAAAGGAATTAACTTTATAGGGTTGACACAAGTGACAAAAACGCCTGCCAATCTTAATTTACTAGTTTTAAATCATACTCTTTATGTCCCTGTGTGTTGAAGAAAATGCCACCAAGAGGAGGCATGTTGGTGGGCAGATAGCTGGTGAATAGGAATATTGAATAAACAGTCTGGGTTTGGGTGTTTTCTTGCTGTAATCAGGATCTCAGTCAGTCTGTACTACAAGCTAGTGCTCTTCCTTGAGAAATATATACCAAAAAGCAAACAACATACTCTTCTGTATTGAAGTGTTAGTCAGCATATAGCTCTGAAAGAGGCTGCCATGAGGAGTCATATTGGCTGTATATCTCCTGTATGGTAAATGCTGAAATTGGATATGTCACTGAAAGCTGCTCTTTGGCAGTTTCAGCTTGCATGACCTGCATTTACTCAGCAGATCACTACAGGTCCTGCTGATCTTCCCCTGACAACACTTGAACAAGATCTTTCTAACGGATATATTTTCTTTTTTTTTTCTTATTTTACTTAGTGTTCCTCCCCCCACCATGTATTAGGTATTAACATGCTTTCCTTGCAAACTGGAGCATACATTGCATTTCCTGCTATTTCCTTCTTCAGCAAATTTATTTCAGTGCAAGGGAATGCTCTCTCGTGCTGCTCAGTGGTGTAATATTCAAATGTGTGATATGCTTGAGCTGCCATATTGTGCATTGGTAAAAAGAAAAAAAAATAAAAAAGGGTAAAAAGAGTCTCATTTTTCTGAGAGAATTTAGCCCTGAAGGCACTGTGTGTCCTGTAGCTGCCCTGGTCTATCAAGGGGAGCTTAGCAGCAAGATATAATCTTAGAATTCAGATGGCAGCAAGTTTCTGATTTTTCCAGCTGACAGGATCTGGGGTGCAGCTCAGGCAGGCCATGCTGAGCAGCTCTTTGCTCTAATACACACAAACACACACTTGGCTCTAATACACACAAACACTGCTCAGCTCAGCCTCTTCCATGCAGCTGGAAGCGCTCTCTAGTGAGGATGGCATGAAAATTGTGCATGGGGGATGCTGTCTGTGTCCAAGTATGGACTTTTGAAGTGTATGCTTTTGTTTTAAATTGCATTCAAATCAGCCATACTTAAAAAGATGCACTCATGAAAGAGTTTGGCCTGAGAGAGATTTTTTTATAACATACCATGTTATAAAAACCATTATGTATTATAACATACCACGTGGTAAGAACAGACTGGCATTGGAAAAAATGACATCACAGCTAATTTATGGGGTCAGAAAAAGAAGAAAACTGAGTGAGGAATCTTTTTGCTGTAGGTTTACTCAGCAATGTTGAGCACAGTGAAAGCTGCTGTAGGTTTTGGGTTTTATCAACTAATGTCAGCAATCCTGTAATGGTATGCAGAGTAAGAGTAAAAAAGCCACAACAGAGACTTAGTTTTTCCCCTGTGCACCTAACTATGAACATTACAAGCTTGTTTTACTATTATTTCAGACTATATATTGTAGTCTATCTAACTTAGTTATTGGAATCAGTGAAATTATATTGGAAGACCTCTCTGAGAAGAGCCAGCAATTTGAGGTCAAAACCCATGAAGAATGGCAACTGATGAGTTCATGTCTGAATTGGGTCAGGATTTCTGAAGCAGGATCTCCCCAGAAGGATCACAGCTTTGGTTTTTGGATGTAGCTTTTAAGGAAATTGTCTGTAGTATTTGGGAAGGGAATTCCTTCTGTGCTTGTGCTTGTTATTAACCAGTGTTCATTATACTGTGAAGTGTTCCTCATTAGCAGGGGTCTTCTCTTAACTTCAGCTTTTAGGATATGTAATTGTACTGCCTGAGACATTGTTCTTCACAGTCAGAGCAGTACCCTGTCTCTAAAGGAAAGGGCTAAATTTTAAAACTGGCTAGGTAATTGCAGATTGTGCTGCCTGTATGTCCTTGTGCTTTGTAGATTGACCTTGGTCTCACCTGGCAGAATTTTATTCCAATAATGTCATTTCTGATGTGAAAGAAGAGAGGAGATGTTGAGCTCTGAGCTGGTAGCACAGCAGAGTTTTCAATAAATATTGGCATGGATTGGCAGTGATTTTGTGATAGTCTTTGACAGAAATAGGGGATTTATATCTCACTACGAAGTGAAATGTACATTACATATGAAATATTTTACTCAGCAACATTGCTTTTGAACATTGGGTTCTTCAGTTTAGGTTTTTCCCAGGCTATGTTTGGACACATAGAACTTGGAAGGGTGACATGATTTGGTATTGTACATATTGCTGCTATGACAGTGGAGATGTCACACAGCTGTGTTCTCAAAAGCCACATCTTTGCTACTGGTTAAGTATTCAAAGATGTTGCAACAGTTCAGTTCATAAAGCCATAAAGATAATGATGTTGGAGAATGTTCATAACTAATGCTTAAAAAGAGATCCAATATCTTGGACTATTTAAGTAAATCATTAGGGGAAGAAAATGCCGCATTGGGAACTTCTTTAACCTTCTCACATTTTTTAGTGCAAGTACAGTCCTACAAAGCTGCTTGATTTGGAAACAAATTTACAGAAGTAATTGGCATATATGTGCATATAAATAGGAATAAATGCATTTAAATGGCAATCTTCCAGCCTATATTTAGCAGTGGATCAAGTGCAGAATGCTCTTTCCATATCCTTTATTTCCTTTGAAACAGTACTTTGAGTGACGAGTTCCTCTCTGTAGATTGTTCTGTTAACTTTCTTCCATCTGTATCTCCCTTTAGCCCCAGGCTGTTAAAAATGAGACAGTTTTTGAATGAATAATGCTTATGTGATGGCTTTTTTATATGATTAAAGAAAGTATGGGATGATATTTTGGTACCCTTTTTTTTTTCCACTTCACTAATGATGATATATAGACTGTAAGATTTTCTAAGGAAGAAAGAAGAAATAATACTCTTCCTGTTTGATCCTTTTCCTTGGTAGGAATCAGGTCCTGTTTTGCCCTTGTTCATTTGGGCTCAAGCTTTTTCTAAAGATGATAACTGATACCTGCCTTCATGTTGATTCAACTGGAGGAAAAATATTATCTGCACCTCTGCTAAATTAAAAGTATCCTATAACTTGAACATGTGGAAAGAAATATTGCAAATGCTATTGACATAAAAATCTTAAAATTTAAGAGCTTCATCTCCCTTAATTCAGTATCAGGTTACACTTATATCAGTGGTATTTTGCTGCTGAACTCAAATCCTATATTAATACTGTATTTCAGTAATATAGGCTGTAGAGATCTCTGTTGACGGGGTTTTGAGTGTCAACATAAAGAAATGAACGTTTTTTTTCAAAACTACCTGTAGCTCATATTACATTTGGCCTTTGAGTTATCCAAGCAAGTAGCGAGGTGAAAGTTAGTTGTTTCATGGAACAGGCTTTCAAGGGTTTTAATTATTCAAAGCATCATAAAGGCAAGAGTCAAAAAATGTAGTGTTAAACAATGGATCCACTTCATCTCCCTGACACCCTATGGAGCTATTTTGAAGCTAATGAACCTCTTTGTTTCACCCTTCTCTATCTGAAAGAAAAGTAAGCAAAACCTGTGAACTGCCCTCAAAGAAATGCTTTCACTGACTCTAATGGAGCTATTGGCATTAGCAAATCTAACTGTGATTTAAGGAATTAGCACTCTGTCCTCTCAATTTGTGTTCTCTTCAATGAAATGTTGAGAAATGGATAGGCATACAGGCTGCCAAAGCTTTAGGTTACTGAATGAGATGTGTTAAATTTTAAGAGAGTTTAAATTTAAAAAAAAAAAAAACCAACCAACCAAAAAAAATCCAAACCAAGAAGACCCAAACAGACCACCTCAAACCACAAGGTTTTTCTATGCACTTGGAGAACATCTGGGATGTTCTGTGACTGGGAAATTAATCCTTCTTGTTTTCTTAATGGAAGTCCTTATTTATTTTATATATTCAAGGGAGTACAGAACAGAATTTAAGGTATTGGTCAAGGCTTAATAAAATAAATACTAAATGGGGAAAGCAAGAAAAGCCTTCAAAACCTTCCAGCTGTTGTGATGGAGTTTTATCTGTTTCCCCCTTGTTTGAAACTCTGGGTTTGACTTAACAGAGAGTCCTCCAGCATTTTGGTGCCGTGTTGGTCGATGAAGCACTTGGGTGATGCAGAACAGATGGAGCTTGGTGTGATCTTCACCTTCCCTTCAGCCAAGTTAAACCAGGTAATTTCATTATTCCACCAGTAACGCATCTCAGTGGTTGCTCTGAACTTGCTTGTGGTAGCAGCGGAAGTGTGTGCATGCATGTACAGCTGTTCCCCAGGTGAGACCCTGCTGGACACGTGCCCAGGGCTCTGGCATTTGTTGCTGGACCCTGGCCCTGTGTGGTGGCAGTGGGGGAGGGATCTGTGGGTGCTCTGTCACTGCCACTTTGCCCTTTTTTGGGACAGCAGCACAAAGTTTGTGGTCTGAACTAGAATTTGTCTGGTATGTTCGAGCGAAACTTGAAATTAATTTAGGGACTGAGAGGCAAGTAGAGAGTCATTAAATTTTTAATGAGCAGAAATGATCAGGCACATCGCTTTGTTCATCACATTTGTGTCTAGTCTTTTTTATTTTATACCTATGTCTTTCCCATTCTCTGATTAAGATTTGTAGGCATACAAAAACCTTTAGAATTATGGCTCTGATGTGAACTTATTTTCTTATAGCTGTGCAGGGTAGTTGGTAAGGTTAGAGAACAGCGAGATATGGTGACTTCAGCCTTTTAAGGAAACTGTTTGCAGTGATCTTTAAAAACAAACAGTTTTCTCTGTGTGAAATGAGTAGGTCTTGGTTCAGTTGCTGCTAAGGAAATGAAAACATTGCATATCAGATAACACAGCTGGGATTTTTCCACATAGTTCACCATCTCTGTGTTAATCTTAGACATTTAAGAGAGTAATAAGAGGGATTAGTTTTATTCATTTATTCCTTCTCCAAAGACATTTCATTCGCAGTAGATACAGGTATGCTGACATGAAGAGGCTTTGGTGATATGTCAGCAGAGTTCAGATGTGATTTGCTATACTTATTGGGCTGCTCACACTAGAAAACTCTCAGAGCAAAGCCTGCATCTATATATATTTTACCTGAGAGCTATGGGATGTATTTCATGATTTTTTAGAGGAACTGAAGTTTTTAAACTCTTTTTCTAACATACTGTGGTGAAATAATTCACAGTGAATCCTGGGGAGGAGGTTAATTTTTGCAAACCAAAGTAACAAGTGGTACTAGTTACAGAGGGGTTGAATGATAGCAAAAATTAGAAAAAATAACATTGATGCATCAAGAATAAAGTGAGTTGTTCTTGCCATGCTTATCAACTTTAGATGCAATCTCATAGCAACAAGTTTTTAATACATTGTGATTACAGACTTCCCAAGTTTTGATTTCATGCTGGGTAGAGCCTTGTGCACTTGTACCTGAAATGTTTGCTTAGAAATAGCACAGAAGTGTAATGAATGCCCTTTATCTGTAGTAGCTTTGTATTTTAAAACCAGCTAAGGAATGTCTGTCTTTGTACAAGTGTGTATATAGTCATATTTGTCTCCTGCTATCTCCCAGTTGATGCTCTTGGACCTTTTTGCAGCATGTCAAGCAAGCTATTAACATGCACTTCAGTTTATAAACATCCTGGTAATTATGTTTCTGATTTCCTACATCTGTGAAATACAACAGACAGACTTTTTTGATTTAAAAATTTAACACCGTGTAGGATGATTTGGAAATGAAAGTCACGATTCAAACCATGTCCTCAATCTCTTTTAATCTGCACCGAATAGTCTGGAGTTTTTTTGCAGCTCCCAACTTTCATCTAGCACTTAAATGCTGAGCCCATTCTGGGCTTCTCAGCACATTTCCCACTGGTCCTCCAGTGCACCTGCTGTGCTGCCATCAGCCATTAATGTTCAGGCAAAGCCAACAGCTTGTTAGGATGTGTCTGAGACATTCAGCGGTGCAGATGGCGTGTTCTGTCTGCCTCTACCTGTAACATCTGGCAGTAGTCAGATGTGAGAAAGCCCAAATGAGAAGGAGGGAGATAATGTTTTAAAGTTGAATTGAATAAATAATTTTTCCAGACAAATTATTGCAGTTTGCTTGAGGTCATAAAGGGAAAAAAAAGAAAACAAACAAAAACTACCTATGTAAATGGAGGGCAGAATTAACTTGCTTGGTTGAATTAATTGAATGAATTTATATATTGTGTGGACTTCCAATTCAATTTTTGAGAAATTCTGTGAACTGGTTTAGAGCTTAACAGATCAATGCTGTAGTACCTAAGGAGTTTTCTCCTTAACTATCCCCAACTATCTATCAAACTACAGACTAGGCAGATGGCTGGGAACCAGTTTTTCTATGCTGTTAGCAGCTTTGCTGTTGGTCTTGATGCAATTTTAAAATGGTTTCTAATTGTATTTGGGATTGTTTAGATCAGATTCAAATGGCATTGTTTCCTTCTAAATAACCTTGGTGATGTTATGAAGAGCCTGACGATACAATGATTGGATTGCCATCTCATCACATGGACAAGAATCTGCACATTTATTTCTTTCTGAAACAAATGCTTCTTTCTTCTCATACCTTATCCTTGAAAAAAGCCTTAGTGTGTGGTAAGATGTAATGTCCTTCACAAAGCTTTTACCCTGGAAAAACTACAGCTTGGCGAAAAGTAAGCATGTGTATACAAAAGCAGAATCTGTGCCACAGAGAACCAATAATCTGCATAATTCTCAATCATTTCAGTTTTGATTGGAGAGAATTTTGCATTCTTGATTTTTTTATCAGTTAAGGTGAGAGGGTTTGGCTTCTGAGATTGGCTGAGTGATTTGGTTGTCTTTCCCCTCTACTCTCCCATTTTCCTTCAGTTCTTAAACTGTCTTGTCTTGATCCATGAATACTTTTGCTTTTGCTCTCTCTGGTTTCCAACTGGGAGCACTGGGAGTGAGCTCTGAGCACATTGGATAGGATGGAACATCCCTCTGGCCAACTCAACTCACCTGTCCTGTGTCCTCACTCACCTCCTTTCTTACTCCCAGCCTTCTTGTTGGGGAGATGAAGGGAAGACATTAAGAAATAGAGAAAGCCTTCATAAAATGCCGTTTTTTTTTCTTTTCCCCCAGCTTTTTTGTGTCCACTTCATTGTTCAGAACTTCATTGTTCAGAAACCGCCGCAACAATGTTGTGTTATCCACACAGTTTTAGCCACAGACTCAAAGCACACCACACTATACAGGCTGTTGTGAAAAAAGTTAATTCTGTTCCAGCCAGATACAGTATGGATAGGAAACTCTGCCCAAGTTAATTAAAGATAAACAAATCTTGTATAAATTCAACAAGGCACTTTTTCCTCCTATGTAGACAAAGCATGCTAGAAAGTGCTGAATTGTGCAGGAGAGGTGAATAAGTTTTGAGTGCAGTGGACACACTAAAGCTGTAAGGCCCCACTCCATTGCCCCCAGTTTTACTAAGCTCAAGACACTTAACTAGATTTGAAAGATGGATCATGTAAGTAAATATTAAGCTTTTCGGCCTGCCAAAGAAGGAGGAACAGAATAATATGGCTTTTCATCTACAACAAATTTTGATAGTGCTAATGAGTGCAGAACAAGTGAGGAAGACTGATTTCTGATATCAAAACCAGCTCCTGGGGAAAGATCTCATCCTGTTACTTGGAAAGTCTCTTGGCTTTCAGAATAAATAATACAGACATTTAAGATACCCTTTTTTTTTCAGAATCTGTACAGAAGAATCTTGACAACACTAACAAAAAATGTGACACAATAATCACCCCTAAGTTTTGAAGAGCTATTAGTAGAGAGGCATATTTTGTGTTAGCATTTATATTATGAAGTTAACATAAGGATTGCTTGAAAGTCCAGTGTCCATTTTTTTTATGTTTGCAGTTTAGCTTCTAAGACATTTTTGAGGATGCAAAGTCGTCAGGTGGTTCTTCAGCCCTGTGGTATGAGAATAGAGTTTTAATTAATGCTTCAGCAATAAAAATGCATCTGTATTCTGTGTCTTTTGCATCCTTAAAATAGTTGTCTTCATTCTCATTTGAGTTGTGATTTTCTGCCTTTTACACACCCTGTTTTCTCCAGAGTAAGAACTAGACTACTTTAGAAACAATGGCAGTCTATCACCTAAAGCAAAACATGCAGATAATTTGCATTTTCAACTGCTGACCTGTTTGCAGGCCTCATTTTCTCTCTCACTGAAAAGCTCCAAAAATGCCTGTTGTAACCTTACAGCTGCTAGAAAGGGAAAAAGGGGAGTATGTAAAGCAGGGTACCAGACCTCCTCCTGTCAATGCAGCTGAATAGATTCAGCTATTGTCAGTCAAGTAGATACTAGTGCTATTACACTTCCAAACCTGATGTTCCTAATCAAAGTCAAGTGTTTCCCATTTCTTTGAGTGGAGCAATTTGACAGCCTCAGTTAAAAGTGATGGAAACAATAAGACAACAAGTAGGCTCTTGGAAAGGAGAAATTAAGAAAAAGAAACCCAAGGAAATGGTCACAGTGGCAAATTTGGGGTGGGTTTTTCTTTTGTTTGCTTCTATTTCATAAACAATAAACTCTCTCAGAGGTGCACAGTGCAGCAGCCAAGAAGTGATCCCATCTGTGTAACAAATCCTTTCCTTGTGTTCAGCATTCTCATAGTGGCCAGGATAGGGGTGAGGAGGAAAGGGCACCTGGCCATGTTCTGGATTGACCCCCGTCATAAAGGTGAGCTGCAACAAAAGGAACGAAGCCTTGTCATGAATGCTTAGCAGAGAACAGCCTGTGACTGAGCACAGGGGAGGAGTGAGGTAGAGGAGGCTGCTCAGTGGGACAAACAGTTCTTGGGTGTGTGTTCCTGCTGGGCTGTGCCTTTCCAGACACAGCTGGAGTAGTCACAGCTAAATGTAGATAGCCACTTTTGAATGTCCTAAGGGCTTTATTGCTTTGTAGGCTTGAAATGTGTTGCTTCAAAATAGCATCTATATCCCCTTGAAAGATGGGTCTGCCTATGTAAAATGGGCATACCTGCCACATCCAGAGGGAATAACTAAAAATCTGCAGGCTGGTTACTGTTCCCTTTTATATTAGATTTAAAAATAAAGGTTTCCTCATATAGTTCCTTCCCTTTTTTTCTCTCTGTGAACTGTAGTGATTTTTTAAAATGAGAAACAGTAATATAATTTGGTTGTGCAGAGAAATACAATATGTGCCAAATGATTGATCACTTTTGGCCTCGGAATCCTCAGGCAACTATTTCACAGTACATTTTAGGAGTAGTTTTGAAGATATAAATAGATCATCACAATCTGTGGCAATTAGCAGATAAGAGGAAATAACAATCAGCTCTATATACTGGATATGTAGTAAAGCTGGATTTTAAAACCAAAGGGAACACAGAATTTCCCCTTGCAGCTCATGATTCAGTCCTTCTGTGCTGGAATGCAGCACCAGAGAAGCCGATTTGTGGGATACAGTTTAATGATGTGTTGTGGTTTAACCCCAACAGTAACTTGGTCCCATTACTGCTGGCCCACTCTTCTCCAGCAGGAAAAAGTGAGAAAACTTGTGAAAACAGCTTAACAGGCAAAGCAAAAGCTGTGCATGCAAGCAAAGCAAAACAAGGAATAAATTCACCCCTTCCCAGGGGCAGGCAGGGGCTCAGCTATCCCAGGAAAGCAGGGTTTGATCACCCCTAATGGTCACCTGACTTTCTATTCTGAGTGTGGTGCCATATGGATCATCATATGGAACATTCCTTGGGTCAGTTGGGATCAGAGGTCCCAGCTGTGTCCCCTACAAACTCCTTGAACACCTCCAGCTTAGCGACTGGTGAGATAAGGAGAGGAAAAGGCCTCTTCTCTGTGTATGTGCTGCTTAGCTATTGTGGGAATCCACAAAATCAGAGGGTTTTGGGAAAGCTGCAAAAGGCAGGCCTCAGAGACAGCAGAACTGTGATTAGAGCTAAGCAGCAGCCATGAGATTGGTCAGCAGAAAAATTATTTAAAAAGTAGAAAAGCAAGGACAAATAGAACAATGGTCTGTGTATTAACGCTTGTCTGGAATAACTCTCTAAGCTACAGAAAAGTTTATCTAGCAAGATATTAGGAAGGTTGAAGCTTAATAATGGAGCTCTGTGCATTGTGTTTTAAGGCTTAGAAGCAGGTATTGTATTTGAAATAAGCAGGCATTGTTTAACCAAAGGTACCTGTGCTTATAGTGGTTGGATAGAACTACTGTCAATGTGCTTTTGCTTGGTGTGATTGGTCAGAAACCTTTTAAAGTAAGTTGTAACATTAAGTTCTTGTTCTGCTGCCCGGGATGTGAGCTGCTGGCATCTTCCCATTGTCATAACCATGTAATGAGACTGATGCTGAAAAATAAAAGAGCTCAAGGCACGTTCCACAGCAGTCCCGTCCCGTTTGTGATTGGTACAGAGTCCCTGGACGGTGATAAGCAATAGCAGAAACACCACTGCATCATTAACACATGTTCAGCACAAACCCAAAACACAGCCCCATATTAATGCTGTGATGAGAATTACCTCTACCCCTGACAAAACCTGCGTTTGATACAGAAGAAGATGTTGCCTTGCCCTTGGTTATTTATTCGTGCCTCCCCTCTGAAGTGGAGACATAACTTCCGAAATGGTTGTCAATGTGTTTCTTAAAAAGCCCATACTCTTTCTAATAGAGTAACAATTATTGCTTTATGTTTGACCTTGTTTGGGTTACAGTGACACCTGCCAAAGTGAAGATCTAGGGGCATTTGTTTACATGCTCTTTAAAGGACTGCTCTCAATGAGAGAAGTTTGGGGTTATGTGCACCAGATCTGTGCAAGCTTTTCTTCAGGCCTAGAATAGAAGGAATAATACCAACCTCCTATTCCTGGAGATGAGCTTGATGGCTTTTTCTTAGCAGGATCTTTCAGTTTCAGACCCAAAGAACAGCTTCTGTGCAGGAAGACTTGTTTATTGAGCTACATTAGCTGATTCTGCTTAGCTTTCTCTACACCCTGCCTCACTTAGACATTCATGACTCAGTGGGAACAGCACATTTCTATGCATGTCTGTCTCTTGCTTAAAAAGCTTGATTGTATTATATGCTTTCTAAAATTGTTTTAATCTAGAAAAGATATGTTTTCATCAAATATAGTAGAACAGAAGTCAGGTTTATGTAAATACATGGCTCATAGGCATATATAGGTGGTGAATGTTTTTGGTAAGGAACATTTCATAAATGTCGGTCCTGAAGGTAATTTTAGTAGATTGCCAGTTTCATCTCTTGTAACATGCCCTTTGCCAAGTATGCAGAAAGAAACATCATGAGTTATGGACTGATGATTTAAGCATGTGTCACTAAGTTACAGCAACTTCAGGGCAGATACCCAGGGGAAAAATAGGCCCCATTTAAGGAGCTTCATAGTTCCTAAATGGGGTGTGGTAATTGCGGGGTCCCCCGAGGCAGGAAGGAAATGATGAATCTGACTCCATGTTCTTAGAAGGCTGATTTATTATTTTATTATATTAAATGATATCATAGAATGCTATATAAACTATACTAAAGAATAGAGAAAGGATACAGACAAAAGGCTACAAAGAATGATAATGAAAAATTGTGACTGTCTCCAGAGTCTGACACAGCCTGATCATGACTGGTCATTAAATTAGAAGAATTCACACGTTGGATAAACAATCTCCAACCACATTCCAAAGCAGCATAGCTTTCAGTCTTTTCTGTTAATTAATCATCTTGCTAGTTGAAAATTGGTACCTTTTTTAAAATTGAAAGCCCTTCGTTTTAAAGTTACAGCTTGTTTACTGAAGTGTTGTCATGACAACCAAAAACAAAACACAGGAGAAGCAAATGAGAAAATATTGCTTTTCTTTTTCTCTGAGGATTCTCAGCTCCCCTGAGAGAAATCCTGGGCAAAGAGGATTTTTCAGATACTATGATAGTGACAGTGGGATTGTGTTCTCAGGAGGCATAAGCCAGTACATTATTTTATCCCAAATTCATCATTTTAATGTGATCATGCTGTAAGAAGAAGATGCAGCAAAACTCAAGCATTGAACTTACTGGTTGGTTTGTTTTTTTTTTTCCCTTCAGTAAAGAAATTTATAATTAGCACGTTCAAGATGCTAAGGAAAATGTGAGCATGTTAACAACTCTCCAAATGTCAAAATGATTTTGCAGTTGTCATTGGTTGTTCACATTAGGGAAGATGCTTTTTACTACTTGGTGAGTTTCTTACTGTCACAAAATAGAGCAGGGAAATATTGAAGTACATCATTCAAACCTGCAAAGCAGCAGGGGTTGATGCTAAAGGCCATAGCTGTCCATAAGTGTTAAAAGCATCAATTCATAACAATTGGTGCCAGCATTGCTTGCTCTGGTCAAATTTATCTAAAGAAAAAAAAATCTTGTTTATTAGAAGATGATAAAATAAGCTTTAAAAGAAACCTCTTAATAGTGTTACCAGTCTTCTGAAAGAGAGCACAGGAAATCACATAAATAATTTTACATGAGGAATATGTATCCTTATTATATTGATGGACTTCCTTTAGAGCAAGAAAAAAGATTCAGGATGATCTCAAGGTAGTTCACTTGCTTGACCAAAATCTTACTAAAATGTGTCTTGATCCAAAGAAGCATAAATTTAAAAAGCATAATCTAAATAATTTGCTTCATAGAGATGAACTATGTTGCAAATATGTTGTTACATTATAGTTAAATTATTATCTGAAAAGATTATAGAGATCTATCACTCCAAAATGAAGGAGGAGACCTGGCATATTTTTAGGATACAATCTTCTCATCATTAGAGTATTCTTAGACATTAGTCATGAGCAAAAATATGTTTTTGAATATAATTGCAAGAGCATGAATGCTGATGAAAGATTAAGGTACTGTTGTGTAGCCAGAAGAATTACTGATTCATGCAAAACGCTGTTTTCTTTGCAGTCTGGAAGATGAATACATGTAGTACATGAGAACAAAAGCTCAGCTGGGTGGTAGAGCATGGTGCCAATAAGGCAAAGGCTGTGGGTTTGATCCCCATCTGGGCCGTTTTCCAGAGTTGACTCAATGACCCCTGTGGGTCCCTTCCAACTCAGAATATTCTGTGATTCTGTTTGCAGGCTGGCAATCACAGTCAGTTCCCTTAGAAGTTATTAATATTTTCTTAAATTCTGTTGTAACTACATCCTCCTATAATTTTTAGTGTGGTATTACTCACAGTAGCCTAAAAAAGTACATTTGTGTTAAATTAGCCTGTTTAATCTATCTGCAAAAGACAGTTAACATGTTGCTTACCTTTAAAAAACAAAAAGATTTTAACTATGGAATTACCACCCAAATGGTAGCAAAAATCCTATTAAGTGAAAGTGCAGAAGAGCAAGGCAGAGTAGCTGAGTCTTCTATCAGATGTCATCTAATTTAATCCAGTTGAAGTTGGTGCATGATGATCATGCAATTTTTTTTCTGAGAATCATCAACTTTGTCAGAAAAAAAAAAGAATATAGCATGTTCTGTTGATCTGTTTTATATATTTGATGTTGGCACACAAGATACACCCTGTTTCTCATTTCAAAATTTTCTCAATTATCTCTCAGCTATGTTAATTTCAGCTTAATTTCAGCCTAATTTCCTTCATTTATGAGGTCTTTTTCCATGTCTGGACCTTGGAAAAACATCCTATAAATGAAGGAAATTAAGCCTTCTGCTGCCCTAGAACAAAGTTATTCCTCCCTTTATTTTTGGCTAAAGTGTTTTTCTAGGGAATAGACGAGCATGCCTCTAATACTATAAGCTGGAATAATTATGAAGCCTGCTGTACCAGTAGCTTCACTGACTGTAAAAATACTGGCTAATGGTGACAGGAACAGTCTGTGAACTGTGAAGTGGTAGCATATACACATTGTTTTAGCTGTTTTAGCTGACTGCTAAAGAGCCTTGTTCCTCAGTGAGCAGGGTGGTGACCTGCACTCCTGAGACAGCCAGAGAAACAATCCTTGTCTCCTGTGTCTGCAGTGAAGCCACTTACGTAATCTTTAAGTAAAACATTTTAGTAAAATCTTTTAGTAAAATATTACCTTAAATCCAGTAAGGCATAAATTCATCAATTAGTTCCATAGTGAATAATCTCTAACATTCTCAATTTCTCTACAGATGCAGAATGTGTGTGGGTTGATCAGAGTAGCATGTTTGACTCAATCAAAGTGGTTACTGAATATGGATAACTCCTTGGTAGCTTTCAGTCTGTTCTGTTAATTAATCATCTTGCTAGTTGAAAATTGGTACCTTTTTTAAAATGAAAGCCCTTCATTTTAAAGTTACAGCTTGTTTACGGAAGTGTTGTCATGACAAAATGCATCTGTTAAACTTCCAATTTCTCCAACTATTTTCAAGTGGTCCTTATTTCTAAGGACAAGAGTAATTTTCTGCTATTGAACTTTTAATCAATTCCATAAAACATAAATAATTATGACAGTGCCCATAGGTAGATCAAGTAAGGATTTTGTAGAAGAGATTTTATCTATTTCAGTGAAGAATGGAGGTAACGCTCAATTTTTCTACATTGATTTTTTTTTTTTTTTTAGGTGGCTTCTTGAACCTTATTCAGGGCTGAATCAAAGGGATACCAGTGGCCTGGATTTGTGTGTTGCCGTGGGTGACTTTGGAAGTTTGCAGCTGCCCCTTGATACACCCTAATGCTTGGGCAGTGTGAGATTGATCCCAGGATTAGCTCTGTGCTGTCCATTTGCTTGAAGCCAATTTCCATTTTCTTGTCAGAGACATGTCTTGACTGGGCGTGTTGCAGCCAGCACTGTGAAGGCAGAAACTGCTTCAAGTGGAACTAGATGAGCCCAGTAATCTTTTCCTTAAAGGAAGCTGCTATCAGCTCCTTTGGAAATAACCCAAAAAAATCCCCACAAGGTCTTCTCCCTGACAATGGGAAAATTTATTGTTGGAAGATGCTTCCTTCTCTTCAAAGTCTAGTCGTGCTAATTCTCAGAGTTCAGCACTACTTTTGTTGAACCACATCTTATTATCCATTTATCTGCTGAAATGCTCCACATGGGATGAGAATGCATGTAATTTAATCCCTGATAGGCAGATACTTCATCCTTTGGTAAACAATTAGATTTTCACCTGGAAATTACCTTTCATTCAAAACAGATTAGGTGAAAATACAAATGGGAACTACTCACAGCATTCAAAATAGATAATATGGGTGGTAATGTTTTTAGACTTCAGTGGAAAAATAGGGAAAGCATTTCTACACAGAAGTAGAATTGGAAAGACTGCTCTCTCTACCTGCATTCCTCTGACCTCCTGATCTGCCTCCCTGACCAGAGTGCTGGAGTGTATCTCCTAGAGAAAATTTCCTTTTGGTCAATTCTAAACTGCTTCAGGAACTCACTTGAAGGCTTCCTTGGGTTCAATTTCAATCGCTCTTCCTCAGAGGCTCACTGATTTGATGGAAGTGAGAGATGCTTCAAAGCCCTGATAAATGAGAGACCAGTGGGCTGCTTTTGGAGATGCAGACACTGGCAGAGCAGCCCAGAGGCCACGACCAGCAGTCAGATCAGGGAAGTTCATCCTCTGGCCTGTCTACCCTCACTTAGCACTTTAGTCAATGCCTGTATCCATGGGCACATTGATGAACATGCAGGGATGTTCTAAACAGATGATATTAACACAATGGGATTGCTGCTAGCTCTTGGCTGAGAGGAGATGTAGCTGTGCTTTGTAAACTTGAGGATGCCAGGTTTGGAAGGAGACAGTCAATCTCTATGGGACAACACGTTTCCCCACAAAACAACAATTTTGCCTAAACCCTCACTTAAAAATAAGTAGATGTTTGACACTGAGTGGCAATGCTGAAGTGTTAATAACTTGGAAATGTCGCAGACATCTTTTCATGAAAAATCCTTTCCTTAGGATTTTTCCTCCTGAGAAGCTGAGAGGCCTCAGGAACAAAATGTAAACATTGATTATCTGCTGCTGTGGAATGCAACAGGTGCATCTGTGATTGGCCCGTGTTGGATGTTTCTAATTAATGGCCAATCACAGTCAGCTGGCTCAGACAGAGAGTCCAAGACAGAAGCTTTTGTTATCATTCTTTCCCTTTCTATTCTTAGCTAGCCTTCTGATGAAATCCTTTCTTCTATTCTTTTAGTATAGTTCTAATGTAATATATATGATAAAATAATAAATCAAGCCTTCTGAAACATGGAGTCAGATCCTCGTCTCTTCCCTCATCCTCGAATCCCTGTGAACACCATCACATGGAAATGTTGCAGAATAAAGTCATGCAGTGTACTCTTACCTTGCTTGTAATTTAATTAGTGAGTTTTGATGAGGCTTTTTTTTTTCCCTAGTAGGTTGAGAATGTCTTCTAACAAGACTAAATAGAAAAATTGCTAATATTAACAAAGCTGTGCTTCTCTATCATGTCAAAGATAAATTCCCAGTATTTCCTGGCAAGGACATGAAAGCAAGCAATTAAACAATTATCTATATATGAGCCACGTGTCTTGGAAAGCAGGTGTTATACTGGAAACACTTGAAAAAAGATTACTTTTCTTTATAACTGCTCCTGTTTTAGCAACTGCTAGTCAGCTTGAAGTATGTCCTTGATTCTACAGTCCTTAAACAATGCACTCTTCTATCTTAGCTAGAAGTACATGTTGGAAAAGAATAGGGATGAAGAAGCATTTGCAGGAAAAATAATTTGAAGTTAGGACAAGGCATGCTGGGGATTGGCAAAGTAGCAATGCTTTTTCTTGGGATTCTATTTTTGCTATACATTTCCTTTAATGCAAAGAAGTCTGCAAATATAACTGTTTGAAAATTATTTTAAGATGGAGAGGGACATCATTTGAACTACTTGCAAACTAACTTAATTTTAATTTATTCTTCAGTATATTAACTTGGTTCTAATCACTGAATTCCACATGACTGAGTTCAAAGGAAGATCATGCACCCTGCTTCTTCCCTAAATTTTAATTTCTTCTTAATGTGCTTCAAAACCTGAACTGCTTAGGCACACCATACTTGACCTTTAAAACTTCAGTGTCAGGGCAATCATGACAACTGGATGAAGTCATATAATTATTTGTCTAAAATGTTTGTAGAAACGTCAGAAGTCCCATAAGAGCAGTTTGTGGGAATGCTGTAGCTTCAGAGGCATGGGATGATGCTGAAAGCTGCATCTTCATGAATTATTAGTGCTTCTGCTCGAGATGTTTTAATATCTTGCCTGTTTTTAGTGGAAGTTGATTCCACTTTTCTTGATGAAGTCTGAAAATATTTCTTCTACTTTTTTCAGTCTTGGGAATAAGCATCTACCCAAGTATGTGTAGTCTGCTCTTATTTCCTCCTCATGATATCTACCACCATGAGAGCACAGTTTTCCTTCATGATGCTGCACTTCTCAAATAAGCACCAATGTTCATCGTTTGCTGAGCAATGTGTTCTGTAAAGGAAAATGCATGGTGTGTATAGCAGCAGAACTGACCTACAGAACAATTTCAAATATAGCTGTGCTGAATTTTATTTGATTTTTATTTTTAACAGATACAGCCCTCTGAACTGCCAGTGAAACATAGAATTTAACCATCACACTCTGTTAATATGTTGGAGCTGGCAGAAAAGTACCCCAGTGTAGGTTGGCATACTGACTTTGAAAATACAGTAACCTCTGTAAAGAGCAAAGAATGGTTTTCTTTCTGTCAGTATAGGAGTGAACCAACAGAGAGAAATTAGTGTGCCTAATGCATTCATGCCATGGAAGCCATTTGCTAAGGGGTTTAGACTTTTCTGCACACATGCTAAATCTCAAATGTGTAACTGGGGGGGGGGGCGCTAGGAAGATGACAGGAGCTAAAGAAAGCATAGAAGATTTAAGAAAAAAAATAAGCTTAAAAACTAAATGAAGAATAACAAAGTATAAACTATATGAATACCTTAGTTGTCAGCAGAGTAATTCAGTTTGAATACATTAACAGTTTTGTGCATCTCTTCAGATTAAATTTAAAATGTGCTCCAGGAAGGATGGTCTCCTCCTCCAGTCTTAACCTAGTGACTGCTGCTTCTTTGAAGAGGCTACCACAGAAAACAAAATACATTGCTGGGCTGCAGTGATAATATTGATTTTACTTAAAGAATTTTAAGGTTGATAAACTGTACCCTGTGGAATAATTTAAATTGAGCAACAAAACAAAATATATTGTTTTAAATTGTCAGAGTTGACCAGTGGTAAATTTACGTTTCAGTGTTTGAAAAGTCTCTTCAAATTGCTGTCAAAGAAATAATTCTTCTTTGGGTTAATTCATCTTAAATTGTCTCAGATTAGCTCAAAAATACAGAATCTCTGCAAATCACTAGTCAGTGTGAAAAAAGATGTTTTGGCTGCAGAACTTCCTAATGAAGGACTAGGGAACAGCCAGTACTTAATGGGTTATTGTCAATTCTTGAAGCAGAGAGAATCCTAATAAGGATGTGTAAGGTCCCTTTGGTCTCTCAGAAGGCATTTGAATTTTTCTTTGCATGGATGGAAGAAGCATGAACACTCTCACCACAAATGTGTGTCATGAAGGTTGTGGAATTGAGACAAATACTTGTGCTTTGAACACGAGTGTGAGGGATAAAATTGAGCCAGGATCAGTTTCTGAAACCTTTTGATAATTCACTGGCTACCCAACCTCATTAAAACATTTAGGAAATGTGTATGGACTCAGTTTTAATTCTGAGCTGAAACAAGAATGGAAGATGGAAGAAAAAAATCAAATTCATCTAAATGTAGTCACCTGAACATGTAATTTAAGAGTAGTGAGCTTTATCCATCCATTATACACTACTCAATTAAAGACCTGCTCATTAACTACTTTAATTAAGACAAAGATCCTCTGGAGCAGGGTCAAAAATCTGTGCTCTGGTCATAATGAAGAGTGGGTGGGGATATGGGAGAGAGATTTATACTTGACCATGTATGCCCTGAGAGATGCTGTCACTTTTGTGCTCAAAGGAGAAAAACAAACAAGACCCCACTACAATTCAAGGCTAGAAATGTTGTGCACTAAATCTAGGGAAAAAAAGCAAATTATTCCTTTGTATTCTTTGTGTAAAGAAGTAAAGTTGAATTTAGTTAAGTAAGTTGAATTTAGTTAAGTTGAATTTAGTTAAGTAAGTTGAATTTAGTTAAGTTGAATTTAGTTAAGTTGAATTAAGGAAATTAGTTTATAAGGAATTAGTTAAGGAATATAGTTTCATTGTTTCTGTGAATTTCTGAGCATTCCTTCATTTTAGCCAAACTCCTAAAATACTTTGTCTTCCTGAATTAGCGTATTTTATAAAGCAGGACAGTTGAAATAGGGAAAGCCAAGCTGTGAGTTACACTAGACATGATGTAAAGCCTTCTCTAGAAATATAGCAAAAAAAAAAAAAGACATGGTTTTGTGTGGTTCAAGAATAATGTCTTCTGTGCTCTCAGTCTACTCATCTTTAATTGCATTGCTGCACTGTCTGCTGCAGAAGATGAACTCTTGGGGTGACTTGTGTTATAAATGATTTTCCTATCAGTAAGAACAGGCCATAGTGGAGATTTTCCTCCAACTCTCAGAGGGGGTGGCAGCTGTGGGCAGAATAAAACTCCACAGAAGGCAACAATCATGGCCATACTTTGGAGTTAGTGAAAATCATGAATGTTTTTTAAAATCAACTGGTTTAGAAAGGAAATTCTGGCTCCCTTCCCTCAGTAGGTTGCCTTTCACGTTTATGGAGTCTTTATTTGTGATAAGCAGCAAGTGGCTTATCAATCATATCCCCCCCCTTAAGTGTGAACTGGTTTTGGATTAGGATTCTGATGGCTTGAGGAAGAAACCAGCCAAATACACTGACTTTTGGACTTATATGAAGTTTGGTGGAGCCTGCTTGCCCTTTTTGGTTGAATAGGTGGGCAGGGCACATAAGCTCTCCTATGCTGAGTCTGTGACTCTGTACAAAATAATTGTAAATTAAATTTGAAAAGCAAATTGAGAATAAAAACCAAAACCAAGAAAGGTATAGTTTAAAATTATTTGGACTACAGCATAAGTTATCTTTGACTCATTGCACTACAAGTGTGATATTGAGACTACTAAATTGTACAAAGAGATTTTCCAAGACAGTGTTTAACATCAGTGAGCCAGACTGGAGGAGCAGAGTGAAATCATCTAGTGATGCATGACATAAGATTTTGTTTTGTAGGGTATGTAAGCACTGTGTTGATGAATGTCAGAAGTTCAAGACTTACATGAATTACACAAAAAGAAGCTTTCTCCAAACAAAATTTTGACACAATAGTTGTTCATAGCTCTTTCACTGGGCTACTCAAAGGCTGAATTCTGCAGTCCATTACTCAGGCAAACCACTTTCTGTTCAGTAGAATGTGAACCTGGTCCAAAACCAAATCTCTGCTCTCATGCTCGTTTAATTTAGGCTTACTAAAATCTGAATAATAGACTCTGTATTTGCCAATTAGCTGGAAATGTAATCTCTGATTACTAAAGACATACCGATTTTACATACCAATCTCTTATTACTAAAGACATACCAATTTTTATGGCTATGAACATTTTTCTTCCATACGAGTGAAGGGAAAAATGTGTTAGATGCTCTAAGTGAGGAAAAAAATCTGGGTTTAAATATTTAGAAATTAAATATAAGCATGTATCATTAAGAGAAAAATATGCTTATGATTATGCTTTGTGTTAATGAATCATCAAATAGCAAAATGTACTGGGTCAGGTGTAGCTGCATATGTGTGCATGTGTAATATATATATATATGTATTTATTTATATACATACACATAGAGTTTAGTGTGTATTTCTAGTTGGTCTGCATGTCATATTCTCCACTAGATTGTTATGGTGATATTAAATTGATTTGGAATAATGGCACCATAAATGTTTGAATTAGGGAATTTAGGTGACAAATTAGAAATATTTGTGTGTAGGAGTTATATTGTGATGTTATCTAGCAGGCTGAATACTGTCCTCTAAATGTACTTCCACTGAAAAATGATTCAGACTTATTTCTGAATCATAGGTTTTCTTCTCCCCTTCTCTTGCCTATTCTGAAAGGGCAACATAAAACTGTAGCACTTGCAAAATGGGTCATTGCAAGAACACTTTTTCTCCCTTTCTTTTTAAATATCAGAACTGTTCCGCTGAAAATACTTTCCATAGTCATACTCGGTTACACATTTTTTTTTCTAACTAATTAACACATTGAAGTTAACTCATTAGAGGTGTGGACACATTCTCATTTATGCCTCTGTAGATGTGCTGCTGACCTGTAGCACTACTGTTCACCTTTTGCTCTCCTGCCCTGACCAGATGCCAAAAAAACCCAAAGCACTCCATGATGTGTACCTAGAATGACTCACTGAATATGCAAGATGTTTTATTTTCTTTGCCTAGGTAGCACCAGTTAAATCAGTCATATCCTGTATAATACTTTCAGATCACTGATGTTTCTCTTGTACATGTAAAAATAACACAAAGTGATCTTAGAAATGTGACTGTTCTCCCTTCCCTGTCAATTTGTCAGTGTCTGTAGAAAACACATCTTTGTTTCAGGTTAGTGGTTTGGTTTTTTTTATTATTTTTATGTATTCTGCTTATAAAGTAAAGAGAAGGGAAGAAAGAAATAGAAATGCTTTTCACTAATTGTGTTGAGCTTCAAGCCATTCTGAGTGAAGGGTTTTATGCTGTAATTTGTTCTCACCCCTGGGGTGTATAGGCCTCTATCTACACTTCCTAAATTTAAGTAGATAGTATTCAAATCATGAGAAATCAGACTTGTCAATCCTGTAGTTCCTTTCAAAAGAGCTCTGTTCAGGGAAATTGGTGCTACTGCTGGGTCCTGTGCTGGGGGCCTTCCAGTCACTGCTTCTAAATGGTGCTCTTCCTTCCAGGGGTGTTGAAAGACTTTCTGCTATGAGCTCATCTCTGTCTCTGTTCAAAGGGCAAGGATGATGTGTTTTGGAAATTCATGGATTTCTTGAAGTGTTGAGTCCCTGAGCATCTTTCAAATGAACACAGCACTGCCTAGGCTACACTAAGCATGTATATTTATTTGACTTTTGTCATTTTGAGACTTTCTAAAATGCTTAGGACTTCCTATGCTTTATAAATAAAATGTGTGGTTTTACATATGGAAGCTAAGCCAGCTATGTCAGTGTTGTGCTTTTGGGAGGATATTACAGTTTCTGCTTCTACAATTCAAATTTCTCACAAGGGCAAAGGGATGGAGCAGGGAGAAGGGAAACAATACTGGCATTATCAGCCCTTTAAAAAAGGCTGAGTTTGCCCCATGTTTAGAATTGCGTATGAAGCAAATGTGCATTTATTTTAAAGGACTTTATTTTTGTCTCTGATTCCACATTGTAGCAACTTGGGTCTGGATAAGGATTGGGACAATCAATACCCTAAAACAACTAGCATACAGGATTTATCAGTAGAAATCTCAAAAACTGATCTTTTCTTTGTGCTTTTCATTCATTTACTCTTGAGATGAATGCTTCTGTTGTGATTTATTATCAAAAATATTTTTGTTAGACATTTTGTTAATAAGTTCATGCTTCCTGCCCCTCATGGCCAGGGTTCATGTTTCAGGAGGATACAGTGCAGCAGAAAGGTTTTAAAGCAAATGTTTAATGCCTTAGTGATTTTAGCATTAGAACCCTGAAGCTTGGTAGCTGAAAGTTGTACAGAAGGGATCAAATCCCCGTGGAGGATTACATAACCTGCTGCTGAGAAAGGGCCTGAGGTAGCCTGCCCCTTGCACCTTGCTTATACAGAATCACACTTTTTCCTTCAGGCTAGGCAAGGCAAAAGAGTAGCAGTCCATCTAGGTTTTGGTATTAAACATCTGTATGGTGGTGCTTAAGTAATTTGATTTCTCTGGTCATGATATTAATGATAAATTAATTATGTATCATTATTATATATATTACACATGATGTATTTCTCTGGTTTTGATATTTATTTTTTCAGGCTCGATGCAGTAGCCATGAAGTTGCTGAAGCAACAGCACTCCCACTGAGAGCACTCCCTGCAGGTAAGGACAGCCAAGTGATGGGAGAGGTTTGTGTCCAGATTTTCAGAGAAGATGGGAGTGAAGGGGAAAACCAACACTTCTGCCTCCCAGTCTCTAAAAATGTGAAGAGCTACAACTGTTTTTTTGGGGTGGGTAAATTGATTTTGTTATGGCCCCTGAATAGCATAATTGTGTAACCACTCTAATGCATTCCTGTTAACTGTAAAAAGTTTTTTCTGAGGGCTTGAACAAGTACATCTTAAAGTGCACTGTTAAATGTCTTTACTAAAACAAAAATCTCTGAAATCTTTGCTTAACTTTGACTGCAGTTGTGCAACTGATTCTGTGGATTTAGCTGCATGAACTATTCATCCCTAATCTCAGAAATGTGTATTTTGATGAATAATTTCTTACAGAAAGGCAAAAGACAGGAAGCAGGAGTGATCTACTTGTCATGTGGAGTGTTTAAAAAACCCAGGGAGACAAAAGAGCTGTCTTGCATTTATTTCCCTCCACAGGTTTGCATTAACAGGGGACTTGGGAAAGTAGTTCAAGAAACATGTTTGTGCAATGAACACTGTTACCATAGCTGTTCTGGGGGGGACCAGGCTATTGCTGACTTGTTAAGCAGCTTTTACTCTTCAAAAGACAAAGCTGTGCACAGTCTCCGAGAGCAGAATCCTAATGAGGCTGCTACACTTGTGCTTTTTTTTTTTTCCCCCTCCTGTCAATCCCGAACCTTTGTAACGTGTTGTGATCTATTGAGAGGTTAATTTAAAATATGGAAGATGGATGGGTCAAAGGCAGGGTTCTGGGTGCTCTCCCCAGACTCTTTTGTGGCCCTCTTGCACCAGAAGGTCAAGCAGAGGCATTGCCTGGCCCTCAGCCCCTGTCTGTTCCCAGGATTCCATTTCAGAAAAGGTCTGTAGACAGTACTGCACATGTGAGGGATGCTGCTGATGATTTGTGAAATGCAGGAATTCTGATACTGTGTGATATTAGCAATAGAAATTAATCTGCAAAATGCATCAAATTAGTCTAGAAAACGTTGAATATGTACACTTATTGCCTGGAGAAATGAGAAATCTGTCATCTCTTTGGCAATGTCAGTTTATCATCCTGATCATAGAGTTGCTATGATTTTGTGACTTACAAACTGTAGTTACAGATTTTTGTGATTCTTCTACAAGTACTTCCTCTAGGTACTGTAGAAGCCCTAATTTTTGGAACATCTGCTGATAGCATCAGGATCTGCAGTGGCTGCACAACTGGAAAGTGTTCATGGTACAGAGAAAGGTAGGAAGTAGAACACTTACAGATCTTTTCTGTGGAAACAGAGAAATAATTTCTTAAATCTCTTTGTGTACTTTTTTTTGTTCTGAAAGACACGAGCCAAATATCCAGGTCTCCTGGAATATGTATGGACTGTGGCATGACTTGCTGGCTAAATCATCTTCCACTAATAACAACTGGAAATTTCAGTCTGTCCATCAGCAATAATTCCATAACACATGCTGCAGTGACCTGGGTGTGGACTGGGTACTAAGCACTAGGTAACATTTTTGTTTGTTGGTTCAAGAATTAGTAGCAAGTGTCACAGCTGTGGTATTTACACCCCTGCTATATTCCTGCAGGGAAAGGCATTAAATCTATTGGTTCAAACATGAGAGTTTTTCAAAAGAGATTTAGAAATCCTCCAGTTTTCAAATATGATCAAAGTTTGGGATCAAGTAAACTGCAAAAGAGATATTATCCAGAAAGATGCTTAAGTAAATGCTAACACTAAATTTCAAAAAAGTAACAATCTGATTGTCTTAGTAAAGAAATTTTGGCAATAGGTGGCAATAACTGCCCTGGTTCTGGCCAGGACAGGGTTATTATTATTTTTTTTTTTGCAGTAGCTGGGAGTGGACATGGCTAGGACCCAGTGGTTATTCTATAGCCCTTACATTATTGGCAGGGGACAGGGGCTGTTTTCTGGGAAGAAGGGGCTCCTTCTGGTCAAGAGAATGTGATGCAGGGAGCTGTTGGTGCTGTCTATTATCAGGGGGTTTTTATGTGTGGATTGTATCTTCTACCCTCTGTCATTTGCAGCCTTGATGTGACTATTTTCTTTTTCTTATCCCATAACTATTTCCAGTAAATTGTTCTTATCTCAACCCATGTTCTTTGCTTTTGTGCTTCCAGTTCTCTGCATCCTGTCACGGGGGAGGGAGGGGAACAGTGCTGTGGGGAGAATCTTGGTGGGGACACTGAATTTGGGGGATACTGTTCCAAAGCCCCAACAGCCTTATTTGGTGCCCAAAGGGTTTGAGATGACAGATCTGCTGGGATGTACCAGATTGAATTTCTGTCTGGTAGTGCTGTTTAGGCAGTAATGAGCAGGCTCCTGTGCTTGCCATGGGGCTTGTTTCCATGATTGTCAATGAGAGCCTAGTGCTTGTTAGTGGCTGTCACTCCTTGCTGTGGTGCTCTACCTCTTGTCACCTCACTGTATTGTGCCTGGGGATGTTTTGATGACAGCCAGGGAAGTGCCTGGGCTGGCAGGTGGCCAGGGTATGGCTGCTGTCTCTGTGTTGCTGTGCTGGACAGGCTGGCACTTGGGTCCGAGCTTGAGTTGAAGGGATTGTGACTGTGAATGAGCAGACAACGGAGGAGATCCACCTGGAAACTCCATGCCAGAGCAGCTGCATGCCTGAAGGAGGATGTGACCCCATGATGCCTGTGATGGAGCAGGTTTGCTGGCAGGACTTGTGACTTCATGGGGGATGCACGCTGAAACAGTTTGTGAAGAACTGCACCCTGTGGGGAGGACAAATGCTGACAAATGCAGGGAGGACTGTCCCTGGTGCCTGGGACACCAGGCTGGAGCAGGGGAAGCAAAGATTCCCTTCCAGCCTGTGGCAGCCCATGGAAGACACTGATGTGAACTATTCTGGGGGACTTCAGCAGGAACCCTTGGCTGCAGCCAGGCTGGGGAGAAGAAGAGGAGTTCATTGCAACATTACACCAGATTAACATGGCCCAAAAGGACCAGGGGTGAAGATTGTAATGAAGGTACCTTCAAATTGTTGCAAGCCATGATTTGAGTTGTGTGTTACAGGAATTACTGTGACAGAAGCCACACAAACCTGTGAAGGAGAACCTGCTGCAGTGCAGTAGTGACCTGAGCCGAGCTGGCTTTGGTGCCCAGTAACCCCTGTAACACACGCCCTCTCCTGTCCAGAGTGACCACCACAACAGAAGCAGCCCAAAGTCATGGGCTAAATTATTTCAATAGACATTTTGTGGGCATTTGTGTGAGCCCACAACAATGACCACCATACAGCAGCCCAAAGTCATGGGCTAAATTATTTCAATAGACATTTTGTGGGCATTTGTGTGAGCCCACAACAATGACCACCACACAGCAGCCCAAAGTCATGGGATAAATGAATTCAATAGGGGTTTTGTGGGCATTTGTGTTTTATAGTAAAGAAGGGAAAGGGGGGTGGTGGGTAATTAAGTTGTATTGCACAGTGTGGGACCTTAGCATGATGTAAATAGTACAGGATAGGGATGGAATGTAGGATAGTACATGGATTTGGCTGGGGTAGAGCTGATCTTCACAGTGTATGGGGCTGTGTTTTGGATTTGTGCTGAACACAGGGTTGATAACACAGAGATGCTTTTGTTATTGCTGAGCAGGGCTTACACAAAACCAAGGCTTTTCCTGCTATTCATGCTGCCACACTGATGAGGAAGTTGGAGGTGCCTGGAAAGTTGGGAGGAGATACAGTTTGGACAGGTGACCCCAACTGACCAAAGGGATATTCCAGACCATAGGAAATTATGCTCAAAATATAGAGTGAGGAGAAGGTGGAGGAAGGCAGGTACATTTAAAGGGGTGGTTTTGTCTTCCCAAGTTGCTGTTACCTGTGATGGGGCCCTGCTCTCCTGGAGATGGCTGAACACCTGCCTGCCCACAGAAGTGGTGAATTAATACCTTATTTGGCTTTGCTTGTGTGTGTGGCTTTTGTTAAACTGACTTTATCTCAACCCACAACTTTTCTGGATTTTACCCTTCCCATTCTCTCCCCAGGATCTAACTGGTGGGGGAGCAAGTGGCTGTGTTGGGCTGGGATAAAATCACAACAATAGCTTACATGCACTTAGGTGTGTCACTTCTCATTGAAAAATTATGAGAGAAATCTTATCAATTCTTTCCTTGTTCTATGGTTGCAATAACTAAAGATATGTTGGTTTTGTTTTGGAAGTTCATCTAGCAAAGCATCACAGTTACAGTCCAGCCAACACACAGAAATTGTACAGAGGCAAACACACTGAACTGCTATCTTAAGAACATTATGTAGACAATATATTTTAGGTTTCTAGCTAGAGCCTCACATAACCCTACCTTTTATTTAAAAAAAAATCGATTTAAGAGGATTCCACTATATATCTGAAAAGTAGCCTGCATTGCGGAATTTAATAGGATTATGCTATTGATTCCATCTTTACAATGCCAGCTACTATTTGGTACTTGTGAACTGCAGACTATTATGTGACTGAACACAAGGGAAGAGGGATTAGTTTGTAAAAGAATAAGCAGCTTTCCCTTAAACTGCCCTGAATCAAACATACACCTGTTTTGGCCTGTTTAGTAAATGCCAACTAACAAAACATCAGTGGCAGCACTCCCTAAAAATGGATCTCTTCTTACAGTCACTCAGTTTCCAGGTAATCAACCCCCTTATGAAGTCATATCTGTTGCTATAATGCACCTGTTTACAGTTTCTTCAGGACATTCTTACCAGCATGCCTTCAATCAAAGAAAAGCTGCTAAAAAGTTGTCTGGAAACCCATGTCATGCACTGATACTAATGTATCTCCTGGTAATAGAAAGTGCTTTTTGCTATTTTTGAACCTAATGGAATAAATGCCCAATTGAAATATGGTTTCCATAAAAATGCATTTTCTGGAATGTAACTCTTCCTAACTGAGAAAATAGTTTTATGCACTAAGTCACTTACTGACACACCAGCATTCTCTATTTATTATTATTATATTTAGTGACCATGCCAAATCCTTCATGTTTGCAAAACCTGTTGACCTCTGATGTCTGATACCCTTTGCAATGACAAGTATTTCTATAGAATGTATTAAAACTTTGAGGAAAAAAAAAAGTTTTTAAATGAATGTCATACGAGATAGCCATCTTCTCTTTCTCCACTTCCTCTCCTATGTACTGAAATTTTTGTCTTTGGGGCTCAAATCCCTCCTCAATTTTTAGCACTGAAATATTTTTCTCTGTCTTTGCTAGTGAGGGCCTCCTAAGCTGTTGCTTTCCTTTGGCTTTAGATGTCTCTGCTTCTAGAAGGCAGATGGCCAGCTGTGAACACACCAGTACAGCAGAGCTACATAGAACTTGCTAAGATTAACACCAGCAAAATGCTGAGGTCCCAGAAAGCAAATTATACATCTCTCGGATAAAATTTGAATTTGCAGTCTTCCCTGACTCAGCAGCCTATTCTGAACTGTACCAGAGAAATGGTTATAATGTCATCTTTATTTTGAGATAGATGGCAACAAGTGTGGAGCAGTTCTCTCTTTCCTTTCCAGTTTGGTTAATAGGTGAGGATGTGGAGACAAAGCAACCTTCAATAATTCACACATTATCCCATCAGTTTTACATTTCTGAAGGCTGCAGGTGATGGTGGGTTTCAAACCTTCAAGAAATGAAGAAGCAAAGAAAATTTTGAGTACAGTACATCAATGTGCGAATCCATAAAATCAGAGGGTTTTGGGAAAGCTGCAAAAGGCAGGCCCCAGAGACAGCAGAACTGTGATTAGAGCTAAGCAGCAGCCACGAGATTGGTCAGCAGAAAAATTATTTAAAAAGTAGAAAAGCAAGGACAAATAGAAAAATGGTCTGTGCATTAACACTTGTCTAGAATAACTCCCTAAGCTACAGAAAAGTTTATCTAGCCAGATATTAAGAAGTTTGAAGCTTAATAATGGATCTCTGTGCATTGTGTTTTAAGGCTTACAAGCAGGTATTGTATTTGAAATAAGCAAGCATTGTTTAACCAAAGGTACCTGTGCTTATAGTGGTTGGATAGAACTACTGTCAATGTGCTTTTGCTTTGTGTGATTGGTCAAAAAACTTATAAAGTAAGTTGTAACATTAAGTTCTTGTTCTGCTGCCTGGGATGAGAGCTGCTGGCATCTTCCCATTGTCATAACCATGTAATGAGACTGATGCTGGAAAATAAAACAGCTCAAGGCACGTTCCACAGCAGCCCCGTCCCGTTTGTGATTTGTACAGAGACCCTGGCTGGTGTCACATCAAGAGTACAGAGGAACACGTGAAGAGCAAACAAAACTCTGTGAGAATGCTTCTGCCCCTGCCAGCTGGTGTGTGCTGCTGTCAGTAGTGAGCCACTGCTGCATGGAACACAGCTTGCTGACAAGCCATGTACCTCCATCCCCCCCCAGCCTAAATTTTAACCAACTTAACAATAACGGAGATTTTTAGAGCTCAGGTATAAGAGTGGCAATTTTTCGTTTAGTTCAGCTTTTTTTGCTCTGTTTCTCTCTTTTTCGCTTTGACTCTATCATGTCCTCATTCAGAACAAAGTGTGGTAATAGGAGGTGAAAGGAAAAACAAGCCAGTGACATTTGTAGTTAGTAGGGATTAAAGCCATGTGTGATGTGAATGCTTCTGTAAATCTTACTGTAGGAGTAATTTCTTTTTCTTTTTTTTTTTTCTTCTTTTAAATTTTAATTTGGTGTGGAAACTTACATTATTGAGAATTGTCTACCTTTTGTGCTACTTTATTGAATTAGCATTTAAAGTACTTTGAAAATCTGAGACTTTATTGAGTATCCTTCTCTGTGACTGGCCTGTCAGTCCTACATATTAAATGTATGTTTTAAAAGCAGGCCAGGAACGTGTTGCTTTTGCACAGTAGAAGGAACAACACTTAAATTGCTTCATGGTGATTTTTTTTTAAGAGGTCTGTTTGCCAAATGATCTATGTGCAATTAATGCTGATGATTGCTGCTAAATCTAATATGAGCTGTAAGCATGAAGCCTCCCATTGCTGTTGAGCAAGAGGGAGGCAGTGCCAGGTAATGGCATTCAGTCAATGTTCTCTGTCTCATCAGTCAAGGGAAAGGGTAGAGGGGACAGTGCATCACTGCTGGCTATAAAATATATCTGGAAACAATATGCCTGAGTGCATGGGCTCAGGGAGGACACTGAGAAAACATCATGAAGTGTATCCTGTCCTTTATATGTTTCTGGCAATGAAAGTTGGATTTATTAGCAGTTTGTTGCTACAGTAAAAAGCATTCACAAGATTTACAGCTGAAACAATAGCTGCAGATGTTCACTTCTCTCGTATTTATTGAAGGTTTTGTTGAGCTCATGGCATCTTTTGAGTAATTGCCATCTGAGGCATGTTTTGTAACAAGGACTGTGTCAGAGTTCTCTGTCACTGTATTTCATAAAGTTCTATTAGGTCTTTAGGAAAAGGCAGTTCAAAAACATTAACAAAAACAAATGTGTGGGCAAGTGGTAAAGGTGATTACTAACTGGCTGTCAGTCAGGATTTATAAATTTAGAGATCATCTCCTCAAGTAATTATGGGGTTTACTTATTTTACTTAAACACAGAAAAACCATTGTCTTGTTGCTGGAATGAGTTTCCAGAGTGTTCATTGAAACAGCCCAGAACATTCTCAACCATTTACAAAGAAGACAGAGAACTATACTGTAGTCTGAGGTGTTTTCCTTTCCTTTATAGCAAGTGAAAAGGTAATCATGTGTGTAAATCATGGTAATAGAATAACACTGTATTTAGCTTACAAGAATTCTTGCAGTATGTAAGACACACACTTGCAAAATTGAGGATCTTAAAGTATTTGGCTGAATTTTGTAGAAGTTAGAGAAGTAAATGTAACTTTGAATATATAAAATGTTTTCTATTCAGTATCATTCTATTATTTTTTCCCTCCTTTCTTATGGCTTTTGAAACATAATTTAACCCAGAATTTAAAGATTAAGCTAGGTCCATGCTTTGTACAAGTTGTTTCCATAAATACCCTGTGTGAGGCCACAAAGTCTGGCAGAAGACCAGTTTTACTGTTATTGCACAAGTGTCATTGATTTGTATTTAATGGAGAATAAAAAGTAGAAAAATGATGTAATTTTGAAACCAAATACTCCTAGAACTCATGTATTATAAGCAACACACTTTCTGTATAGCTAATTTCAGAACTCTTACCACTTCATGTGCATTGAATTCTATCTTTTTGTAAAAAAAAAAATCAAATTCAAACTAGTTTGGTTTTTTTGAGTATACTCATTTCAGAGTGCAGACCTTCTGACTTTTCTGATTTTTCCCGTGGAGTGAACGTGACCCTTAGTGATTTGTATCTGACTAACTCATTTGAATTGTGTACTTAGATCCAAGCCCCCTACCTTCAGTATCTCTAAAGGTGTTTGCCTTTACATTCTCTTGATCTGAAAAGGTGCAGACTCAGGAATTGTCACTCTAATATTTCAAAGACTAAAATACGCTGCTGACTAATTCCCTAGTATTTCAGACAGTTCATTTCTTTTTTTGTCATTGTCACAGGAGAAAATAGGCCCAAAACTTAGGGAAGGAAGGTGAAAGACTTGGTTTTAATCCTGTGTATTGTCAGATTTTTTTTGCCTAACAGTGTTCCCCTGTCCTGCTGAGAAGGGCAGCAAGGGTGGCTGACTGACATCCAGGGCTAACTCACCACAGATCCATCTATAGCTCTGTTTCTAGAAAAACAGCACCAAACAAGCAACAAACCCCCACAACTCCAAACAAACAAAAAAAAGCTGCTACTGAAAAATGTAAAAGAAAAAAATGTAACAGGAATGATGGCAATCACTTCTATTTCCTTTTCAGAAGGAAATGAAAATGGTGCTGTTTACAAATGCCAAGTAAAATGCCTCTAGCATTTTAAATAAGACTTTAAAATATTACATTAAAATTAACATTTTTCACCAGTTTCTTTTTTAAAAAAAGAAAAACACCGAGACTCAAAATAATTACTATAAATAAAATATTAAAGAGAAGTCATTTTTATTGCATTGCCTGCATTAGCAATGTAATAATTTCTTTTGAAGAATGCCATTACCTCTAGTAAATATTTAGTCCCTGTGCTTACACAAATCCAAACTGACTTTATCTGAAATCAGTTGGACAGCCAAAGGCAGTAAACTGTTGATGCACGTGATAAATGGTATGTAATTATTTAGGCATCTTAGTACAAATCCATTTCCAAATAAAGCAAAGGACACTCAGCTAATGGAGATGCTACAAGTCATCATTTTGGGGCTTGGCACAGCTTCCATCTTGGGCACCAGACGGAATGTAGAGGAGTTTGCTGGAGTTTGGCATTCCTGCAGCTGGTGTTAGGACAGGGAGAGGATATGTGTGGCACTCACATTCTCTGAAAAAATCCCTTCACCCAGGATTTTCTCTCCTGGGAAGCTGAGGAGCCTCAGAGAAAACGAAAACAACTCTTATCTCATTTGCTTCTCCTGTGTTGTGCTCACATGTGGAATTGTTTGCCCACAGGTGATTGTTTCATTGGATTCTGCTGTGAGTTGTTTGACTCTTAGGCCAATCAGTGCTCTGCTCTGGAAAGGGTCACAAGTTTTCATTATTATCTTTTTAGCATTCTGTAAGTATCCTTCCTGTACTCTTTAGTATAGTATAGTATTCTTTAATATAATATATTATAATAAAATAAATAAATTAGTCTTCTGAGAACATGGAGTCAGATTCATCATTCCTGCCTTCGTTGGGGCATTTCCCAGCAAATACAATAGACATGAGTAATGCCATGGAAGCAGCTTTCTAGCCCTCTCTCTTCCCCTTCCTTGCCCAGACCTCCTTGCACTGGTCCATTGTGCAAATGAGTTAAATCATGGAAGACCAATTAAGGGAAGCAGCCAGGTAACCACAGGCCTGCTGATGCTGGTGTATGCTGCTCTTTGGTTAAAATAAGTGAAACTCCTTCCCCTGAGATTGAAAATCCTGGGAGCCATTTTTCTGGCTAAAGATTTGTTTAAGTTTTCAACTTCAAGGGAAAAGGCAGAATGGAAGAGCGTTTTCTAGTGCAGAGTGATGAGAGGGTAAGGAAGGACTCTCTCCACCTATGGAAAAGTGCAGACTGACTGTGATGGCAGAGCACAAGCAGACAGGTATGTCTCTGTTTAGGAGACAGGAATGTTGTCCCATGTATGCAGGACCAGTTTTAACATAGTGGTTCAGTTTTAACTTGTGCCTCCATCTAGCTTTGCTGCTTTCCTGTTTAAAGAGTCAGCTGAACAGTTCCATTAGTGTGTTGCTTTTGAAAATGGGAGGAGAAAAATGGTCTGTAACTATTGTAACAAACTACAATTACTTATCTTGAGAATTTCTTCCAGTCTTTATTCATAATCAAAGCATTTTCAAGACAGTTACAAGTCACTGTAGCCACATGGGTTAGATCTGGTTATGCTGTGGGGGCCTGGAGAAGATTATGTTCAGAGCAGCTTTTGTGTATTCTTTCACTCTGCCATTTATGAGTGAATATTCATAGATCATTTCCTTTCAAATGTTTACTGGATTTTCTGTTTCCACATTTTTAGACTTCATTTGAAATAAGCAGGATAATTTGGAGAAAACATTTTGATTACAGCCAGAAGCTAGAAGTATTTCACTATTTAATAAAATAGTGCTGCAAGATGAAAACAATTAAATGGAACATGTTTTAGATACTTTAAATTGCTAATAATTTAAAATGACATATTCTTTCACACTCCCAGATGGAACAAAACCTTGATATATTGAAACCCATATTTTTTGTTTCTCAGTGACTAAAATGAATTCTTTTCCCCCCGCCTTTTTTCTCCAGTGGGATACTGTAGGAAATGGCCCTCCTTTGCTGAAAGCTAAAATACAAGGATTAAGCCATTAGGAAAAGAGGTAGGCAACTTGGTTTCCAGTTTTAACTTCAGCTTGTGGACTATTTGTTTAAAGAATGATGCAGTCTCTTTAATTATCTTGAAAGATCACAAAGAAATCATAAGTAATAAAGCTGAAAATAGGAGGCATCAGGGTCAGGTAATTTGATTTAGGAGTATTGTGAATACAAGTCAAGTCTTATTGTACTTCATCTTACTTAAAAGGTCAAGAGTGATTTTTGTTTAAAATTCTGAATGCTTTCTATTTGAATAATTAAAACAGGAAATGAAAGGTATATAAAAAAAATCTGGTTAATGCAAAACAGTTAAAATGTATGTTTTCCTTCAGAGCTGTGAAAAGGTTTGTGTTGCAAGAACAATATTATTCTCAGGGTTTATTGCATCTGTATTCAATTTCTGCTGCTTTCCTTTCTGAAACACAAGGCTCAGGCTGCATTACTGTGCTGTGAGAATTTTATCAGAATTGAATGCAGCTCTATATTTGCATCTTGGCAGTCTGGGAAGGAGGGTCACACGTTTACAATAAGTACAAAGCACTTTGATGTTCTCTTTTGTCCCTGAGAAGAGGGCAGACTGTGTGAATGGTTTTGATGGCTTTTTCATGACAAGCTTGTGTGAAACTAAACTGCAGACCCTGCTTTGAAGCAAAGTCAACAACGAGGGGACATAGATTTCCAGTTAAAATGAGAAGATGAAATAATTAAAAATAGAAGTAAGGGTAGGAAAAAATGTAGATTAAGCAAAGCAGATAAATACATAAGTAAGAGTAATTTGTGACTTGGGATCCTGGGCATTGATTATGGCTTTCTTAAGTTCCTGGGAATTTTTTTACGATGCTATTGAATGCACTGTTTCTGTGTTGGTATTGCTTTTATGTTTTTCTTTTTAAATCTGAAAGCAAATTCATGTGATCTCAAAGTCCCAAGCCCAGGTCTTATATTATGTTCCCTGCTGGAGGTTCTGTACCAACCTGACACTATTTCCTCTTGGAATAGAAGTACATATGTCGTGGTTATGTTTTGATAATACATCTCTACAACTAACGTTCAGATGTTATTTGCTGCCCTTACTGTCATCTTGTTTGCAAGATAACAAAGGGATAAATTAAATTGTATGGATTCTTTGACATGTGATTTTTCAAGTGGTATTTTGTCATTAACTTGTGAAATAACTAGTGGAATGTAATTACAAATTACCACCAGGAATTGTGAAATAGATAGTTTTGTCAACTAACTGTGAGAAAACTTGGAAAAAATATGTTTTGTTTTTAAAAGAAACTTTTACTTTATTTATCTAGTTAATATCTATTAAATACTGTGAAAGTATGAGGTTTAAAAATATTGTGACTACAGAAGAGAATGATGTATGCTCCTTGCTTAAAATGATATTGGCAGTTGAATAGTTGAACAGCAAAAAAATAAACTTTTCTGTCCTAATCTGCTACATTGGAGTCTGGAGAAAAAAAAAAAAAGGTAGAGGCAGATTTAGCATTATAAAGAACAGCTGCTAAATACCTGCACTTCATCTCTCAGTACTTTGAGACTGAACCACACACAGAAGTACAAGGTAGTCTTAGGGATATTACAGAGAGAATCATAAGACAGATGGCAGCACTTCCCTGCACCTGCCTTAGACAGATGAGCTGCCTTTCTTTGGAGTTTTTTCTATTTCTTTAGAGTAAGGCATCTGGAAATTCAGCTATGTTGTACTTGGGCTTTTTAATGCTCGTAGTTATAAGACACAGAAATTTTGGTAATTCCACTGAGGTCATCAGAACTATGTCCTTGCATTAGTGGAATATGATTTAAATATTTAAACTCCAGAAACTTATGTTAATCTCTTTTGCAGGTTTTTATTTGCCCAACACATGGTAGTAATTACACAAATTTTGTATACTGGTGTAGGTTTTTATTGACTTGGAAGAATTATTAATTCATATTTCATAACCTTAGCTCTGTTAAGATGAATGGACCCTGGCAGAAGGAGGAAGAGCATAGGGATCAGAAAAATCTTTGCTGTAGCAGTAGTATAGGTACAAATGAATAAATAGAATAGAAAGGCTAATAAAGGACTGAAGACATGAGTCAGAATCATGCAAATGAACAGATGCCCTGCAATCAATATAGGAAGAGATGGGTATTGAATTAAACAAACAAACAAAAAAAAAGTAGATTTGGGTAAAAATAACATCTGAAAAGTTTATTTTACAGTATCAGAGCAGCAGGTGTTGATATGTGGCAGTAGCTTAACTCTGCTTTGAAAGTATTTTGCAAAAGCCAGATTGTGACAGCACTACTTCAGCTGTCATGTATCCTGCTCCAAAAGTGGTGCCATTAGCTTCACTTGAATTCATGCAGTGTTCCTGGTGATTTCAAAGGGAATAGTTGTTGCTGTACAAACTTGGGAACTCCATCTGAGTATCAGACATGCCAGCTAGAATGGACAAGACTGAGAGCTTGCAGGTCCTCAGGTATTTTTACTTTAAACATGGTTGTTACTGCCCCACAGAGTGGGAAGAGTAATCTTGAACCTCAAAAGATATGCATCTAAACTGTTTCCAGTTTTGGAAAAATAAAACCACTCAGACTTTCCTGTTAACTCTAGTTCCTGCCACTTAATATTATTCAGGTGAAAATTTGAAGATGTACTGTCGCAGACATCTTTCATGGAAAAACCCTTTCCTTAGGATTTTTCCTCCTGAGAAGCTGAGAGGCCTCAGGAACAAAATGTAAACATTGATTATCTGCTGCTGTGGAATGCAAGAGGTGCATCTGTGATTGGCCCATATTGGTTGTTTTTAATTAATGGCCAATCACAGTCAGCTGGCTTGGACTTTCTGTCTGAGAGAGAGCCTTTGTTATCATTCTTTGCTATTCTATTCTTAGCTAGCCTTCTGATGAAATCCTTTCTTCTATTCTTTTAGTATAGTTTTAATATAATATATATCATAAAATAATAAATCAAGCCTTCTGAAACGTGGAGTCAGATCCTCATCTCTTCCCTCATCCAAAAACCCCTATGAACATGGTCACAATGTACCCTGATTGTCCCCTGACTAGAAGCTTCAGCTCTTTGTTTGTAAGAATAGAATATATCCAAATTAAAATGAAGAACTTGATCTTCCACACTACTGATGCTGGATGCACTTCCCTGAAATCAGCATCAAGACCACAGGAAGCTGTAGAAACTCTTAATTCTGTGGGTTGTTTGCCAGAAGAAACCCAATGATGAAGAATTTTGCCCTTGATTCTGAAAGGAGGAGAATGAAAGTTTGGTGAAGTAATTTCCTCTCCTAATGAGGTAAATGTGGCTTCCTTTTGAGCTCTGCAGCAGCATTAGAGGGGGCCAGTGGTGGAACTGGATTTCAGGTGATGTGGGATAGATCATAAGCCTCTATGACACTGTGAGATGGTGTGTGACAGTGTTCACAGGGGTCTTAGGATGAGGGAAGAGACAAGGATCTGACTCTGTGTTTCAGAAGGCTTGATTTAGTATTTTATCATATATATTACATTAAAACTATACTAAAAGAATAGAAGAAAGGATTTCATCAGAAGGCTAGCTAAGAATAGAATAGCAAAGAATGATAACAAAGGCTCTGTCTCGGACTCTCTGTCTGAGCCAGCTGGGCTGTGATTGGCCATTAATTAGAAACATCCAACATGGGCCAATCACAGATCCACCTGTTGCATTCCACAGCAGCAGATAATCAATGTTTACATTTTGTTCCTGAGGCCTCTCAGCTTCTCAGGAGGGAAAATCCTAAGGAAAGGATTTTCCATGAAAGATGTGTGTGACAATGGTGAAGCATACTGGTAAACTGGTGGGACTGGCTAACACTAGAGGAGCAGAGGAGTGAGGTGAGGGAAGCAGCTGGCAGAATGTGTGGCAGCAGCAAACAGGAAAAGTCAGTGTCTGCTGCACTCCTTGCTCCAGAGGATTTTAGAAACACGCTAAAGCAAGGTTTTGCCTTCTTCACTGAGCAGCCCTTGGAACAGCCTCCAAGTGCAGTTCCAATAGCAAGAGTTTGAGAGTAAAACAAGAAAATGAACTGTAGCAAATCTAAGGTTAGCATAGTGTTACCTTAGAGTCCTTGGGAACCTAAGAAATTAAGTGACTGAGAGAATGGTTGTGGAGCATGACCTTGCACTAAATCAGCCCTGATTTCAAGGGAATAAAAGGTAGTGACTGCAAATGCTGCTTTTATTTGATTTTGGGGAGAGCACTCATATGATGCAACTAAAAGTCATGCAGATCTACACTGTTCATAAATGCAAAGTAATGAATGCACTTAAGGACAAGTTAAAACAGCTCCACTGATATATATGCAATGCTGGGCTCTCATTCAGTTCTCAGCAGTTAGGAAAGACAGCTGGATATTACATCCAGAAACCAGATGAGGCCCAGAGCAGGAAAGAAGAGAGGTGTGGAAGAGGGGAAGTCCTTAAAAGAAAGATGAAACTGACTCTTCAAATGACAAAAAACCTGGTGAGGTGAAATATGATGGAGATTTAAGAAATCATGAGAGTATAGAAAAGGTGAATGGGGAGTGATTGCTCACTGCTTCTGACAATGCTGGTTCTTAAAGGTGCCCAATGCCATTATTCAGCCTCAGTTCTAAAGTGGAAAAATAATATCTCTCTTCCCCCTTGGGGAGAAGTTATTCATTTAAACTTATGCTTTCTAGAGGTAGGGAGTCCAAGAGAACAAGAAAAAATTTGGAAAATCCAGTGTCCATTAGAGACTATAAAACATCTTCCCTAAAACTCATTGTCAGGTGCTTGTATGGTGCTGGAGGGAGGGGGGTCTTTCTCCTAGCACACCTTGCCTGTCACACTTCTGCTCTTTTCCTGAACACCTGGGAGTAATTTATTGTTGGAAGTGGGGTAACAGGGGAAGTAAACCTTTGTTCTGATGATGTAAAAAAAGTTTCTCCTTTCATATATATTATAGTCGTATTTTAAAATTTAGGTGTCCTGTTAAAAAAAAAAAAAGTGTAAAAAATATCTTATTTAATCAGGGAAACTTTCAGAGTTACAGCTGATGGGGAGAAGTTGTTCAAGTGCACCTTGAAGAAAAGCAAGGCCTAGCCTTCAGCAGTAGGCATGGATCTAGTACTTTTGGCTCTCTGCTGATAATTTGCTCTGTGGGTACCTGAATTACTTTGGTAACGCCGTGTGCTGTGAAACTGTGATGAAATGGAGCAAAAGCTGAAATTAAAGCTCTGCAAATTGCCTGGTTTACTGAGTATGGATGCTTAGACCTGGCAGCTGTGAACCTCTCTGATCCAGATGAAATTGATTCACAGTGAGCCTGAACCATGCTGGTTATGACTGGGAACAGTGTGTAAATGCACCAGCTTTTCAAAGGTACTGCAGTGTTTGGAATAGACACCAGCTGATCAAAAGTTTCCAGACCCATGGGAGGGCTCTGCCATCTAAATAGTATTTCAGTGCCCAATGGAATTTGTGGCTTTATCCCTGTATTCTAAATAACTATTTCTCTAATTTTCTCACTTTAACACTCTCTCAGCATATGTTGAAAGAAAAGTCTCTCAATGCTGTTACTTTCTTTTCTTTTCTTCACTGGTAATTCAAAATACCTGAACAGTAATCAAGTTGATTGCACCCAATCCTTATATTTAGTAAAAGTTTAAGTTCTGGTAAAGCAGATAGCTGGGAAAGATTTTTAAATATTAGCTCTCTGCCACTTCTCTCTTCAGTAGAATGGCTTGTCAGTGAACTTCGAAATAAGAAATTCTCTTAAACATCCAGTGTTCTCTTCTTGTCAGAGAAGATCACAAAGATCACAAAGGGTGATCTTAAGTCATTGGTTACATCAAACCAGCTCATTATATTAATTGGACAAAGCAATAGCTTATTGTATTTTATTGGTACAAAGCAATTAATGTCAATAATTAATTGCCATGGGTTTACAACAACACCCTTCACCCTGTTTGCATCTGTGACTGTATGTCTGCTGTCCCTCTACCCATCTATATTTGAGAAATAATTTTTCCTGTTATCTTCTATGCAGTTTTTCCCAATCATCTCTCACAATCCTATAAATTCATCTGATGACTCCATTATTAGGGTAGGGATTACACTATTATTAGGCTTGGCATAGCCAATGGTAACTATTAGAATGAAAAGATGTTCTCAGTGTTAAACCAGCAGAAAACTGTGGTGACATCAGGTATATCAGGTTTATACTGTCACCTGGATTTACACTGACATAAAAAAACCTTCTTGTTTTGGATCTAAAATTTGTTACTGTACTGTAAACACAGGATTCCTAAACTATTCTATTGTTTTTTTTCTAGACAGTTCTCTCTGTGTATACAATTCACGCATGTTTAGCGATTATGTACTAATTTTTTTAAACATGTTTGTATTAGTGGTCTCAACTTAGGCAAATTACAGGGTTTCACTTTCACAAAAATTATGGAATGTTCTTCTGAATTCTGTGGTTTGCTATTATAATGTTCACAAGGTCTATTTTCCTGAATTTATGTCCTAAGTCAGGCTTTTGCATAGGGGCCTACAGAATAAAAGTTAAGTGCAGGTTTCTGCTACCATGCAATTATTTTGCAGGCTAAATGTTGAGGTAATACTTCAAAAGGAAAAAAGTAGAATCAAAGGAAATACCATAATGATGGAAAAACTGAAGAGAGTGAAATACATTTTGTTTTGTTTTGCCTAATGGTACTACAGACATGCAACCTTTCATATATTGATTCTACTGTTCTCTGGCTTTGACAAGGATGTAACTTTTTAGGAGTCTTTAACTTCTCTAATTTCCTTTCTGATAATTATATTGAGATGCCTATGTTGCCTTATTCTCTGAACTAAATAACTAAAAAATATTTTTTAATTGATGGAAGGTATACTGAAAAAAATTATTTAAGTCATTATTATCTACTGATAAAAAGCAGGTAAAATACTTAAAACACATGCTTTTTCTAACTAAGATATGCTTTATATGATGATATTTTTAAAACATATTTAAAATATGTTTTGAAACCTGTTTCAAACACAAAACAATTTTTTCCTTGATGCCTGTTTTGTATTTTTCAAATATGAATGTTTTTATAGATTGCTACTAAATAGTATTTTCAGAAAAACACACTTTATTCATATTCTTAATGTCTACATTAAAATAATTTAAAGGTCATCCTCAGGATAGTCAGTCTTATTAATTCAATAATAATAAATAACACAAACTCTTATTCATCAGAAAAATGGATTTAGATATTTGTCTGTATTCACCAATTCTTCTATTCAGTATTCTTATTTATTCAGCTAAAGCATCTGAAGCAAAGTATATTAGTGTACAGTAAGCAGAACAACTGTTTAATTTTGGTTTTGGTTTTGTTGTTTGTTTTAATATTTTATGCTTGCAGCAGCACCCAACAGACCCAACAAGTGTAAAGCTGATGTAAAATTGTCTTACCTTGTCCTCCCATAGCTTCTTCCTTAGGAAAGAACTGGAGCTCTACAAATTAGGCAACGGAGCAGAAGTCATGGAAAGCAGTTCTTGATTTCTTAGGAGGGTGTGAGTTACTAGTGCTCTGGTAGTATATAAACCTTTACCTTCCTTATAAAGAAGGTTTTTCTCTACCTGAGGAATTTTCAGAAGCTGGGAGTTGATCAGAGAAGTAGCGGGTGGCCCTCTCAGTTCAGTGTCACTGTCAGGGTGGTTTTGGAGCCTTCCTGCTGTGCTGTATGAAAGCTGTGCTCCCCTCTGAAGGTAGGAACTTGTTAACACCTGGCCCTGCTGAATGCTCCCTCACACAGCAAAGGGACAAAGGTTTGTGCACCCCTTCACTGAGGCTGGTGAAAAATCAATTTCCCACTTGTCACACAATGGTCTGTAGCTATGAGATACAGCTGAAAACCCCAGCACAATATCCAAAAGGGGATATTTGTGTCCCCTGGTGCTGTTCTGGTTGTTAGGAACAGATGCTGATGCGTCCCTTGTCCCTTTTCATCCTCAGCTTGTCCTTTATCTTGACTGGTAGGAGGCTCTCAGAGCCAGGAATACATCCCACGTCCCTGATTCCCAGAGAGTTCTGCCCAGAGGTATCACACACACTCTATTGTCACTGTTGAGATGAACACATGATTTACACACACACTTGTGCAGTGACAGCAATGGCTTCTCCTTTATTAAAAGTTGTTCTTAAGTTCTTTACCCTTAACAAAGCATGGTCTTATGTCATTGGTTAAATCAAAGCTCATTATATTCATTGGACAAAGCAAGAGCTTCTTGTATTTTATTGGTACAAAGCAATTAATGTCAATAATTAATTGGCATGAGTTTACAACAAATTAAGGCACGTATCCTCTGACTGCAAGTATCCCTTGTGTGTCTATTTTATCAGGTTCCATGCTAATGGCCCTGCTTTCTTCCTTGCTATGGATAAACTCATATTTTATCAATTTCTGCTTCCGTTAACTCAGACCAGCTGCTAAGCCCGTCCACACTCTATGAAGCCTCTGCCAAGTGGGACATCCCAATTTTTTCTGCTTTCACGCTCTGCATTGTGCATTGGCCCAGCTCAGGAGGAACTCAGTGGCTCTCAGGGAAGTGAAGAAACACAACCTCCTGTGTCCCTGGTAGAAGCACTGCCACGTCCTTCTGTGGTCCATACCCTGATGTGCCTAATCCATGGAGCAACACCAGAAAATAACATGGACTCTTGCTGCCTTTCCCCATGTTGTTTGTCATTTTCACACACAGGCATGTTATCTACACACATATTTGTGCCCAGGAAAACAAGGAGAAGGAAGATTATTATATTTATAATAATAACAAATTATATTCAGGCTGAGTATTGCTCTACTTTGTATAAAATACTTCTCACATTTGAGGTTGAGCCCTAGTTTTAATCTAGAGAAGTTTGTTCATATGTTTGTGTGATCTTGTGATCTTTCAAGAACTTCTTGTACATTGCTTTCCCTTTAGATAATAAGAAACATTTGTTCTCTTCTTTTAGTAATGATATAAGAAGAAAATATTAATATTATATGTTTATAAATTTATGCTAACTCCTGGATTTATTTTAGGCCTAAGTCTACAAAATGAATCATGCAGCAGATGTTGATTTTTTGTTACCTACAGTAGGAGTCAGGCTGAAGAGTGAAGAGTTAGAATAACCTATGGATTGTATCCATCTTCCTTCCTACTCCTTGACTTATTTTTTTTGTATGTTCATAGACCTATAAATGTGTAATGGAATACTGCCCTAAACTATAGCATTTAATACAATATGATTGCATTAAAAACTAAGAAGAAATTTTAAAAAACAAGAGATTTCATGTTGCTGAAAGGTAGATTTTAAAATACAGTGCATATTTTTGTAGTCTGTATTTAAAACAGGCTGACTTGTTTATACTATGAGGAATCTGCAGATTAATTGAAGTGAATATTCACTGGAAATATATTAAAATGTCAGTATATTCAGTAATTTATGAACTATATCTTTCTCTAAATTCTAATCAATTCTTTTATTATAGAAAACCTACTAAATGCAATTTATCAAATGCATACATACATTTTTCTATCCTTTTTATTCTTTTGTATGTGTCGAACAATGATTATAGTACAGTTAACATTAAAAATATATTAGTAATCATAATGCAGTAAATTATGCAGGTTACAGAATTAGAACTGTTCAGGCAGTGGATTTAAACAAAACTCTTTAAACATGTATTCATTCACCTTTTAAGATTGTATTTAGTCATGGATTATTACTATCTGATGCTTTCCTGCATTCTGTTCTTGAAGCCTATAATTTCCTGCTGATGAAGTTAGCAATTAAAATAAAATTCTAAGGTGTTCACAGAGACAGACTGAAGAGTCCAGGAGAAGAGTATTTAGTCTCTAAGAATAAATTGCTTTATTTTTTGACTTTTCCACCAAGTAGCTTGAAGATAGTGAGGTGATTGCATCTATAATTCAGCTCCTGTAATGCAGGAGCTAATGTGAAACTTGTGTGTGTTCTCCCTCTACACAGGGACTGTAGGATATGGGTTACATGCAAAGGCTGTATCAGAAATGAGCATCTGCTGCTTCATACAGCAAATGAGATTTTTCACAAAGTTTATGAAAAAATAGGCTACAGAACCAAGCCTTGCTCCTCCAGGGTCTTCACTCGTTGAATGTAAAAGTGAACAAAACCAGAGGTTTAATTATCACTATCTCAAACATTTTAATTTCAAGCAATATTTTCCTATTTAATCTTTGTCTTTAAAGCTTTTTCACAGCCATGGGACTGGACACCTTGCTGATTCCCATGAGAATCTTGTTTTACTTTTTCATTTTAATGCTCTGATTCTTGGCTACAGTCAGCTATTCTCCCAGGCTGTTCTGACTTGCATCTGATCTGCCCAAGTCCCTATGAATATGTGAAGCAAGTAGAGGTTTACCTCTGCACTGAGAGGAACCAAACTCTCTGTGTGTCAATGCTATGTGTCATTTAGCTCTTATAAATAATCCAGGAGCAGAATTTATTCCTTGTTAAGAAAAGAAAGGTAAAAAAACATTAAATGAATACTTGCCCTGGACTTCAGGTCCGCGTTCTCCTGTATGGCAAACTTAATTGCACCTGCATGACAATTCTAAAATAAGAAAGGAAATACTTTGTTATCTATGCTGAAACAAGGTTTAGATTTTGGTATATTACCATTTTTCAATTAAATTTATAACTTTAATTATGGAATTCAATTTTACTAAATTTATTAAATTTTACCAATGCATTTTTTTTAATGCCTAAACTTTTCACTACTTCATGCCAGCATGCCTGAGGATTATTCAGTGTTGCCTGCTAATTTTAGAAGCTTTTTAATTCTGCTGATACATTTTATCATAATGAGACTGTTCTTTATCTTGAAACCATGTCATTTAGGAAGCATTTTGGTGAGATCATACTGCTTTCTTTAAAGAGTATTTATACAACAGTTGTCTTCAAGCTTCTGCAGCTCTGCTCCTAGAACACACAGCCTCTCTGCTCTACTTTATACTAGTACTGGTAAATTTTTTCCATCTGCTCTTCTTGCACAGCTTGCTTATTCCTTTCTTGTGAGGCATATTTAAAAGCTGCAGGCATTGGAGTGTCATCCCAGGCTGTGCTGGCTGGTGACCTTCTTTCTTGGAAACAGTGAGCTGGCCACATTTTCTTTTGCTTTATTTTGTTTTGTTTTGTTTTTTTCTACTCCATCCTTGATTCCACCAAGAGCTTCAGGGGTTCCACTCCTTGTTTCTTTTTTAGGCTTTTCCCATTCCTTCTGGTTCTTAACTGTGAGACTCATGACTGAGGCTGACAATAAAAAAAATGTTTAGATGGAGTCCCAGTGAAATGAAAAAATGGAAGGTCATAGACTCGACCAGATCAGCAAAAAGTTTATAATTCTACCTATTCTAAAAAATAACATGAAGAGAGTTTTCTTTCCGAGAATTTCTTGGTCATTTGAAGTTTCATGTCTGTGTAGAACTTCTAAAAGTTTCTTAGAATTTGTTTTTGAGTTTTAACATCAAGGAAAGAGGAAAAAGTCCTGTGTTTTATAGTTATAATAGAGACACATTATAAAATTAAGTGGAATTCAGGAAAAGTGTTGAAAATACTTTAGTTGTGCACTTGTAGAAAATGTTCTGTTTTATATGGTATGCTTACATTTAGAGAGATCTAATAGTAATACCATGTAAGAATCATTCCTTTGCTTGATTTGTGTAGAAATGCTGAGGATTTTGTGCTGCAAGACTTCCTATACTTGCTAGTTAAAATGTGCCAAAAAGTTGTTTAAAAACTGCAACAAGAGTTTTTAAACAACATACAAAGTAGCATTGTAATTCCTGGTTTGGTTTTTTGCTTAGAAACCTCTGAATATCCCACTCTTTTATGATGGAAAATTTAGAGCTCTTTAGAATTTATTTATCTGAAAGATGCAACTTTTCCAAAAGTGTCAATTGCCAAATAAGTGGGTTTTTTCAAATTCCATTGATTCTGAGATGAAGATTATTTTCTCTTGCACATGTTAATGTTCTGGAGAAGATTTATACTTGGGCAAGTGCTGAGATAGCACACTCTGTAATAGGGTTACAAAGCTATTTTCTTATAAGCCAAATGCAATTCTATTCATTTGCAAAAATGAAAGCCATTAAATATTTACAAGCAGAGACAAAATTGAGATTGAAGAACAGCAAGGCAAGTTTTTAAAGGATTTTGGTGGTTGACTACAATTACAGCTTTTTAATAAAATCATACTTTGTGTTGTCAATATATGTTAATTAATCAGGGTAATTACATTATGAAGATTTACATGCCCTTTTTATTTTGTTGTCAATTGTTTTGGCTCCCTGAAAATAAACTTTTTGTATGTTTCTGCAAAACAGAGACATGTTAAACCAAAGAAGGTCTTTTTGGATCCATAAGTTGTTCTCCTGACTGCTACCAGACATGCTAGAAAAACAGTCAATTTCATTCACAAACAGATCATTAGGAAGAGCTGCTTTGCCTTACTTCTGGATTTAAGGAATATCCTGTCTTATGTGCTTCTGTTATAAGCAACCCTTCTGTGGTTTGTCTGGTGAGTTTAAAAAAAAAAATCAAGTTACTTTTTGTGAAAATACCCAAAGATTGAGAAGTGGAGAAATAAACTAACTTAATTGCTTCAACATTGGATTGTTGCTGCTCAGATTGCTGTGTTTGGTTTTTTTCATCTAAAATGACATGGTTTTCTTCTGTCTAAAAGATTAGGAATAATACCTCAGATTGACAGAATTGCCTGTATTTTACATGTTATTGAAGGAAGTTATTGTTCAAGTAATAGGCAACTTTAAGTACTCTGAATCAAAGGAGTTCCACAAAGAGCTTTGAGAGAAAATTTAGAAAATCATGATTTGTGCAATTAAGAGAAATTTTTGTGAAATGCAGCGAGAAGATAAGCTTTCTTCCTTGAGAATGTTTCAGTGCAAAAAAGAAATTAGAGTTTTCCTAGAAGCCCCTAAGTACCCCACCCCACCCTTTCCAATATTTACGTGCAGGATATTTATTATATCCACTATTTCTGGATCCTTTAAGTATGATGAAACAAGGTAAATTTTGTGGAGAGAAATGAAAGAAGTGAGATACATCCAGATTCTGTCACTTTTATTGGTTTTGAGTATCTTGGGAATGAGGGCAGCAGACCTTAGTGTTATGGTTAATGAAATACATAAAATGAAGTGTTAAAAGGGTCATGCTTTAAAAAACCAACCCCAACCAAACAACAAAAAAAAAAGTGTGATTCTCTAGTGCCTTTCATTTTAAGAGCCAAGTGGAAAAAAATGAACTCTTCAAAAGATTCAGGCTGGAGGTAAGAGGGGAAGAAGGGTGTTGGGTGAGCTTTTCAGGTGACTCAGGAGGCAGCAGATGGATTAGCAGAAGCACTTTGATATCTGGCCCTGCTCTGGGAATCTCCTGGTTCTAACTCCAGAGGAATGGTTTGGTTTAATGCATGTAAAAAATAACACAGTATGGGTTTAAGTTTCAATTTATTAAAGTGTTCGCAGCATTTTTAAAATTTCTACAGGAGTGTGATAATATTTACTAATATTTTTTGTGTTAAATATTCCACCCTTCATCTTTTTCCTTATGAGCATATTGAAGTTATTTTCCTTTCATTGCTTCTTTCTTCAACTGAATGAATTAATTGCTATATATTTTTGTATCATCTGAAGTTGGTTGTCTAGTCAAATTTGAAGATTCTTAGGGTCTTTGTGGCTTATCAGAGGTATATTACAGTAATGGTAGTTCAGTCTCCATTTTACTGGAAAAATAAATTGTAAATAATTAATACTGAGTATATCTTCAACTCCAGAAAAATTGTAGCATTTTCCTGTACTAGCACCTGCAGATAAAGGAATTTTTATGTGTATAGGATATTGGTTTACACAGAAGCTCGTTACTTTCACAGATGGTTACAATATTGCTGATTTTTTTCTGATAATTATTCACGCATAAATTTGTGAAGCATATGTCAGGGAGGATAGTTGTTTTGTTAGTGTTTGTCCTCCATTGTTAAGGAGAGCAGTGCATATGTGCCTATGATAGGGAGGCATTTTGCAGTGGAAAAATTCAATTTGCTTGGTATATACATTATGTGATTTATAACAAGTTTCATGACAAGTATAGCTACTGGCTGAACTGCTGTTCAAAAAAAAAAAATCAGTTCATTAATCAATATTCATTTTTCATACAAAAACATTATTATTTTTAGGCATCTAAAGGCCATGAATACCCAAGAGTCCGCACATTATTAAAACTGTTGAGTGTCACACTCATCCATTTGTTTCAGTTTAAAGGCTGACAAAATTTTTTTCTGGAATAACTGGATCAGAATTCAATGTGCCTGTTTGCAACAACAGAACACCCTAATGATAAAGTGCAAGACTATGTAATAGAAACGAATGAAGTGTAAAATAAAATAATAGAATAACATGACAAGCTAAATGCTTTCTGCAATGCAGCATTCTTGAAAGTGAGTGCATCATAAAAAAAGAAGAAGTTACTTTCATGTTTCCTAATTTCACATAGGAAGTATTTCTGATTTATTATCTACCTCTTTGAACAATATTTTGCTGTTCATCTGGTTTAGCAGATCTCTGGATCTGAAGTTCAGGATTTAGTAGCCATGGTAGCTTCCATGGAATAAATCTTAACTCAAATATGCAGCAGTTCGGGACTAAATATTTTGTGTTCTTTCTTTTAATATATTCACTATATAATTTGCAGTGCATTTGCACAGTTTCAAAAGAGAGGCTTGAAACCACTCTGAAATTTGACAGCTTATTTCAAGTACTCAAAAGTGCAACATGTATTTTCTGCACCATGCCATGTTGAGGCTCCAGCTTAAATCTGCAAAGGTGAGACCCAAAAACCACAACAGGATAAGGAATAATGAAGGAAATGCTGTGTAACTTGGAAAATATCTACAACCCAGTTTTACCTCACTAGTTTTGAGGTCACTATTCTCTCTTTATACTCAATTAAATTGTGGTCAGCCTGCACAATTAGTCTACAATTAAGGAAATGAGGCGATCTTAATAAGTGAACAGACCACTTGCCTTGAAGCTCTTCCACCCTCGTTTGTGGAAGATGACAGTCAGCAGTGGCACTGGGACTGCCTCTTGCAGTTGAAAATTCTGTGCTTCCAAAATTTGTGCAGCTCCACAGCAGGGCAGAGGGAAGCACAGGGGACAGCCATGGGGTGAGGTCTGCCTCTTTTGGCAGCACTGTGCATCTGACTCGCACAGACAGGTCTCAGACCTGCCAAATGTGCAGTCTGGAGGGTGCAGGGGGCAACAAGGAGACTTCACAAGTCCCCCATACTTTATGTTTAAGATTCTCTGTGAATAGGCAATGAGGAATTCTGAAAACCAAAATTTTTTTGCCATCCAGAGCAATTTCTTCATCCTTCTTCTTGTCCCTTTGCCCCCTCTGAAATGGCAACCCATTGGTTATGTGGCATTGTGCCTGGGCCTAAAAGAATGGGGATTCCTTCCCTAATAGCCACAGGTGGTCACCCTGTAAGTCAGAGATTTGATTACCCATATCATTGGCTTAGCTTGCATAGCTGCAAATGCTATTAAAAGTAATAAAATTATCCAACCTTTACATCACTGTGCTGTGGGCAAAGGAGATTGTTCTCAGCAATCAGCATTTATGTCCAACCATTTAACACTGGTGAAGCTGTGCTAATGGCTTTCTGTGACATTTTTGAAAGGACAGCCATTAGATCAAATGAGCAGATATGTACCTGGAAAAATGTAACGTTCAAATATTTGGGAAGAAATGGAATTACCAACTTTGTTATCAAATTAAATTAGTAAACAAGGCTGAGCAGGTCTTAGGTGCAGAAACAGATCTCTGGCTCTTTCTTTTCACAGTTCAATAACTCGCTGCTGTGGACTGAAATTGGAGCTGATGATGTGATTGGATTTGCAGAATGATATAGTTTGTAAGGCCTCAGATTAATAGAAGAGTGAAATGAAATTGCAAACAGGTAGACGAAACAGGCAAGAAAGGCAATTCATTCCTTGAATTATGAGAAGTTTGAAAGAAGAAAAGGTTTTTATGGATGATATTATGGACCACTCACATTGCCCCTGGCATATGTGATACTTCTACCAGGGGTGGACATCAGCTCCAGGGACAGGTACACAATGCTCCAATCATCTTATTGCCTGGAGCCACACATTACCTGTACCCAGATTTTGCTCACTCTCTTTGAATAAAAATTGCTTTCTGAAATTATTTTTAATATCTGAAGGACATAATGTCCAAGCCATGACCTTTTAAGCGATACTTCTCTTCCTCCCTAAACACTGTGTGTTGGGTCAGAATGCTTGTGTGATGCTGGATGTTCATTCTGGCTATTCCATGTTCCCTGAAAAACCTAATATCCAGTGTATGCCTGTCAAATCCTAAATAATTCTTGTATGTTATAGAATAATGTTTTAGATCAATGAAGGTTTGCTCTTTTCTATCAGTGCAGATAATTGAAATATTTAAGAGTACAGGAGCGACATAAATAGTGTTCATTACAGAAAAATCTAATTTTACCTATATGAGGCAGTCAGGATTATGGTTTGATTTGGAGTCTCATCCTACTTTTATTCATTTGACTTTAACAGAAATCACCTTCTAGTCATTATTTAATCCTGAACACTGGTAGTACTGCTAAGGTCAGCATGTATTCCATAGAAAGCTAAGTTAATGCTAGAAGTGAAAGTTCTCTGAAATTACTTTTCAAGTGTTAGCGAAATAAGTGAGGAAAATGATTACCACCATATCAATTTGTAACTTTTAAAGCACTTAGAATATGTAAATATAAAGCCATAAAATATGGCTGTTAATACCATGACTTCTAAGTATATATGATAATGTAATTGAAAGGTCAAAGAGAAGACCTGTTCTTGTAAATACTTAAATGAGAAATCTTTTCTCATGAATTATTCTTTTTAGGTGAGCAGGAATGGGCATTTCATTAAGTATTGCTCATGGGAATAAGCACTGCAGGATCAGACCTTCAGTGCTTCAGTGTATTAAGCAGGAACTCTATAATGTCACTCTGATAAATTTTTTAATCAGTTTTTTGTGATGATCTGGTTAGTTCCCAAAGCAACTGGAATAGAAATCAGTCCAATTCCAAAAGGCAGTGTAGATCTGCTTCAATTACTGAGTGCCATACCATTAGTCTTGGTTGTAGGACCAAGTTGAACGCTGCACACTGTGGAAAAGCAGCTGATTCATGATCCATGAGAAATTATTCCACCCCACAGCCTGTTTTAACATGGAACTATGCTAGTGATAAAATATAAATCTGGTGTCTTAGTTGCTGCTTAGATTTCTGTCTATTTTTCTAATGACTCAAGCCTTCCTGTTGGGTATTTCATCCAATTCTAATGTTCTAATGTTGAAGTCTTGGCATTAGAATTTGAGCCTTCTGTACACCCAAATGACTGGAAAAGTGTTCTGTCTTCTGCTGTTTTCCATCTGTGAATCTGTCTTGTTCAGCAACTTTGGCCACATTTGAAGGCAACAGGAGTAAGGAAAATGTGAAGGGTTTGGAGTTTTTTCTCCTGCTGAATCCTTGGGATTAAGAAAAAAAAGCAGAATTCCTTCTTCAGCATTCAGATAGTAGTTTTGTGTTTGCTAAATTCTAATGAAAGGTATAAAAATTCATATATTGCTCCAGCTGTATAATGCAAAAATAATTTGAAGATTTTGCCGTCTTTATCCTGAGGGAAGCTATGAAGCTGGATTTTGCTTTCACTTGTGTAGATAGAATATTACAGAAACTCAGTCTAAATCTCCAATTAAAAAGTGACTATGAATGGTCAGATTTATATTTCAGATTTTTGGAGCAATTTACCCTGGGTTTCTCAGGAAAAGCAATAATTAACCCTTCTCTCTTCAGTCTGGTCCCATAATCTTTATCTTGTCTGTGTTAAAATATTTGAGGGCTAATTACATAGATCACCTTCAAACGTGTAAAGGGCTGGTTTCAAAGCTGTGAAACAGTGCATGTGGTACTTTCTACTTGGTTAACATCTGTGTATAAATATTTTCAGTTTCAATTACTCTGTTGAAGTTAGTTCTATATTCAGAGGATAACCCTGCATTCCACAACTATTATCAAGTTGTATTTAGACAGTGGAGTCAGAGCATCTGAAACTTTTTTTATGTTTGCATATGAGTTTGCATACTCACATGCAAACAAAATAAACCTTCAGAGAGAACTGGAGATTACAGGAAATGTATCACACTGGCTTGTAGTACATGCATGCTACAATATGCTGCTTGCAGTGGGAAGATGTACACAGCATGTAGTTGGGGATGGGAAAAGAGATTATTCCAGTTCTGGAATTAAGAGATTGTTCCATCACTCTAGATGTGAGAGCAGAAGGACTTAGACTATATCTCAAAAACGTGGAAAATCAAATGGTTTGTTTGGGATGACTTGTTTGGCATCACTTTGTCCATTACCAACTGTAATGGACAGTTCTTGCTCAGAAGAAGTTATTTAATAGAGGCTTGAGGTACTACTTTTCCTTGAAATGGGTACACAGGAGAAATGCAACAGCTTTTTATTTTAACAGGAGGTTAAAACCCAAACTTTACTGGCAAGCTTTAGGAGATCAGAAATTTGGAAGACCTAAGACAAAACCTTAACCATTTCACTGAGCAACTTAGCAAATTCTACCCATCCAATTTTAGATTACCATACTTCAAGGAAAAGAAACTAGGAATTGAAAAGAGGAAGGAAGTGGCGGAAGGAAGGAAGTGGCGGAAGGAAGGAAGTGGCGGAAGGAAGGAAGTGGCAGAAGGAAGGAAGGAAGTGGCGGAAGGAAGGAAGTGGCAGAAGGAAGGAAGGAAGTGGCGGAAGGAAGGAAGTGGCGGAAGGAAGGAAGGAAGTGGCAGAAGGAAGGAAGGAAGTGGCAGAAGGAAGGAAGGAAGTGGCGGAAGGAAGGAAGTGGCGGAAGGAAGGAAGTGGCGGAAGGAAGGAAGTGGCGGAAGGAAGGAAGGAAGGAAGGAAGGAAGGAAGGAAGGAAGGAAGGAAGTGGCGGAAGGAAGGAAGGAAGTGGCGGAAGGAAGTGGCGGAAGGAAGGAAGTGGCGGAAGGAAGGAAGTGGCGGAAGGAAGGAAGTGGCGGAAGGAAGGAAGTGGCGGAAGGAAGGAAGGAAGTGGCGGAAGGAAGTGGCGGAAGGAAGTGGCGGAAGGAAGTGGCGGAAGGAAGTGGCGGAAGGAAGTGGCGGAAGGAAGTGGCGGAAGGAAGTGGCGGAAGGAAGTGGCGGAAGGAAGGAAGGAAGGAAGGAAGGAAGGAAGGAAGGAAGGAAGGAAGGAAGGAAGGAAGGCTAGAGCTACTGCCTCTTGGATCCTATCACAGTCTCAACGGCCATAAAATCCCAGAACAAGAGGGATATGACCATGTGCACCTCAGGACAATGTTTTTTACCTGCTCTGGCCTCCTGTGGTCACGTCCTCCTCCCAGATGGGTCTTCTGGTCACCCATCTGCTCTGGGGCTGGGCTCGGGCTCCAGGGTGGGCTGTGGGGCACTGCTTCCAGTGTGACAGTGACTGAAAGAGTTCTAGGCTGGACTAGATTTAAAAGGTCCCTAATTTGGGTGTGTATTTCCAGTATGGATGAAGAGCAGCATTCTTTCTAGCATAAATATAAGAAAAATTATATTTATAAACCACAACCCTAGGCTTGAAAATTACATGCAGTACCAATTCCTTAATGAACAACATTTAACTTCTTGTGTCTTTTCTTAATTTTGCTGAAAGAATAGATTTCCTTTGTGCCCTTCTCAATAGAATGTATTGAAAGGGTAACACAAGTAGCTTTCTGTGGGAGGCAGCAGCAAAAACCTGTGTGGGGAGAAAGGGAACATTCTCACTTGTTTGGTGTTTTGTTCTTTTACTTTTCCAAATCTATGAAAGTTATCTGTGGTTAATTTTTTTCCCCCCAAGTGCTTGAAAATATTGATTTAAGACATCAAAGGAAGCTCCCTTTTGGTACTAGTATGATTTCAATTCCAGGCTGGTACTACAGACTACCAGGGAGAGGCTACTCAGAACAGGGAGATTTTCTGAGTGCTGCAGCTTCTGGGGGTCCAGAAGGAGACCAAGGAGGAAATTTGGAGGAAAACGTAAAAATTAAAAATGGACTGAAGTGGAGTTCAAATGTTCAGGAATCACTGGACACATTCCCAGCAGATCTATGAGGAATCATCTGGGCTGTAGTTGAAACATCAGAATTGATAACTTTTTTTTTATTCTAATTAATGCATTTTAGGAATTGTCTGAAGTGACATGGGAGTAACATTCAAATGCCATATAAGGGGTAAAATGTTCAGGGAAAATGTTCAGGGAAATTAAAAATATCATGACTTTCTTAAAGTGTTGCTCCCAGTACCTCCTGAAGTTCACAAAGTACTGGCAGAGTACTCTGTCAGAAAAGAGAATCCACAATACAGTATTATTCTATTTAAAACTGTGATGTTTCAGTAAGAATCTGTTTTTGTAAGGGCCCCATACTTCTAAGCTCTTAATGATTATTGAATCATTAGTCGAATGTATCCCCAGGGTCTTGTTGTAGAAAATAACAAATAAAATACCCACTTCCCACAATTTTAATTGTTCAGTGAGTAGTTCCTTACTTTCATAAACTTCTGTAAATTTGCCCTAACTGCACTTGTTATGCATTGTTTCATTGTCAGAAACAATGGTATCAAATGTAAAAGATGTCATGTGGGGGAAAGTATAGACTATTAATAGTCAATCTGTGGGATTTCACCCAAATTCAGTATTTTTCTAGAGTGATGTTTGATTTTTGTTTTTTTCTGGTCTGTGTTTAAATATTACTGCTTCAAGCACAACTTTCTTAACTCTTAAAGTGAATCTTAGCTATCTGAAATACTGTAAATTGTTTGAAAGACTGGTTGTTCACACATTGTGTAGGTCTAAGCAATGTGATGCTTCATGCAGGTCTGATGATCAGTTAATTATACTGCCACTTGAGAGGTTATCAGTCTTGAAATTTCTTCACTTTAGAGTAATTTCTGGTTCTTGGTGAGTATAGGCAAACACTTGGGCATCAAAGTGCATACATTTGCAAACTTTGATTAAAACTCCATTTGGGGAGTTGAGTAGTTTGTCTGGCTGTACATGATGCCATCAGAACAGCAAATTTTGTCTCAAATTTTATTTTCAATCTTGTTTTGAAAGGTCTTTAGAATCTTGGGTTTGATCAAAGAAGAAATAAACATTGCTAAATTGACAAAAGTTGATACAAATAATCTGGTAACCTGGAGAATGCTGAACTACACTTAAATTTGATGTGCTAATTGACTAGGTTTTTTCTATATGATACAGTGGTCTGCACTTTACCAGTACCCTATACACACCCCATAGATACATACATTTTAATAATTTCATTTAAAAGGGTGTAATGTGGAGTACTTAGTTTTTAGGAAGTGCTACCCTGTTTATGGAATTTTCCAGTGAACAACAAAGACAAACCAGACTATCAAATGCCCTTTTGTAGGTAGGTAGGTATCAATCAATTTGGAGGAGTAAAAGTAAAAAAGAAATCATTGTTAAAACAAAAGCATTATGATCTGCCGTACTGTTCTTGATGGTCACCCTTCAGGAAAACTCCAGTAAAAAGTAGTTGTGATTTGTGCATGTCTATCTCCTTCAGAAATACTAAAAGGTTTTGTCTTCAAATCCAAGAATTGCCCACAAACCTAGAAAAGGATCAGGACAATACAGAGAGGAAAAGAAGAAGACACAAATGAAAAAATGGCCCAAACTGGGTCTTCATAACTTTGAGTTGTGCATTTATTGCCATTCCTGGCTTTCCTTTGGGAGTAAAAACTTGCATGTAAAAGGTCAGGTTTTTCATCTGTTGAGATCAATGGTAGGCTGTCCACTTACTCCAGCAAAAAGTGAATCATGTCACAGATTTCCACAACTGATAAGGGTGCAAAAATAGGTTTGCTCTTTCAGACTGCAGGAAATAGGAAATACCTTGGTCAAAGCATCACCCTCTCAAAAAAAAAAAAAAAATTGTAGGAAAGCAGACCAGAAAAGATGATTTTTTGGGGAAATAGTTACTATTTATCTATTTATCTTGGAGCAGAGATGAAGGAACCTGAAGTTAATTGTGGTAGGTCAGTACCAGCTGTGACATGATGTCATGAGTGGCACAATCTGTGCTCTACATGTGAGGAGCACGTTCCTCACAAGGCAGCCTGTTCATTGTGCTGCTGCTGCTGCTAATGAACCCAGGAGTGCTCTGTGACAGCAGAATTATGCCACAATTCTCTTTCTTTCTGCTTGCAGGAGAGAGGATAGCATTTCACACCAGGATTCATTTCAATCCTTAGCCTGGGATGATGTGAAGAACTGAAGGGATGTGCAGAACAGTTCTGAGGCAGGAAAACATCTAGCCCAATTTAAAACAGGTATGTGTACATGCACAGACTTCCACCACACACTGGCATCTATATTCTTTAATATCAAGATTTATTTTCAACTCATAAATTTGGCCTACAGCCTAGCCACAGTCAATATTCACATCTTAAATCAAGAATTTGTGATGGCCAAAAAATAAACTTACTTTATTTCTTAAAATTTTACTTCTAGTCAGGGCTGTATATGAAGATAACATTGCAAGCTGTAATTTCTGTTTAAAGTGCATCTGATACAGGACTACACATATGCCAAGCAACCAAATCATAATTTTATTCTTATGTTGATGTATTTAACTTTTGCCTGTGATGAGTCTGTGGATATTGTGGGAAGAACCCCTTCAGAGGCAGTAAAGTGTGTGGTTTCAATTTTTCTTTTGGTTTTGTGGTTTTCTTAGCCTAGAAAGAATTCAGGATGAAAATACACAGTTCCTTTTCATAAATGCAAAAACATAACAATTACATAGCCAATTATTTAGTAAAGATTAGGCTTTAAAAAAAATCTTTTGTCATATAGTTTGTCAAAGGAGCTGTAAGATGAAATATGATCAAGAGCATTCATAATTTGAAACCTACTGAATGTTGAATGCTTTGATTTATAATTGATGCTTTAGATACATTATAAGTGTGAAAACTTCAGATAACTATGGTAGTTTACACACAGACATAAAGGATGGTGCACTAAAAGCTCTATTTTAATGGACCTGATCCTGTCAAAATATCATCAAGAAAGAAATAATGCTGCTAAATACTGAATTCTATTTCACTCTACTGATGAAATACTCTGAGAATAACAGAGCATCTTCACAAAGAAGCAGCTTCACATTTTTTTTCCTAAGGAAGACTAATTGTGTTTCATAATTAAACAATCAATGCCATGCCTTAGAGGTCTGTGATAGAGTAGATTCCATTTTATAACTCAAGATACCCCTGCCAACTTGCTGACAATAACTCTTTAATGGGCATATGACAGAGAAATTTGGGGGTGAGTACAGTAAGAGTTTTGGTGTTTGTGCCAGTATTTCACTTTTTCTTATATTTAGGCCATTAAAGCTGAAATATGCCTATCCTCAAATGGAACATGAGCAGCTCTGTCAGAGAGGCAGGTTAATAACTGAGAACAAACGGTACCAAGAGAGGATTGAGACTTTGATGAAATGGGGAAATGGGAGCACTGGTGCACCTATCAGGGGTCAGCTGGGAAGGAAAACCTCCCAGTAGCAAGGCATTGAAAAGATCTGAGGAGCTGTGCATCAAAATGCAGCAAATTCATCTGCACAATGTGTGTTCCAGAGAGAGAACTGCAGGCAGAACTAAAGCAGTTCAAGAGGCCAGCCTGGTCCTCACTGCTGAAAACTCCAAATCCAGTGCAGAGCACTAATTAGTAGTAGGCCTGGCATGGCATTCTGCAGTCTGTGTTTTTGAAGGTTTCCTCAAAACTTGTTATATTCAAAGGAGGGAAAAGATTCAATAAAAAAATAAAAAAAGCAAACAGCTTTTGATTTTTAGCTTAGTTTAAAACTCAGCCTTTTATAATGTTACTGAAAATGAAGAGCAGATTTCTAATAAAAGAGCTAATTTTTCTTAAAATTCTGGTGTCAGCAGAACACTTCATCCTCACAGACAGAAATGAATTAGTAGTTTGCAGATATTTATTCTAAGTTTCCAATAAATACTTGGCAAATGTTCAATAATGTTCATTAAATACATAAATGGAAAAATTAAAAATAAAGATTTTTCCCTTGTGATTTATTATATAGTGTTTTTGAAAAGCAAAGTTGAAGAGAGAAGTCGCTATCTGGCAGAAAAAGTACTACAGAAACGTTAATTAAATTGTATAGTCATAAGCAAACGAGTGAGCAAGAAAAAAGCTCCCTGCTTAGAACTAGGAGCCATATTTATTCTGGCTGGATGCTTAAGGATGTGAAAAGATTCTTTTGGAAATTAAAGTGAAATTTAAATAAAGCACACATGTAAGAGCCTAAATGAGAGATGCGGGACTCCAGGCAGCTCTCCAAAATGCAGTTTATTGTATCCAAAATGCAGTTTATTCCATCCAAGATGTTACAGCACCCCAGGGTTGTGGGTGACAGAGCCTGTGCCTACAGCTGTCAACTCCAGCTGCAGGCAGGCCTGGAGACCCTTTGGTTTTGGTTACAGTGCATTATATACTTTTCTTTTGGTTACAGTGCATTATAAACTTCTCTTTGCTGAGCATCTTCATACAGTAGAACCAATCTATCCCTTATCTATAGCCTATCATAACTACTGTAATTACCATATTCATGTTACTGTTCTCCAATCACTACAAGTTAGTACATTACAGTTTAAGCTAGAAGTTGTTTTTCAGTTTTCTTGCAGTGGAAAATTCTGGGACCTTTTTTCTACTTGCCACATTTGCTGCCTTGTTTGCCTGTGCTATCTTTGTGCTTGGTAAAAACATCTCCTTGTTTGGGGTGGGTTTATCCTTTGCCCTAAGTCATAAAAACCCCTTCTAACTAACACACCCTTTGCCTCCTTGGTTATCCAGTAAGACTGGCTCAGCAATTGTTCTATATCAAAACTTGCTTCCGTCTCTATTCCTTCTTCAGACTCTACATTTAAAAATCTTTCTGCTATGCGCACATATCTGTGGGACTTTGCCAAACTTTCATCCCTCCCAACACACACAGAGCTGTATTGCTGGGCACATTTCTTTTTGAGTTGACCAAATGAGGAAAACCAATTAGGAGGTCTTTCATAATTATGAAGCTGGAAACAAGCATAGGGAGGATTTTACAGACACATCTGTGGCACAATTACATTCTGGAGTGATTTCAGAAAAGGTGGGGTGGTGCACAGGGAGCTGTTGTCACTGTGACTTGTAGGAGCAGATTGGGAAACTCCTTGGACTGAGCTGGAGGTGCTTCAAATTCATGAGGCTTCTGAACTCTCAGCTGGGGTTAAAGCCAAAACCTTTTGCTTTTTTGCATGCTTGTTTCATTTTGCTCCATGTAACCCTGCATATTGGATGGTATCTTCTGTGAGTCTAACACCTTCAATATAGATTTTAGAGGGCATATGAAAATTTTAGGTTTGTCTTCAAAAATGCAAAGCCCTACCCACACGAAATCCCTCTACCCAAACCACACATGAAGCAAAAACAAAATCAAGGACAAAAAAAACAGACCAAAACTTTGATTTCTGTAGCTCATGGTTGTGACGGTGTTCACAGGGGTCATTGGATGAGGGAAGAGATGAGGATCTGACTCCATGTTTCAGAAGGTTTATTATTAATTTATTATTTATTATTATTTATGATATATATTACATTAAAACTATACTGAAAGAATAGAAGAAAGGATTTCATCAGAAGGCTAGCTAAGAATAGAAAAAGAAGGAATGATAACAAAGGTTTGTGGCTCGGCTCTCTGTCCAAGCCAGCTGGGCTGTGATTGGCCATTAATTAGAAACATCCAACATGGGCCAATCACAGATCCACCTGTTGCAATTCCACAGCAGCAGATAATCAATGTTTACATTTTGTTCCTGAGGCCTCTCAGCTTCTCAGGAGGAAAAAATCCTAAGGAAAGGATTTTTCATAAAAGATGTCTGTGACACATGATAAAATTACAAATCTCTTTTGAAAGTCCACTCCTATCAGTGTAATGAGAGCCTATTTTTCAATACAATTGCAACACCCCTCAGCCCCAATTTGCTTAATTTAATGCAGCTTTTAAGTAGCACTGAGCTTTACTTTAGGGAAAAAAAACATAAAAGCAAACCAACCCCTCTCTTTATATTATGCTTTAAAATGGTTATTTACTTTAAACTGTTATATTAAAAGCACTCCTCCGAAGAGTACTCATCTGTTTCTGGACACCTGGTTAACATTAAGAAGATTCTACCAGAATTTTGTTTGGGATCGCAGAGCTTACTCTGAGAATTTAATCAAACATTTGGCCAGCCTTACATGGGTAGTTCAGCAAGGCACACGAATGTTCCTCAGCAGGATTACGGCAGCTCTCTCTAAGAAGGTACACAGCTTTCTTTTTTACATCACAGGGTTTTGTAGCACGTTTTTAATAATAAACATTCCTCTTCTCTGAAGGTGTTGCTTTGTTCAGCTAGAGCTTTCAGATCAGCATCATTTCCTGGCAGTGATTGCCAGTGCTGTGGTTTTAATAAAAACAGTATCAGAGGATCGTGTTCTGAAGCATATTTTGTAAAGTGAAATTATATAGGCATATTCTGCACAGGCTCTTGTTTTCTAAAACTTGACATTTGTAGAAGTTATTTGAATAGTTTGGAGGAGCTTACTGATCCATTCACAAGGACTTCTTGTCTCATCTAATGTGAGGGATATGCTTGACAAATCTGATGGGAAATAAAGAACTAGTAGGTTTTTGTTGGGGTTTTTTTTCTTTATTTTTTTGGTTTTATTTTGGTTTTTCCTGTGATGAACTGAGGGACTGAGTAGCATTGTTCTCGCTCATTTTTGAACACCTGTTAGATAAGGAATGAAGAGGGTAAAAATTTTCTTTTACTTGTTTTTGCAAAACAACGTAAAATTTTTACACATAGAAATCATGGCAATATCGTCCACAATACTCCCAAAATTGCAGCCATGGATAAAGCTGGGAATTGGTGACAGAATATGCAGTGGCAGACTTCTCTTATGGTAGTGATGGCTTGCAAAATGAAGATTTGGGGGATATTTTGTTTGGCAGAACAAATTTGATTTGTTTGTGTGCTTGGGAAGAGGTTTTATTTGTTTGTTTGTTTTTGGGGTTTTGTTATTTGGGGTTTTGTTATTTGGCTGTTTTTTTCTTGCTTTTTTGTTTGTTTTCTTGGGGGGTTGTTTGTTTGTTTGTTTTATTTGGGATTTTTTGTTTATTTTGGGCTTTTGTAAATAAGAAAAAAATTAGCTGCCTAACAACTTCCAAATAATTTTAATGCAGGTGGTGGGAAATGTTTAATTAACTGGCACATACATTTTGTGTGGTTGCTAGAGCTTGTTTTCTCCTTTCTCCCTATCACCCAGGTACACATTGCAGAATGTTCTGTATAAATAACAAATAACAGTTTTCAGTGAGGGATGGTGAGGAAGAAAGGAGAGAGAGGACCACATGTTTTGTAGGCATTCTGAATGTCTTGTAAAGTTGTCTGGTTTGGATTGAACTGTATTATTGCTGTGAAAATGGAAGGACACAAGGTCATAGGTGCAGAGCGGAATTGCGTGCAAGTGAAGAGATGTAGATGCATCCAACACCCTGACATAAAGCTGACACTTTATTCTTTATAAATACAAAGCAAAGTAGAGCTGATCAAGTATCACAAGTGACTCATAAAATGAAGTAAGAGCATAAAGGCATTTAAAAACATCTGTAGAAGTCTTTGGAAATTTTCTGTGAAATTTCACACTCTACTTGGTTTTGATTTTTTTGCAATTTTATTTGTTTCTGTAAAGAGAATAAAATTATATGTGCTTTTAACCATCTCAATTTAAATAAAGAGGTAAAATCCAGACTAGAGCTGATTTTGGTGTGGATAGTCATATTTAAAATATATACAACCAAGGTAAACTCACTGTTGTTTATTTTCATTTTGTGGTGTAGCTTTATTGTTTCACTGTGTTACTTAAACTGTTCTTGCTTTCCTAAAGTGGCATCATTCCTCCAAACTTGCTTTAGGCTTGGCTGTTTCTGATTATTCCTACCTTCCTCAAATATTCTCCATTTTTAAGAGATGCCACTAATGTTTGTTCCTTTACTTTCCAGGGAGTTGAAGGTATTTTCAGAAATTGTCTAGATAAAACCTAAATGTCAGCTGCTCTATGGCAGTTAAGTACCAAGTTCAGTGGGAGTTAAGTGACTTATAGAAGACAGAAATACCTTTGGAAATAGGGGCTTAAGTGCCTTTTCCTATCTCAAGATAGGAAAAGAGACAAAGGCTTCTATTATTTGTGCTTCATAAGCACAGATGCACTTTGAGTATAGTAATTGCAAGTCTACAGAGCCTGTCAGAATTTTGTTTGCATTTGTAGCACAAACCCCAAATATACGTCTTTCACAAATAATCATAGTCAATAAACCCCTGAATCATGTGCATTCCAGGTGATTTCTGTTGGGATTGTGAGCTTGTGCTCGTGGGTGTAAATGTGGCTGGGGGCAGAAGGGATCTTTTCCTACTCAACATTGGGTATTTGTGATAGAGCAGATCTTCAGGGCAATTGTAGGGTAACACACAGCAAGGAAGGCTTGAGTCAGCATGTAGACATTTGCCTTTTTTCTTCCTCTAGCACCTTTTTGGAGGCCTTGTACCCTCTGTAGCAAAACAAAAAAACAAACCACAGATCCTTTATTTGTAGTGAAAGCTCTTCTGGCTCAAGTCAACCCCAGGTTGTCACAGTGCCTTAACCCAGCAGCACCTTGATCCCCGGTATGATGTTAAGCTTTCTCTCCTGAAAAAAAAATTGCAGAGGTCTGATGTGGCACAAACCTGCACTGTTTGTACTTGGAGAGCCCTTGCAGTTGCAGAACAAATGGCAGAAATAGCACTGAGCATTGCTGGAGGCTGTCCTGCAGATTCCAGCAACACAGCATTTGGCTTTGACACCATTCCTCTCTAAATGGATGAAGTGACAACAAACATCTTCAAAGCAGTTTGCTTTAAGTTCAGTCCTTTCTGGTGAGTTTTAGGAGAGTGCCAAGAGGGGATATAGCTATCCACCTCTTGGGATTAATATGTTATATCACATCTGTCTGCCTAATGCAGAGGAATCTCTGGTAATGTAAAGTGCCTGACACTTCAAAGGCAGCCAGAAATCACCCGTCGAGATATTTATAGAGTCCTTCTATAGGGAAATGTCTTAATGTCTCCAGATCAGTAACTGCCTTAGATCTGAAGCAGGACAAGTAATTCTGTTTTTATTATCCATTCCAGTGCCTCATTAGTCTTTTTCTTTTTTTTTTTTTTTTTTTTTTGCTCTGATTGGTCACATGAAATGTGCAGGAAGGCACTACTTGTAGGTAGTTGACTCAGTGCCACATGTCAGAGAAAAGTGTAAGAGAAGGAGAGAGACAGACAAGCAGCAGGGGAGAGGAAAGCATGTCCCCCACAGGGCAGGAGCAGGATGTCTGCCTGGCCTCAGCACAGAGCTCCTTGAAGCTCAGTTTTGTCACTGAGCAGTGCCTGAGTGCAATCAGGGATTCTGGCATGCTGCTTTTCCAAACATATCCAGGTGGGAACACAGACATGCACTGCCAGGCAGGGTTGAGTGATTGACATATTCAAAGCCCGGAGTACTCTGCTCCATGCTGGGGGAATGTTTTGGAAGTAGGAGCCATTCACAGGGTTCTATCTTGTCAAACTGCTTCAGAGAACAGGGAGACTATGTAAAGACAAAACTGGGGGTTTGACTCTGGAATGGTCTATGCAGCACAAGGTGTGCTGGTATCAGATGGGACTCCCTTTTTCTCAGTAGAGAGGGGAGACTTTGCTCAGGAACTAGTGGGTCTCACTGGTGTGGGAATCCACAAAATCAGAAGATTTTGGGAAAGCTGCAAAAGGCAGGCCTCAGAGACAGTAGAACTGTGATTAGAGCTAAGCAGCAGCAATGAGATTGGTCAGCAGAAAAATTATTTAAAACGTAGAAAAGCAAGGACAAATAGAACAATGGTCTGTGTATTAACGCTTGTCTAGAATAACTCCCTAAGCTACAGAAAAGTTTATTTAGCAAGATATTAGGAAGTTTGAAGCTTAATAATGGAACTCTGTGCATTGTGTTTTAAGGCTTACAAGCAGGTATTGTATTTGAAATAAGCAAGCATTGTTTAACCAAAGGTACGTGTGCTTATAGTGATTGGATAGTACTACTGTCAGTGTGCTTTTGCTTGGTGTGATTGGTCAAAAACCTTATAAAGTAAGTTGTAACATTAAGTTCTTTTTCTGCTGCCTGGGATGAGAGCTGCTGGCATCTTCCCATTGTCATAACCATGTAATGAGACTGATGCTGAAAAATAAAACAGCTCAAGGCACGTTCCACAGCAGCCCCGTCCCGTTTGTGATTTGTACAGAGACCTCGGCCAGTGTCAACTGGCACAGCTTTAAACTGGATGTGAAGAGGAAGCAGGACAGCATCAGGCTCGTCCCTGGCAAGCTGTACAATGAGAGTGTGTTGGTTTAAGACAATTTATGGGGCAGACACTGCAGTGTGAGTTACCTCCCCTTTTAGCTTTAACCACTAGCCTTCACCAATAAGGAGATGTACATGAGAAGTAAAAAAAAAAAAAAATTACTAAAAAAAACCCAAAACAACCAGAAACCTTGTGGTCCTATGGAGATGATCCAGGGAGACTCCTGAGATAATAATCAGCAGGGAAACACCAGGGGATTATCTCAGAGGAATTAAGGGATGTTCCTGTAGGAAGGTGACACAGCCAACAGCCCAGCTGAGGTTTTATGCTGTGCATTTTACACCAATGCACACAGCATGGGCAGCAAACAAAAAATACTAAAAGACACAGTGCTACTGGAAAGCTACAATTGCCATTCCTGAAATTTGGTGAGATGAATCCCATGACTGGAGTGTGACTATCAATGGCTGCAGGCAGTTCAGAAGAGACAGGGGAGGAAGGAGAGGCAGAGGACTTGGTCTCCACATCAAGAGGGCACCGAGATGCAGTGTGGAGAGTTGTCTCTGAAATATAGCCATGAGGAGGTCAAAAGCCTGTGGTAGGAACCAGAGAGCCCAGCAACAAAGAGAACCTTGTGGCTGACTACAGGCTCCTGACAAAGGGAGGTGTTTGACCAAGCCCTCTTGCTCCAGCTGCAGGAAATATTGTCCTTGCAGGCTCTTGTCCTGCTGGGAGATTTCAACCACCTTGACATCTGCTGGAAGTTGCAGAGAGAGCTGTAGGCAATCCAGGAGACTCCTGGAACACATTCATATTTTCTGGAAAATATGTGGAACATATTTTCTGGAAAAATGTGACAACTCCTGGTTGTCGCATTCATATTTTCTGGAAAAATCCCTTCACCCAGGATTTTTCTCCTGGGAAGCTGAGAAGCCTCAGAGAAAAAGGAAAACAATAATTATCTGATCTGCTTCTCCTCTGTTTTGCTGCTTTTGAATGTGTTTGGAGATTGTTTACCCACAGGTGATTGTTTCATTGGATTTCTGGTGAGGATGTTTTCACTCTTCGGCCAATCAGGGCCAAGCTGTGTTGGGGCTCTGGAGAGAGTCACGAGTTTTCATTATTATCTTTTTAACATTCTTTATTCAGCCTTTCTGTATTCTGTAAGTATCCTTTCTATATTTTTTTAGTATAGTTTAGTACAGTATTCTTTAATATAATATAGTATCATAAAATAATAAATCAGCCTTCTGAGAAGATGGAGTCAGATTCATCATTCCATCCTGCCATGGGGCACCCCACAAATACAACAGAGCAAGAAACTGGTCAAGGAATGTGAAACATTGGCATGGCCCAGTTTTGGGGGCTTCAGTTTGACAGGCTGGTCAAACTGAAGGGAAAGGAGAAAATTATGAATAAAGAGTTGAAGCTGGCATAGGTGACCTGGGAAGAGTATAGAGATGAAGTACAGGACAGGGAGGGGGTGAGGAAAGCCAGGACAAAGGTGGAACTGAACCTGGCAAGACACACCCCATTAAGGCCAGGCTAGAGGTCATTTCCAGCACTGGTTTCTCTGCCTCATTGCACAGTTTGCTGTGATTTTAGATGAGACCAACAGGCAAGCAAGGTGGGAGTCTGATTAGTTTGGGATTAAGCTGCATGTCAATCATCAATCTAACATGACAGGTCAACAGCACCCCTAAAACTGGTTGAATTTTACACATAGTGCCTTGTGTTTCCCTCTGACAGTGATGCAGCATGGTCTCTGTGCAGCTGTGAGAAATCTCTTACTTTGGAGCTGTGCCAGTCCTGCTGCTGCACAGTTTTGGGGAATTAAAGTCCACGTGCATCCCTCTATCCAGATGTCCTTTTGCTTTACTTACATTGAAAATGTAGGAGATGCAATAAAAGTTTATCTCCCTGCTGATGAAGATTTAGAGCAATATCAACATTTATTCTAGCAATTCAGTGCTCGGTGGGCATTTTAAATTATCTTTGCAAAAAGATGATGCTGAGATTGCCATGCCTGGAAAAACTGAGGATAATTCTGGATTTGTGTTTGTACCAATTCAGAATGATGTTCTAGCAGTTGTGCAGTGTAGTGCAGCTGTATTTTGTTTGAGGGTGTGCACATATCCATGTTATTACTGCAGATCTCTCTTCTCATTTTCTTTTGGACTAGCACCAGAAATTGGTACTGTGATAGTAGGAGTGATATCACCTGTAAGAAGAGTACCTTGGGCTGCAGGTTTTTTTTATTGAATCATGCTACTTTCACAGTCTACAATTTGCCCTTAGTCTAAAGGTTGTTTATAATCCACCTTGGACCCTTCTTTTTGTCTTGTCTGTTTTGGTCCAAGAAAAGACCAACTTAATGACTTTTTTTTTTCTCTTCTGTATATGAATATAATTTTATATTTTTGTTGACATAATTTTAATTTTAACTTTGTTGTTCTCCCCAAAATTGCACTTTCAGATACTATATTTTCAAATCTGGTTTTGCTAATGCAAATAATTTCTTTTTTCTTTATTTGTTTGTTTTTTGTTTTTAGGAGAAGACACAAATAGTTACAACTTAGGAAAACTTAGAACAAAAACAGAGTCTTCCCACCAATGAACTCCCAACTTGGTGCTTGGGCTGTAGTTCATGTGAAGGAGAAGCAGCTTTGATTCTCTTACTCACAGGCCAGTGCATAGCAACATTCAGACAAATCTCTCTCTGTGAGAGGTGAGGAGTGCTGAACCTTTATTTTGGTATTCAGTTGCTGTGGCATTGTCTTCTTTAAGGAGAAAGGCTTGTAAGCTTTTTTTTTCATCTTTGCCTGCTGAACTTTTAGCTTTTGGTCTCAATTACTTGGTGTTCTGTAAGCTTGCATGGATTCTGTAAACTTACATCATTGATGCCGTTCATTAATTTGTCTTTCAATGAATTTAGCTGCCCTTTTGTCTCATCTTATGGTCTCATCATGGTCTTTTACCATGTTTTATGGCTGAGATGAAAGCATCACATTGAAGATAACTCTTATTTGAGGAGTGTCATCATTAATCCATTTTCCTTTTTAGCTTTTTTTGCCTAAAACCTGCAATTAGACATCCTTGTTAAGAAAAAAAAAAAGGTATGTATTTGTAAAAAGAGAGCTCCAAAATTAAATTTATCTTTTTGTGATCCACTTTGTCACTTTGAAATAAATTTCTTGGGCTTCTCCAGTCCAAATTTTTCCTGATGAATTAGTTGCTGTCATCTTTGTATTCTTGGAAAGAACCTGAGTTTCCAATTTGGTGGCTCATGGATGTCTGTTTGAGCTGTGGTGTTGTGCAGGATCTTACAGAGCATAATTTCTGGCAGCCTTGGACACTAATGTCTTGCCATACTAAACTGTGGGGTTACCGTCAGCTAAAGCAGTGAATTAGGAAAAGCATGGTTGAAACCAGAAATTAATATTTCTATATAATTAAAAATAAATTGTATAATGTATAAATACATATTATATATATAAATATATTATATATATCTATATATTTTATAATTTATATAATATATTCTATATCATATAATTATATATAACATATTATATAATTTTATATAATGTATATAATTATATTATATAATGTATATAATATATTTATTATATATAATAATATATTATATATTATGTATTTAATTACATGATATTATATAATTATATAATATAAATTTATATATTATATAAATTATAATAATTTATAAATTAATACTCCTCTACACTGGAGCTGCTTCATCCAAACTAAAAAATGGTATTGCATTTTAACCTCCTTTAATGCCTTAGCTATCTGTGGTTAATTTATAAGTAGCTCAGTTGGGACACAGGTTGTATGCTGAGATGACTAGACAAAACACTGACACTTTTAAAGACACCTTTCAAGCAAAAGTGTGGGTGTTTCTCTTGTCTTATGAGACTGCTTCCTCCTTTTTTAAACTAAAAATCTCACTTTAGAGGAAGGACAGGCATATAATTTGGTTAAATCACTGTAACACCGCTGAAAAAAATTACTGACCTTAGGGTATTCCTGAATACATAAATACAAATAAGTCAGGCCTGAGCAACAATTTTAATGCCAGAATAGCTTTTTGAGCTGAACAAAGCAAGAGCATATATAGGTGCTTACAGTGGTGATGCACTGCAGTGGGTTAGTAATGAGACTTTTGTAAAGGAAGTACTAATGTTCATGTTTTCCTGAATCAGAGTCAACAGGGATGTAAACATTAGTGTCTACACACAGCTCCATTACAAAATTTGCTGATTTTCCCTGTCTGATCTGCCTCCTGCTGAGTTAAAGAGGCAGCTTTAAGGTCAGCATACAAAAATCCTCATGCATGATACATTTATTTAATGTCTTTACTGCTAAAATCTACCTACATTCCTTAGTTCCTTTTGTTGGCAGAAAGTATCCTGAATAAAATTCTTCACTTCTTCCGTCTAATAGAAACAAATTCTGAGGTTCTCTTGTTTAACAACTGTGCAACCTCTTGCATCAAGATTAAACACTTTGTTTTGTCCCCAGGCAGTTGTATATTTATTACTCTTGAGGCAGTGCTATTTGAAATAAATGGAATTGAAAGATCCCTGAGAAATGGTTTCTGAAACACATATATTGTGTTATTCTCTCCTATGTGAGCAGAAAATGCTTCTGATGCTTCTCCCTGCACCCTTGCAAAGGAAAATAGCTGATATAAAAATATCACATGATGGGGGTGGTGAAAAGGTAAGCATTTTTATCCTCAGCCACTGAGGCTTTTTGCTGCTTATTGTCCTGAAAATAATTAGGTTATCTTTATGAAATGTATTACTATTCACTAAAGATAACATAGGTAAGGGCACAATAAAGGACAAAATAAAAGAGAAAAGGAAAAAGTGTCTCCTTTTCTGCCTCAAAAGGTACCATATGAAAACAAAAAAAAAAAAATCCAGGGCTTGGAAATAGTCTTAAAAACTTCTCAAGATTCAGATATATATTTTGGGCTGGTGACAGGGCTTATCTCTTCTCCCTGATCAAAATAATAAATGCTCACCAAGAGGAAAAGTTCTTTTATGTTATAAAGAAAACAATTTCCATGTAGCTTTTGTGTGTGTGTACGCATATTCATAAAATATGGATTAGCAGCACTAGGTATTCAGCTAAGTAAATATTCATAAAATAAAGGTGAAATTGATATGCATTTCCCAATAGAGAGTAATAAGCATATTTTGATTTCTTAGTAAAACATCAGACTAAGGGGAGAGAAAGCACTTTCTTTTTGCCTGGACATGTTTTATTCCTCATTCTCACTGTGTTGATCCTGCTGGCAAACATTTTCTGACATTTTGAATATACAGTATTGCTAATATTGTTACATGTAGAAAATTCAGGTCTATTGCTTAAAACATAAAATAGAAAGACATTTTGGATTTTTTTTTTCCTTTGATTCTAGGTTTTGTCTTTGGGGTACATTAAAGTTGCATATTTAGGTCCTTTTTTATATATATATCTGAGAGATAGATACGTCTTTTTTACTGAAATCCTTTATTCCCAGAAGTGTAGGTTCTGGTGCCTTGTTAGCAATACGTGCTAACAACTATTGGAAGACTCAATAAATAAGATATGTGCTGCAGTCATGAGCTGTATACTTGTAGGTATTCCTTATGGCTTTCTTTGCAGTACACATCATCATTTAGAGTAATAGAATGGAACTGTTTCTGAATAAACTGAAAATTAACTGGATGTTCTAAAGCTCTACCTGAGAGGTCTCAAGAACAGCTCCATTTCAAACATGGACTCCATTTCAACAGGCTATTTCAAAATAGCCTGTTGAATGAGGAAGAATTTAAATGTTGGTGATCAAACAGGCAAAAGTTTAAAAAAAAAATCAAATCCTTGAAGTAAAACAGAATGCAAATAGGAATTTTTTTTTTTTTTGCTATTGATTTTATTTAATGCTTAAAAAGTTAGCTTAGGCTCCTGTTTTTCAGAAGCAGAGTGTTTCAAACCCAAAGTTGAACAATATGTCTTCCTAGAATTAGTATTTGATGTAAAATAGGTTTGGAATGTGTCTCGTTCTTTACCAGAGTTTGTCACAGACAACTTTTATGAAAAATCCTTTCCTTAGGATTTTTCCTCCTGAGAAGCTGAGAGGCCTCAGGAACAAAATGTAAACATTGATTATCTGCTGCTGTGGAATGCAACAGGTGGATCTGTGATTGGCCCATGTTGGATGTTTGTAATTAATGGCCAGTCACAGCCCAGCTGGCTCAGACAGAGAGCCGAGCCACAAACCTTTGTTATCATTCTTTGCTATTCTATTCTTAGCTAGCCTTCTGATGAAATCCTTTCTTCAGTTCTTTTAGTCTAGTTTTAATATAATATATAGCATAAAATAATAAATCAAGCCTTCTGAAACATGGAGTCAGATCCTCGTCTCTTCCCTCAACCTGAGACCCCTGTGAACACCGTCACAAGAGTTTCTGTTGATATTGATTCTTTGTTTCAGTTGGGCCTGTTTGTAGAAATTATTTCACTCCCTTCTTCTGTTTTGCCCTTCTGCTTGGGTCAGTTGGGTCAGTTCTCTTTCCAGGCTGGGGAGATGGGTTTATTTGTGTGTGTGCAGAGCTCACATCCTCATCCCTCTCTGCTGTTGTGGTGTTTTGTTCTTTCTACAAACAGTACTTTCCAACAGCAGCCATGCTTTGGACAGCCAGGAAATGTGAGGTCTTTGTTCTACTCATTTTATGGGCTTTGCTGATTCATGCATTTATTAATGCATGGGCTATGTGTGCTCAGTTGTGTAATTTCAGTGTGTTCATTGCCAATAAGGAAAATAAAAACAAAACTGACTTTGGCAACTGGCATGGAGCTGGGCTGAGCCAGTACATAAATGTTATGTATTTAAAGGATTTTTTTTTTAATTTTAGAGCTGTTAGAGGAAAGATGAACATTGTCATATGGTTTGAATTTTTTTGTCTAAATTAGACCATCATCTGCATGCCACTGATCATTTTCACATGCTGAATAAATTAGAAACATCATAAATGATGGCAGCAATCTCCACTAACAGAGCTTGTTGATACCTGCTTGTTGAAGTCTATTATTTAAAATAATTCCTTTGGCTTTGTCAATGTTTACACAGGCCAGCATCTTTAATGTTGATTTAAGGTTATCTCTATGTTCCATAACTAGAATACAGAACATTTTTATTGATTTCTTAGCCACACTCTTCTACTTTACTATCCATAAATGAATTTTGATTCATAAAAGAAAAACCCTGGGAGTCAAATGTCAGCTATCATCCAATATATTGCTCTCTGCTGCAAGTAAAATAGTCTGCATCTCATCTTGAAAATATAATGCATGTAAGTCTTCTCTGAAAGAATTTCAATAAAATATTGATGTAAGCACTTTTTTTTCATTTTATTTGATAAGGTATTTTGAAGATATGGACAGCAGCACAAAACAAAGCCTGGAGTCATTCCATTTTGTATTTTGTATTTTTTTGAGCTTTTCCACAAAAGGTGGATGTTTTATTTGTGTTAGAGAAAATACTCTGTGGTGGAAAATACTCTGTGGTATTGTCTTGAGTGATCTGTCTTAGTAGATTTTGTGCTGGGAGATATGATCAAGGCTAGCAAAGCCTAATAACAAACAAAAGAAGTACTGTACACGCTCCTCTGGATATCACATTTGTTACTTATATCACATAAAGGTGCCCTGCTTTTAAAGAATGTGTTTCCACGCAATGCTTTTATTTTTTTCCTCCTAAGTGTCTGGCTTGCTAATATGTGTTATTAGAATATTTTGTTTTGTTTAAAGACAAGGTGGTAATTCCATGAACAATCTAACCTGATTTTCTCTTCATACTTCACAGCCTGAAAACAGACAAAGAAAGGCAGCTCATAATGAGAAATCTGATGCCACCTGGAAAATTTGGACACCATAGAAGCTAGAAAAATTCCACCTTCTAGGGACTTACACACTTGGAAAAGAATTCATTGCAAATGATGTGGGGTTTTTTTGGTTTTGGGTTTTTTTTTTTTGGTTTTGTTTGTCTTTTTTGGGACCTCACCTGACAGAAAGCAGGTGACTGCTCTTCATTCTTTTTAATTCTTTTGCAGAAAGCAAAGGCAAGTTGTGTGATTTTTTTGGAAGAAATTAAAAAATGGTGATGACTAGCATTGCAGTGAATATCAAATGAATATATAATAACAGAACATTAGGAAACAATTAGAAAAAGTGCCTAGGCATTATTAATTCATGCACTATTCATTGTACCAGCATTGATCATGTGAAAGAAGTGTGGTGTTAGTTACATTTTAATCATTCAGCGTTGAAGAAGGACTAATTATTTTCAAATAGCGATGGGAAGGATCCAGTTTTATTAAAAAAAAAATCATGGAATGTCTAATTTACTCCCACAGCATATTAATAGGGGAAAGATATGGCTACCATTATTTGTAGGACAGTGGAGGATATCACAGCAATTGATCATGTTTCAACTCTTGTGGTACTGCTGCCCTCACAGGAGGCTGTGGTAACTATGGGATGCTCATTCCTCACCCATCCAGAATAGGGCTGAGCATTATGTCCCTTCCAGCCAAAATACTTGGATTTCTTCAGTGCTTCAGAAGCAGCAGGTAGGACTCGGGGTCAGTGAGGGAAGTGCCTGAAATGGGTAAAACTGGACTATAAAGGGAGTAGCACTGGGTGTGTCCATCTCCCTGCTGCCCTTTTCCTCCACTGGGGAAAGCATTTAGGGGCTTCCAGTCCCCTTTGAGGAAAGAAGTTGCTCATATCTCCTTGGAAAATCATCTCTGATCTTGCTGAGGTGTATGCCTGAGAGGAAAACTGAAAGTTTGGTGCCTCCTTCATAGGAAGGAGGGTTTCTTGGGTTGAGGCTTTCTAAAGATGCTCAGATAAGGTGTTCAGGGGTTTGGAGCCTGATGGAACAGCTATGAATTAAAGAAGCAGATACTGACGTACTTAATTGCCAAGATGCTAAACCACAAGCCTGTTTGTATGTTTTATATAGGATAGCTCCTTGGGTTTTTTTCTCCCTTCTCTAGGAAAAGTACCTCATAAATGCTTCCAGATTGAGAGGTGGATCTCTAAGGACTTGTCTGCTACCCAAATGCAGTTCTGTGAGCTTTTCTTCCTGGAGTGACATCCTCGTGGGTGGGGGCTTGGCGGGCTTGCTTCGAAAATAGCTTGTGTCTCACTCTAATTTCTGTATCTTGCCATAACTTGTGGCTTAGGAGACCTCAGATCAGGTGTAATGACACAGCCAAAACACAGAAGGACAGCTGGGTGGTGTGTTGTGGTGTTGTGGGTCCCAGGATGAGGTGAGAGATGAGAATCTGACTCCAAGTTCTCAGAAGGCTGATTTATTATTTTACATGTTGTGTTACGTTATGTAATGTTATGTAATGTTACATTATCCTATCATATCATATACTAAAACCATACTAAAGGAAGAGAAAGGAGACATCAGAAGGCTAGACAAAAATGAATAATAAAAACCTTTGAGACGCAGAGAGCACGACACAGCTGGACTGGGATTGGTCATTAAGTCAAAACAATTCACATGGAACCAATCACAGATGCACCTGTTGGTGAGCAACCTCCAAACCACATTCCAAGCAATCAGATAATTATTGTTTACATTTCTTTTCTGAGGCTTCTCAGCTTCCCAGGAGAAAAATCCTGGCAAAGGGATTTTTCATAAAATATCATGGTGACAGTGGTGGGAATCAGTGAGCTAAATCTGGGGTGATTTAAGTGGTAATTTTACTTTAAATGAATAGTGCTTGGGAAAAGCTCAAGAATATGTGTTTAGGTAAGTGGAAACAAAGCCTACTGTAGCTTTTTGCTTTGTACTTTGTCTATTTTGCATGTTAGAGGAAGGTAAAGATGAACCTGTAAACCATAGTAACATACAGTTAGTATTGCAACAGGTTTACTTTGGTATATTCTCTTTTTTGTAACCTCTGGGTCTGGTATATTTATGTTATTTGGGGACAAAAATAACGCATATTTTCTGTGTGTGGATTGGTTGGTTTAAATTCACGAAAAAAGCCACGTATTCTTGCTTTGGTATTGGACTCTTGAGTGGATGCTTTTCATTATATTATCTTCCATAGTTTTATATAGTATTGATGAAATTGAAAATCAGTGACCTGACAAAAACAAAATAATACAGCATGAAAATTGCTACCATGATTTCATGCTGTGCTAATGCAAGGATGTCATTCCTGCTTCAGAATAATAACAGTGTTTTGCTTCTGAACTTAAAGCATCTCTCTCTCCCTCTCTTCCTCTGCCCACCCCTCCTTTTCCTTTTAAAGAGAGTTGATGCCACAATGAAATTCTTTTTAATCACATATCTTGGTTGTTTGTTAGTGAGTAACCAGTACTAACAGGTAATTTTGTTTTGAGGCAGAGAGTGGAATCTCTGTATTGCATAAGCATATGCAGAAATGCAGAAAGAAGCAGGCTTAACAGTCACTATAACAGGGCTAATTGCAGAATCTGGAAATTGTTTCAGTCATTCTTCCTCAAAGAACCATCAGGCTGTGTGGCAGCTCTCTTTGAATTCCCACAGGGCACTGCTTGTCTTGGAATATGCAGAAGTGATATTCACTTTCTGTTCTCAACAATTCCTATTCTCCTACAGGTGCCAGAAAAGCTTTGAGGAAAGACACAAATCCCGATTAACATACACGCTGAACTTGGAACAATGTGATCAGGTTTGCACCTGATTAGAGACCTCCTTATTGAACCTTCCTATCTTGCCAATGGTGGTAGAACCTACAAATGAGATGTAACAATTCATGGAAGGTGAGGAGGTCCTGGTGAAGTTGTGCCATGTGGGAAGTGTGTCTTTCGGGTCCCAGATAACCTGGTCAGACTCTGCCATCATAAAAACTTCTCTGTCCAGAGAGGGAGGGAGAAAATGCCAAGTCTCAAGTTAAAGGACAGCACCAGCTCCTCCTTGTTTTGGCTGTCCCTCTGTTTCTTCACTGTTGGCTGTCCCTCTGTTTCTTCACTCCTTGCAGAAGAGGGGGGCCTGGCTGTTCATATGTGCACAGAATGAAGTATCCATCTCTCCTGTACTTCATGGAGGAGATGGAAAGGGAACAGGAAGAAACAGAGCACCGTGCCCTCACTTCATGCTCTACGTGACTCGCCTCAAGAATAGAGGTAAATTTAAAAAAGACCAAACAGACCTGTCCCTCTTCCCCTGTCACAGACACATGTTATGAAAAATCCTTTCCTTAGGATTTTTTCTCCTGAGAAGCTGAGAGGCCCTCAGAAATGAAATGTAAACAATGATTATCAGCTGCTGTGGAATGCAACAGGTGGATCTGTGATTGGTCTCATGTGGCTGTTTCTAATTAATGGCCAATCACAGTCAGCTGGCTTGGACAGTCTGAGAGTCACAAGCCTTTGTTATCATTCCATTTCACTTTTTTTCCTTGCTAGCCTTCTGATGAAATCCTTTCTTCTATTCTTCTAGTATAGTTTTAATATAATATATATCATAAAATAATAAATCAGCCTTCAGAAACATGGAGTCACATTCTCATCTCTTTCCTCATCCTGTGACCCCTGTGAACACCACCACATTCCCCCATCCAAGAAATAGTTTATTGCATGGAATAGTTTATTTAGCACAGAGCTGGAGGGCTGCTGGTACAAAAGTCTCTCTGTGTGTTTACTCGTTCACAGTTAAAGAATTCGCCCACAATAATTGAGGTCTGAACCGGTTCAGAATCTCTTCTCATGTACAAGGACTTTCCTTGACCTTGGTTATTTTAGGCAGAAAATAATTTATGATTCAGTGAGCCAGAGAGAAGATACATGTGAACATGAGGCTTAGTGGTTAGTATTCACCTGAGGGCTCCAGTTTCCATGCTAAGGACAGACTCAGCTCTAATGTCAGCTTTTGACACAGTGATTTGAAGTTCTCTTCCCAGCTAAGGTGGTTCATGTGCTGTAGAACTCTCCAGTTTAGCATTGTCCTCTGTAACTTCATAGCCTCCATGAGGAGATGGGAATATCCCAATGGGTATGGTAACCCACCTCTTTAAAGATAGGAATATGGGGTTGAGTTTCTCTGACCACAGGAAATAGTTCAATCAGCCTGGAAGATGGTTCTGACTGTTTATGAGCTGTTTTATAGGGTCAAATAAGAGGTACCTCATCCTGCAGCTTAATTAAAAAGAACAAGGACAACCTCTCCTTTATTTTCAAAGAGGTAATATTGGTCACTTCTTACTTAAGACAGAGGTTTTTGTGAAGTCACACTTCTATTCTGGATGCTTCTTATTAATAATCTCAAATGGTTCTTCGGTGAACAGGCTAGTTTGGCTCACCAGCTGACTTATCATTCTGTCACATTCTCAGAACGATTTTCAGAATTTTCAATCTCTATCAGATAGCATTAGGACAAATATGAAATAGGTACTAAAGAAGAAAAAAAGTCTCCTTCCAAAAGATAATTTTTATTTGCTGAATTAATTTCATTCTGGAACAGAGTGTTTCAAATCATTCACTAAGTCCTGCTTGCTTCTCAGCCTGCCTGGAGCTCTCTGTGCTTTGTCTTGCTAATAAAGTGTTGTGTGGTTCAGTTTTATGTTTGTTTCTTAAACTGCTCTTCCCTGTTGCCACTGTTTGTTCTGGTTGTTTGCGGTTTCAGCATCTCTTGTTTGCTCTCCTCCCCTGCTGCCTTTCCATTCTTGCAGCCCTCTGGGGTTTTGCTGTGAACTGCCCATCTGATGGGTTTCCTGCTGACTTCATCTGATTGCTGGAGCTCAGCAGTAGCTGCACAGAAGGCTGGAGCACCATCCCTGGGTTCCACACTGCCAGGTGCTCCAGCCACTCAGCTCCAGTACCTGCTCTAGCTCTGAGACTGCCTGGTACCAACCAGGCAGGGTGAAAGGAATTTTTTGGTCTGTTCTTTCATTTTTTATATATTTATGCCAAAAGATTCTCCAAGTGTGGTTATTTAGTTATTTGGATAGCATAGGAGATTGTTGTAACTTGATTAAGAAGTTCTAATCTAAGTACAGTCCTCACCTGAGGACCTTGATTGCTTTGTGTCTTTTACTAAATATGATGAAGGTTTTGTTTTTTTTTCCCTTTGGTGAACATTTTTTTTTTCCTTCACAGATAGAATCTTTTCAATGAATAGGATTTTTTCATAATTACTTGTTGTGAAAAACAGATTTTTATTACTGATAGAAGCATGAGGCGAAAAAAGAGGTATAGAGTTTAACATTCTTTATGATAGAATTTAAATTTACCGTAAAATTAAACCCTGAATTTGAATTAAATACATTGATTTAAAACCTTTGTGGAGTTATTCATTCAGTCTGGCATCTTGAATTTTTCAAGAGATTATTTTTTTTTAGTATTAGGATACTTACAGGATGGAGGTAAAAGTCAAAAGATGTGTTTTATATAATATCCTTACTAATACATTTAATCTGTATATTTATTGATATTGAAAATTTTGTTTTACACATTTTTAGAACTGCCCCCATGCTGTATGAAGACAAATTAATCCTATCCAAAAAAGTGAAAAAAGAGTATGAAGAAGGAGACGGAAAGAACAGGAATGATAAAGGGAGTGACTGCAGTTATTATACCAGAATATGTGGGCTTTGATTTTTGTTGTTACTTTTCTTTTCATCATGGGAGAGGTCCTTTTCAGAGCTTACAGAGTTTTGAAAACGTTTTAATGGAATTTTTTGGGGAGGATTTTTCAGTCATCACAAGGCAAGGGGAGAGATCATCAAGGGAAAGAGCAGGGTGAGTAGAGGAAGAGGCAGAATTGGAAGATGGTGCAGGGGGAAGGTGAGGGAGTGCTGGGGCTCTGGGGGGTGCCAAATGCATGAAGGACCCAAGGGAAAACCACAGAGAGCAGAGTGGTCATAGTGACAGTGCCAGGTTTCAGTTTGTGTTTCCATTATCTTCCATCAGTAATGAGATTATTCATGATAGAGCTGCTGAATGCACCCCTGCCCACACCCCCCTGCCCACCCCAAATCTTGTTCATACCTCCCCAGTTTCTGAGAAATTAAACTTACACTGAGGTGCAGATTTCATACTCTGTGGCTGGGTCATTTTTGATTTCATGCTGAGAAGAGTTTTCCTCCTGGTGTTTTAAAATTCTTCTGCAGCTAGAAGAGAATACTTTTTCTAATGCCAGATTAAATGCTAATAAAATGTCACATTTAAAACCAGGTGGTTTTAAAGTCAGGTGGTTTCACAGGAACTGTGAAGCACACAGCTGGTTCCAAATAGAAGGGGTAATATTCTGATTTATTTTTTTTAATCTATGTAATTTGACTTTTAGTTAAAATAAAAGAATGGACAATATTCAAGTACATTGTGAATGCAATGGGTCAATTTCACATTTGGGAGAACAAGTTCAGGTAAAAACAAGATATGTGTTATTAATGAGCTTAATTTGTCATTGAAACAATGTTTCTTCAAATGTGGTGGTTATTTCTTGTTGGAACCCTAAATTGCACCTGCATGTCCTTGTAAAATAAACAGCAATTGAAGTGGCATATTTTGGTTTGATGCAGGATTTCTCAGATTTTAGGTGAATTCTATAGATGCTATCAGGCTAGATAAACAGATTTGTTCTTTCTGTGTTTTTGATTCCTGAAGGCACACTCTACAACAGCTTTACACATCAGTCCCAGCAATTACATTTGGCCACCTGGGTCCCCAAACTGAGCGCTCGGGCCAGAGCAGAGGCAGAGGCTGCCCTCAGCCTCCTCCTGCAGGGAGGTGAAAATCTGGGAGCACCCCCCATCTGTGGGGTCAGATGCAGAACAAACTTGTCTTCATAGAGCCACATCAGCAGTGGGGGAAGCTGTCTGCACAGCCACGGGGAGGTTTTTGTTCTGCATGCGCTGTGTTGCTTTAGGGGCGATTTCAAGCGCTGCTTTCCAAGAATGCGCATCAGTGGTTTTCCAAAAGCCTTCCAGAGGTCCAAACTGATCTGCCACAGTACACACCACCTCCTTGTGGTATCCCTGTGGATAGGAGCTGCTTTGCTGCTCTTCCTGCTTCCTCTTATTGAACATGATGTGTTCAGAGAAGGTTAATCCAGAAACCATTCATGTCTTCTGCAGAAACAGGAATGTCAGTTTTGGCCAGTGACTGACACAGGATTTAAATGGCAAGCAGAAAATTGTTCCTGCTTATTATCAGAAAGGTACCTAGCCATAATGTTTTGTAGGTGCAGGCTGGTCACAGCAAATAGTAAATCTGCTCCAAGGTATTTATGTTTTGCTTTAGGTTGCAGAAAATTCTACAATTCTACTTCTTTATTGCACAGCTTGCTCCTGCTAGTTGCTGTACAATTACTGAATTAGAAAGTCAGGTGAATTTATAAAATAGTGCAAAGTAGGTGTTTCTTCATGGATACATTTGCTTTGTTGTTGGAATACATGTGTAGTGATACAACGCTTTGTGACACTGGTCACAAAATAAAAATAGAATATATTTTCCTCCAATTTATTCCATTTAAAGAATTAAAGAAATTAAGCTTCCTTATCTTGTACCTGTATTTTGCAGAGAAACTGTGATCTCTTAATCTCTAGGAAGCTTCTCCCTATTAGTTTACCCATTGGCACTGGCTGACATGGAGCCTGTGGAGCCTCAAGTTGGTGTTCTGCAGCTCAGAGAGGTATGCTCAGAAGGCAAAATCCAAATGTTGCCTACATATGTGCAACTCGCTTTGACTCCAGGACAGGAGATTTGCACTTGGGCTAAACAAGAAATTGATTTGTCAGCTCACTGACCGACTTGAAAATAAATAAATTTAAATGGTTCCAGCTGACAAGAAACAGACCTCTCTTTACTCCTCCCCTACTTCTTTTTCCCAGCTTATCAAAGCAAGATGCTTTTTTCAAAGAAAAAATAAATTAATTCCCAGACTGTGACGGTGTTCACAGGGGTCTGAGGATGAGGGAAGAGACGAGGACCTGACTCCATGTTTCAGAAGGCTTGATTTATTATTCTATGATATATATTATATTAAAACTATACTAAAAGAATAGAAGAAAAGAATTCATCAGAAGGCTAGCTAAGAATAGAATAGCAAGAATGATAACAAGAGCTTGTGGCTCGGCTCTCTGTCCAGAGCCAGCTGGGCTGTGATTGGCCATTAATTAGAAACATCCAAGCATGGGCCAATCACAGATCCACCTGTTGCATTCCACAGCAGCAGATAATCAATGTTTACATTTTGTTGCTGAGGCCTCTCAGTTTCTCAAGAGGAAAAATCCTAAGGAAAGGATTTTTCATAAAAGATGTCTGTGACATCAGACATTTTAGATAAAAGCAAAAGCTAGATTTTAGGGCAATATATGGGTGCTGCAGTTTTCTTTTGTATACTGGACCAGAAGCAGTCCAAATCTCTACTGATTTTAAGGAGATGTATTTCCCTCCCAGTTAACTTGAAAGAAAATTACCTAGCTGTGGAGTTCTGTGCTACTAGTTCTGTACCTTTCTGTTGGAACATCTCTGCTTTGTGTTGAATGTCTTTTGGTCAGCAGCACAAAAAGTAACTCTACAGCCTGCTGCTAAGAGCATTCTGGGGATTCCCAGGTTCCTGTATTAATGAATCCAAGTGCTCAATAGGAGAGAAATGATAGACTGAGGGGGCATTAGCCCACAGTTCTTCGTTTTTCTTGATTTGGTTCAGAGAGAGATTAGATTTGGATCTGAGCCTCTGGCATCATGTTTTACTTGTTGGGCTGCAAAGCCAGAAAGCTCCTTTTGGGCAAAATATTGTGAAAGTAAAAATGATTAAAAATATTGTGGGGGAAATAAGAAGTAGCTGCTTTGGCATGAGCAGATCACTGTCTAGAACTACCTGAAAGGAGATTGTGGTGAGGTGGAGGTTGGTGTCTTCTCCCAGGTGACAATTTATACAATGAGCTGAAACAGCCTTGTGCTGCACTGGAGTGGTTTAGATTGGATAATCATAAAAATGCCTTCACTGAAAGGCTTGTCAGACATCAGAACAAGCTGCCAAAAGAAGTGGTTGAGTCACCACCCCTGTAGACTTTGAAAAGACATGTAGATGTGGCACTTGGGGACATGGATTAGTGGCAGTGCTTCACAGTGCTGAGCTAACAGCTGGACTCAGTCTTAGAGGTCTGTTCAAATGGAAAATTTTAGTGATTGTATAACCTAATCATTGGGAATCTTGTTTCTTTTGTATTATTTGGTAGGAGCTACTCAGTGTGGACTTGCCTTGATTTTCTATTTGCTTGAGTTTGGAAAGGAGAAGACATATAGCTTCCAGTCTGAGAGTTTAATATATCTGAAATGTATGGTGAAACTTTTCTTGGTCATGAGAATGGCACTATCTTGCCTTGCTATAAGTTTAGCGTGGTGATATTTTAATTCTTGCAAAATTCTCTACTACATTTACGCATCCAGAAGATATTTTCCCTTTTAAATGCAGTAAGATGACATAGTATGTCTCTGAAATTATTACTCTCACAAAAAACGGTGAGACTTAGCTCCAGAAAATATTCTTGAATCTAAATTTCATAAGTAAAGACAATTAGTTGTACTTTGTTCTTTCTGTGTTTTTAATAAATTTAATTTAATTTATCCATTCCTTTTGTTGAGACAAGTTAGTGCAAAATCTTACCTGCCTGGTCTGGCATAATGATTTTAAGTCAGTGGACAAGCTGTCATGATTTCAGTCTCCTTTTGAGTCCCCCTCTCACCATTTTCCAGGCACTCCTAGTGCCTGGGATGGTATTTTTAAATAGCTTTGGAGCTGTGCTGCTTAGGATTGACATTTCACTCAGTTTGCACAGCCTTCCTTTGTATGACAGTTAATATAAACCTGTGGTTATATTAATATAACCTGTGGTACTGTTCTCGCATAATTTCCCCATCCTCTTCAGGTGGGCAGCCCCTTACCTGAAGCCACAAGCCACTTGCTTACACTTGCTGAAGAAATCTGCTTACATGACCTTGAATGATTTATCTGCTTGCATTTCTCCAGAATTTGCAGGACCAATGGCCTTGGAAGACAGTGGTGTAGGGAAAAGCACCATTGGGAATGTTCAGCTCCTCATGATGGAGGTAGTGCTTCATTGTGTGAGCCAAGCACTGGATTTTTGCACGGTGTCCTGAGATGGCTCTGTCTGCTTGCAGTGAGTAAAAACCAACTCAAGACAGCTTGTAAGGGCTCCCTCTTTGGGCTAGCTTGGCTCTCTAGGTCCCATCTCCTTTTCCTCCCTGCCTGAAGGTTCAGGGGAAAAGAAGCTCAGGCATCTGTTTCAAAACAGAACTCCAAGCAGCTTGTGACTGTACCCCAGAATTGTGTTTGTGGGCACATGGGTTAGATTTCTCTCATTCTTTGAGCAGCAAAGTGGAAGAAAGCTGGTTGGCTTTTTAAAAATACAATGATATTTTAAGTGTACTGTCTGTCTGAGTCATGCAAAATCTTAGTGATTTCCCCACTGCGAATAGCGTTGCCTAAAAATTACCTTAAATGTTCAATTATTTGGTATTCCAGTTCTGTCTCAAATTTTTGAGAAATGTACTTTATTCTGCTAACTATATTCCCTCCTATACTTGGTAGGCTTTATTATTTTTTTTTTCTCTTTGTCTATGAACTTATTTGCATATGCTCAGTAGACTAATTAAGGTTCCTGAAGGTTTAACCTTGTCTTATACGGTAGATCCTGAGACTTGTCATGGTGTCAGCTCAGTACGCTGGAGGGAAGGGTTCCAGAAAATATTGTGTAATATTGCCAAACAGGGCTTTGCTGTTGAAATTACTCATTTCACAGAGCTTAGGTCAATGTTAATGTGACAGAGGAGATTTAATCCTGTGGGAAGGTGTTTACATCACATGGTTTTAAAAGAAATTTTATCACCTGAGTCTAAAGGGAACTGTGCTGTTAGTATTTTCCTTAATTGTTCTTTAATTCGTGAAAGAAAACTGTACTTTTAATTAATTTCCAAACAAAAGCAAATTATACACTTTGCTTATAACTGAGTGCACTGGAATGGATCTGTATCAGCAGAGATTATTCCCCTGGTTTTGTGTAAAGGAAACATATTTCTGAAATAATTGCAGAAATATTAGGGGGACCCTCCTACCCTAGTTATTTCAAAAGAGAGGCCAGACCATTACAGCAGCTCAGGTCAGCCAGATCCTGCTCTCCTTGATGTCATGGTGTGATGCCATCAAACAATGTTAGCTGCTGGTGCTGTACCTTTTGTTTGATAAAAGGAAAAACATTTAAAATGTCACTGATTTTACCTCATGGAACTGTTGCTAGTCCTTTTACTTGAGATTATATACCCTAGCTGTGGAATACTTATTATTTTCTCATAAGAGCTTCTAATTTCCTTGTATTTGTGAGACAGAGATCTTCACTGGATTTGCAGTACTCAAAAATAATAGTGGGCAACATAATTTATATTTTCGGGTTTTTTAATTGTCCAGAGAGTAGATGATGTCATTACCTTGTGTTTGGGCCAAATACACAATGTATACACATCCTAGAGCAAAGATTTGTGCCAAAATTGCACCCTTGCCTATAGCATTGACAAGCCTCAAAAAATATACAGGTACATCAAAATGAAAAAACTAAAAAAAATAAAACCAAGAGCACGCAAGAAAGAAATCCTCTTTTGTTGTATAATAGTGAAGAGATGTATCAAAATCCATAAATTAGGCAGAACTTTAAATCCACATATAATTTCAATTACATACATCTGTTTCTCCTTAGGAAGAATGAAGTGAGGTCAACAACTAAACATTTTACAGCCATCAAGATTCTGGGATGCTTTTAAAGCTATATACATATGTGATTTGTAAGAAACCTATTTATATGTAAAATTTCTCATTTGAACATTCATTCCTTTTATTATGCAAACGCAAAATTTTTTGGAAGCTCCAGGCTTGGAATTGAAGTGAATGCACGTATTTCAGCCCACTGGTATTGCTCTAATTTTTTTCATTTTAACCCCCTGATGTTTCTGTTACCAGGAAGAAAAATATCTGTTTAACTTTCAGATCTGCAGATAGTAGGGAATAGATGGGGCATAGATTTTCCTTCAGAAAAGTATGTAAAAGGTTTCTGAGTTCTTTGACAAAAATAAAAATTAGAGCCTTAATGGAGGTTTTTGAGAGCAGATGAACAAGGGAGGAACATTATATGCTGGGACTCAAGGTAAAAGACTTTTGAAATCTTTGAATTATATGTAATTTCATGTATTTGAGTGGCAGTTCCTGTCCTTCTCTCACCCAGTACCAGGCACAGCCTTGAACAGAGCCCAGTTCATTCAGCTGTGACAGTCTCGTTGTGACCCTGGTGATGTGTCATACAGAACATCATTTTAACAATAATGTTAATGAAGTTGATGACTTTACTGGTAAGGTTTATAGAAGCACAAAACAAAATGGAAATACATTTTACGTTCATCCTAAATGCATGGTGTAATGTATTGACCCGTCCTCGAGCTTGCAGCCTTCTTGAATTCCTCAAATATTAAAAAGTGAGCAAGGACTTAAGTAAGCTTGCTCAACAATAAATCAAACAAGAAAGCACAATCGCTTGGAATACATAATCATAAAACCTTCATGCATAAAATAAAAAGCAAAATACTGACCTAAATTGTTAATAACGGGAAAAGTCTGTTAATACCTGTTGTATAAACCCCTAATCTTTACAGTTGTTAACAGAAACTGGAGTGCAGGCATAAAAAACATCTCTTCACAGCAATACTGTTATCCACATCAATCAAGATAATCCCACAGTAAAACCTTGCTAAAGAAGAAATGTGGCATGTTTGGATAATGTCAATGATTAGAAAACACGTCCCAGAAAATGCCATGCAAAACAAGTTTAAATATTAATGCACACCTTCCTAGCCCTTTTCAAACTGAGTCTCAAATTATGTACGTGGACCTCAAGGGCTGAAGTCTGATTTCACTTCCAGATGTGAAACAAACAGAAGTTTCTGTGTGTTTGAAAGCAGAATGTAATTCTGTGCCATAAAACTTCACAGCTGTTTTTTGGGGTGTTTTTTTTTTCACAAAATATGAATTCTCTCTGCACAAGGATGAATTAAGTCACAGAGCAGGGACATGATTGATTGAATGTGAACACAGCACATAACAAACCTTGCTATCTCTTGCTACCACTTCCTCCTTCATGGCTCAAGGAAACCCATGCTGCTGGTTCAAATTCATTCCATCTTAGGCTGACAATGCATTTGATCACAGCTCAACAAAGAGGACAATTTTGTTCTTTAGACCACACTATAAAAACTAAGTGCCTGGAAGATTTTCATAGGGTGCATGGTGTGTTCTGGAGAAATCATTGAAAAAGACAGAATTACACACTAAACCTCTGTGAACAATCATGTCCTTATTTTCTGCTCTAGATTGATGGTAATTGAATACGATTTGCACTTGCAGGTTGGCATTCATGGACTGCTAATCACTTGGGAAAATACAACACATTGAGCTTTCAAGTGTTGTTCTGCTATTGTTTTTCAGGGCAATCAAAGAATTGGCTCTCGTGTGCTTTTGAGGAAGGTGGTGTTAAAAAAAAATAGGTGAGTGAACTAGAATTAGTTCATCTAATTTTAGAGGGCTAGAGTTTAAAAGTCTGGATCTTAGCTGGTTCTTGTGATTTCACGAGTCTGGAGTATACTGTCTTATAAAATGCCTTTTTCTGTCCACCAACAGTAGCAGGACCTTCATATGCAGCCCCAGGTGACTATGTTGTAGCTATCCAAAGTTAGAGAGATGGATGTCAGCTAAAGTTAAACTGAAAATAAGGCACCTTTCTGCAGAGCTTAGCAAAATTGGAGCTTTTTGAACTTTCTGGAGCAGTGCAGCAGCCAAACCCTACAGAAACCAACAGGCATGAGAGAAACACAAAGGAAAGCATGAACATAGAGTAGAAGTAAGGTTCACACTCTTACATAAAAATTGCATGAAAACCTGTGTTTCACTAAGAAAGTGGTTAGGTTTGTAAATGGAACCAGTCAATATTATAATTGTTGGATGAGAAGGCTCACAAAGTCAGAGCAGAATTCATTATTCAACAAGCCCTCAGTTCAATTCAGCTGCATGAAATGCTGTGTGGCTTTAAGGATACAGCTGAAAACCTGGATGATCAGCTGGGTAGCCTTACCAAATAAGAAAGAAAATGTGAGGAAGTACACCATGCTAAAGCACATCTTTAATAATAAGGGCTGCCTTGAAAGACCACATGTAGGAAAGAACTTGGCTTGTTTTGGTTTTTTTAGGTTTTAATTTTTAAAGTAGAAGAAATATATTATCTCTGACCTCCTTTCTGTGAAGGAAGAAAAATATCATTAAAAAATTATTTTATGATAATTTAAAATAAAAAATAAGATATTATTTGGTACAGGAGTAAGCATCCTACCTGTAGAGCTTCTAAACTATGATTAAATAGTTTAATTGTTTTAATTTTAAAAACCCCAAACAACTGAGTCCAAAAATTTGTGGATCACCTTAAGCACAAAAGAGAAGAAACTGTGATGCTAGCAGTGGACTGAGCTGTAGGAATGCTGCTCTCACTTAGTGGTTCTTTCTCTTTATGTTAAACATTTATGAATAGCATGTGCTTGACCTGCTGCAGATGGCTGCAGAGGGCCATATCTTCAAGAACACCCAAAATCTGGAGGTTTGTTTGTGTGGGCCTATGCTGATCAAATATAACATCTCCTAATAAGTGGGAGTGGACATGGAAATCATGCCTTGTTCTGTACATTGCATAACCTTGTTCTTTTGGGCTTTTTTAAAATCCATGTTGGGCCCATGTCGGCTTTTTTAAAATCCACGTTCACTGGCCCTGGGGCCACCAGGTGGCATCTGGCCATGCTATTAAACACTCCCAGCATCCAGAGGTGAAGGGACTGCATCCAAAATGGGGATGCACATGTAACCTAGTGGGCTGCACTGCAGAGATCCAAAAAGTGCCGGGTCACTGCACCAAAGATGTGACAAGGGCAATTTTAATGGTTTAATGACTGCAGAGAGAGAAATTCATGTGAGTAGGAATGGGTTTGGCTCCTGAGTTACTGGAATAGCTGTAGTGATGGGGAACTAGGATTTCTGACAGTATGCACAGAAAGTTCCTTTAGGAAGCTAAGCACTTATGAAATGAGAGATGTTTTTTTTTTTGAGTGTCAGTGTTTCTTAATCATAGTAATTATCAGCTGTGATGATTAATGCCTGGTGTAAAGGTGAGATAGAGCATTTTGAGTAATGGAAGTATTTACAAGAGATGGATGTTATGAAATATATGAGGATTTATTTCCTCTGAGAAAACAGTGGACACAACATGTACAAGAAAGAGGGTCACAGGGAAAGCAATAAAAACATGTCATTACAAAGGTGGCTGTGAACAATTTACTTAGGGGAAGAATAGAACCCACCTTTTTTCAAGGAATAGGTCTAAAACATGCATTTTTTCATAAAGTTGTAATTAAATTTTAGAACTTGGTTCTAGATGAATGGCGCATAGGCAGTTCAGGAAATCCTTAAACTTCTGACTGCCAAAAGCAGTGATGTTTACTAAACAGGACCAGTCTGTCCTTACCTTGTTTCTCCCATGTCCCCTAAGCATCAGACACAGGCTGCAGTTGGAGGCAGGATTTAGCTGTTTCACTCCAACCCAGCAGGACTGTTTCTACTTTTCTGTAGCCCAGATCATGTGTGTGGAGAGCATAAAAAGGAATGGGCAGCGTTTGTAGACAGCATTTTATTCTTTTCCTTTATCTCTCACTTGTCAGCAGCCCTGAGATGGTTTTAGAACTCAGCAGAGCAAAGGAAGCGTTGCAAGAGGCATTGGAGGGGAAGTTATGACTCTAAAGCATTTGTTTGCCTCATTATGCTAATTTCTCCATTATCTCTGGGGTAGTGCAGCATCTTGATCCAGGTGAATTTACATTCAGCTCCTAATTCCATTGTTCATGGGCTCTCACTCTGTAAAACCGGGGTGCTGCCATGAGAAGGAGTGATGGAAAATGCACTGTGAGATGCCCAGCTTGTGTCACAATAAAGGCCATCAAATTCTCCATAACATGGGGTGTTAGATACAGTGCCATAATAAGCTGTCAGGGAATAAATCATGCAGCCCAGCCAGGGATTAAACCATGCAGCCCAACGTTTACACAGTCAGGCAGCAACAGCAAAGATTTTCAGGTTCATACCTGAGTAAGTGCAGCAGGATTGCTGCTGACACAGCAAGGCCCTGGAACTCCCACATACATCACTGCAAACCGGGCATATTTGTCACCTCTGTGCTTTTGGGCACTCTAATTTTCACTCAGGAGCCTGTGAAATGTCTGAAGGTAAGAATCCTATCCTTCAGTTTCCCCAGTTATCACGTAAAAATAATTTTCGTCTTGCTGAATGCTGGGGTTGTTTAAGTTAACTTGAGATTTAAAGATCAAGTGCATCAAAAAAAGCACAAAATATTTTTGGGTTCAGTAGATACAGCATAAGGAGCTGTATTGGTGCACAGATAGTTAAAAGAAAAACTGGTTTTGAGCAAATGCATATGCAATTTCTGTAGACAACTGCCATTATCCTGTGAGGCACAAGTATTGCCAAATTATGAAATTAATTACAGATATTAAACTAAATATCAGTCTTCAAACCCTCTGTTGCCTTTTTTTCTTCCTTTGAAGGCTTTTTATTATTTTTTTATTACTGTGGATACCTATAAAACTTTTAATTTGAATAATTTAGAAATTTGTATTTAATTTTATTATATTTCTTTTCATGTTACTGCAGTGTTGTCTTTGGGTTTTTAATTGATTTTTTTGTTATTGTCAAACACTTTGAAACTTCTGAAATGAACTGCATGAAAAGAATAAGTAATAACCCAGTCTTAAGAGAAAACCAGCAATATTTTATTAAAGAGACTCTTTCATAGAATTAAATCCTGTGATTTTATTATTTTTTGAGCAATTACAATAGCGTTTGTAGCAGGTCTTATGGAAGTAATGTATCTGCATCTATAGAGCAGGCATAGAAAATGCTGCAAATACATGCCTTTGATCTAAATGACAGAAATAAATTTGCTAGGGACACGGTAGAATTAAGCATGTTTAAACTGACCCATATTGCTTGAAGTGCAGGTAGAGTATTTCTCCTTTTGATCAGACCATTTGATTTACAGCATAAATAAAATTAAGTTATATGCATAATACATGTAATATAATTTGGCACATTAACTCCTACAGATGGAGGTTAATATTTTATCTATCCCCTATTTTATTTTTTTATTTTTTCCTGTTCTGCAGTTAAATTTATCACGAGTCTGCAGGCATGACTTGCTGCTACACATGGACACGAACAATTAAGTTTTCAGTCAGAACTACAGTGAGTGACTCCAATCCAGCTGCACTCACTAAGCCTTTTGGTAGCTGCATTGATAAGGCAGGAAGAAGTTCATGTGCAAGAAATCTGAAGTGAAGGTGCAAATCTCATGCTTGGCTGGTATTTTGGTATCTAGGAATAAGTTGATCCTGAGTGGCATCAGAGAAGCTTTACTCTCAGTGTTTCTGTTTCTTTTAAAACTGTTCTAAATCTTTTGGACCCTTATCATTACAGGGAACTCAAATTTGTTAATGTTGTGAATCGAGTTACCATTCCAGAAGGTTTTAAGCAGTTTTTCAGAAAGTGTTCATTAATATTCAAAGCTTTTTAAGAAAAGTCATAGACTTGTGCCTAATATTCAATAAGACACATTTTTGTTGCTTTTTATAGATCTGGAAGTTGGAGATGTGCTTTCTAGTTTAAAGCAGTCATAAATGCCTTAAATCATTATGATAAAATTAGAATATTGAAAATACCATCAAACTGGTGTTTGGGTTGTTTTTTTTTTTCCACATATCCAAAAGCTCTATGATTCTAAAATAAATTGCATATAAAATAATGATATAATCAGTCATTTTTTTCAGTTAATCATTAGCTACTGTAATTGATTTTGAGCACAGCATACTGCTATGTGTACTCCTTGTTTGAATAGTACAAGGCTTGGCAGTCTGGGTTCCTAAAGAGCTATAGTATTTTAAACTCCCATGAGAAGGGAGGCAGACTAAATCCACAATGGCTGTTGTCAGATTGTTGAGTGAAATCTGACATGTTTAAAGAAGATGCTTCCATTGCCTGACCTTTCACCTGGTAAATTCTGAACTACTTCTTACCTATTGAGGTACCCAGCACGCAGAGCTCCCACTCAACACTGTCAGATTATGGAGCTTTCCTTTTATTCATTTTATCACAGCACTCACTGTACTTTGGGTTTGAGCTTAAACACTTGTGTTAGAAGTATTCAGGCTTTTTCTGTAGCCTTCAAGACCTGGATGCTGCCCCAGGGGATAATTCAGGACAGGAATCTCTTGTGACCAGCTGTCTGAAGAGCCTTCTGAGTCCAACTTCATGCTTAACTAAATGGCTGTGTTGGGTTGCATTCAGAATATTATTCCTCCAGAAATTCCAGTGCTAAGTGTGCTCATGAGGATGGGGACACCAGCAGTGCCAGTCTGAGTTTGCAGTGAGGATATTTTAGATTATTTTTTGATTAACAATATACAGACCCCAAAGAAATAAAAAAAAAAATAATACTGGAGATACAAATCTGCGTTGCTGAAAGAATTACCATAGTGATACAGGAAGGGATTCTTGTGTAAGACTTGATTTGTAATTATGGATTGTAAGATCCTGTCTGTACTCAGTTCTCAAATACATAATTTATGAGTAAAGCCTGAGTAAGTTTTTCAGCCAATAAAAACAACAGTGAAATTGGAATTTACGGGATTACGAGCACAATAAATTTTATGAACACTTATAGCTTTTCAGTCTTTTTCTCCTTTAACAGAAGAGAGACAAAGAAGTTCTTATAACCTAAAAAGTCAAGGAGTTGCATTTCCACTTGAGAGCTTTTATGGGAAGATGCAGTTAGACACAAAATGCAGAATAAGCAAAATTTAGGTGAGATTTAGTTTAATAGACATGATAATCTGAAATCTCATTTTGTTTAAACAGCAGGAGCCAAGGAAAGAAAGCTCCCAAAAATTTGAGGCAAAATTACCAGTGCTTTTTCACAATGAAGAATTTTCTTGAAGCTTTTCCATGGGCTGAAAGAACTTCCATACTGGTTTTGTCAGTTTTCAGTACACATTGATGTTCAGAACACCTCAGTTCTTGCTCAAAGGAGGTTGTATGTTGCATGAATGCTACTGAGAGATAAAATTCTAACAATAAATGTGCTTTGCTGTTGATTACTTTTTAAAATTAATGGATATAAAGTGTATTTCTTGTCAGAAAACCCTCTGTTATGAGATAAGTCAAAGTGCAGTCATGACAATTTCCTTAATGATCAAGAAACCTTACAATGAGCTGGGAAAAAGGATGTGGGATAGTGAAGCACAGATGAATGAAAAACTTCAAAAAATTTTTTGAAATTCACAACCATTTTGCTCAGTGTTTTCCTATAAGCATGGAATTAAAAAAGAAAAAATCATTTCACAAGCTAAAATACTGATTAGACTGGCCAAAAATTAAGTGATTAAAATTGTACTTTACAATCTCAAATCAATAACTCACTTGTTGAAAAGAATTTGAAAAAAATGCAAATCTCACTCAAAATTTTTCTGGAAAAATCAAAAGAAAAGAGGAAAAATGGGGAGAATGGAAAGCAGTAGGTGAGTCTCTCTTCATATTTGAGTCTGGATGGTTTGAATATTTCTTAAAAGTCTTCAGAAGTCTTTTGAAAAGCTTCAGATGTCAAAATGGAAACACCTGAAGGCCTATTATCAAAATAATAGCCTCTACAGTCTGTGAACTTGGATAAAGAGAAATGACTCATCTCCAATGATAGGGGACTGATGGATTCCACTGGCAGACAGTGACTTGTGTGACATGACTGGATAATAGGGGCTTTTACAAACTCCTTTGCCTATTTAATGGCCTAAAAATGGATTTTGAATCACAGGTAAGATCAGGCACCCAGAGATGGATTCCTTGCTATTTTTAAGAACTCTTGAGACTGCAACTACGGATAGTATCTATGCACACTCTGCTTAAGTGGTAAAATATTCTGTCCTCTTTAGTGAACAAGGGAGTAGCTATTCCTGTAATTTTTAATATGAGCTTAGAAAATGTAACTGACAGTGATAACCTCAATGAACCATCCTGGAGACTACAGGTATTCATTAAATAATAATCACTCTTTGTAGTGCATTAGCACAAGGAGCCTTAGCCATGGACAATGAAGCTGTTCTGCCAGTTAGTAAAAAAACCTCCCCTGGCAGAAAGACCTTCCAATTCAAATTCTCAATGTGACACAACAGTTGGATGCAGAAGATGATAGAGCAGGTATAATGCTGTAGGGGGCTTTTTGGTAGTATTTCACATTTAACTCATAACATAGAGATCTTCAAGTGTATTCTACAGGTTTTGAAGTATGAGAATGTGATTAAAAGGGAGGTATGTGCTCATGGATTTCAAAGAGAAATTCAGCCTGTTGGATTCATTGTATTCACGTGAGACCAAGTAAAATATCAAGCTCTTTTGTAATAACTGAGTAAATATTTTATTCGGAATAATTAGAGTCTTGTTTTACAAACATTAAAAGTCTTGCTAAAAGCTATGTCATTCATTATTATCTTAAAAATATTTATATTGGGTATTTGGAATAATTACAAACAGCAATTCTTCATAAGATAAATGGGTAGGATTAAAAATAAGCACATACAAGCTATTCATCAATTAAATAAATCAGCCCATGCTATGAAAACTCCATGAAAAGATACCTTAGAGATTTAGTTAATATCAAGGCATTACCTATTACATGAATGTTGATTGTTCGGACACGACGAGAAGGAAATCTTAGAAGTATAGTCTAGATAAGATTAGAGGCTTTTTTTTTTAAATACAGGGTAAGTAGTATGGACACTAAGAGATTTTGATCTTTTTTTTAGAGTGACTCTAATACACCTGTGTGAAAAAACAGATTATCCTGTATAACCCCATACAGACATAGGATGGAATCGTGTCTGTTACGTGTTGTATGTAGCCTGTAGCCACATTTCTCCTCACAGAGAAAAGCAAGGCATAGTTCTTCCCAAGAATATTCCCAAGATTCCCATTCTCTGAACCTCAGAGAAAGGGAAAACAATCTTGTCTCATTTGGTGTGCCTGTGTTTGTGCAAAAGTAGAATGCGATATGGAAATGGTTTACCCAAAGTGATGGGGTTTTGTTTCCTTGGCCTGTCAGGGCCAAGCGTGTGTGTGTGTTGGGACTGTCAGCTGACAGTCATATAATATAGAATAATATAGAATAATATAGTATAATGAAGTAATTAATTAGCCTTCTGATAAGATGGAGTCAGATGCATCATTCTCTCCCCCGCATTGGGGGCAAAAATATCCGCTATACATGCCCACCCCAAAAAACCCTTCCAAATGCATCATCCTTTAGTCTTCAAGTGTTTCATTTGTGGCCTTGTGTAGGGTATTTCTTACCTAAACACCTGGTGTCTTTGGAAAGCAGACCTGCAGGTTTTTTAGCCAAGAGTATCAGAGATCAGATAGGTCCAGCTGTAGGCAAGTGATGTCCAGCAGTCTCCAGGTCATCAGAGACCAAGCCAGCATTAAGAAAAGGGTGCAATATGTCTGAATTTGTGCATTATGGAGCTTGAGAAAGCAAATATTATCAGTCTGGGTGGTGGGGCAGTGCCAGACTGACCAGGCAGCATTTATCACCTTCAGCAGTACTGTGCCTTGTCAATGTATCAGCCTCTCAAATATGCCGGGGGAACTGGTGGTGTAGTGACACCACATAACAGAGAGATGAGAAAAATGATGGCTGAGGAGAGGCCAAGGGCCGCCTCCAGCTTCCCTGCACAGTGTGACACCCACACTGGGTCCTCTCTGTCCCCCAGGATGCCACAGCTGCTGTCCTTTCTCCCATGGTGTCCCAGACTCCAGCTGCCTCTGGGCTGTGTGAAGGAATCTCACTGAGACCCTCCTGGCACATTGCCTGCAGAGAAACTTCAGAGACCAGGCCTCCTGTGCTGAGCAGCCTGTGAGGAGAGTTACACCTTCACCTAGAGAGGTGGAAACCAGCTCTCCCACCTGAGCAAACAGAACTCTAAGCTAGAAAATAAGAGAGCTTACTTTGCTGTGGCAGCTTACCCTCATTATCACTGCAGGGTTAGTAAATTATAAATATATACCCATTAGGAGAGGAAAACTCATACTTAAAAACAAGCTCTGATATTTCTGCTGGGCTTGCTATTATTTTATTATTTCTAATCTTGTAAACAATAATATTTAAAAAGTAAAATATGTTCATAGTGCGTGTAACTTCACAAAGCAGCATCTTCTGCTACATATAAACAGCAGTACATGAGCCATTCCAGCTTGTCAAGTCTGATTATGTACTCACTGCACACAGCCTCTAAACTGAAAGAGACCAAAATTTATGTTGGAAATGCGTCACTTCCCCATATCCATTCTCCAGCTCATTTCTAACTGGAATGAAAGGCAACTGGGTAATGTGGAAGGCCTGGGGTATGTTTGTTGCAGGGAATGGGGCTGTGGGGGCTGCTGATGGAGCTTTGCTTCCTGCACTGTCTGCCCTGGCAAAGCATCTGCCATGAAGTATGTGTTCACTGAAAGGTCTGCAGAGTCACCTATATATGTCTAAATAGGGATATAAATAGAAAATCAGGTTGGGTGGTGTGTGCAGGCTTTATTTGGAAAAAAAAACCCAAACAGAATGAGAACAAAAAGAGCTTTTCAATGTCTCATGCCTGATGCTGGCCAAGATCCAGATAGATCCCTAGTGCTGGCTGAAATTAGAGCTGTGTCAGTCTGCACTAAACTGTGTCTGGCTGCCTGCTGCCCTGGATGGCTTTTCTGAGACCTCCAGGTCATCCGGAATTGGGAGTGTGTGACGGTGTTCACAGGGGTCTCAGGTTGAGGGAAGAGATGAGGATCTGACTCCACATTTCTGAAGGCTTGATTTATTATTTTATGATATATATTACATTAAAACTATACTAAAAGAATAGAAGAAAGGATTTCATCAGAAGGCTAGCTAAGAATAGAATAGCAAAGAATGATAATAAAGGTTTGGCCATTAATTACAAACATCCAAGATGGGCCAATCACAGATCCACCTGTTGCATTCCACAGCAGCAGATAATCAATGTTTACATTTTGTTCCTGAGGCCTCTCAGCTTCTCAGGAGGAAAAATCCTAAGGAAAGGATTTTCCATAAAAGATGTCTGAGACAGGAGTATCCATCTTCTTTTACTTGGCCTCATTCCTTACATCAGTGGCTAAGAGATAGAATGATGTAAGAGTCATTTTGGGAGCCTAGAAAATCTGAAAAGCTGCTTGTGACTTTCCCTTTTCCAGTGAGAAAGTCCTTTGATTGGCAATGGTGCACTTGGACTTTTTTTGGCATTTCAAGATTAATAATATTGACTTAAAACAGGCAGTGAGGAGGAGTAAACTCTTGCTTTCCATAAATATAGAATGCTTTTTTAATTTACACATTTACAAAATACAGAATGCATTTTTAACGTACACATTTACATAAAGATAAACCTCCTTCCTTCCTTCCTTCCTTCCTTCCTTCCTTCCTTCCTTCCTTCCTTCCTTCCTTCCTTCCTTCCTTCCTTCCTTCCTTCCTTCCTTCCTTCCTTCCTTCCTTCCTTCCTTCCTTCCTTCCTTCCTTCCTTCCTTCCTTCCTTCCTTCCTTCCTTCCTTCCTTCCTTCCTTCCTTCCTTCCTTCCTTCCTTCCCATTTTTGATGCCTTTTAATGTAGATAGCGAGAAAAATAACCGTCATAAAAATTCCCTTACATGATGAAAAAGTATGAAAAAAAGTATTCCAGGAAATACATCAAATCTGGACCTACAAAATCTACCCTAAGAACACACAACTTTGTGAATAGATTGAATTCTGAGGGGAAAATCAAGGCCTTACCTTCTGCAAAGATTGATTTTGGGCTGCATTTTTCTCCATGTGTTCTGTAATATACCCAAATTCACTGCTATATAATCAGGATGATTTGAGTTTTGAGTGCTGCAAAATGTGAGTAAAACCTATTCATCCCTGCTTACTTTCCATTTTCAGGTTTTCAGTGACAAGAAGACATAACTATATAAAATATCATCCTGGTAGAACACAGGCATTCTGTTGTGTGATGGGATCACAGTCAGCAGTCTTGGCTTTACATTTTTTGAATCTGAATGTGCACAGCTCAAAATTCAGGTTTATTAGGAGTCATCAATGGTAGTTTATGCAAAGAGCAGACAGCTCCTTTATGGTGGAGCCTGCTTGCCAGTCTGTTACACAGTTGGGTGTAGCTGAAGAACAAGTAGGAGACAAATGAGGAAGTTTGATTCCTGAAGTAACTGGAAACATCCAGAAGTATTCTCCATATCTGTTAATGAGAGCAAAGGCAGTACAAAGCACATTCCTGTGAAAAGCCTGGCTCCTGAAGACAGCTTCTACCTGTGGGGATCCACAAAATCAGAGGGTTTTGGGAAAGCTGCAAAAGGCAGGCCTCAGAGACAGCAGAACTGTGATTAGAGCTAAGCAGCAGCCATGAGATTGGTCAGCAGAAAAATTATTTAAAAAGTAGAAAAGCAAGAACAAATAGAACAATGGTCTGTGCATTAATGCTTGTCTAGAATAACTCCCTAAGCTACAGAAAAGTTTATCTAGCAAGATATTAGGAAGTTTGAAGCTTAATAATGGAGCTCTGTGCATTGTGTTTCAGGCTTACAAGCAGGTATTGTATTTGAAATAACCAAGCATTGTTTAACCAAAGGTACGTGTGCTTATAGTGGTTGGATAGAACTACTGTCAATGTGCTTTTGCTTTGTGTGATTGGTCAGAAACCTTTTAAAGTAAGTTGTACCATTAAGTTCTGTGACTGCTGCCTGGGATGTGAGCTGCTGGCATCTTCCCATTGTCATAACCATGTAATGAGACTGATGCTGGAAAATAAAACAGCTCAAGGCACGTTCCACAGCAGCCCCGTCCCGTTTGTGATTTGCACACAGCCCCTGGCTGGCATCACTACCTCTCCTGGAAGGAGCATGCTGCTCTCTGAACTTCTCTGGAGATCTGGGCTGCTGCTGATGATGGCATGTGCTGGCAGGCAGAAGGGTCCTGCCAGCCCTCAGCTCAGGAGAGTTGGCCTCTGCATGCTTCTTCATCCATTCACCCCACTCTAAAAACCTCACACCATCCTGCCCCACACTGCAATAACTTGGTGTTTGATGTCAATTTAATGTCATTACATCCTAATGTCTAATTACATCCCAATAACCTTACCATTTGTACTCTAGCTTGCACAACTTCTGTGGTTTCCCCCTCCAGCTGTGGGTTGTTCTGTTGATATGGCTCATAAAAAAGCTGTTGGCAATACAAAGTGATGTAGGCACTAGGAATGCCTATCTCTACCGTATATAAATGACTTCTGTAAAAATAGCTCTTATGTAGATGTTAAACTAAATGCTGATAGTTCTCACCTTTTATTTTTAATATTTGGTAGCTCACTGCAAGATGTTCCTATACAAATTGGGAGTTCCCTCACTTAAAATGTGGAATTAACTTTTTTCTGCTATAGAAATGGCATAAAAATATTATAAATACTTCATGTTTTCAATAATAAGACTAAAGAATTAGGAAAGAAGAGGAAAAATACTAAGAGCTCTTCCAGCTCCTGTTCCACCAATCCATCAGTGTATCCTTTGTTACATTTCCAGTGCTTTGTCCAAATTCCAGGAGAAGTAATTTCCATCAAAGATTTTTCCATAATCCAGAACTAATTATCAGATAAAATTTGGGTTTTACCTCTCTTTGTTTTCACCTTCTTTTCACTGTACTACTAGCTTTACTTCTAGAGTATCACTGACAAAGAAGTAATAATTTTCTTCCCAATTCCTCTCTCCACAAAAATCCATCATTGTGTTGCATTCTTAGTATTTCCTTAGGTGTTTATCTCTTTATGGTTTAGATATGAATACAAATTTTCCAGCTGTATTAAGGTATTCTGTGATGTTGTGCCACAAAAGAAAAAAAATCCATAAGGTTTACCATGAGGATGTTTATGGAATGCCTGAACAGCAGATTATATTGTGTATAGTTGATATGCATCTTCAGTTCTTTCTAGATGAGAACTTTTTATCTAGTTCTGAATGAGCCTTGATCAGCTATAAAAGTATTCTGAGTTTCTCACTGAGTTCCCAGGCAACCAGACTGCTTTTTGAAATCTCAATAGTTTCACTAATTCTTTGGAACAGGTCTCTTTCCTGTCTCCTGTTCACAGAACATAACAGAGTTCATGTCTACTGAGAATTTTATGTGCACACAGTTCCTTTTTCCATACGTGTTTTTTTAATGAAACAAGACATGGATTCTGAAGCTGGTGCTGTGAGAATTTTTGTTATATGAAAAGCCTCTTCATTAAAGATAATAATTAATTTTTATGACAACTTTCATTTTGCAAAGATATTTTTCCTGTTTCTTCTCAGAGTACTCTCTGTGTTATAGGTGTCAAATTGATTGACTTCTGGGTAATTATTTTTCATTTGTGCAGAATTAGTATTATTGATAACAACTCTGGAAGTTCGTCAGTCTGATAATACCACACAATACTACTACATCTTCTGTCAGACAAAACAGTATTCACATCATGAGGCCAGAGAGAAGGCCAGTCTTAGAACAATACAGATTTTTTTTTTTTAATAGATTGTTTCTTCAGTTCCTTATTTCACTTTATTTTCCAAAGGTGGAGGAGGTAACATAGAAACACAAATAACTGTGTTTTCCCCAGAGAGAAAATCCCTAAACTTGCTCCTTCAGAAAAGTCAGGTATAATGTCTAGGGTAGAAGTTAAAACTGACTCTATGTGATGACACTAAAGCACTTGAAACACCAAAAGTCTACCCCTAAGTAACCTCTTGAATAATATCTGAACAAACAGTGGTTATGTAAATTATTCTGTATAAAAGTACAAACAGGTAAATTATAATATGGCTACTTTAGATGTGTAGTCCAAGTGTCTGGTGGGCATTTTATTGCTGCTGTGTCTGGAAACCTTGAAAGAAAAAAAATTCAATCTACTGCTGAATATAAAGATCCTAACATCTCATTAAGGCTGTGAAATCACCTGCAATCAAACAACAAATCCTTTGGAAAGCTATTGTTCTTGGACACAATAAATTACTTTTTAAGAACCATTAAGTTTTCAAGTGAATTAAGACAAAAGGTTCAGTGAGTGAAATGAGAGCAGCTTACACTGATGTTTTATGGGATAATGATCATTCTTCAAGTGTGATAAAACATTTATGGAGTTGCTGTGAACTCCCCATAAGGTTACTAATATAGTTGATAGTTAAAGAAGCAGAAGACTAACAGGGAAACTAACCATTCTTCTAGAGAAAATATATTTTGCTGTCTGAGTTCCAGATACTTGGTAAATTATCTATGAAGCTATTGCTAATTATTTTATGGAGTTATCTATAGCTTTAACCAGGAAATTAATTGGTGCTCTAGCTGTATGTTGGTGTAATGTGAGACATCATTTTCCCCATTCCCATACACAGGACAGTGATTACAATTTCATACATATCTACATGCTTTCAAATGATAAAACAGTATTTTAATGCTTTAAAGTTTATATCAGATCCCAAGCAATGCTTCAGTGCCTTCACCTGCCTCCTCAAATGCAGGGCAGGCAGTGCCTGTGGAAACTGGCTGGAAGGAATTCCACCTCCTCCTTCAGAGACCATGTCATGGGTCCTTAGGGGAAGAACTGCATAGGGCTTTAATTGGTGAAAGGAAGATAAAACCAAAATGAAGTACTAGAAATCTCAGTTAAATTCCATTACTTTCACTGGAGAAACTCTCTCCCTTGTTCTGCTGCTGTTACTGAGACAGACTTGTCATTTAAGAAATTTATCTCATTTTGTCAGGTCTGCATTTTTCTATTTGCAATATTTTTGTTAATATATTCCTTACCAGTCCTACAGCATTTGCCTACACAACCATATCAGTGAGAAGGGTTTTCTCTACATTTTAACATGCAGCATTGTCCTGTGTATTTTCATTTAATAAACCCCCACACTCCTGATAAAGTAAAAATGCCACCAAAACAAATGAACAAAACCCCAGTTATACAAGACCACTCCAAACACATGGAAGCAAGACACCTAATAACAGAACACAAGGAACTGAACATTGATTTTTTGTAATTCACCAGCTGGCATATCAGCAGAAAGCAGAAACTTACTTTCTGAATGAATTATCCAATTTTCTTTCCCTTGTCCCAACCCCATTTCAGAATAGGTGTTTCAAAACTATTGATTTGCATATGCTTGAAGTACACTATTGGCTGAATAAATCCTACAACAGGACTAAACAAAACCACTCTTCTGGTAAACACTGCCTGGGCTATTTAGAATAGACACTGAGCAAGTGAAAGAGTCCTATATCAAAATTCAACTTAGATATTTTCTCTTAAACTGTGTAATCTTTAGTGATTGAAGTTGTACTGAATCAGTAAAATGCCTTTATTCCTGCCCAAAGGCTTTTTGGGACTACTGCCTAACAATCAGTTCCCAACCAGCCAATTGCTTTTTGATTTTTATTTTGCACATTAGAAAGTAGCCCATTAAAAGCTGATTCCTTGAGAAAAAAAAAGAGGAAATATAACACCTGCTTAGTAAATGGCATAAAATAGCTCTAAAGTACAGATGTATTTAAAGTGAGAACGTATGAACACAGATGTGCTTTTCTTTATGTGAATTGCTAATAATGTTTCTAAGACTTTTGGGAAACTTGCCTTTGTTGATCAGTTCATCAAAGAGTTAAAAGAACAAAATTGTGAGAGAGTTTTGCTTCACATCAATCATTTGCTTCAGAATTTGAAGATCACTCTTCCCTTTTAATCAGCACATGGAATATATTCTCTTTTCTTGGAGAGGGCAATTTGTTCATTACTAATTGAAGTAGACTAATTATAAATGATTAGCATTTGAAGAAGGCTTTTAACTGCTATATAAGACCAGTTCAGTGTGCATTTCTCTGCACTTCTCATGAGTGTAACTTAAAATACATGATTCAATAGAGGCCTCAGTATAAAATAGGATTAAATGTACTTAGAGGTCTTTAGCAGTCATTTCTGCTGGTCTTTAATCCTAAACCAAATGATGCTAAATATGCAGAATCACAAAAGACAGAAATCAGGTAATTCATTATAAACATTCTTGCTTTCTGTGACATACTTCTACTACTTTTCCAAGTACCATTTCACTGCAAATATTGTTTCACAAAGAGTGTTAAAAATACCTTAAGCTTTTAGTTCAAAATGGCAAACAACTCAAGAGGTAACACTGATCCTGCAAATCCAAAAGAGTCAGAGAAATTTACACTCAAAAGAATTGGACAGACTTTTTAGTTGCTTGGAATAGCAGCAATGGTATTGATAGGTGCATCAGTTTAGAATAAAGCCATCAAAATGAATTATTTACATACATACATATGTCTAGAAGAGAAATAGGTTTGTTAGCTCCTCACTCCTCTCCTTGCTCTCTGGTTATCACAATAGATGCTGCATTGCTCTCCATGGCTTTCAACCTGTGAACATGAACGTGACTCCTGCTTTTAGAACAACTCACATTTGCAAAGCTAGGGCAGGGAGAAAGGCAAAAAGAAGAAGTGAAGTGACTTTTTGCTAGAAGCCCTTCTGGGAATCCAGTTTTTCTCTTGGTGAAAAGATTCTTCACTTGACTTCTCTGCAACTTGTGTCAGTTTTCCAGACTGGATCTTCTTTATGAAGGCCTCTATCACCACAACAATTCTTTATAATTCTCCCTCTCCTTCCCATGAGACGTTTTAGGACCAGCTTTGAACATGAACAAGGACCAGCCTTGAGCATGAACCAGGAGCTGCAACCAGGTGTCCCCCCTATGAGAACACTCCTACACAGCATTATAAATGTGGGAGTTTGCATCAATGCATGAATGAACGTCCCTGCCAAGCTGATCCAAGAGTAAAATGAAATACCAGCTGCTAAAAAGTGCAGTGCACAAGCACAGTCAAGGTATCCTGTACTCACAGACCTTAACAAGACACACTCAGGTTTTCTGAGGCTTCATAATAAGGGGGATTTTTTCATGAATGGGGTGGAGAATGATGGGGATATTTTTTACTTTGTCACCTGAGAGGTGGAGTAGTTAAAATATGGAGACTGAGCCGAGAAGTCGTTTGGAGTTCCTGCTGCTGAATTACTGGAAATTGCTGAATGGGGGATTGGATGGGGCCATGATGTTCTTGGCATGAGGAATAAACACAAGGAGATTGTGTTTCATACAAAAAAGTGACACAGTAGTACAAGAATGAAAAGAGAGGGGTGACATGGATACAACTTTGTAGTAGAAGACCAGTCTTTGCAGCAGCACTTTTAATAAATGGGGGGGGGGACCAAATTTGTTTTGTCTTTATAAACAAACATGGCAGTGAAATGCTGGCCAGTCAGATTAAAAAATGGTGCAAGTTAATATCAAGATGCCTGTTTTAATTTTGTAGAATTTAAAAGGTTGATAGCTGGTCACTCATAAAAAATGTCAGAGAGACAAGGGGGCAATGGGTCTGGGATGCTGAGGTAGAGCTGTTAGTTGCATTTAAAAAGTAGCTAAATTTAAATTTGCAGGTAAGGGTAGCCTGCGATAAATTTAAAGGCAAGAGTGAAGGAGACAAAATAATATGTATTTTGAATTTCCCACCAAGAGCCACAATAAAATCTAGAGAGAGCTGTAGAATAAAGACAGCAGGAGAAAATTATCATAGTGCAGAGTCAGAGAAGCCAAAAGGGGACTGATTTCAAGAGTTACTTAGCTGGATTGAAGGGAGCTGGCAGTTCAAGGCAGGACACAGAGTGCTATTTCTGAGTGTAAAGAGATTGAATAGAGAGGAGAAATGGTAGTTAAAGAGGCTGGGGGGGTGGGACAAGTGTGTTTGTGCTGCGACGTGAGAGGATGGGAAAGTAAGGCAAAGATTAAAAGACAAAATAAAATGAGAGACTAGCAAAACTGAAGTTACTGCTTCAGTTTTGCAATAGGTAAGTAGCAGGGAGTAAAGACAAAAGATTGTGATGAAAGCAAATGGAGAGGACTGAAAAAAGTTCTAAAAATGTGTCACAGATGTTTCTTGAATCACCAGACGGTGATCACTCTGCCTACTGAGGATGATGAAAGCAGGCAGGTCCAGATATTGCAGGACAGACTGCAGCATTCTGATTCTGTAGTGCTCTGATCCAGGCTGCCTTGTTTTCTGGCTGAGGCATCTCAGAGGGAAGCTGGGGGCTGGATTCCTTGCAGTTAGGCTGAGGTGGATCTGAACACACATGTTTCTGCATGAGGCTGTTACCCAAGATGAGTGTCAGCTAAACCACTGAGAGACTTTTGAAGAGGCAGTGGGTTAAACCTGGGGGTCAGGCATGCCATGAGTGGGTGTGTGAACATGCTCTGAGTTCTAAAATGAGAGTCTAAAAACCTAAACATTATCCTGTCGTTTTTTTCTTATTCTGCTGGCATTGAAACAGGGTGAAATTGAGACAAGTAAATACAGAAATAAAGTTTCAAATCAAAATCAGCTAGACAAGTGTTTGCAAAGCCGTATTATTAAAGTGACAATGAACAGAAAGTTCTTGGACCACAGAGCTGAAGTCAGATATATAAAGTCATATCTATTTCAGAAGTCTGAGTCCTATTAAAAATGGTTTTTAGGCTTTTCATCACTTCTTCAGAACTGATCTGCCATTTTTGTGTGCTCTTATTAAAGTTTAGTAACTGCAGGGATGCTGATGTTGCAAACAAGAAGATATCTGGGAATGTCTTGTCGCAGACATCTTTTATGAAAACTCCTTTCCTTAGGATTTTTCCTCCTGAGAAGCTGAGAGGCCTCAGGAACAAAATGTAAACATTGATTATCTGCTGCTGTGGAATGCAACAGGTGATGGATCTGTGATTGGCCCATGTTGGATGTTTGTAATTAATGGCCAATCACAGCCCAGCTGGCTCAGACAGAGAGCTGAGCCACAAACCTTTGTTATCATTCCTTGCTATTCTATTCTTAGCTAGCCTTCTGATGAAATCCTTTCTTCTATTCTTTTAGTATAGTTTTACTATAATATATCATAGAATAATAAATCAAGCCTTCTGAAACATGGAGTCAGGTCCTCATCTCTTCCCTCAACCTATGACCCCTGTGAACACGGTCACAGTCCTTCTTTTCCCTGTCTCCCTTGTAGAAAAGTACCCAGCACAGCATACCAAGAGTAATGAGATTTCTGTATCATTATAAAGATAGAAGTACATTTTAGCTCTGTTATCGACCAATGTTGCCATCTTTTGCACAGGTACTCTCTGCACAAACTAAAACCAACTGTTGGAAAATCTGTTATAAAGCCTCTCCTTTAAATATAACCCTGGAGAAGACAACTGAAGGTAGTATTGCAAACTGAACTACATGTGGCTTTCACAGCTTATACTGCAAGTACCCTAACAAAGTCATCAAACCAAAACACAACCACTAAGTATTTAAATATCCTTACTATCATTCAAAACTAAATAGCCTGTAATTTTTCTTTTTTTTTTTTTTTTCATATGCCAGGGGATTCTTTCAAATGTATTTACCATAGTAATTTTTTCTCCATTATCTCCTAAATTTTTGCAAATTTGAGCTCAGAAATACTTACCTATATAAAAATTCCTGATATTCCTCCTTTTTTTTAGTTTCTCTGTTCTACTTTTCTATCTCATATCAGAAGCAAAGTATATTTGCAGATTTCTCTTTTTCCTCTCCAGCTTTTCTCCACCTGCAGGCCTTTGATTTGAAATTGTAAGGCACTTAAATCTTCTGCCAGCATTCTTATAAACAGATTCAACTTGTCCTTTTGTCGATGCTTCAGCATGTAGCCAATTTCCTCTCTTTTCTTGCAGTTTAGAAGACCTCAGATAATTCTGCCTCTGTTCTCTCACAAATATATGAAATTCTAAGTAGTCATCTAACTTCACATTCATGAGGCAATTTCATTGCCACCAAATTGCAGACTTGGCAAAACATTGTCCATCTGCCTTTGAAATGATTTAAGAAAGGATTGAATTTCAGAGATGCTGGTACAGACAATCTAATCTGCTACATGTCTGCTTGTACTTTTACAGAATAGCCTTGTTCTTTTGCATATCCCAGCATGGAATGCTTAAACTGTTGTTGAGCTTAGTTAAAGTTTCCATTCAATTCACCAGTGCTTCACATTTTATTTGATAAAAGACAAGGTCAGTGGGATTCACAGAATTTGGCCTAAAACTGCTGATTGCAGGAAACAATGCAGTTCTGAATAGATCTTTAGAAAGGACTGATCTGATGTCAGTATGCACTCTCATGTGGCTTGGCTGCGATTTTGGGCTGCTGAAGTAGAAGTGGTGAATGCTTTTACTTGTGTTCCAAGCTCTTAGTTAATGCCTTTGCTGATAGGTTATCTGGGAATGGTGTAATATATTAATCCCTCAGGTTTATTTATGTAACCCCTTCCAAAGATTTAAGCAGCTGCTGCCTCAGATTCTTCGGTCTGAAGCCAGTCAGATCATCTGGAATCCAGGTTTTTTTTCCCCTTTTCATCTTCATTTTAGAACTTCCAGTCTGCAGGCTGTAAGCATCCACAAAGGAATGTGAGCAGCTGTGGTTACAGACATGTCTGCTGAGCAGCAATGTGTGTTCACAGTGGCCTGATGTGTGGAATTCTTTTTTAAAAAAAGCATTTATCCTGTCTCTTGAACAATGTAGAACAAGCAAAAATTCTGATTTGGTGTCCTTTCTCAGTGGTCACTGTCGCTCAAACAGTGGTAGTCCAAATACTTCACTGTTAACTTCCAAGCACACTAAATCTGCTGCAGTCAGGAAAGATATTAAATACTAAAAAAAGAAACATACTGACTAAGTTGCTGGCTCTCAGGCTGAACAGGCTCATACATCTTTTACCCTCAATAGCTTGTAGACTCTGATGTAAGAGAGGAAGAGTGGCCATGTACTCGGAGAGAAGGCATTTTCATTATGTCAAAAATAAGTGGCTGAAACCTGAAGTGTGGCTAGTGCTGAGTGTACTTCCTTGGCAGGAGCTGGTGGCATTCTGAATAGCAAAGCCTTTGAGATGTTTCAGTAGTCCTGTATTATTTATTTTGATCACATAAATGTTTATTATCTGTCTCTAAAAATAGATGAAGAGAATTTGAGAATGTTGCAATGTGAATAAACGGCGAGTCGATGAAAACTCCTTTGGCAATGTATCTAAGCCACAATCAACCACTCACAATTTTTGTTATATAAAGACTTTGGGGAGCAGGGGGGAGTTAATGTCTGTAGGCTTATTGTCTCTGTGTACATTTGCTATGACCCTTTTGTTAGTGAAATTACTCAGGAAGGAGATAGGAATCAATGCAGCACTGCAGGCAGTGTAAACGAACTTGTGCATGTTTCAAATATAGTTGTTAAGACCTTATCTTGTCATGCTTGCCCAAATGATAACAAATCCCAAATACATTCTTACCATGGAGCTGCTCTAAACCAGACTGCAGACATGGATATTTTAAGCAATAATCCAGAAATTTGTAGCAACAAACTTTGCTTTCTCTTTTTGCCAACCTAACTGCTGCTGCAAGCTGAACTCAAAGATGCTGATGTGCGTAACTGTAGTGATAGGTTTATGGTAAGTATTTGAAGCTGAATTTTCCTTTTTTTTTTTTCCTTTTTGAGTCTTATGACCTATATTTCAGTTAGTTGTGGACAAGCCTTAAGAGTGGTTATGAGCAATTCTTGTGATTTTTCATCTATTCTGAAATCTTATTCCTCAGTTTTTGTCCTGTGCAGTAGGATAACACCTATAAAAACATATTTTAGTGGTTTTAAAATGGTTTTCTATATGCTACTAAATGTTTGAATTGTGATCCCTTATTGAATTGTGCCCTTTATTTGATATGCTGTCAAATGCTATTTCAAATTTCTTTCCAGTACTTCATCAGACTGATGCTTCTTTTGTCTCTTCCATCATCTCTTCCACCATTACAACATAGCAGTAAGAGTAACGAAGTCCATCTTAATAATCTGTTTAAAACACTTCATAGGTTAAAAAACATCTTTTTTCCAAGATAGAACCAATGTTGTGGAAATAAATTAGACATTTAGCGCCATTGAAAAATACATGTTTTAAAAATCTTTAACATTTTGGTTTTCCCAGAAAAGTTAAAAAAAAAAAAAAAAAGGAAAAAACCCCAAAACGTGTGTGTTTAGGAGAATAGTAGCCCTGAGGTTATTCTCTCCTATCTGTTAAAATCCATTCCTAGCAGACATAACAAGAGCTCAACTTCATGGCAAAATTGATTTGAAGTGCATCTTCACTCTTGACTTTCTCTGCGGTGGCTCATTTCCCTTTTCCGTGCTCCTTTGCAATGGCATTCTTCCAAGCTGTGAGACTGAGAAGTACAAGCCCAACACTGATTTCAGCAGGGAACTGCAGAGACATTTGCCCTTTATTGTAGATGCAGAACATAAATTGAATCCAGGGAGAGCAGCATCCTGAAATTACCCTAGGAATAATTTTTCTAGAGCAGACATTTAGATGATGAACATTGTTCCCTTTTGCTAAGCTTTTTTAATATCATAGAAAGTCAAGCATTTTCCTACTGTAAATATTGTATATCCCTTTTTTAAACATGATTTTTACACAAACCCTTTTGGGTGGCAATACAAATGCAAAATACTTAAGATCCAAATTAATTCAGAAGCAGAAGATCCAATTTGGAACTTTGCACAATAAATAACTGCTGAGTGTGGATTTTGATGGAGCATAAGTTATCAGATAAAACTGCAGGTCATGGTGTATTTAAGGCCACTACTTCTAATACTGAATTTTATTGTAAAATCAATTAATTGATCAATTAATTATAGTCAGTCATTTATCATCCTAATGCAGACACTTTTTCTCCCTCAAAGTCAGAGTACTCTACCTTCATAGGAGTCATGCTTTTCAGATCACTTTTTATTTTATTGGATTAGTTTGGAAGGAGAGAAGGCAGACAAAAACAATCACTTTGTTTCCTCTATGAAGGCAAAAATCACAGGCAAAACGTTCATCTGCAGGGAAAGAGATACTACCAACCTTAAACTAGAATCCTGAGTTTCTTGTAGTCCTTGTCAAATTGAATGTAGGGATTGTATTCAGAAATAGTTTATGGGACTTTTCACAGGAGTTAAGAGTCCATACAGTGTTGCCAGAATGTGTTTCTAGTAGCAGTCAAAAATTCCTCTTATCTTGCAGCAGTTAAGAAGGAGGTTCCTGTTTGATTAGGGTGCTGCCAAGGGACACACGTATCCAATGGCATTTCAGCAGCATGGCATCAAACATGGCAGTAACCATTCTAAAAACCAATCACCAGGTCAAAAATCTACTAGTTGTCTTTGTTCCCTTGGACAAGGGAAGGTTCAGAATGGAATCCAGAGAACCCATTATCTCCATTTAATAGGAAATGCTGATGGTAAGAATATGTATGAACAACTTCAGATGGTGTTTCCCATCCTTACCAGACTCTCCTTTTCTGCAGTTACTCATTTTTCTTATGTCTGTCACAATGAGGCACAGCCAGAAGGGTGGGATCAGGGGAGATTGAAATCTACACTCTCTGTGTGCCTGCTGTCTTTGTCCAGTGGATTTTCTACTATTACTTCTACTTTTGAATTTCTTCTCTTTTGAATAGTGAAATTAAATATTCAAGGGGCCAGAAAGAAAAAAGAGGAGAAATATCTGTGATGAGTGCCACCAATCATTCACATGCTGATAGTTGGATCTAGCATCAAACAATTCTTAGCTAGGGTTTGTTTATGGACCTTCAAATATCTTTTTTTGATGTATCCTTCTATCACAGTTTAGAATTCATCATTTACCTGTCTGTAATCAAACTTCCTGTGATACCTGGAGGTGTATATACACTGACTATATATAAAAGTTTTGTATATAAGTTTTTTAATTACACACCCCTCATTTTTGATTAATCTACTTTAATTATAAATCTTCATTTTCCTGCTGTATGTTTTACTCATCATTTTTTTTCACCGTGCGATTCATATATTTCAGTTCTTTCTTTCATATAAATTTAATTTATCCTTGTGAATTCCAAAAAATAAACTAGTGTGAAAAATTTATTAAATGTTAATGCTCCTTTAGAAATTATTTTTAGCGGCTGTCTAGTCTGCACTGAAGTAATGCAGATCATAAATTCGATACAATTTTCTGCAAACACAATAAAAAGGCAAAAGAACAGAAATTCACAGGTTGAGTTTTGCAATTCTAAGAGAAGGCCATCATCATGAAAGTCCTTTCATTCCTAGTGAGATTACATGATTAGAATCACAAAAGAAAACATGCTTTGTACAAATTTAAATAATAACTAACCATGGGACAAGTTGTGATCTTGTTCTATAGTAACAGTAACTCTGATGGAGGGGAATCATTTGCTGCTGAGGGAATGAAAAGAACTCCATACCTCTGTCTGTAACTTGCAATCTCATTGTGTGGCTTACATTTGACTTTTTTTTGCCATGCTTTTCCTGTCTCTCAAGAAGCAATGAGAAACTCAGTAAACTGTGGAAAAGTTCCATTAGATAACATCTGTTTTCTGGTGCTTCCTTTTTCATTTTTTTACCTTTGAATAAGATCACCTAGCTTTTCTCCAGAATGTTTAGCAACACTGGTTGAGAAACAGATTCATAGCGTCAGTGGGTCACTAGTACATTTTTGTCAGTGGTCTGTATTTCTCCTTCAAGGTGTTCCTGTTTTCACACTTGGAAATCCAGCATGAGTTCATTGAGACTGAACTTTAAAATGGAAATAGATAATGATTACATCATTCAGTTTTTCTCTTGTGTCGGGGAAAAATAGGTAAAATATCCTTAAACCTTTATCTCTTTCTGTGTTGTGTATTGTAAAGAAGTCAGCATAGCAGATTTAACCAGGAAGATCCTAAAGGAAGTTTGAGTGAAATCCTTTTTTCACGTCCAAAGTACATTTGTAGTCTGATAATTTGAAAAGCTCCATTATTATGTTGGCATTCAATGTTGTTAATAACATTTTCCAAAGGAGAGCTGGTTATTTTATTCAACTCCCAAATTTTTTAAACAGAAAATGAAGTCTCATGAAAATGCTGAATATATTCTAAATAAATAATTGAAATTTGCATATCATAGGGAAGTGCCTGCCATAGAGAGGTTGATTATAGTGAGATTTATTACACAGGGAAAACATTTTTATATGCTGATTCAATTAACTTTGAAAACTTGCAGTAGTGTGCTAGTATTGCTTATAGCCAATATTTGCTTCCAAGGCAGCAAATTTATTGACTGTGTTCAGTATAAGCCCCAGGGGTGGAATCATAGAATGGTTTGGGTTGGAAGGGACCTTAAACATCACCCAGTTCCAGCCCCTCTGCCATGGACAGGGACATTTTTCACTAGATCATGTTGCTCAAAGATCCATCCAACCTGGCCTTGAACATTTCCAGGGATGGGTCATCCGCAGCTTCTCCAGGCAGCATGTTGTGATATTCACATTTTTGAACATGATTTCTTTGTCTAGGGTTTTTTCTCTTGGGAAGCAGAAAGGCAACAAGAGACATCAGAAAAAAAGAAAACAATTTTTATTTCATTTGCTTGTGTTGTTTTCATGTGGAATGTGTTTGGAAATTGTTTATCCACAGGTGATTGCTTGATTGGACTCTGGTGTGAGATGTCTTAACTCATTGGCCAATTGGGGCCAAGCTATGTTGGGATTCTGGAAAGAGTCAGGAGTTTTTATTATTATCTTTTTAACATTCAGTAAGTTTTTTTTTTTTGTATTCTTTAGTATAGTATAGTATGGTATTCTTTAACATAATATAGTATAATAAAGTAATAAATTAGCCTTCTGATAAGATTGAGTCAGATGCATCATTCTTTCCCCTCATTGGGGTTGTCTGCATTTACAATAACATGTGCCAGGGCCTCACCATCCTCACAGTAAAGAATTTCTTCCTCAAGTGTGATCTAAACCTACTTTCTTTCAGTTTGAAGCCATTCCCCCTTGTCCTGTCACTCCAGGCCCTTGTAAATAGCCCCTCTCCAGCTCTCTTGTAAGTTCCCTCAAGTAGTTGGAAGGCCACAAATAGACCTTAGTTTTCTTGTAATAAGGGTTGTACCCTTATTAAAAGGGTTAGTTTTCTTGCAATAAGGGTTGTACCATCAAGTCTTCCAGTTTCAGCTCTTTTAGGGCTTGACCCAGAAGTTTTTCAAAGTTTTGGCCGTTGAATTTAGTCAAAGTGTACTGAAAATTGCTTTGGAATTTCATGGAGTTTTTCAGACCTCAATTAAATATTTTCAAATAGCATATTACTGCAGCCAGAGTTATTCATTAATGCCAGATCCAGCACCCTTTGAAATAAATGCATTTTTAAGGCTCTGAACTTCAGACCATATACGCAAAGACAAGGAGGTATGTAAATGGAATGTGATTTCCTGTCCAAGATGAATACATGCTTCTGATCATGTCTGTATGAAATATTTAGATCCTGGTTTAAAGCACTTCAGTGCTATTTTAACATTAAGCATATGAGTTGTCATTCAGGCTGTTTGGGCTTAGAATCAGCCATGAGGCTGAGAACGTGAAAATCAAGAAAGTTCTCAAATAGTACTTTAGACTTTTCTCCTGGTTAAGAAATATTATCAAATAAATTTTCCTGTCTGATTTTCAAATTCTGAACTCATGGTTTGTTAGGTCCTCACTATGCTCTCATTCAGAATGATTCCCTGAGAATAATAATACCCTATAAAGTGGCCTATTATTATAAATGAATAAAGCACAACCTCTTAAGCAAGAGGAAAAGAATGCGTGAAGTGCAGATCTCAGTCAATCTCTTTCAAATATGGGGACTTTTCATGAAAATTATGGCACTTCAAAAATTCTTTTTCCTTAATTTCTGCTAAAATTACTTGACTTATGTCATAGAATCATTTCTTCTAACTACTTAAGGGTATCTATTTTAAATGTTAATAACTTTATATTTGAAACTTTACAGGATTGCTCATAGGTAATTCTACAATATCTTAAAAGAGAACTTGGGGCTCCAAGCAACAAATAGAATAAGACACTTAAATTAGCAAGTGATCTGTTAGTCAGATTAACAATTAGTGTAGTGAAAAAATACCATAGGCAATCTTCATTAATGTGTTGCAGTAGAAACAGCTATTTCAAAAATTTCTCAGTCATTAAAACTCCTTAAATAAAAGTGCATAAAAGTATGTAAAGTTATACAGAACCAGAAAAGAGAAAGATAAGGGAGGAAGAAAAACTGAATAAAACTGAATTATTTGTACCTTGAACTGGATGAAAAAGAAAAAGAAAAAGTAATAGATTAATTTTTTTTTTTTTCATTTTTCCACAGCAAAAGACATACAGGTAGTCTTGATCAACTCTGGCACAGGATAACAGATGGGAAGGAGCAAGTTTGAATTAAAAATATAACCCAGTAGTTATTTAAATTTTAGTGCAGAGGCAAGAGTGGCTACTAGAGAAACCTCCTGGGTAACAACACACTAAAAACTTTGTCTGCCTGTATGGGTTGGATAATATTTAATTCAATCTTAAAAAACTCTGTCCCTTATGCATTATATAGCTGACTATGCCAAGTATGCAGCTTTAAAAAGATCATCCATCAATTTAAGGTTATAAGCTTTGGTAAATTTCCAATTAAAAAAATTGCTAAAGTAGGAAGCAAAATTGCTTATTTTGAATGAAATAGGACATTGATTAAATCCAGTGACAACATATCTCCTGGCAAACAAAAAAGGCCATCCAGGCCTAATGGTGATGCTTACTATTTTATAATTATTTGAGCTTTCTACTTTTCCCTTGATCATTATGGAATAATGGTCCCAGACTCTGAAGGGAGAGGGAAAACTGTGTGTTCAAATTCTTTTCCTTTGAAAGCATTCTGTAGAAATATCACTTGTGAAAAGAATTCAGCTTTTCTCTTTATCTACTATGGCTTTATTCTCCCTATTTTTACTTCCTATTTAAAATCCACTGTTTATGCATTTTCCTCTTCTGGAAGGTGCAGAAAGCTCAAATTCTCTCTTTCCTGTGACTCTAAGCTTTGCACCTTTTGCCTTTCCTCATATATATTTTTAGCCAAGTGATAATCTTGGTTGCCACCAACTCAGTTTTACCAATATAAAAAGAGAAAATATTTCATATGAAAACTTCCCAATGTGGAAAATTCTCTACCACAACAGTGCAGCCTGCCCCACCAAACAAACAAATGCTATCTAACAAAATAGGAGCTGGTGTAAAACTAATAGTTTTGAAAGATGTGCTACAACCAGATCATCTTTTTTTAATGTTGTTTTTGCAGGGTTTGATAAAGAATGTTTTCTCATGGAGGACATGGGGAATTTGTATTACTGCACTGATTTTGTTTAGTTGAAAGAAGTGGTTTGTTTTCATAGTTTGGGAGTGCTTGTGCAGATTTCCTTCCTACAAAGTAAAGGAAGCCCTGTTGGCTTTTGCTGCAGGGAAAAACAAAGCCTTTATGACCTGCTATGGAAAACATTTCAGTTCCTTAAGATGAGGCGAGACAAGAGAAGGTTGTACAGCAGTAAATCAGCTTGCACTGAATCTCCTTCATCATTAGATTGTGTTAGGTTAGTTATGTCCCTCTTCTTGGTGAAATCCCAAGGCTCTGCTTAGTCTTTTGTGGCATTGGAATTCCTTGTGATCTATTATCAGATTATCCTTGAACAAGTACTGTATCTTTCACTCCCAGAAATAAGCAATCTGCTCTGTAGCACTCACCATTACATGGAGTCATTTATTACTGCAGAACTTTGTCATTCGATTATGCTTTTGTACAGAGCACATGGCCAAAAATCTCAATCACAGGTGTCTAAAGTTGGTTAAAGAAGTTGTTGCTGTTCCAAACTTCAGAGATGCTGATCTGGTCCATGGCAGAGAGGATCCTACTGCAGTCATTTGCTGACTTCTGACCCTTTTGCTCTCTCTTTTTGTCAGAATGTGAACATTTTCCTATGGCATGTGAAATACTTTTCCTTCTTTTGTACATTATTTTTCTCAGCACCCAGTGAACTGATAAAAGTGAAAAATATCTAGCTAAAGCTTTAACTATTTCATCCTACTTTTTATGTTCAATACTTTGCTGTATGCCTCATTTCAACTTATTTTTTGCCATGTTTTCATGAGGAAAAGCTGATTATAGGTAACCTAACTAACAGTAAGAGATTGTGGCATAGAAGAAACCTGTCAAATTCATAAACTAGCTGTTTTAATGAGATATATTTTGTTATGCTGTGTAGAAAGGGATTTAAATAGCAGATAATTCTGTTCCCCAAACAGGTTATCTTTAGTTTAGACTTAACTGCTTCTGGTAATTCCTCCCAAGGCAGGAATTCCTTGTGTTTCTGTGTGTAGATAAATCAACGTGCTGACATAGCACAATATCAGCAAGGGTACTTGTGTAGCCCAGACAGGTCTGGCTCTTGTTGAACCTTGTGAAATCCACTCGCTATGAACTATTTGCTCTTGCACTTAGCCCATTCCTTTCTTAACCCACAGACAATATCAGAGAATATCATAAAGAAATGGGAGGATGATGTAGAAAAGGTAATTGCCTCTGGTCTTTTCATTCCAAGAGGCAGAAGAAGGAGCTTTTGCAATGGAAGTTTAGTTTGGAGAATGTAGAGGGCCTGGAAGGAGAGAACAAACCCTCAGAATGGCACTGCTGAGGAAGGAAGCTTTGTATTTGGTCAACTTTTGCTAATTCCTTATTCAAGTCACTCCAGAATTTATTGTACACCCTTGCCCTTCCTTGCTGGCTCTGCTATGAGGTCAGTTGTTGGCTAATACATGTAAGAGGCTCTTAAGCACAGCACAGTGGAGACAAATTGCCTCAGATCACCAGGAAAAATGGTGCACAATCAGGATGTGTATTAAAAAAAAAAGATTTTTTTTCTTTCTTCCTATTTCAGCTATTTGAACCTATTTCCTCTTTAAACCATGATTCATTTGTATTTCCACTGGAAGCAATAGGCATCCAGATGAAATGTTGATCTTTCAGGGCAGCTATCAGCTCAAGAGTATTATTAAGTCTTTTCTGTGCAACATGGTACTATAAATATAACTAACATGGCCTGATTTTCACAGAATCAGAGAATATGCTGAGTTGGAAGGGACCCACAAGGATTATCGAGTCCAGCTCCTGCCCCTGCCGAGGATCATCCCCAAGGATCACACCATGTGCCAAAGAGTGTTGTTCAAACACTTTGTTAACTCTGTCAGGCTTGGTGCTGTGACCTCTTCCCTGGGGAGCCCACTCCAGCACCTGACCACCCTCTGGATGAAGAATCTTTTCTTGATATCCAACCTAAACCTCCCAAGACACAACTTCAGGCCATCCCTTGGGTCCTGTCACTGGTCACCACAGAGAGCAGATCAGTGTCTGCCCCTCCTCTTCATGTCACAAGGAAGTTGTAACTGTGGTGAGGTCTCCTCTCAGCCTCCTCCAGGACAGACCAAGTGGCCTCATCTGCTCCTCATATGTTTTCCCCTCAAGCCCCTTCATCATCTTTGATGCTCTCTTTTCAATGCTTGCTCTTAGCTTAATATATTTCTTGTATTGTGGTGACCAAAACTGGTCAATATGGCATTTATATGCCATATATATGCCATTTTCTGTCCCTGCAGGCCTCCAGCTCGGTAATAGATAGCATTGACTCCATGATTCACAGAAGGCTGATCAATCCCTTTGTTATATATATATATATATATATATATATATATATATATATATATATATATATATATATATAAAATATAAATATATAAATATATATACAAAATATACATATACAAAATATATATTATATTTTTATAAAAATATAAAATAATATTAAAATTAAAATTTTAAATATATTGTAAAATAACATTTTAAATTTATTAAAATTTAGAAAAAAAAATATATAGTTATTAAGAAACCCATTGCTTTTATAGACATTTACAATACACCCGACCTAATTGGTCCTCCAATCCAAACATCATCCCCATTGGCTAATTAAGAAACTACCCTTTGGTAAACAAATCTCCATAACACATTCCACATGTTCACAGCAACAGGTGCAGCAAGGGAAGATAAGAATTTTTTCTCATTTTTTGCTTTGATCTTCTCACAGCCTTTTCCAGAACGGCTAGGGAAAGTTGTTCTGCTCTCTGTGGCCAGAGAGCTGCTGCCAAAATATTCCTATCTTATATGCCATACATATGGCGTGTTCCTATCTTATAAAACTCACATTATTCCTATTTGTCACTGTCTTGTGTAAAGCATTCAAATTGTGTGTCGTTGCTTTCCTTTTGTGCTGAGAAAACGTAATTCCACCAATCATCTGACTCACTCAGCAGTTACTAGCCTTGGTATTTCTGCACTGCTGCTGCAATAGTTGTGCCTGCTTCTCTTAAGTCTTAGACTACTCTTAGAGGATGCTATTTGAAGAGATTAATTTTGGTAAACAAGCACTGGTTAGTCTTTTCAGTGCAGAAGGGAAAAGTCACCAGAAGTATTGAGGAGTTCAGATTTTCATCACTGTACTGGGAATAGGGCCCTGCAATTGCTTCCCAAGGATCCTGTTTGAATCTGGCAGGGAAAGACCATCCTTAGAGAGGGGCAATGAAGGTGTGACAGCACCTTGGGCAAGCTACCAAGTGCACGCAAAGTTCAAATAGTGGATGAGAGAAGAGAGCAGGAATTGAAAGAAAGGAGAGAAATGCCAGCATGATGCTGACGTTTTCATTAAGAAAATCACTGAATAGATGAAACAAGTCTGACATTTACTTATATGGTGGTGGAAATCACTACACTGTGTGTGCTGCATGTTTTCCTGTTCAGTCAGCATATTGTACAGCTGTGATAAAGGGGGCTGTAATCATTTTGCAATAACGGTGATACAAAATTGTTCATTGACTCAGCTTTTCCTCCATTAGGTGAAATATATTGTAACTGGCCATATAAGTCAATTTCTTTCACTATGCCTCCACACGTATGGCTGTAATCATTGTTTTAAAATGATTTCTCAGATGGTGCTGCTTTCTACATAAATCACCTACCTTTCCTCTATCTTCATTTAAACATGTGTGTTCACTAAATTGCTGTAACTGGGCAGCATACATTGTAAAATTTCATTCTAGTTATACAACTAGAAAATTTCACTCCAGGGCTGCTTAGTGAGAGGAGAAATTCATTAGGCCTGAGGTGACAGATAAATCCACCATGGACTGTAGTGGGGACCATTTCTGCATCCACCAGCTTAAAATGCACATGGAAGAGTTAAGTCTCCATTGGACTCATGCAAATTACATCACTTTGGTAATATAGGGAGGTCATGAAAGGGTAAAAGCCTTTAGAAATACTCCTTACTTGAGAGGTGTTCTGGGGTTACAGGCAGGTTCAGAATGGTCCATTATCTGGCTCTTCTGGACAGGTGGAAGCCAGAAGACTAAGCTTTCTCTAATTGATGGAAGAAGTTCAACAGGCTCCCAGGCAATGTGAAAATACCAGAAATGCGAAGGTGATTCTGAAAGTTTGGTGGTAAATTTCCCCCCTGGAAACTCAATAACAGAATTCATGCTTTGACTTTGAGTGTGGCAGAGTGGGAGGCCAGATTTAATGATGGATGCTTAATCTTCTTGGAAGATGCTTGTAGCATTGAGCCAAAATCCCTTGGGGTATGACACATGGCCTGTTCATTTCAATTTCGTGTCCTTTAATTTTAACTTTTGCTCCTTCTGCTGTTTCTTTGTCTGCATTGGAAGTTTCATTTGCCCAAAGAATGGTATTAAAATTAGTGTTTACATGGTCTTCCCACATTATCTTGGCAAGCCTTGCACCCTAAAATATCTTTGTATGTCACATGCTATGCCCATGGCACAAAATATAGACTCAGCATCCTGTTTAAAAAATAACCTTCTGGCAGATTGTGCCAGGATTGTTGTTTTGCATGTTTTGAACAGGAAAAACAGCCCCCTTTTTTGGGATGTGTAACAAAAGAGCAAAAGGGGCCAAAGGCACTCAAGCCAAACATTGAACAGTGTGGGCTGCAGTACACCTTGGACAGAGTTAATCCTTTATTGATGAAATCAAACCCAAAGGAAATCCAGATGCAATTGAGCTGTACCAGGTGTTCTGATGCTAGAGAACATTTTTTGTAGTGTAAATGTAGTATAAATGTAACCTTTATTTTCTTATAAGTGTTTCCAAGCAAGACCGAGGTCATCAGAAAAGATCTGTTCGGGGTCTGACGATAAATAGAGGAATTTGAGTTCTAGACAGAAAACTTTTTCTGAGGCAGAGGCATTTCTTTTCATGTGATGTTGCCTTTCATGGCATCAAGTTAGTTAGCCTCCAAGAAAAAATAACAGGGTATAGCAAAGGATGTGGACTTATTTTATAAATGATAAAATGACTGAAGAATATGAGAGAAAAGTTCCATATTTCCATCCTGATCCTTCAGATTAAATTTAAGTCCATACTGATAATTTATTGAATCTGATATTTCTCATTGAAGAATCAGAGCATGAAGAAATGAATCATTGCATTCCTCTCAGTAGGGTGGGTTTTACAGGTACCACATATGGAGTACTTACAAATATTCTTTTCCATGAGCCACAAAATTTAGTTTAGCAGGGATTTCTAACTTACTGCACTGTAGTCCTGTGGGCAGAGCCCACTCCATACGTACTGGACTGTAATCCTTGTAGTTAGGAAAGAAATAGCATCATTAATCCAAAGACAGTGTCAGTAGGATAAAAAGGAGATCTCAGGAAAGAAAGCTGGTGTGTTCTTTTTTAGTTTTTTTCCCTGGGTGAATACAACAGTAGTACATTGATAATAATCAAATTAACTGTTTCCTAAGAAACTATATTTGGAAACAAATGTGTTTTCTGTATTTGTGGAAGCAATAAGCCAAAACTAAATGATGCACTGAGGTAAAAGACATATTCTAGGATATAGCTCTACCAGTCTTACTGCTTCAGAAAACAGGGGTTAGAGTCTGTCTTCTGTTCCTGTATCTCCATAGCTTTAATGCCTTCCACTTTGCTTTCCTATTTTCAGCAGTTTCTGTGACAGTGTCACACAGTAATTTCTGTTTAATGATCATAATTGTTAGCTTGAGCTTGTTCAGTGTTTAACAAATGTATAACCTACAAAAATTAATAATAGATTGTGCAAAACTGAGAAAATGAATTTATTCCTATTCCTATCTGCTTTGAAACACATACTGTAACTAACCATTATCAGTTAAAACTTGAACACTTATAAAAAAAAAGATGGGGGAGATGAATTTACAATCCATAATCAAAGTGGGACTGAATGCAATACATATAATATACATTTAAGGAGCTAGATGCCTGTTACAACATGACAATTTTGCACTCATGACATTTTTGTTATGAAGTTTCATTTGTAATAATGAATGTATATGTGTTGCAGCTAGTATGCATGTATACTTTTTTTTGTATATATTTTAAAAATAAGCATATCAGAAAGTCAAAATGCCTAAAGTATTGATGTAAACTTCTGATTCAGGAAGGAGACTCCTGTAAATGGTGATTAAGTGCCATAGTTGTAGGTATATTATACATACATAAGAGAAAATGGGTAATTTAAGGGGGCGGAAGACTTCTCAGTGCAACAAAATGCCTGCTGCAAGTAGCAAGTGGGTTTTGAGGAAATTCCAGTTGGCTCTGGAAGATCCTAAAGTGCATTTTGAAAAGATTATATATAATATCCAGTAAGTTTTAATAAAGAGTAATATGAAACAATTTTTTTTAGCCTAGGTTGTAATTGTAATAAGTGGAGAAAATTATGTGATATAGCAGCTGTATATCAACAAGCTTGTTTCATTTCAGAAATGAAAGTCTTTTCTGAGGCTGTCAAACATTTCCAAATGGAAAATAATTACCAAATACTAATTTCTACCAAAAGAGTAAGATTATATTATAAGAATAAGAATAATAATCAGCATTAAAATGCTGATTTATCTGGTAGATCTCACCTCCAAACAGATAAAACAGTTAGGGTGGTGCTGGAAACTGAGTTACTGTCCAGACTGTGCAGCACACTGTCTGATTTTCCTGAGCTTTTTAAAGAGATGTATCTCTCTGATATAGATCCCCACGGTCTACTTAGAGGGAAATTTCATTACTATGCTGTGCGGTCCTCACGGTGCTGCAAGTAAAATATTGGATTGACAGGTTCTTGTTGTGGAGCAGGGCTTATTGATGATGGAAAGACTGATTCAATCTCTAATCCTGAAGAACGACCTGCCACCTGGAGTGATACTATACAGATGGGTGCAATCTAAACTCCCTCTCCGCCTCAAGTTGCATTTGGCTGTAGATTAACAATGTGATTCCATGTAATGAAGATGGTTGCTGGGTGCTGTGGCAATTTTCCATTACTGACACGCCGTGTCAACAGCTCTGACAAAGCTGTAAGGGCAATGTTCAAAAGTGCTACATCTGGCTGGGATGGTTGCCAGCTTATTAACAGCCCCATTAAAACTACCTGCAGAGATCTGTGTTGGGAGAAGGGAGCATAGTGCACTGCTTTTCCTGCAGCTAACAGGCATAATAGCAGTCCAATATCACACACTTAGAATAATGGTGTTATGGTGGTAGAGCAGCAGCTGTTTTACAGTTTTATTTTGGTGAGGGAATATTTCATACCTTGATTTGTATCGAATCCAAATCCTGTGGCCTTACTCAGGCAGATATAGCCTGAATATAGGCTATAAATATATATTTTTCATTCACTTCAAAATATATATATTTCATTCACTTCACCACTGAAGTGAATGAAAACTTCACCTGAGGGTGGAGTTCCATGACTAAGTTGTGATTTTACTAATGATATTTCCAATAAAAGTACTCTGAGATGTTTGTATATATATATATAAACAATTTTTAAAGAAATATATGACCATGCCTTTAATTACCCATTATTTTTCTTTCCTCTTGAATGATTGTGCAAGGCTCCCAGTGAAGCATATGTAATATGAAAGAGGTTTAAGGCATTTTTCTGAGTATGAGTAAAGGGCCGTGCTGTTCCAGAGGACGTTGCAGAAGGCACAGCACGTTTTCTGGTGAGGCTCTCCCCATTCCTTGTGAATGCAAAGGGAGCAGTTGCCAGTATAATGATAAATGGGCTTGTGATCCTAGCTCTCTATAAGCAGTTTCTAGTACAAGCGACTCTCTAGTACAACACTCTCTCCAAGTTCAGAACTAGAATGCTGAAGGAGATTCTCACACCCCATCTCTTACAAATCCGTGTAGCGCCTGCCATAATTCACTTTTTAGCTATGTTTGTTCATGTGTGCCAAGGGATCTCTGCATGCTGAGGAAATCCATGTAGCTTGGGAACCCAAGCCCAGACCTTGTGGTGGGGTCACCTGGCTGTGCCTGGCCTTGTGCTGCCTCACCAGCTCTGCTCAGGAGGGCTAAGCTTGGGACAGCCCAGAAATGCCAACTGCACCTCTGTAAGAGCCGAAATGAGGGATGTGGGACTCCAGGCAGCTCTCCAAAATGCAGTTTATTGTATCCAAAATGCAGTTTATTCCATCCAAGATGTTAAAGCAGCCCAGGGTCGTGGGTGACAGAGCCTGTGCCCACAGCTGTCAGCTCCAGCTGCAGGCAGGCCTGGAGACCCTTTGGTTTTGGTTACTGTGCATTATATACTTTTCTTTTGGTTACAGTGCATTATAAACTTTTCTTTGCTGAGCATCTTCATACAGTAGAACCAATCTATCCCTTAACTATTATCGATAGCCTATCATAACTACTGTAATTACCATATTCATGTTACTGTTCTCCAATCACTACAAATTAGTACATTACAGTTTAAGCTAGTAGTTGTTTTTCAGTTTTCTTGCAGTGGAAAATTCTGAGACCTTTTTTCTTCTTGCTACTTTGCTGACTTTTTGCCTGTGCTATCTTTGTGCTTGGTAAAAACATCTCCTTGTTTGGGGTGGGTTTATCCTTTGCCCTAAGTCATAAAAACCCCTTCTAACTAACACACCCTTTGCCTCCTTGGTTATCCAGTAATACTGGCTCAGCAATTTTTTTCTTCTATATCAAAACTTGCTTCCATCTCTATTCCTTCATCAGACTCCACATTTAAAAATCTTTCTGCTAAGCACACATACCTGTGAGACTTTCTTGTCAAACTTTCATCCTTCCCAACACACCTCAGCCTGTTGTAACATTTCCTGTCACTCTTGGCACCAAGTGTCACCTTCAGGATGACTTCAGATGGCTGATCCTGCAATGAGAAAAGGAGCCCAAATATGGCCATCCTACCTTATTATGGTTACATGATCAGTGGTGTCAATAAACAGTTGGAGGCACTTCACATCTGATTATAGTTCTCTTCTCTGGTATGCTGGAATGAGTAAGTAGATTTCTTTGCAGCCCAAAGGGAGATACAAATCTTTGGGTGATTTTGTGTGAGAGTGCTCAGGCTCTGGTCTGTGTCCCTCCTGTTTCAGCTGCCTGAACAAGTGGATACATTTTCAAAAATTTGGGGCAATGCAAGGTCTCTTGACATTTATTACACATGGAACTTTCCACATGTGGCAGAAATAGAAAACTATGTTTAGAACAAGCAATATGACTTCATGTCTGTTATGCCATATGTTTTTCCTCCTGCTGCTGTACTAGAGAAAAGGGATGTGGAATAGCCTGACCTCATTCTGACCATGGCTGTGTTTGTAACTCCTTAGGGCTCTTACAGCCACATGAAGAATTATCATTCTGCTGCACCATAGAATAGACAGATAAAATACACATCTATCACAAAACCTAGAAAAAGGAAGTACAGTTTTGCACCTGAATTCTGCAAAAATGTCTGCCATGAATACTCTGAAACATATATTGCATCTTACTTAATTTTTTTTTTGAAGTAGCCATGAAATTTTGGAATTGATATGAGTCATAGCAATATACATGTAATGCTTATGTTTTGAGTCATGAGTTGTACATATACCAAGTAGGTCACACAAAGAGTTCTGTGCAAAGACAAAGGATAAAACACACATAAATTTTAATTTGACGTGGAGCTTGGTCTATGCTCTGTGCTTTAGAAGTAAGGAATGAAAACCAGTGAAAGACAGTTATTTTGTAGTGCTCAGTTCACATTTGGCCTCATTTAATTGTCTGCTGACTGCTCAGAAGCAGAAACCCAAGCCTGTGGTGTGAACTCCCTGGCTTGGGAGATGGGGCTGATCTGACAAATGAGCTTTCCTAATTTGTTTTATATTTTACTCACATACTGAGATAGCTGTAGGTCTTTTAATCCACCTTAGGAAAAAAAGGGCTAGGAAAAAATAATGAAGGGATCTAATTAAAAAAAATCTAGCTTCCCCACCTGTGCTGAGAAGTTCCAGTGACTGAACATCCTACTCTGTGCACAGAGTGTTGACTTAAAGAGGTGCCATCCAGTGGAGATGTTCCATGGGCAGTGTGCAAAGATCTGTATTTACAGGACTTTGTGGGACTTTTATCTGCCTGCAATAGCAATTTAGCCTCATATTTTTAATGTAAATATCTTTTACTTACACTGAATTGGAATTAGCAAATTACATTCTTTAAATTTAAAAAGTAAACACAAAATATTGTGCTGCTATTTTTGCTATAACTATCCCTACTTTTCCCATTTAAAAATGGGAATAGTCAATTACAGTCCATTTCACTTTCAAATTCCAATACTTGGAACATACCTTTTTTATCTTTTCTAAAACTAGAAATATTTTACCTTCTGATGGAGGAGGAATAATCCTTATTCCTCTCAAATATATTTCACTTAAATGTATTTCCATGAAACTAATTTGTATAGAAATTAATATTTGAGACAAATCTGATAAAATGGTCTCTCCCAGAGACATATATAAAGAAGAGTATTGCAGGCTAAGTTTGCTTTTTCTTCAAAAGAATCTGAGATTGTTTTAACACATTCACACTAAATTATATGAGTTAAATGAGTAGCTGGTAGTCTTGCACTAGATAGGTACAATAGTACCTGTGTTTAGATACTACTCATAGTAATGGGTACGTAAGATGAATTGTACCAGTCCCATTAGTGCACTGCCTAGCTACAGCCAGATAATTCCTTTCTTTTAGAATTAATATGATCTCTGTTTCTCATAGTAGGTCAGGCATCATTTTCATTTCTTTTTCTATCCTTTCTCAGACACTTATAAATAATGATGGCTCTCTTATATTTCAGAGTCCTATTGTAGTTTCAGCTGTCTTTTTTTTTCTTTCTTCTTCAATGAGTTTGACTCCAGGAACTCTCTGCTCTTTGCCATTTCCCTTCAATTTTTGTTACTTAGCTTTTATTTAGCTTTGCACCTTGCCTCATCTTGCTGCTTTTCATTTTATTTGTAGTTCTGGATCAGTTCCTTCACTTACAGTCGTAGTCTTTTCAGGATGTGGGACTTCTAAAAGCCTTTTTTTCTTCATGGTCGGCTAGCTGCAAATTTCTTTTCTTTAATAATCAGCTTGTTTTGTCATTTTGCCTATTGAACTCTGTCTTTTGTCCTACTTATACAACCTCTAATGGATCTACATAAGATTTCCTCTCATTTTATTTTCTCACCTTCCACTCTAGGCTTGTGTTTGAGACTAGGGCAGGTAATGGACTAAAGCCAAAGCTCATGACAGTCTAGACACATATAGCTATGTGGCTGGTAGAATCCAAGTGTACCTGTATTTAGTAATCACAAACTGCCTAAAAATCCTTCCTTCCCACGTGGCAATTGGTGCCTAAACTCTCTGGAAAAGTCTCCTCAAGAGAAAGTGGGATATTTAGTAGCAGCCACTATAGGAAAGCTGTGTTCTCCTGACCTACAGGAGTGTAGTCTTGCTGGGCTGGTACTGCAGAGCTGAGTAAACTTGACTTTTAGGATTGCCTTAAAGTCAGTGCCTTGGTATGCACTTGTAAAATGGGCCAAAAATTTGTAGAATATATATTTAGAAAATAAATTATAATATATTAAAATATAATTACATTATATAATATAGATAATATATTATAATATATATGTATATAATTATATATAACTGTATATATAATTATATTATATATATATATATATATATGATATATAATTGTATATTTATGTGTATTATAATATATAATATATAATGTTTATATATTATAATATAGTCATATATAATGTAATTATATATATAAAAATATAATATAGATTTATAGAATATATATCCTTTGTCTAAGGATAGTACCATATGAGGTGTCTTCTCTTCCCCTGTACATTGCTTTTAACAGCCTTTGATCTACAGAGAATTACAAGAAAGACTCCCTTCATTCCAGTCCTGGAACAGACACCAGCTAGAAATCTTACTCAACGTGTTCTTTTATCACATTTTTTTTTCTTACTTTCTCCCCAATTCCTCTGCCTGTTTTTCCCAGCAGCTGTTCTGACATTGTCCTTGCTGTGCTCTTGCCTCTCTCTTCTTCCTCTCTTCTTTTTTAAAAAAACTAAAAACCCTCCTGTCACCTTTCCAGCCACCATATGGCAAGTATTAGGCTTAGATATGTAAAGTCTCCGTGTTGTTTACAAGGATAAATGCTCCCAAGAGTTGTGTAATTTCCAGGTGCTGGTGGGAAGAAAAATACTATAAGTATTTGTGGGATGCAGACATATTTTTGCATAGATTTCCTTACCAGTAAAATTTTTGAAAGTAATGAGCATGTTGTAGAAGATCAGTCGTTAAAAATGCAAAACACAAAGAACTGTAAACAACTTTGATGGCCTGATTAATAATTCAGTTAAAATGGAGGTTAAGAGATGAGTCTATTGCTTCACTTTAAAGACATGCAAAAGAAAGGGAAAAAAAAAAGAAATTTTAGAAATCAGTTGGGTGAAGTAAACTGAAAATACTCATTTCTAGCATATTTAGAATTTATTGTAAGCAAAAAAGCTATTAGGATGAACCTCAGGCTGAAAAAGATAAATAATAACTTAAAAGAGAGTTGTGGTAATATCTGAAAGGGAAAGATAAACTAACCAGCAAAGACAGCTGCCTCATGGAGGTTAGCAACTGCTGGGGCTAAGTGAGCACCATTAGTGTTTAATCTGTTGGACCCTGAAAAAGGACACTGGATCTTAAAAGCCTTGAGGAACTCCAGGGTGGAGAGTCAAAGGAGAATTCTGGCAGTCCAGCATTCTGGAGCAGTCATTTAGTGATAGCAGGGAAAGACTTCCTACTGAACTTTAAGGTAGGTTTTGATGAGCCTTCCTCATCAGACACCCACTTCCCTCACTCCTTTAGCACTTTTCCTGCATTTGTCCTCTGTGCAGTCAGGCTTTGAAGTTCAGATCTCAGACTTGCATGTCACAGTTTATGTCCATCAGACTTCAAGTATTCTTCCTTTTCCTTTTAACACTTGAGAAAGAACAAAGCAGAAAGTAAAACTAAACACATGTCAGGGGTGCAATGAATGCAAGTTAGGAAGGAATTTGTTGTCAGCTGAAAGATAAATATATTGGAACAACCTAAGGCCCCAAACAAACTTGCTCAATGAGGCTTTAGAAAGGGCTTTACAATTGCTCATCTACTCTGAGTGAGATGTTAGGGATATTCTCAAGAGGTCAAAACAACACAAAGACTTTACTGGCAACTTTAGAAAATCAAAGAACTTTGGCAAAAGGTTTATTGAAATATTCAATCAACACAAAACACTTCTCAAAGCATTAACTTTGCCTATTCAATTTAGTGAACTCTAAGACTGTTTAAGTTACTCAAAAATTCTGATAAGAGGGAATTAGAAGAAGAAAGAGAGAAAAGCAGAAAGGATATAGAAAAGCAGACATATAGCTACCAACTCCTGGTTTCCAGCAGTGTTCAGATGACAGAAGCTACAAGAGTAGGTAGGATCAAGACTTATGCTCAGCCTTAAATATCCCTTAGCCTTCCTATACCCTTCCCCCAGGTGGGATTTTGGGTCATTTTGCTACTCAGGAGCTGGGTGAGGGGCTCCAGAGGTGGGTGTGGAGCATTGCCTGTGCTGTGCCAGGGATGGGCAGCCCCTGCCAGGCTGGGATACAGGCTCTGGGGCTGGGGTGCATGGGGCAGGGCACTGCCTCACGTGGGCAAGGCCCAACCTGTCCCTTCCCTCCCACACATACACCTCAAATGTCTCAAGACATCAATCTTTCCAGTCTCTCACAAAAAGATAATTTTCATTAACAGCTTCCAACCCCAGTGTTATCTCAACCATGCTGTGATTCATGTTTCTTGGGATTCCTGCTCCTTTTCTATTGTTTGTCTAACATTAGGTCCACAGCTGAACAGTTCTATATCCTGAAGTTTTGTATTCACAAGGAGGGACATGGGCACTGAGCCCTATGCTGCTAGAATTCCATTATTGCCATCTATGTTTCAGTCACTTTTAAAACTATGATACAGATTAAGCACCTCTCTTTTTTGTTTCTGATGCCTACCATAATAGGGTTTAGATCTCCCAGGAGCACATTCAGAATTCACTCTACATGCCTCTGGAGTGTCAGCTAAGATATCCAAGGTCAGTGTAGCTGTATCACCATCCAGTTTCTCAGTGCTAATATGTCATGATGGGTCACCATGATATTTTCTGAAAAATCCCTTCCCCAGGATTTTCTCCTGGGAAGTTGAGAAACCTCAGAGAAAAATGTAAATAATAATTATCTGATTTGCTTCTCCTGTGTTTGCTGCTTTGGAATGTGGTCTGGGCATTGTTTACCAACAGGTGCATGTTTGATTGGTTTCATGTGAATTGTTTATACTTAATGACCAACCACCATCAGCTGTGTCAGACTCTGAGGAGTCATGAGTTTTTTATTATTCATTCTTGTTAAGCCTTCTGTCTCTATCCTTCCTCTTTCTTTAGTATTGTTATAGTATAGTATTCTTTAATATAATATAAAATCATAAAATAATAAATCAGCCTTCTGAGAACATGGAGTCAGATTCTCATCTCTCACCTCGTCCTGGGGACCCTCACAAAAACCACAATGATGTATCAAGCACATTTCTATATAGGACTTCACTGTGGGTTACCCTGGTGTCTGGCTGTCCTGAAATAATTTTGACAAGAATCTAGTACATGGAAAAACTGCCTCTTTAAATGAGGTTATCTAAAATGGATTTAACAATTCAAGACAGAAAAATATAAATTCTGCTATTAGAATTTCTCTCAATAGATATGAAAATTTTCCCTCTATTTCTCTTCCTCTCTCCCTTGGTGCCTGGAGAAGGCCTTCCTACCTTAGGTTTTAACATGGTTTTACACTTCCCATGCTCTTGTTCTGTTTGAGCTGCACTCTGTACCCTGGCTTAGATCTAGCTCTTTTTCACAGGTGCATCTTATTTTCCTGACATCCACTGTTGCTTGTCCATCAGCAGCTTCAGCATCTTCCCTGTCATTCAGGCTTACAGCTCCTGTGTCAGTTTTGACACTCTCTTCCCTTTTTGCAGGGCAAGTTGTCACTCCATCATGTCACTATTCTCTAACTCTATCTTTAGCTTCCATGACTGGAACTTTTATTTGGGATTTAGTTGTCTTTTGTCTTAAGCACCCTGGGTCTAATACCAGCTTGCATCCCTTGCAATGGTCCCAGGAACATCTAGGAGACCCTTGCACAGTTTGGCATCCCTACACTGCACATTTTTGTCTCCCACAGTTTTCAAATTTCACGTGTTTCAATGCAAGCTCTTACACTATGGGACTGAAAATTGGTGACAGATGATGGAGGCACTGTGACTCATTACTAAATCTGTTTGCTGCACAGTAAACCCAGCAAGGTTTCATTGTACAAGAAACCTGGGCAGGTGCAGTGCTCTCCCTGAATCACCCAAGTCAGTGTGCATCACTGGCCAGGTGACTTTATGTGGACAACAGGATCCTTTGTAGGATCATCTGATCAGTTCCTCTGACTAAAAAGACATTTGCCCTGTTCTCTGGTCTTGACTGAAACAATAGACTATTTGGGGGTTTTAAGTGTTTTGAAGTCCTCAATCAGAAAAAAAAAGTATGTTTCATTGAGGACAGTTAAACATTATTTCTGGTACTCATGATGGAGATGTTCAGTGTCTGTGTTGTGCCTGTGCAAAGCTGCAGTTAGCAGTGTGATGGGACAGTGGGATGCTGTGCTGCAGCTGTGGCCTGGAAAAACAAAGGCCCTCTCATTTATTTCTACCCCTATTATGATACTTGATCAGAAGAACTGCACGTTCAGCTAGTGATTCTTGGTGTAATGCATCATCAGCATAAGGCTATTTACTCTTGTTCCCTTCACAGTGAGATTTCATACCAGCCCTGTGACTGTGCTTCCCAGCATCACAGCACCTAACACAATGTTAGCTGCTCTGACACAGTCTAAATCTAAGAAACGCTGAACTTTTGTTTATTGTCTATTAAATTGTTTCAGAAACTTGACATGGACTGTAAAAGCTTTCACTAAAAGTGACTGCTCTAATTCTGTAACGTGCAGCCCTCCAAAATTCACTTCTTTTTGGTCTTAGAATACTAAATTACTGTTCATCCTTACTTGACTGATTTAAAACGCTGAGAACTACAAGATTATCGATGTTCTATTTTTTTCCAATGTCTCTTCCTTATTGCCTTTTTTCTTTGTGATGTCTCCTCTTCTTAAAGTCTTAGTGTAATCCTCACCCTCTTCTACATGGGAAAAAATACAATGAGTTCCCTTGACAGTAGTTAGTGCAGGGCTCCATAAAGAGCTGCCACAAAACTAAAGCAGCAGCAAAATTTTGAGTAAAAATATTGCATCATTTTTGGATACAGAGCATATTTGATGCAGAATATATTGTGTATATATATGGATGCAGAATATATTTGTAGCATAATTATGGATGTGCCTCTGCACTGATGAAACTTCTGTGAAGATGCTTGAGATATTTGTTATCAATAACTAAAGGTTATCTTCAGTTAAGATCCCTTTTTTTTTTTTGTCCTCTTTTTTTTTGTTTCTTTTGTTTCTCTGTGTGTATAGGAGTTTCATTCTTTCCTGTCATTCATTTCTAGGGAGGATGACTTCTCTTCTGCAGGGTGAGAGATGGTGATGCGCTGATAAAGCCAATTAACAGCGTTCACAACAGTGAATCACTTTAAAATCAAGGGACTGTTTTCAAGATAAGGTGAACCCAGTCAGGAATGTGTTGGTGGATGTGAGGGTTCCTGGAACCTGTGATACTGGGGATCCACAGTGACAGAATGATTGCCAGCTATCTCAGGGAACCTCTGCCCTCACCTAAGTGTGGGTTTAAGGAATTCCATGCAGTTTCCTAAGTTAGGAATGAGAACACATTTGGTACTCATGCATGGCAGATGAATACACAATGCATTTAAGGCTCTTGTACCTGTATTTTTTGCATATGTGGTCCCTTCCCTGGAGTTTACTCAGGTGTTTCAAATGCAGCTGCCCAAGTATCATCTGAAATGATGGCAGCTAGAGCTGCCTGGCAAACAAAACATCTGTTTCCTGGGTGTTTTAGCTGGAAATTCTGTTTTTGTCTCTTTTTTTAGATGTTTACAGCTAAAACTGTGTATTCATGAGGGAGAGATTGATATCAAAACTACCACAATCCCATTTGCCAGGGCACTTCCTTGGTGCCTAGGAGACAGTGCTAGTTCCTTCCCTCCTTGATTCCAGCCATGGTCTTGGGGCTTATCAGCTGCCACGCTCATGGATGGAAAAACCCCAGCTGAGCATGTGTAGAGAGGCACAGCACCAGCTCTTCACCAGGTCTGTAAATCTGACCATCTCCCACAGCTTTATGTTATTATATGTATTAATGAAAATACACGCTATTATGTGTATGAATGAAATGGCGTGTAAGAAAACAAAAGTGAAGCAGAAATTATTAATGATACTGTGATATTAATTTCTGCTTCTCAATTAATTTTACATATCCTGAGAGAAAAATGTTTGGCTGGATTTGCCTGTTTTTGAGGAGAAACGTGGCAAATATTAAATTTACTACTAGCCTAGCTTTGCCTTGTGTACCGGAACCACAGAAAACAGGATGGAACAGCAACAATTTGCTATGGCTTAGTTCTGTATTCCAGCAGAGCCTTGAAATTGGCCCTGATTTCTGTGTTCTTGGGTGGGATTTTTTTTTTTTTTTGCTGCTCCAAATGAGAGTGAAGAAATCCTTCCTGTAGTTAAAATATGTTTTGGATGAGCAGGTGTTGATTCAGTCAAATTTGCAAGCTAATTTAACTTCCTGGGATTTCAACTGTTGAGGCACCAGGGGAAACATTTAAAAAGTGCTGGCAACAGTAAGCACCCATAGATCATTATTTCAGATTGTTGTTGTGGGAGGAAATACGATGCAGTGTTTGGTTCCTCAGCTGAAGTTCTATTTTAAAGCATCAGTCAGGCTCAAGGAGGTCAGACAGTACGCAGAAAGATCTCTTCTGAAACCCTTTAGTTCTCTAACTCCATAAAAGAATTGTTGGAAGCAAATAATAGACCATGCCAGATGAAAGTTGGTATCCTGGCATAGTTCCATTAGCTTAAGTGGAGTGATACTGATTTACACAAGCTGTGTCTGCCTTTAAGTCGATTGTTTAGAAGTTATCCAGGAGTATTTTCATACCTTCCAAGGGGAAGTTCAGATGGTCTCTAAAGTCTGTGACACTTTAGTAACTGAAGTGTAAAGCTGCAAAAGAGTTACCAAGGCACTTTCTTTTTAAAAATTGCACTCCTAAGAAAAATCAAATGCTATAAAATAGCTTTATAGCTAAAAATAGTTCTGTCCTGGTGATTTGGAAAGTTCAGGTGCTTTGGACATAACTATTTGTATTCAGGCTGTGGTAAGCATTCTGCTATTAACAAAGAGCATTACTTTCCATGCTGATAATGCAAAATGTATCCTTGATCAGTGAATGACGTGTGATCAGGCAGTTCTGGATTTTCCACACTATTATTATTTATCATGGCAGCAGAAGAAAACCTTTTATGCTATTTCTAGATCAGAGTGATTTTTATATGTATCACCACTGAAGAGTTTCAGTCTTTCTAAGAGAGAAAGACTTTTATAAGTACTAAAACATACCTATTTCTTTTCACTTCTATTAATTAGCCCTTTTAGTAATTTTTTAATGCAAAAAGTCTTTTTGATACATAAAGTGAAATTATAGAAGCAGTTTCCAAGTCCAGAAATTCTCCACTGGCAAACACGTGCAGACAGATCTATCTGTGTCTTCTACCTACCCAGCACTATTGACATATTTCATGGTACCCCATTTTCAATGCCCTTTTTTCTCCCTTGAGAGGGCTCTTTGTCTGGACTAGGTGGCAGATGATGCTCTTCCTTTGGGTGATGTCCCAGCATCTCATCCTCCCCTGAGGGAGCTGGACCGCAGGAAGAAACAAAGCTTTGTAGATATCTTGATATGCTTCCCTTCGGAGGGATTTGCTCAGATAGAATTAAAAAGCAAAGTAATTACACTAGACTAAAATATGTTTTATCCTTAGAATAGAGTATCCACATGGGGGAGTTATATCAGCACAGCTATGGCACTGTAATTTTCTGTTAAAGAAACGCTGCTCAGATTCTCCCTCCAGCTAAACCCCAACATGACCTGTTACCACAAGTGGGAAGAAAGGGAATAAAGCAGCTTCATTGGGCCCTTCATCACCTCCCACATAACAACTTCAGATAAAAACTGTAATTCTGGTGTGGATTAGAACAGCAATGAACGAAATAAAGAGAAACATAAAAGGTTTTTTTTGGGTTCAGGTTTTTTTTTTGGTACATTATTGAAATGTTCTGTTGAATAACATGAGCCTGACAAAAGAGAGAATATGATGATACAGCACAGAACCCTGCTCCATGGAGGTGTCTAGGCAGTTCTGAACACCTGGATAGTGTAATCAGTAGCTTATCTTATTAGTACATTGAAATGCATTTTTAAAGGCAGTATTCTGCAGTTCCTGAATATTTCATTTTAAAATTAAAAAGACTTTTGAGAGTTGGGAATAATAGATGAGGGGTTTTTTTTTAAAATATGCAGTTTATTTACTTTGCTAACAGAATTTGTGTGACAGACAATAAATCATTATTTGAAATTCACTCAAGAGGTTAAATACAGGGCTCTCTCAAAGGTCTGAGTCATAATCCTTGGTCAGATTCTCTCTTAAAATTAATTTCTAATTAAGAAATTTAAAATACCCTTCTAATTTTATCTTATTACAGTAACATGTTAGCTTAGTAATTTGTTCTCTAAGGCTTTAAAATTGCATGTTAACAATGTTTATCATAGTGCTTTACTTCACTTTAATCTTGGTGGAATCTAGTGTCCTTACAAAAGGATTTTGTTGGTAAAATCAGTTCCTTGGAGTAGTTGTTTCTCTTGTTTGTTTACCTAAGTTGCTTTAAGACATTCTCTTTTTCCTTGTGATACCATACTTTGCAGGAATACACAAATTGTGTAAAAGAGCTGTCAATTATTTGATCAAGGTAAGAGACGTTCTCAAGAAGACAGTTTATTAAAAAGGAATTGTTGATCAGTTTATCAAAGAAAGAGCTGATGTAGAAATGATGTGGGTGCGATGTAAGGGTTACCAATTCAGTGTGTGTCATTTACAAGTTCTTATAGCACAGTTTGTAAAGCTGCTGCTTCCTTGAACTTCAAGGTTGTCAGGGAAGGAGCCATTCTTTTATGGAATGGATCTTTTTTTTTTTCTTTTACTCTGTTAAGCAACCTGTGAGAATGTGGATGCTCAGAGATGTGAAAATTATTAAAACACCACTAATTAGTTTGACAAAGTAAGAGATTTAAGTGTGAAAAACCTCTAAGAGATCTATTAATGTTGTAAAAATTAGAAAGGGAGTGAATAAACCCATGCTTGTGGAGTAGAGAACATGCCTCAAAGCACTGATGGAGGCTTCCTCCTTGCACTGGGGTCACCAAGAAGTTACTGGAGCTTTGGGGATAGGACATCTGCAAGAGACAAAGCAGAGAAGTGAACCGGCTTTTATTTCCAAATCTTGCACATCTCAAAAGCATTTTGTTGTCCTTAGCAGTGTCCCACCTGCAGAATACCATGGCCAGCTCCCTGTGGCTCAGGGATGACATCAGTGGGGAGGCAGGGTAGGAGAAGCTTTTCCACCCAACCTCTTTGAGGTGTTGCCAGCAGCAAGCAGTGTGTTCCCCCAGCACAGCCGGCCAGACAAGCCCGGTATGAGCAGCAGGTTTTAAAATGACTGAGGGAAAGAGGTTCAAACATTTCAGCTGATCTGTTATGGAGTGCAGATTGTTGTGGTGTTGTGAGGCTCCCCAGGATGAGGTGAGAAATGAGAATTTAACTCCAAGTTCTCAGAAGGCTGATTTATCATATTATGAGATTATATTATATTAAAAGAAATGCTACACTAAAACTATACTAAAGAAAGAGAAAGGAGACATCAGAAGGCTGGAAAAGAATGAATAATAAAAACCTGTGACAGACTCAGTGAGCCGAACACAGCTGGACTGGGTTTGGTCATTAATTAAAAACAATTCACATGGAACCAATCAAAGATGCACCTGTTGGTGAGCAACCTCCAGACCACATTCCAAGCAATCAGATAATTATTGTTTACATTTCTTTTCTGAGGCTTCTCAGGAGAAGAAATCCTGGCAAAGGGATTTTTCAGAGAATATCATGGTGACACAGATAGGTAAAAAAGCCTATTCCTTATATTTCCCTCAGCAAGAATCTCAGGCTTAGGAGTCTCTGTGAATGTTAGAGTAGAATTAGATTGTGTAGTCTGACTATATGACTGCCTAGCCAAGCTTAATTTTTACCATTTTTTACAACACATCCAGACTCCCTTAGACATCCAGATCACCATTTTCCTCAGAGGAATGCTCCTTCCTAGAAGAAATGTGAAGACACAAAGGGCCATACATAAGTTCTCAACATCTCTATAAATAAGTTTATAAGCTTTGCTTTTGTCACAAATCTCTTTAAAGTGATTTGGTTTGTTCAGTAGACATCATTTTAGTAAAATATGTGTTTTCCATGTTGGTTATGTCCTTTCTGGGGTAGCATATCTGAAGCAATGATAGTTTTATCAATGTAAGAATTCATTATTTTCAAGAAGATAACCTCAAAACATGGAATTTAGAAAACTTAAATAGCCCTAGACTATCTACTTGTACTTTTAAGGTTAGAAAACCAAAACTATGTTTCATGCCTCTTTGTGGATGGCAATTTGATGGATTATGCTACATAAACACATTATTTTATCAGTGAATTCTTATCAATGTGTATTGATTCATCAAATATTTATATTTGATGCATAGTTTGACATATATGTGTGATGCATATTTACTTGTCAAATTATCCTGTCGGTGTCTATCAATACCTGCAGGGAGGATGTCAAGGGGATGAAGCCAGGCTCTGCTTTGTGCTGTTGGTCAACAGGACAAGAGGCAATGGCCAGGAAATGATGCACACTGATAAAATTCCACCTGAATATGAGGAAGAACTTTACTGGGAACAGATTGGCCAGAGAGGGTGCAGAGTCTCCCTCTCTGGAGATTTCCAAAATCTGTCTGGACTGAGCAATGTGCTGTAAAGGACTCTGCTTAAGCAGGGAGGTTGGGCTAGATGGCCTTCAGTGGTCTCTTCCAACCTTACCTATTCTATGGTGCTGTGTTTTAAGGAAAACTTTAGAAAACATTCCTAAATTCAAAGCTTAAGGGTTTTTTGGGAGCTTTTTAGCTATTACCTGCTCTGGTAGAACAAAGCTTAGTTGTTCACTGCAATAACAATGGCTGCAGTGAGCTCTCAGATCAGTCACTGCATATAATCACCTAAAGACACAACAATAATAAAAACATATTTTCCCAATAGTTATTTGGAAGTGACTGTGCTTGACTGTATTCCCAGCTGAAAAAAGGAAATGGCTTGGATTTAGCACTTTCAAATGAATGTAAATTAGCTTAATACAAACATAAACTTCACTCTGAAGTGAACACTGGTTATTAAAAATAAATAAATCTGGAACAAACATGCTCCAGTAAATAAGATTGGCATGGGAGTAGCACCTACGCTATATTAAATTAACATCCTCTAATCACATAATTTATTGGCTCATTCCATATATAAATATACACTTAGATATATACATATATGTGTATATATATATATATAGGAAATAATTAATCAGAAGATTTCCTTTTCTTAGCATCACAAAAATATATTTTAAAAACATTGAGATGCAAAATAAATATGTGGAAAACAAACAGAATTAGATTTACCTAGCCTTAAAGAACCATCATCCAAAAAAGGATTGTATGAAATTTTAATACCTACACAAGCTACCAATAATCTTTTTTTTGAGAGGCAGAATGTGGCACTATTTCTAGATAACAATCCACTCCTTTTCCTCTCTCAGTGGCATGGATACCAGTGAAATGCAACCACTAGTATGCATTTGTATTTTGCTTCTAATCAGCAGATTTGAGTGTAATTATGTATTTTGCAGGTGAGGTGTTAATGGTAATATGGCCCATCAGCTGTGTGCTGCCACTTGAATTGGTCCACTGGAAAATCTTGAGACAAACAACATTGAATTAGGCTCACAGCCACGAGCAGCTGTGCTAAGTACCACTGGCACTGCCTCAGATGTGCAATTCTCAGAGTGAGCCTACTGCTAGCTGCTTTTAAAATGTGTTTATGGTGGTGACAAAAACTCTCCATCATCAATTCTTCTTGGACCTCTCTGCCTCTTAGCTGAAAAATTACAGCTGCCTGCAAGGGGAGGGATGCTCAGTCCTATTAATTTTCATTGGATGAAAAGGATCTTTTTTCCTTCGGGCTAAAGGTTTAACCTTTATGAGTTTCATGAGTAAGAAAAGGCAGCCAGATTTTTATTATATGGGGTAGAGCTGCACATTTGTTCAAAATAATCAGCACTGGGCAATTTACTGCGTATCGATCCAAAACAAACCTGATTCCCCATATAAGCTGTTTCCTTCTCAAGCCTACATTTGGCATAGGAAAACAAACTTGTTTAATCATCAGTTTTCAAATGCTTACCATGTATGTCACCACAGCCTGATATAAGGTTTGAGATCAATGAAAGGGATACTGTCTGGGGAAGTGCATCAACAGATTTTTGTAGGATACTCTCAGCAACCTGCCAAGTATTTAGAAGTTATTTCTGAGTACACAAGCATTTCCATGGATACCCTGCCAGCCAGCAGCCTAAAGAGGAAAGAACCAGCAACACCTTTACAGAGGTGTCTTTGCAGCTGTTATAAAATTAGAGGCCATAGAAGTTTTTTTAATTTCTAGACCAGTGTTGGTAGATTGCTTCTGACTTGCTGTGGAGGGTTTGCCAGCCTTCACAGAGTTGGAGAGTGGCAAACATACTATGAGGGTCTTTTTGGAAAGAATTGCTTAAGCAAGCTGGTCATTGAAGGGAGGAGAGAAAGAAGGAAAGAAGACAAGGAAGAGCATTTGCATTTTATTTTGGAATTCTCTTTTTGTTACAAAAGCCAAAATATTGTATAAACTGTCTTTCAACTTGTTGCTCTGTTGAGGATGAGAAAACCTCCAGCTTGGTATAGTTACAAAGACATCATGAGAGTATGATGGATGAGGCAACAGTGGTTGGGAGATGAAATGAAAACTCAAGAGGTCCTTGCATCACTTGAGAATGAGAATATTTCTGTGTTGCAGGGACTGACAAGAAACGCTCACGAGGGGAAGGGCAGTTTGATCACAAATGGGATTTAGGATATGAGAACTGGATTTCTTTTTCTTTCAGTATCTTTCAGCCATCTCAGTAGGACTTTGTTTGGCCTTGATTTGGAGCTGTGGGTGGATACAAGGTGTTGCACCTTAGTCATGAGGTAACTGGTGGTGGAGAGATTTACAAGTCAAGTGTAGCAGCACTGGTGTGAGGCAGCAGTGGAGGGAACCAAGGCATACAAGCAGCACTGCCCTTGCAGAGAAAGCATAGTTTACACATGCTAACAGTCTCTTTCTATGTGCTTTTAATCTCTGGTTGTTATAGAAGCCTTTCTGTTCTCTATTTCCTTTCTCTGAAGGGTGAAAATATCTGACAGCCTTGAACTGAGGGGAATGCAATATTACCTGTCGAGACTCTAGCAGAACGCAAAAAAAATTTCCAAATTCTGTTAATTCATTCATTCAATTTATTCACCACCAATTCATTGGTGGTACAGCAGAAGTTATGAAAGATGAGAAATCTGCTGAGCAGCTGCTAGAGGTTTAAAAACTACAAAAGGGAAGAGTTACCATATCAAAGTTATGCTCTTCCCCATTTAGCTGTGCTCCTAAAAATTGGAATGAATCACAAAAAAAGAAACTCATAATAAAAGAAAAAATATATATTTTGATTCTAAGAGTCAAAAAGCATTTGGAAGTGAAGGAATCCCACTAATGGCTTAGTAAACTCATCTAGCATACATGTTGTAATGTTGAAGGGATTGCTGCACTTTGGTCATTTCAAATGCATCTTTTACACATTTAATTCACTAATATGTCTTTGTATTGATAGAAATAGTTTGACTGGATGAATGAGAGCTCTTAGTAGAGTATTCAAGTGAGAGCTATCATCATACATAAGAATATGATTTCTGTATTGTTTTCATTTTTTGGTGTGTGATACTGTAGGGAGTGAAGAAGAGAACGTGGAACTGAGGCTAGTCCAGCAGTCATATTCTCCTCAAGCACAATTTTAAGACTTAATTAAACTATTCTTTTCTACACAACATAAAAAAAAACCCCAAAAAAACCCCAAACAAACAAAAAAAAAAAAACAAAAAACCAAAAAAAACCCAAAAAACACCCCAAAACAAAATATGGAATCTGTGATGTAGTTTTGGTAAGCAGAAATTGAACATTTAGTCTCCTTCATCACCCCTGATCTTTTAACACTAACTTACTTACACTTAGTAGATAAAAAAACAATCAGCTCTATAGCAAGGGTGCTGGATTCTTCTTGTATAACCTGTATAACCTAAGCTAGTTCCATACAAAATCACAGTAACTTGTCTATCATTGCTGGTTTAAGATGTACAGCAACATTCCTCAGGGATTTCCTCTTGGAGGAATATGGTACTTCATAGCCTCGTGTACCTCCTTCTAAGGAAGATGGGAATAAAGCAGATAAGAGCTAGTCCAGTCTAGTTCTGTGTACTTTCAGAGTGCTTTGCAACATTACACAGTTCTGAGTGAAAGATATCTTTCCTGTATGCTTTTAACTAATACAATTTCTCTCTGTTTTAGAAAGAGAAACAGGCTAATTTTATTCTAGGTATATCAATTCCTACTTCTCCTTTTGTTATGATTTGGATTTTCCATATTGTTTTGCATCAGTTCTGGTGGGAATTTTTGTTGTCTCTCTGCGTTTTAAATGTAGACTCATCTATATATTATTTATCAGTGATCTCTTCAGGTCAATGTGATTAAAAATATTTAACCAAAATACGAAAGTAGCCTTTAGTAGTTATTCCTCAGAATTTTATTTTCTAAATTTCCATCTGTGGGTGATAAAAAGTCCTTTTCAAGTGAAGAGCTGTTCTGAATCTTTCCAATAATGTTTACAGCCCACTTATCCTCTTCCCCATTTCTCTTTTATTGTTAGCAACATCAATCAATGATATGTAAAATAACTCATATGACATTTTGGAAATACACAGAAGAATAACAGAAAACATCCAGTGCAAAGTCAGTTGTGATGATACAGGAGGAACTCAGCCTCTGTGTGGTAGTGTTTCTTCTGCCACTTTCAGAATGACCCTTGGGAGAGTTGGTAAGGGCATATCCTGCATGGAGAGCTGTTCTTTTAAAATCTGGGGATTTTATTGCTGGTTTTATTTGCTTTGGAGGTCCTTTTGTTACTTTTTTGTCTTTTCAGCTGGTTCTTCTGTTTCAAGAGGAAAGAGACACCTCAATGAGAAGTAATAACCAGAGTAAGGCCTTTGAATACTTAGCTACACAGTAATGAAAGGTGTCTTACATAACTCAACTTCTGCAAGCTCTTCTAAAACTTAGCCTTCCTTTCACAACAGCAATAGGAAGGTTTCTGTCTCATCTTGTGGCTAAAGGAGTTTTGCAGCACTGTGATGCTTAAATGAGGAGTTTGTCTTGGAAGTGAGGTGGGACTTTTAACTTGCATTATTCAGAGGCTGACATTACCATTTTGCATCTCAAACTATTGTCACTATTCTAAAGGTCATTAAAAGACGGAATGTATTTTAGAAAATAGTTACAAACAAAGCATATTTTAGTGAATAGCTACAAAAGAAGAGGAAAGACTGTATCAAGTGCCTTTCAACAAAAGATTTTTAAAAGCCCATTTCTTTGGCTGACTCAAAAAGTATTGAGAGATTATTTAGATGCAGTATATATATGAATGTTTTGATGCTAAGGCACTATTGAGTACTAAGAGTCTTTAATGACTCTTCAGCAGAAGTGGGAAAAGGGATAATAAGAGAAGGACTAAAACATTAACATACAACCCACAATTAGAATTGATGAATGCTTAAAATGGAAAGGATATTCTTTATGATTGGAGGTGGCAGATTCTCTTAGATATCAGGGTGCTTTCAAATTCCTCTGAGATGTTTGCATTTGAAATGCACCTTTCAGGAAGGTTGATATGGGTTTGGCACAGGCATTACTGGTTGATGTTAATGACCTATAGAGTGTAGCCCTATTTCTTTCACTGTCCTTCTTGCCTTTAAACTTCACTCTTCACTTTAGACTCACTCATGAAATACTATTCGTGGTTTTGTCTTCTTGTTTGAAATATTTATTTTTTCAGGCATATTAGGACCAAAGATATGATAGCCTTCTTATTTCACATGATTTTATGTTCTCTGATTTGGCTGTTTTGAAAGCAAGATGCTGGGGAATACTTTTCTCTCTTTCTCATATTGACTTGTAGAAAGTAGGTGTTTAAAAAAACTCACTCTTCCCAAGACAGTGTTAATTCAAACCCAGATTTGCTAACCCAAGAGACCTTAGTTAATGGTATCAGAAGAAATACGTTAGATTCCTTTTGGAAGTGAGTCTGTAAACTTATGAAACTCTCTAACCTCTATGAGATAGGATAAGAAAACAAACAAACAAACAAACAAAAGCTGTTTTAGATTTGAAGGAAAAAAAAAAAAACAAATACCTATAGAAACAGACACTTACTGTTTTATATGTGTCCCAGATTAAAAAAAAGAGAAGACAATTTTAATTATGTTTCCTCTTTCAATTGTGAAGGCAAAAAAATCTTCCACTATTTATACACTATTTATACATTTACTACATCTTAAAAGATGGTTGTGGTGCTGTTCAGACTCCTGAGTGTACCAGGATCCTGGCTGAATTCCACCAAGAGGCTTTGAGGATAATGAGGCACCTGGATGTGGTGGGAACAGGAAGGTGTGCAGGTGGAGGAGTGTCGTGGGCTCTTCACAGTTTTCCTACTGAAATAACATCTGAAACTTTTGAAAAGAGATGGGATTCTTTGGGGAAGAAAAACACGGCATAGTGGAAAATCTGCATATGAATGTATTATGATTACTGCTGTGCATCAGATATGTATTTGTACACTTGAATTGATTGGGAAAAGGTTTCTAATGAAAAAGAGGCCATTCTATCCCAGTAGAGATGAGAAGCAGTAAGATAATGCAGTTTACAGTAGATAAGGGTAAAGTTTTCTTTTATCTCTCCAGTCTCTACCTGTCTCTATGTTGTTCTCACATAGCATTGTATGTCTGCTAACCTGAGGACATCTATCAGGCTGTTTCAGCAGGAGAAAGTATGACTTAACTGTGTTATCTTGGGGGAAATGTGTTTGCAAGAGAGAGACTTCTGGCAAGAACATTTACTTCCCTAAAGCTGCATGGGAGTTATCCCTCCCTCATAGAGAAAAATGCATTACAATATCACCACTTGAAATTATCCCCAGGCAGACATGCCACATAACAAATGCATCACAATGAAATGACTTCTCTGCTTCAGTCATTTACAAATTTATAAACTTTAAACTATAGTAAGAAGTTTTGTTTTGCAGCTCTCCTCAATATGATGCAGAATATCTTTAAAAAATATTCATGGGAAATGTGCAGTGTCCTTTCTTTTGCTCTAATCCTCTGTATTACCTGTACAAAGAACAAGGATTTGCACGCCCCCTCCCCGCCTTTTTTTTTGGCTTATCTATGCTGCAGTCCTACTGTCATTGTTTGATTCTGCTTAAATCCCTCTGTACCTAAAGGTACAGCCTTATCAATTGAAAAGCTAATGCTATATAAGAAGTGAAAAGAACACAGAAAGGTTTCCTAGCAACTACTGTGAATCCTTCTAAAGTAAGTCAGTTAAAACCATGTAGTACGTGCAAGGGGTGTAAATTAGGGAGCTAAGCTGATCCTCAGATTTACAGATGCCCACTATAAAGTACAATAAAACCCCTAATAGAAGGTGAATTGCTCAAGAAGAAAATCACATCAGTCTTGACAGCTTTATCATTATTTAAATGATCCAGCTTAAATTCTACTATGTAGTTAGTAAGACTGAGTGTCAGAGCTGCATCAAGGGTTCACAAAGCAGAGTTAATGGCATTGGTTGGTGTTGCTGCTGTGATTATGCCTTTTAGAGCTCCTTCTAAAAAACAACCAGCAAATGTAAACAAACAGACCCAGCTCTAAGGGGCAGTTGCAGGGGAGTCATTCTGAGGTGCAATTATACAAACTCTTGTCTGTGAAAGAGGGTCTTTGTTGCTCTGTTCTGCTTTCGCACACCATTAATCAAATTGGACTTTTTAGGTTGCTGAAATCTGTTCAGTACAGTGTGGGGAGGCTAACAATTCTCTGTCTGCACACACACTGCTCTCCTGCACTCTTCCATTTCTTCACTCAACACTTTGCTATTGTAGATGGGTTTTTAATGCACTTGTTGGACTGGATTATTTAGGGAATCAAGATAAGCCCCTCCATTTCAAAAAAACAATACCTTCATTTCTGCAGAATGCTCACTTAGCACTTGGCTTGTTTACATAAAATTTAAAAGTTTTCACTAAAAATGTTTGTGGCTCACACAATTAATTTTTTATAATATGTTCAAGTCAATTGGTGGGTTGTACTTTAAATCAGGTAGTGCAATACCCTTTCATTCAACCAAAATATTTTTAGTTTACACTTTATCTGAAACAACTAATAATATGTATAAGAGAAAATGTGGACCTGCAAAAACTAAGTTTGATATTTTAAAAATTTTACACTACTGGTGAAATTCCTTCATTATTTCTGAGTGACTTATAGCACTGAATTAGTTCTTCCAAATCTTCAGAAACAACAAATAATACAGGAATACAGTGAAGTATATTATAAGCAAGGGTACTATCAAACCATGTTTCCCCATTGTTCCCTGGTAAAAAAAGTACCTTCTAGTAAAAAGAAAAGAGAGGATGGGCTTGAAGTGCCACCTATAACCTCAGCCTAATAAAATTGCATCTAGGCAATGCCATTTGGAAACAACATTTGTTTATAGTGGTTTTCTTTTCGTTGTTTAAGTCACCACCCCTGAAATGAGACTGACATATGAAAAAAAGTCCCAAATCACAGCCCTTCTACAAGAGTAACACACATGTGAGTGTTCCAGTTCTTATTATAATAGCTTTAGTCTTTGGTTTCTTCCATTTTGTGGATTTTGATAAAGAAACCTGAAAAGTTCTGGAACACACTCCAGTACTTACCCAATGCCTGTGACTCTGATCTGAAAAATCAGGTTGAAACAGTCAACAGACTGACTTTTCTCACCTAACTGTGTTATTTCTGCTTCTCATTTTGACTTCTAACAGGGAGGGCAAAGACACAAATGTATTGAAACACAAAAAAAAAAACCAAACAACCAATCAACCAAACAAATAAAAATCCAAAAGAGGAGCAGCAGCACTCCAAATACCCAGCAAGTTTAAAGTTGTTTTGAATTCTGGCAGTAGTCTGAGATGTCTTTTATTGTTGAGGTGTCCATTCATCCATTTTGTGGTGTGGAGAGTGGGCTGACTTTCATAACTCTTCTGGAGGGCAGGCATGAAAACTGTGAAGCAGCAGGTTTTGACATGTCCTTCTTCATTACCCTCTGCAACCTCACTTAGCAACCATTGCACTTTTAATAGTACTGTGGTAGAAATATTAATTCATTCAGTAGATTGAAGTAGATTCAGCACCCCCAGGTCTTTTTCATCAGGCAGCTTTCACAGGGAAGCAGCCTAGTGAATGCTGCTTGGGGCCATTGCTTGCTTTCATCTTTATGGCATAAGAAATAGACTCATCAACTACTAAGATTTGTCACTACAGTACTGGAGAGGAGGCCTTCCAATTGTTGGTGGAATTTAATTTTTACCCTCTCTATAATTAAATTGCCACTCTTGGAGATTTGTGCTAAGCGTAGGGGAATAATTTAGGCACACAATCTAATAACACTTCCAGATGGTATGTTCATGAGTCTGTTTTCTAATGGTTTAATTAATTATTCTAGTCTTTCATAACATATGAACCATCATTATCCACCACAGTGTGTTAACCTGAGCCAGAGTCTGGATACTTGCTCCTTACTTTTCTTGGTTCTTTGCATGCTTGCCCAAATCAAGGATTAATTGTCAAGCAAAACCAATAAGTAACTGGGAAGGATTTGAGTGTAAATATCTGTTTATTACTACCCAGTGTGGAAATTATAGGAATGCCATGGATGGATTTGGTTTATTATCAGGATTTGAATTTTTGTTACTCTGTCTGATAATCTGATACCAGCAGCAACACTGTAGCCATGAGAGAAAGCAAGCTTTACCCTCTGGCTTATATGAAATAGGCTGAAATAAATCATGTGTGGGTATTTTCTGCAACTGCTTTCTCTCTGTGAGTGACTCTGTGTTCTCATTCTGCGTGGTTTGCAAAAAAAATCATCTTTTAAAAGAAAGAAGTGCAGTATCTGTAAATCTGTAATTGACATGGGATGTTTATTTCAGTTTATCTAAAATTTATATATGAGTGAGAATAAATATTGCTTATCTACTCTGCAGGTGTGTATATGCACATGGAATTTATATTTCACTGTTTCCCAGGTCATTTATTTATTTTTAGCAGTTGATATTTTTTAGGATAGTATGCATCTAGACTTTAATGAAATCTGCTTCTTTCAGGTAATGTCTTAAATTTTAAAGATGTCCTAGACACTTTCTCAAAAACACCCCTAGCTGTCAAATTCTGAAACCTATTTTCATCAAGATCTTGTGCCCACAATTATTATATACCCATGAATTTTAGAACTAGTACAAGACATTTTATTGATATCTAAATGTTCACAGGGTAGAAAAACTATAGAGCTTTACAGATCATTAGACAGAAAGCTACATAGGTAATGAAACTGCTCATCTGGACTTGAAACTATTTGCCTTATATTTATGGAAATAAATTCTGACAGTTACCTAAAATTCACTTTACCAAGCTTCCTCTTATATCATCACTTAGGAGCACAATATTTGGATACATTCAGGACTAAAAAAAAAAAGGGAAAAGCTTTCTTGCTTTGTCTTGAGAGTTGCTGAGCCATCACAGAAGCCTCTGCACGACATAGCAGTTCATTCAGTGTAACTCACAGTCATACATGAAGCAATTCCCTATAAATTAGATTTATAATCTGTTAAATCCTTTCTTCTCAGTGCTCCTGTTCTTCAATTAGTGCCTTTTCACACACATTTCTTTAATCTTAATCTTATTTCAACTTCCTATACCCTGGGAATTACAGGATCTATTCAGTATTCTTTGAAGATGATTGTAGATAAAAGCTGGTTTGTTTTTTCTGAGGAAAAAAGAAAATCTAGTGCTATGCCCAGCTGTGGTGATAATAAATTTGTGTGCATCAGCCACCTTTTGGAATGTTCCTGTATTTGGTTTCCTGAAAAATGACATGATATTTCTACTATCAGGAATGCAAAATAGCAAAATTAAGGAAATATATGGTTGATGCTCTTCCTTACACATCACATTGCACCTCACTTCTCATGAGATTTGTATTATCAGCACTGTTGGTAATATAAAGAAAAAGAAAAGACTATGTTCGCTTTTAAACATTTTCTTTTTCTTCTTTCAAATAGAAAAAGGATCCACTCAGAATAAAAGTGTATATAACTGAGAAGGAGGGAAACTTCAAATTTTCCAGTATTATCTCACAAAACCCTTACAGTCCTACTGCACAGTTAAACTATCACAAGAAAAGACGTGGGATGCTCTTTAAAGGTAAAATTCTATCTGTACAAGGCAATGCATCACCAAAGTGCTACTTAAACCCTGAAATAAGTGAGCCTCAAGTAGTTTGTAGACCATCACACAACGATGGATTTCACTCTAAGAAATATCAAGTAGTACTTTTCAATCTGAATCAATGGTCTGAGAAGCACAATAGAGTCAAAATACAGTTGATTTATAAATCTATGTGTTTATAGGGCTTACATAAATAGAAATATAAGTAAATATACATGTATATAGACAAACACAAAATATTAAAAGGTATTTAATAAAGTATTACTGAAGTAACACTTTATGAAATACATTTTAATATTTTGTATTAATGTATTTATTGTATTTAATATTTTATTTGTTTGTTTTTAATTTATTTAATATTTTGTATTAATGTATTTAATATTCTGTATTAATTTGTATTATACATTTTAATATTTTGCATTCATTTTAATAAAATGTGTTTAATAAAGTGCTACTGAAGTAACAGTCATATCTCAGGAGGTATTTCTTCTTTTTTTTGTGGGAAACTGCAAATCCAAGCACTTAAGCAAAACAAACATCTTGGAAATATGGAGATAATTTCACTTTACCAACTGTAAAAAAGTAATAATGTTGCTTTTGTTTAATATGGTACCTAAGGATTACAATACAGTAATGTCATGCAACTATTTTTGAAAGGACTTAGTGATTTGGGCATGAAAAGACTAAAATTACAGGAAAAGGGCCCTCAAAATTACATGGCCTTAATGAAGTCCTTGGTGTGCAAAAAGCAGAATATCAGATATAAGCCTATTATACTAGTCACCTGCTTTTCAGTAGAACTTGCTGCTAGCCATAAAAAATAGTGGTGTTCACACTGCTCAAGTTTAATTCCATCAGATTTGTTGAAGCTTGAGTCTTTAATAAAGGACATTTTTTTCAAGAAAGCAAACTTATCTCTTTCCCCTTCAGGGTTTTCTCCTCTTATCCTTTCCTGGTGAAACTCTGCTAAAGTAAAACACAGGACCACAACTGTCTGCTATCATATGATAGTTTAAAGTTTTACCATGACATTGTTTTCCAGAGATGACTGATACAGATATTAAACAGAATGTCAGCTTCCAAGGATGCTCAAAAAGATGTAAAATGGGTTCTTTAATACTGACTGAATTAATGCATTAGCACTTTGACCTTACCTTCCATAAATTCACAAAGGGCAACAGAAAACAAAGCAAGCACAACAAAAATCAACAAGCCAACTGAAAATATTTACATCTGACCTCAAAGATCAATAAATCAGAATTTCTACTTCACTAGTTCTGGTGGAAAATTGTCATTTTTCCTTAGGCTGAGAAAAGATATCCTATATTTTATACTGCATGTGCTTTATTTTGTGTATATTTTTTTGTCGTTTGACTGTGTAATTTCTACATAAATCACCATAAAAAACAGATGTGGAAATCTTCATTTCTGAGTTCTGAGAAAGAGAAAATAAATAACTTTCCACAGTATTTTGTGGATATTGAAGTTAGCAGTAATTAAATCCATGCAAAGTTGCTCAAGACTAAAAGAATGGCAAATGGCCATTGATTTACAGCCTACACACTAATTTTGTTCTCCATCCTTGGCAATAAGAGTTTATGTAGAAAAATATATGGATATATGCATCTTTGTTCATGTGCATAAAAAGTGCCAGCAAAATCCCTTATATTTGTGGCTAAAGGGTGCTTTCTTTTGTACCTGTTTCTTTGAAATCATCCTGAAAACAAGCACAAATGATTTTATCATCCTATTACTTAGATCAACACTTCATATTACTTAAATGAACGCAATTAACTTCCTATTACTTATATTCATAGGCATTTTTCACTGAGATCCAGCTGTCAGATGAAGTCCTTTGGACTGCATTAATGGAAAACATCTGGATTTAGGGCCCTGTGTTCGCTTCTGTAAGCTAGATGTAAAATTTTGAATTGATTTAGATTTGATTTCTTCCTTGGAAGGTTTCTCAGTCTTTAAATTACCCAGGAAAGACCACTGAGCTTCCTGCTAGCAGATGAATGTCTCTTTCCTCCAACCAATATCCCAAACCAGGCTGGTGGCTTCTCCATCCCTTGGCTGAGTTTTACTTTGGGAGGCAGGGCAATATAAAAATCTCAGAGAGATCTCCAAGACATCATAAATTTTAAATCTCATTTAAAATTGTAACCTGCTAATGCGTCTTCATACAATCCCATAACTAGGATCAATGGATTTGGAGGCAACTGACCAGAATCCTGCCTTGGAGAGATGATGTCATAGAAAGGTCATGTACCAGTGAATACTCATGTCCAAATCTTTTCTTTTTCTGCCAAACAGATATAATAGGACCAGCAACAGTTCTAAAGTTGCCTTCAAATTTTTCTGGCTTTTTCTCTGGCATTTATAGTTCTTAGAGCAAAGATCTTCAGGTTCCTTTTTTTTTTCTTGTGTGTTTGTTTTGTTTTGTTTTTTTGTTTTGTTTTGTTTGTTTTTGTTTTTGTTTTTTTAATGTATTTATTGCTTGGTTTTTTGCCATTTTGATTTTCATTAAACATTGCATTGACTTGCATTAAGCATTTCACTCAGTGGTTCTTAGATGAAGGAAAGAGGCACTCCTATTTGGTTAGAGGAGTTATGGAATGAGATTCATGTTTTCCTCCTTCTTCACAAAAATAAATCAGGTGGTTGAAATTCTATCCATTATAAATTCAGGTAACAAGACAAAAAGTTTAAATCCCAAGAAACATGTCTTTCATTTGTTATTGATCAAAAGTGGCTGACAAAGAGGTAAATGCTCTTATACTAGCCCTTTGTACTATCTGCCTGACATAGAAATATTATTTGTTAGACCCAGAAATCTGGATTGCAGTGAAGCTGAAATGTATTTTTGGATGATGTATTTTGAGAGGGCACTGTTGAGAAAAGGTGGATCACTGTGGGGTCAAACCTAAACAGGGAGCTGAGCTGTCTCCTCCTTGTCTTTCAGCAGGGCTGTAACTCATACCAAGTTCTTCATTGGCAATACATTGGCCCAGATTTTCTTTTTTAATTTGAAAAAGAGTTTTATGGCACACTTTATAAAATTAATGCCAAGGGATAATCTTTAATTACTGACATATTTTTTTCCTTTAACATTAAAAGCACTTATCAAACAGTAACTCATTGTCATGATTGTGAAAATGAATCTATTATACAGATATTGTCATCACAACAGAAATAATGGCCTGATCCAAAGTCCATTAAAATCAATGAGCCCAGAATTGTATTATTCAGATTTTAAAGATTTTCTCTTTAGCCTTTATGAATCTATGACCTTCTTGCTCCTTACTGTGCTTCTGTGTTCACATAACTTGGCATTTTGTCTTCTCTTTGCAAGGGTTAAAGTATTAATCCCTAACAAAGCATAGTAGGACACAAAAAGGCTGACTGGAAAGTTTCCAATTCCTATTGTAATCTTTCTAATATTTTTTGTGTGTGGCAACAAAAGCCACCTCAAACCTTCTGAATAGTCAGTAATCCATATCTAGTTCACTAACCAATCCTTGGGAAAATTTGGTATTTGGCTGGCAATCAGGTACAATGGTTGCCTTTATCACAGAACATTGATAGGCAGAGCCAGACCTCTCCCTTGAATATCATGGAAGTTGGTTTTCTTAATTTGGAGCAATATTGAATATCACTTTCAGAGAATATTTCTTCAAAAACTAATGCAGTCCAGTTCACTGTATTAGTTTTTTTTTCTTGTCAATCATCTTTCTAATAGAAATGTTATTTTCATGAGTAGCTGTAGGAAGAATTTACCAAGTGGGCGTTACCATGTGCAGAACTAATTTTTTTTACATGTCCATGAACATTTTTCTTTTTTTTTTCCATCTGCTAGTCAGAGAACAGAAAAGGTGCTGTGTGCTTTGACTGACCAGTGGCAAACTGTACAGAGTGAATACTGAATTTTAAATACTCTAAGAAATTACCCAGAGAGGTGATAATGAATATACTAGGAAATTGTTATCATCCTATCAATATTTTAAAAACGGAGAATAAACATTGAGTAAGTTAGGGTAAAGCTTGTAGGCTATTTTTGTATTCTTCATTCAGCTGCATTGTTTTCTTATTCTAATCAGGAAAATAGTGAAAAAAAACTCTCACTGAGATGAGGCAAGTGGCAACTATTCTGCAAGTCTGCTCTTAATTTTAAAAGACACAATATGAGCACAATATACATTGGAAATGTTAAGACTTCCATAGTGTAGCCTTAGGAAATACTCTCTGCTGCTGCATCCACTAAAAGGTGCATAAGTAGCAATTGGGAGGGGACTGAACTGGCTAATATGCTTTATTTCCCAACACCAGGGAGTTTAAACTCACAGTTTAACTTGACAGAATATGAAACTTCCCATTTCATATAGAGGTAGATAAATATATGTGAGAGTCTCAAAATTTTATAAAGCATGGTATTCTAAAAATCCTTAGGAAAAAAAAGGTTAGGAATTTGAACCTGCAATTACCCTCCAACATTAAACTTAGGCTGTAAGACTGATGGCTCTGTCCCCAGTGCTTCACTGCTTGTCCAGCCTCTGTGTTCACCACTGTGTGCTTGAGGCACCTTAGCCTGTTAGGGCACACCTGGAAATATTTGTTATTTTGAGGAGTAGAGGTGCTGCAGTGTTGGAACCCAGGACATCCCTCTGGCTGTCCTGGATTGCCCAAACCCCTGTCAGGGGGCTCAGAGACCCTGGCACAGAGCCCAAGACACCTGTGCCTTTGATTTTGACCCATGGAAAAAATTACCAACTTTAGATGAGGATCTGCAAGCCAAAAAAGTTTAAGTAGAATGATAGTTTGTCACAGGGTGAAAAGTAAAATTTTGGGGTTTTTAGAATGGGGGCTTGGGGTCCCAAGATGGACGAATTTGGGCGTGCCTTGTCCTTCTTTCTCCTTCTTCCTAGCCTCCATCTTCTAGGTGATGGTGGCACTTTGGGATTGGTTTAAAGTAGAGATGAACTGTCTAACATAGGTGATAGGTATTAGAAAATAATTGTAAATAAAGTACATGTAGTTTTTAGTATAAAAAGACAACACTGCCCTGAAGACGAGCAGTGTGCCATGGACTGACCTGCTGAACAGACCTCAGCAGGTCAAAGAAAAAATGTTATAGATAACAGAAAATAAACAACCTTGAAAACCAGAACAGAAGAATCCTGACTCCTCCTTCAGTTACTGAGCTAAGAAAAGAGACTCTCTGACACATCTCAGGGTCGTCCTGACCACAGAGACCCCCGAGACTGCAGCCATGATACTGAACAGCAGACAGAAAAGACTTGAGCTTTCAGTTCTCCACTGCTGCACTCTGGATAAATAGAGACACACAGGCTGTTTTGGAAGTGAGCTGAGTTTGGGCTCTTATGTGAAATACAGTTTAGATCCATTCTATACACTGTCTCCATGGGTGATCTCATCTAAGAAGCAAAGTGAAAACTCTATCAAATGACATTAGACCCTGGAACCTGATAGTCAGGGCAGGTTAATTAAATGAGCAACTGCCCACAGTGTCTCTGCTCATTTGGGATTTTGCAGTCACTGTGACAGGCATGGAGAAGTAGCTCTCGTTTTATACTACAGCTGCACCTTAGGATCACATGAAATCCCTTCTGCCTAAACTAATCAGATTCAGAGTCATTCTCCTGTCTCCTGTTGCTCTAATCTGCTCTCCTTTTGCATCATCTATCACGGGATACCACTGAACTGTGCTGACCTGTGAGAATAATGGAGAGCACGGGGGCATCTGCAGGTTAATGTGTCAGCTGCCCTGGGTAACAGATGCCTGCAATGATCTGGACCACGACGAGATGCTACAGTCAGAAAGGTAACAACACTGCTGGAGCCAGTCACAGGGAGGCAGAGAGAGAGAGCAAGCACTGGGGGGAGTGAAAACAAACAAAAAATACTTGTTAAATATACAGGAAAACTCTTCAAAGATCAAGGGAGAGATGAGAGAACAACAAAGAGGATTTTCGATTCTGAAGACGAGGAGCTACATAAAGGTAATTGTTTCATTCTGCAGCTTAGGGCAGTACTATAACTCTTTATTAGGCAATTATTTTCTGTCATTTTGAAGACTTTATCTCTGCCAACAACATAAAGATTCTACCTGAAGTCTTTGCAGCCATGTTCCCTTCACCCCTGTGATAGCAGTATGCACCTGCTCTGTAATTCTTCTTTGCTCTTGTCAAGTGCTGGATTTCTTGTGTTATCACAACAACCTGTCAATACCTGCATAGCAAAACTGATAATAAAACTAACACTTTTAGTATAGTAATGTATTTTACCTCACTAGTCTGTGGGCCAGATTCTGATAACCTTATTTATAATGAACAGTATCTTCTTCTGAGTGGTAGATTGCCTAATAGGATAAAGTGCTATCAATACATGTCCCTGAAGTTTTGAATTAAAGGGTCACACTTTATCAGTCAGTGAAATACCAGCAGCTTTGGGATGAGATGTGACAACAGCTTAACAGCACATACCACCTGCTACCCAACAGTTTAAGACACAAAATAAAGAATACCACAGCCTCTTGAAGAGGCAGGGGAAATTGAGCTACTAGCTGCTTTGGATGGCTTTGGTTTCTCTGGACACACCAGCAGTTACAGCTGGTGCTACAGCCCCCATCTGGGGGTTGGATGGATTAATTTAGTGCCAGGTTCTTGCCTCTTTCAGCTACAGGTAATTGATTAAGTGAACATTCAGTTACTGGAAGGCTGCGCTTCCACTTTCCTTCCTGCAGGTGCGGCACCTTTATTTTGTCTTTCCTCAGGTTTTTCCTTTTGTTCCCCTCTGGAGAGCCAGTGTAGTTCTCTTTTACTATGTTCCTTTCTAGAGGATCCTTTTGCATACAAGCAACAGATATTTTTAAATTATTTTATAGTTTCACTGATTTTACATTTATATCCTCTCCTTTTTTTCTTCTCATCTTTGCTCACAATCTTTCAAGTGGAATATGGGTTCACATTGGTTCTTTATTAGAATGCAAAAAGGCTACAAAATAAATAAAATGAGGCCACAGCTGTACACATCTCTGCCTTTTACCTGCAAGTAAAGTCTTTGATTCCCATAAAGAACTTGTCTGTTTTAGCTTTGTATGATTTATCAGAACTATTCAATGAGATTGTTTTGTTCAGGAAACCAAACAAACAACTAAATTCTTCTGCTGTCTCTAAAGGAGCCTCTATTGTCACTCTTGCAGTGGAAAACATCCCAGTTATGGGGATTTTGAATATGAGTAGGAAGTATGTCCTCTTTTGCAAAATTAGCCACCTGAGGTGCTATCTGAGTGGTACACACTGCCTGAAGGCTGACAGAGTGATGGCAAGGAAATATTCTAAGTGCACAGATAGAGTCAAAGAGACTGTGAAAGCAAGATGAGGGAAAAGGGGAGTGATGGAGTAGGGTTAGAACAGTGAGGGGTGGAATTGGACTGGGCAACTGCAAGGTGGTTTAGGAGAGATGAAAGGCATTGGAGCAGAGAAAAAAGGAAAGTGAAATAACCAAGAAGCTGGGAGACAGAATAACAAGACTGAAAAAGGAGAAGTGGGGTGGGGGAGAGAAAGAAAGTGAGTGATTAAGGGAGCTGGAAAAGAAAATCCTGAAGTACAACTGACATTGTCAGCCCAAACCCCAAACTGGAACCATAGAGGTTTGGCCATAGAGGTTTTGTCTTTTGGTTTCCTAAAGTTCTCTTGGTTTGTGTCAGGTTTCATGAGCTATTACTGCAGCATCAAGGTACTGAGCTGGAAGGAAATAAATAGGGGAACAGATCTCATAGAATACAAATGAATATAGCAGAGGGAAAGGAAACAGAAAGTTAAAATTCACCCAAAAAGGGAAGGGGGATAAAATTAAGATAAACATCCTGAAGACTACTTTCCACTGACTCCACTGGGAGAGTGAAAATACAGAATTCTGCTGGGCTAGGATTTTACTGATGCATTGCAGGACATTGTGTAGGTAGGCTGCTTGTGGTGATTAATTCCTGCATACTCCAATGTTGATAGTAAACCATCTGAAGTCTGAGTTTCATTAATGCTAGTTGGCAGGGCTTGGCTGGTAACAATAAAGTATGATTAGAAGTCTCTAATTAGACTCCTTAAAATATTGTGCCTGAATATTCATTGATTATATTATAGCTTGAAATACTCAGGTTTAGATAATTTCCTTATCTGAGAGGTAAAATGTATTGACTATTGGAGAAATGTTATTTGCATAAGTTATATCAAATATGCAAATCCAGTGAAACTTTTTAATGTAGAAAAAAGAAAAGCATTGCTATCTGGAAAAAGATATGTTGATGTCAATATGAAAAAGGTGGGGAAAGAGAAAAAAATCATTGTTCTTCCTTGCAGAAATGATTAGTGTGCAGTTCATTCCCCACCTTGGTTTTTGTTACACCCTGTCTGTGATTTAGATTTGCTTACAGTTATTACATGAAACATTGCACTGGCAGTAAAATTTTCCCACCCCACCCTTTTTTCTTCCTGTCCTTTCTGACTTAACAAATGCCATTTCCAGATGTATGTTTATCCTACCTAGAACACAATGTATTTTGAAGAACATGAATAAAACCAAAAAGCAACAGAATTGTGAGACCTCATTCACAAGTTGTCCCACAGAGTGTGTTTGCTAGCCAGTTTTTATTTCCAGTACACATTTCTTCTTCTATTCATTATCCTCATAAAGGTAAGTGCCATTTACCTAGTGCATTAATTTAATTGGAGTAGCTGTGATTAGTTCAATTGCCTGACATAGCAAAGGACAGTACTTATCAAGATATTTTCTTAAATACATGACTCAGGGCTATAGAAGACAGTAAGGCTAAGCACTAAAACATGTACTTAAGATTAAAGACTTAAATATCTTTTTGGGCAAAATACATTCCTTAGTCAATATACTAAGATCCTACTAGTACTGTATATATCCCTCTGCTTTTAGAGACTTGTAATGCATGGGGCTTCTGCCATTTGTGAACAAATCTGTAATAAAATCTCATTGCTGATTCCCTACCAGTAAAATCCTGTAAATGACCACAGGCAGAGTTGGGATCATCTGTAGATACAGTCACGTGCTGCAGTAATGAACAGATTATTTGAATAATGTAAAGCTTTCTAGACAGAAAACAATTAGTGGGAAACAGTAAGAATATCCACTCAGTCTGCAGGTTTGTTTGCAGCATAAACCATACCATAAAGGCTTCACTGGATTTATTTATGTACTTACTTGACATTAGCATCGCTGTTATTGTGATGAGAATCTGAATCCCTGGTGGTGAGCATGCTAAAGCACACAGAGAGCACTCCTAATTGGCAGAATCAGAAAGGGCAAGTTCACAAGGCTTGCTAAAAGAGGATGAATGCTTCTGGTGTCACTGAAAATCTCTCCTGTACCTGCGCTCGCAATCAGTTTGTGTGAAGTCTGTGTACCTCAGTGAGTCCTTTGGAAGCCTGCTGCGTCACTTCAATCACAGCTCAGCCAGAAATGATGTGCCATAAAAACCTGTGTCAAATTCTGCCTAATAGAACTACCTGGAGCATCAGCATGGATAAATAAAAGAAACTATCAAAGTGAGATGCACGGTTTTGTATTACAACAATTTGTTTTCCAGAGAAGGCAGAATACTGAAACAAACCATCTTGACTTACGTGTGAGTGTTTAAGTTCAGCATGTGTCTAATACTTACTCCTGAAAAGTGCTGAGAGCCCACGTCTCCTATTGAATTGGTATTTGCTTCCAGCCTAAAGAAAATTAGAGAAGGCTATTTCTGAGAGCTGAGGGAGCTGGCACTGAGAAAAAGCAATAGGGATTGGCTTGGCAAGTAAATATCATCATCTTCCCAAATTGTTTCTGATCCAATTCTCATAATGACAGCTAAGCTTCCAAATCGAGTCGGGAGTCAGCAATGCTAACAAGTGGGAGCTCATCCTTTTCACACTCTAGGTGCTTTTCTGCCCTCCTCTCTAGTTGTCTGTTGGTCCTTATTTCTGCTTCCCCCTTCTGTGGGGCCATTTTCACCCCTCTTGCTCCCCATGACAGGCTGCCAAACCCCTGATGAGTCCTAAGCCCTCCCTGCTCCCCTCCCCCAGATGCTTTCCAGCCTTCCAGTGCCAGGGGCTGCTCTTGCAGATGTGGACATAGCATGCTTCAGCATCCCACGTGTTTTGGAGCTAGGTTTTAATCCCAAAGCAGCTGGGGAAGCAGCCTGTGAACATGTGCAGCCCTTAGCATTTTCATAATACTTCCAGTGGCAGCAGAAGGTACTCAGGGATTAATTCTGTACCAAACCTGCTGCTTCTGGCTCCAGCCCGAGGAGCTCTGCTTTCCTGGCTCGTGCTGAGAGATCTTCCCTGCCAGTCCTTCCTCCCCAGACACTCTTCCTTTTTTTTTTTTTTTTGCCTGCCTCTTCTCTTTTAGGCTTGCACTTACTAAGAAGGGCAAAGAGGAATTATCATCCACAGAGCCACAAAGAAAAGAAAAAAAAAGCCACCAAATATTGTCATGTTTTCTATATTTTAAGCCAGCTGAATTTTTTTGGAGGCTTGGTTTTGATTACTAGAAGTTGGCAGGTGCCAGCTCAAAGTGTTGAGCAGTTCTATCAGGTCATAAGGAAATCATGGAGCATTCTAACAAATAGCCATGCTCTTAATTTACTGGTTGCTAAGTTTGTATTAAATATTTTCAATTGGAAAGCCTGCAACAATGATGTTTGGGGAAATATCTCAGTCCTAAATGCAAGCATTTTTGGTGAAGAGGGAGGTTGCATGGAGTTGTGGTATTTTCAGAGTCCCCAGGATGAAGGAGGAATTGAGAATCTGACTCCATGTTCTTAGAAGGCTGACTTATTATTTTATGGTATTATATTATATTAAAAATGCTATACTAAAGCTATACTAAAGAATAGAGAAAGGATACAGACAGAAGGTTTAACAAGATACTGATTAAAAACTCGTGACTGACTCCTCAGAGTCCAACACAGTCTGTGATTGGTCATTAAGTAAAAACAATTCACATGTTGGATAAACAATTTCCAAACCACATTCTAAAGCAGCAAAACACAGGAGAAGCAAATGAGATAATTATTGTTTTCATTTTTCTCTGAGGCTTCTCAGCTTCCCAGGAGAAGAAAGTCTGGTGAAGGGATTTTTCAGAAAATATGACAGTAACAGGTGGTGAAACTGATGTGCAATAGACACCCTAATGAGGTTCATAGCTGGGCTGTGGCCTTTTAAATCCTGTCTTCCAAAAAAGGTTCTGTATGGAAATGACATTTCTTTTTTTTGATGGAAGATTTTATTGGAAACTTTTACTCATTTAACAATAGGGAAAAGCTTAGTAAAACATCCCTTAAATCTTACTTTTCCTGTGAAGAACATCAAAATCACAAAGTATGACATCTTTGTAATGTCACCATATGTAAAGGCATGCTCTTCCCACATTTAACAGAGATTTAACTCATCTGGATTTCACATTCTGTCTAAAACAGTCTTCTTGCAGTCTTCTTCCTCCTAACCAGGGGGGAAAAATCCTTTCCTGAGTAACTCAGAGTAGGATATGGCCTGGTGTCCTGCTTAGAGCAAAACAAAAGCAATAAAAGTTTTAAATGAATAGATGATAGGCTCCACTTCCACATTTTTTATTAAACATGTTCTTCTGGACTGAAGGGCAGAAGTAGCACATGGTATTCATGGACTCACCTTAGCTTAGCAAGCAATAGAAGTAAGAATACTTTCAGCTGTAATTATGGATTTTGCTGGCACATCACTAAATTAGCCAAGTGACAAAATTAGCCGGTTGATTGGCTAAAGACCAAGAAGAATTAATCTGAGCCAGTGATGTTACTATCCCTGGGCAGTGAGAGGCTTTTAATAAACCACAGAATCAGAGAGAGTAAATCAGAAAAACGTAACTTGCCACAGCAGTGTTTGGTAGGTGTAGTCTCTTACAAACCACCTAACAGATGGGCTAAAGAAGTGTAAGTCATGAATATGACTAAACAGACCTGAACTTGCTTCCACTGAGATAAAAAGACACAAATTTTACGGACCCCAAAATGAAAAATTTGTAAGGAGTCAATAGAAGAATACAAGCCCTTATATATTGGAGAATTTGAGGGAAAGGAGAGGAGAGGAGATACCAATTCTTTCATAAGGTGGTGACTTTTCATCTAAATAGAAATGCATAGTTGTGTACAGCCTTCTGAAGATGTTCAAAACAAAGCAGATCATTCTTTGCATCTCATATATATATATATATATATATATATAATTTGAATACATGAAGGCTAGGGTTAATGAATATCAAAAAAACTAAACCATACCTTAGATGATGCCTTCCACTGGTATATCAAATTTGTCATGGCCCTTAGAGATTTAATTTTCAGAACTAAAAGACTGCACAGTTTCCTCAAGGAGGCTTTGAAAGTTTATACATCAAACAGAAATATCATTGACAGCTTTCAACCTCACAATATTAGTGCTTCTGATCTGAATAGGATAACTGCAGTTACCTACTGAACTGAGAAAATCAAACAATACAAAGCTTCAGTTGAATTAAAGCTAGTTGCATTTAGGAATTGAGAGAGAAAGTGGAATTAATGGTAAAATGTTTTGTGTGCAGCATCAGTAGGAGAAGGTATGGAATTGCAAAAGACACAACAGCAGAATCTTTCTGTGATGGGAGATGGAAATGTGTAAAAATTATAATTAAACGCTAATTTTATTTCCATCCAGCTATAGAACTAGGAAATCCATTTATCTTGCTGCTCTCCTCTTGGAAAATTCGACCATTATGACCAGTGTTTTAGAAAGGTGACTGTAGAAACAGTGACTTCCATGGGATGCCATTGGGAACAACATTCACATGGCAGCAGGTGGGTTAAAGTCAAATTTGGAGCTGCTGGAGACACAGCTAGGTGCCATGTATGTGTGCATTCAGAAATGAAGGAAGAACATTAGGAATCATAAAAAATAAATATGAATAGTTAAACAATGAGTTGTTTGTTTGAGGTTTTTTTCTGGAGAAAAAGAATAAAATAGACATTTAAACCTGCAGAGAGAAAAAGTGATCTTTTCCCCTGAGCTGACCTTGAGGGCTTCTTGGACCAGACACCACTTGATGCAATGTGGAGTTTTTGTCAGAGCTGCTTACTGTAATCAGGCCACCCCCTCACAAGTTCAAGAGTGCTCCCTGTGCTAGTGCTTGGCCAGGAACAGGTGCCAAAGGCTGCCAATGTGGATTTCTGGCTGAGAGATCACAGCTGGTTCCTCAATCCAGTTTTGTAAATTGGCAGAATAATAAGGTTGCCACCTGACTAGTTAAAAAAAAAAAAAAAAAAAAGGATAGCAAAACCAAAATTGATTCTTACTTCTTTCTGTGATGACTTGCACGTGTGCTGGCACATTCTCCCTGAGGTTTTCAAGTGCAGCAGGACAAGGAGGGCTGAAGTGCTGGCTCAAAGAGGTTTCACAGCTTTGCAGCGCTCTGGGGATGCTCTTCAGACACCTCATGGGAAGCAGGAGAGGTGAAATGGCTTTGTTACCTTGCCCAAACAACAGCCAAATGCAAAAAAAAAAATGTTAAGAATTTACAGAACCACAAAAAATGCTTGATAATTCATATTACACATAGTACTTACCTCAGGAGTCTCTTTCAAATGCCATAAAAAAAATTCCCATCAAAGAACAGGAATATACATTGAAAGCATTTTTTGAAAAACACCATTTTAAGAGCCAAGTGGGAGACTTCTGCTGAGCATATTTCAAGCATCAATGACTCAGTTTAAGAACAAACAAAAAGATGTCCTTAACCCTGTGTTAAACTAGAGAAAACATGAGTGTGCCTTGTAAGTGAAAGAGATTTTTTTTTTGCTATTTTTAGAGATTTTTTTAATGATTTTGAGTTTTAAAAGTTTATTCAAATGTCTGAAAGGCCTTCAAGGTCTCAAAATACAATTAACTGCACTGTAGAGTATTTAATAAAAGTATTCTTTGCAGCAAAGTACAAGGAGAATGTAAAACCTGAAACAGCAGAGAAGCACCAGGTGAAAAAACCATCCAGAGTAACTACTGGTCTTTCCACTTACCTTCAAAAGCTTAAGAACAATTATTAAAATGACAAGAATAAGCCTGATGTTGTGTTGTATTTCTAAAACCCTCAAAACCTTTTCAGATGCTCTAAAAAAAAGAATGTTTAAAGCATTTCTAAAGACCTGGAAGTGTTTTTAGATAATAACTCATTTTGGCTTGCCACAGCTCTTTCTGCTTCATAAAAATCTTAGTGCAAGACAGAGCTGCAGGGGCTGCCATGGGGTTAACTAATCCAGAGGGATGGAGCACTTCTCCTATGAGGAAAAACTGAGAATATTGATTTTTTTCAGCCTGGAAAAGAGAAGGCTTTGAGGCGACCTAATTGCGCCTTCCGGTACCTGAAGGGAGCATGTAGTACCAGGACAAGGGGGAAACAGATTGGGTTTAGGTCAGATGCTAGGATGAAATTGTTTACTGTGAGGACAGTGAGACACTAGAACAGGTTGCCCAAGGGACATTATGGATGCCTCTTTCTTGGAATTGTTCAAGGCCAGGCTGCATGTGGCTCTCAGCCTAGCGGACGATGTGCCTGCCCACAACTGGAAGGTTGAAACTGGAAGATCTTCAAGATCCCTTGCAACTCCTTCTACTTCTGATAATTCTACTATTACCTGAAGATACAGACTACTGGAAGATGTTTGTCTAACTTCCTTCTATGAATTTCCAATGTCAGAGATTTCCAAAATGCCCCAGGCATATGTCCCCTGCAATCTACCCTATTATCTTACTATGTCTTATTAGGAAGAAGTCCCTGTAACATCTAGCTCAGCTATTGTTGCAGTTCAAATTAATTGTATTTGTTGCTTTCAGACAGCAGATTCTCTTCTGCATTATAAATAAGCACCACCCTCTCTGAAAGCTTCTTTAAATAGCTGTAGTCTGATATGTTGTAGAGCAAGCAAATGGAATTCTTTTTGTTGGTGCTTTTCAGAATTTAATTTTTTTTTGTTTATTTTTTTAGATTCTTTTAGGAGTCTAGTCTATATATTATACAAAAGGAAAATGAAAATTGTTAAAATATATATTTAACTGTCAAATTTTCAATACTAGTATTCTGAATCTAATGTCAGATTTTGCTTTGAGAATTGAAAAGATAGACACATTTTTAAAACATTTAAGGGGTTTATGTGCAATAAAAATAGCATATTTCATCAAGATAGGGCTAATTTCTTTCTGCCCCGGGGTGGGTATGCAATATTGCAAGACTATAGAGTTTCTAACCGTTATAAATTTTAATATAAAATTTATAATTTATAAATTTTAAATTTTATAATTTTTGAAATTATAAATTTTAAATTCAATTTCAGTTGAATGCTTCAACTGAAGTTGTTCAAATAATTAATCTGGTGGCAGTTTACCACTAGAATAATTATTTGAACAACTTCAGTTGAAGCATTCCATAGGAAATGAAGTCAGATTAATAAAGAACAAACTATATTTCAAACAGCACAGTTAGATAACCCTGTATGCAACTTTTCAAGACATAGATGGCAAATATAAATCCTAGAAGAAAATAGTAAGTGCTTGTTTGTTGATTGCTCCCAATCCTACTTTTTTCCTAAATTTTCAGCACATGAGTTTCACCTTCCAAAACACCCTATTAAACAAATCCACATAAATATCAGCGTACAATTCAGTGAAAATCACACTGGATCAGATTTTGCAGTGTGCTCTGGAAAGAGAGATGATCTGTCTGGAAAGAGATCTTTTTATTTAAGCTGATGACAAGAAATATTTGGCCTGACCTTAGCCAAAAAACAAAAGTACTTCATGCTGTCCTGAGTTAATCAAAGTTCAGCGAGGACCAGAATTGCCACAGAAATCTGCAGGCTGCCATTCCAGGGTTAGAAAGACGATGCTCCTTTTTGAGATGAGTCATTTGACTTGCGCTGCAGAAATTACATGTTTCCTTATCTTTCAGGAGAACATTCCCCTCATGTTTTCAATCTTGATTCATGGTTCACTCATGATGGTTTGATGATCCTGAAAGAACCATGACCTTCTCTTTGAAAGCGTGCAGGCGGCCCAGGAAGCGCTCGTGGGCACACGGCAGGAATACCAACGAGGTCACAAATATAAACAGGAAATTCTGTGAGGCTGGATTTTGTCACACAGGAGTCAAGGGTCAGCTTTGTCACTGACTTGCATAATTGAGCCCTAAGTGAACTCAAGAGAGGCAGAATGGGTGAAAAGGAAACATCTTTTCATTTCACTACATGGCTCAGTGCTGGTGTTCTAAGACTTTCCTGTCCCTAATAAATTGTACGTGGTACTAAATCTGTTTTCAAATCATAATTTTGGCAGAAGGTTATCATTAAAAACTTGTGGAATAACACAGTGACTTTTTTTTTACCGAGTTTCTTTGCAACTAGTGAACCGTATGCATTTGTGATAGGTACTTGTTGGAAGAAAGAAAACGACTTTTTAGCAAAGTGTATGTCCATAGAGGCAGTCTGATTTGTGTAGAGACTACATAAAGAGAAGAAAACGTCATTGAATCTCTGAGACTGAACATTAGATGGCAAATTCTCAAAGTAAAAATTCTAGTTTTTCAGTTACTCATGATTTTCATCTGTATTTGGCAAAACAGGAGGAAAGTGTGATAATTGGCACACTACTACTACTATCATTGTAGTAATTCATATTTCAAATGAATGAATTAATTAGCAGAATTCGAAATATTTCTTTGTATCATCATCAGAAACTGGGATACAGCACAGATGTTCTCAGCATACCTCAATATGTATTTTAAACTTCAAAATAAACTTCAATTATTAAGCAGGTATAAGAATTTTGAAAAAGAGTGCCATTCTCTAACAAACCAAAACTGCTCATTTCTTGCCGTTTCCTGGTAAGATGAGCCATGGGCACAAACTGACTTTCTTGAAGTTTTTCCTCATTTTGATGTGGATGAAAAGGAGAAGTACAGAGTGAGGTCCCTGCCCTGCCTGTGCCTGTGGGAGTGCAGTGCTGATGGCGTTTAGGAAAGGGAGGGCTTTTGTGCATAAGAGCACCTTCATCTGAAAATGACCATTTGCTCCTTATTCGAGGGCATTTTAACCTCCAATACAGTATTTAGCACACCAAGGAACCATGCAAAGATTTGGGAGGGTTTTTACTGTGTAGTTGAGATACTTAAATGCAAAGAGAGAGCCTATGTTGTGTTCAATTGTGTTTAAAAATAATGCGGTACATTTTTCCAATCTACTCTGGATAGATTCAGTATTCTTATTCATGTTAATAAAAGTCATGCAAAACGAGCACAAGCCAAGACTGAAATTATCCCATAGTGGCATTTAAATTAGTAGAGAAAAAATATGTTCACTCCCTGTAATAGTGGATTCTTTTTGCCCCTTTCTTTTTAATTTCTATTAAAACAAATTATTTGAGCATTAGTATATTGGCCTTAATTAGCTTTCATCTCTCCCCTTTTGATTTAAATATTGCCAAGCTCCATTAAACTGACTGTGTGAATGCCAGAAAATTGTCTACTGAATTCCAAGTGTGTGTCTTTGTCACAGTGTAAATTGAAAGGTCACAACAGGTCATCTAATTGCTTGGTACATATTCTATTAATTGCACTTTTAATGTGTAAAGCACACTGAAATTATCAGATAAAGGATGCTACATTCTGGTAAAATATCAGGCGTGCCTGAATCATAGTCAGACAACATAAGAAAATTATTCTAATATCTGCTCCAAAAATTTTGCTGTGGGTCCATTTCCCTTTTGTTTTAATTGACAGTGACTTGCTCATCTCCATCGCTGCTGCTCTTGGCTCCTTTGCTTCACAGAGAAGGGATACGTGGAATATCCAAGGGCAGCAAGCTTCCCTCTCCTTTTATTTGTGGGATGTGCTCTGTTCAGGCAAGAACGTAGGGAGTCTGTGGTACTTCTCAGTATTTGTCTCTCTTAATTCCTTCAGAAGGTGTGTTTATACTGTATCATTTCTCTAAAGAAACACTGTCAAGATGAAAAATGGAAGGCCTAGGAGTTAGGAAAAAAATTAAGATTGTGAGGCTCTGCTTTAGCTTTATCTAGTATCTGCAAAAATTGATGAATAACAGCTGCAGAATTGGTATTTGCCTAATCCTGCAAAGTGTTGGCTCCTCTGAGTGATAAAATGCACCCTAAATCCCCAGTGTGTAAGAGAATATATTTTTATGCTTTTTAATTAATCAAAAACTTACTATCTTAAGCCAAAGGCTCATCACTCAATCTCCACTTTCCACAATCATTATTACTTCCTGATGCATATGTGGAGCTTATGCATCACTACTTCCAACAATATGTCATCTTTCAACCAGATATCATAAACCAAAGACCAGCAAGGCAAAATTTGTTTTAAAGCAACTCACTCAGCATCAGACTGGAGCTCTGCTCACTTTTTTGGATGTATTTAGTACCCTACCATATAGTTTTGAGAAGGTGAATGGTTTGGTCCCTGTTTCAATTCATAAAATGATGAAGTTTAATCTTTAAAGACAAAGCAGGAAAAGATTTAGTGTCTTACTTATGGAGGTTATGAAATGACAGCTTTCAAATTGCTTAGCATTTGTAGGAATTGTTATGGTGGGAAAGCTGGGCAACCATTTTGTCTCCAGTAATATTTATGTACAGTTAGAAAAGAAAGATAGCCAAATAAACATTAAAAAAAAATAATTGCAATAATATTCTCTTGCAAAAGAATGCCATCTTTTCTTCAGAAAACTTGGAATAGTTTCAAAATTCAAAACTGCTTTTGTTTTGCTATAAGAAGTTATATGTTGCCTAAATTAAAACTGCCTTTTTCTCTAAAAGTAAATTTTCAATGCAAAAATTTTCAAATCTCAGTTATTCATCTCAGCAGCCAAAACAGACAATAGTTCAATTGCTCTGTTATTACTGATGATGGTGAAGATAAGTGTTGAACTCCAAAACTAATTCTCTTCATTATTTGTTGCATATAGCTGAATGTGAAAAAAATGGAAAATATTAGAAACAAATTGGCAGCCTTGACTGTTACACAAGGGCCAGATTTGTAAAGGGACTTCCATATATGACTAAAATACAATGCAAGTGGAATTTAGACACAATTTTTTTTAAAAAAAGGTCACAAAAGATCCTTTTCACAGGAATTTTCATTCAATTCCAGATTTACTTCAGCTGGAACATGCATGCAGGTACCAGAGAGGTCACAGACCTGCAGCAGCTAAGTGACTGCATTCAGCTTTTCAAAATATTCCCAGGAAGTGCATTTCCAAGTCCCCTGTGAAGATATTCTTGAAACAGAATGTCATCATCTTGTGCATAAATATTTGTGCTGGGAAGACTTTTCTGTAAATAAAACTTGGAACGTAACTGTGCAATAAAAAAGAGGTATGTTGCTTCTATGGAAAAGGAGTCTTTCCAAAGTGTTGACAACCAACCCAAACAGAAAACAAAAAGATTTTCAGAGTATAGATGTACTAGTGATTTTAGCTGTGTCAGGATGTTACTTGCCAAAGAAACAAATTTTATATATTCCTGTGGTAGAACAAATTTTGGTTCTGTAGTATATTTTCTGAATTGCTGTCCAATATTTAAGCTGGTGTAATTCAATATAGATTATTGAGCAGAATATTGTCTGCACTTTTCTTATAAAATATCAGTCTGCACTGTGAAGTTATTTCTATTTTGTCTTTTTTTGAGAAGAGACTGCCCCAAGAGATAGGTCCCGAAAGGCCTGACAATATCACTTTTGAAACTATTTACGTTCCTGACACTGCATAATAAAATTTTTATTCTGTTCTTTTGTGACTTTTTTATTGCTTGCTTTTGAAACATCATGTTTTATTATCTTTTAGTCCTGTTATCAATCTTGAGCAATAAGATGACTGTAATGACCTGTTTTAATAAGCCTATTACAGATTTCTATGTTGATTTGACGTACCTAAGTGTAGTAAAATGGTTTATGAGGAATAAACAGCTGAGTAATATCACATTCATATCCTTGGAGATGAAGTGATTGTAGATGAGAAATAAATAATTGAAGAAGACACAGCCTGGTTATTTCAGTTTCTGAACTCCTATGAAACAATGTGACAGTGTCACGGATGGAGTCATGCACTTCACTCACAACAAAGGAGTCACGATACACTTTATTGGTAGAAAGGAGGGAGTTAACCAAGTTCAGAAGTAAATCTGATAGTGGTCTGAGAAGATTTAGTGGCAAGATATGCTTTGCTATTTCCTGCATGGAGTACAGGGTCAGACAAAGCTGTCTGAGACCCTCCTCTTGAGCCATGAGGCTCAGAAAGTGCAGCCTTCTTTTGCAAACTCTGTCTTGGAGGGGAGTCTGGGTGCATCACTCTTATTCCCAGGCACGGTCAGTGGTTTATGTCTAAAGGATTATATATGCACAATCAATACTTTATATCACTTAGGTAAGATTTCAAAGCTTAGCATGCTATTAATCACTTGCAGAGAATCTGTTGTGGCAGAGCATCTCTCAGCCTCAAGGACTAACCTTGGGAGGCATTCCTGCTGGAGGGCAGATCCTGGCACGCAGCCTGCTGCTGTGCAGTGGAGCTCAGCAAGCCCGGGGCTGTCCACTATTTACAGAGTAAGATAATTGACTTTTACTCATATTTGCATAGCAGCAAGATGTCTGGTCACCATTCCAGACAGCTCTTGACTACTCTGTTGCCATCCACCCCTCAAAGTCCAGAGTAAGCTGGATGCAGCCACCACAACCCACTGGGAGTTATGGCTTAAGTGAGGTGACACGCACAGTGTTTTAGACCCTCTAGGGCTCCCCATTTGCGATCTAGGAGCTCTATGGTTTGCTCAAAGAACAACAGGATGGGGCAGGTTGAAAGGGACCACAGTGGCTCATCTGGTCCCAGCTCTCTGCTTAAGCAGGGCCATCCAAGAGCACATGGCACAGGATTGTGTCCAGACAGTTCTGGAATACCCCCAGTGAGACTCCACAGCTCTCTGGGCAATCTGTTCTAGTGTGCAGTCACTGAACAGAAAAGTTATTCTTCATATTTGCTGTTCATCAGTTTCTGCACTTTGCCTCTTGCCCTGTTGCTGGGCACCCCTGAGAAGATACACAACCTTTCCGTGTACACATGCATTGATGTGGATGCAGATATGGTGTTGGAGAGATTTCTTTTTGAAAGTGTCTGAGTTCTAAAGGGCCATGGGCTTCGAAGCAGGCTCAGGCATCTGTTTTTTGGCTCAGAAGAATATGGGCTTCACTGGTGTGAGAGTATACCTGCTGTATTCAGAAGCACACACACCTATAGCATCACCTTCTTAGTGATTTCATGAATAATTGTATAGGAAAGGCAGAGATCTATCTTTATATCTATTTATAGCCTTATATATTTTCATATTGAGTGTATACAGAGCTTTGCCACGTGTCACTCTTGCACTGAGAGTAACACAGGAACAGGAGGGAGGCAGTATTGTAGAAAGAGCAAAGAAGGCTAAAAAGAGAATAATGAAAACTCATGACTCCAGAGCCTCAACAGAGCTTGACCCTGATTGGCCGATGAGTAAAAACAACTCACAGCAGAAGCCAATGAAACAATCACCTGTGGGTAAACAATCTCCAAATACATTCTAAACCAGCAAAACACAGGAGAAGCAAATGAGATATATGGTTTTCCTTTTTCTCTGAGGCTTCTCAGTTTTCCAGAATAAAAATCCTGGGTGAAGGGATTTTTCAGAAAATATGAATGTGACACCACGAGGGCCTGGGAAAGCTGATCCTTCATGCTGTGAAAGGTGCACCAGTTTTACTTGGAAGCCCAGCACAAAGGTTGGCTCTGCTGTGGTGCCATTCATCTGCTCAGTAACACAAATCCAGGCTTCTTTACGGGCAAAAATTACCTCAGTGCCATGGATCAAACAGCACTGAGCAGTATTTAGGGACATTTAGGGACCTTTGAATTCCATTATGATGTATGAACAGCTGGCAGCATGAACCAATACTGGCTGTTTTCTCTCTTTACTCCCTCAGCTTCCCCACTACTGGACTGTTTGGACATTGATGCTTTTCTGAGGAATCCAAACTAAGCTACCCGTGACAAAAATAACCTGCTATTCCCCATTTGAACACTTGGAAATTGGGCTTGGGTTTTTACAGAAACAGTTGACAATCAGAAAGGAGAAATGCTGTAAGGTGGGAAACACCTAATGAAAACTGTAGTGAGAAGCTTGACTGTTTCTGGGATGGCGTTAGACAAATATTTATTAAACACCCTTAAATTCTCAGAAATCCTTTTTGTTTTTTCTTTGCAGATTCAAAGACATCAAGCTCTCTCCCTCCATCTACAGTCATACAATTTAAAGTGAATGTTTTCTGTCTCTTCAAATTGTACCAAAAATTAATAGGTAAGTTTAGAATTTGATTTTTATTATGCACAGCAATTTATATGGAAATTAATTATATAAAGTATATTGGCAAAAGCATTCTGTCTGCCACATGGGACTTAACTATATCTAGTATCCTGAACAGAGGGTAGCTCTCAGCCCTGCACTCCAGCCAGTCCAAAATTGTAAAATTCTATTAATAATCCATACAGTATGATGATATAGTCATGAAGCTTTCACTTTTTGAAAGCAAAATACTTTAGCTATGAAATATATTTAATATTTGGCACTTTCACTACTCCTGTGAGGAGACTGTGTTGGAACTGTTGAATTTAAATGATTAAATTCTGAAATAAAAAAGTTCATTTTCATTCACTTACACAGAAGAAAATGACCATGTTTGGATCATGGGGGAAAAAAAATCCTAATTAGGGCAAAGATATTATAAAAAATTAAGATCAAGGCTCATGAAGTTTCAAATAATCAAGACCTATAATTTACCAGGAAATATATCTTACAGTCCTTTTAAAATGTATTAAGTCCATTTCAGTAAACAAGAAATTTGGGATGTGGAAGAGTCATCCTGGAACACAAGGGACCCCTGTCTCTTTCTTAGGGAAAGGGAAATCATTCAAAGTGGTTATTTTAGCACTTTGATGTGCAGTGCTGGTACATTTTAAACTCACACTGCTGGTTTAAGGAGAAATAATTTAAGAGTATAGTTGGTTCACTAAGGTGTTTTGGGATAAAGTGATGACTGCAAGAGACTTGGAAATTTGAGCACATGCTCACCTCTGTTACTCATTTCTTCCTTTGTTCAGCTAGAGAAGATTTGTGCAGGCTCTGAAAGACCTTCTGTGGCAAAAACAACCTGAATTTTAGCTCAAACCAAAGGGATAATAAAATATTTGAAATGCAAATAATAGTTCCTTTACTAAAAATTCTCATCTATTTCCAATGTATAATTTTCCATTTTATTTTTGACCCTTCTGCACATATTTCAAATATCTTTTTACATCCTGGATTTTTCTTCAGAAACACTGAGGAAAAAAAAATTATCATGAACCTTTCAGAGGCAGAAAAATTAGTTTGTAATAATCATATACCGTGCATGTCCTTTTCATAAGCTACCATCAGAAATATTTATGCATTATGTGCTTGTTCCAAGAAATTGCAGTACAGTGTGTATTCCAGAGATAACATGTAGAGGAATCTCCCCCATATGTTTTAGTTTATTTTGCATGTTGGTATATATTCTAATAATAAACAGAACTTGGGGATTTTTTTTTTTTTCATTTATGTTTTCCCATATATGGAAATACATATATGTCTTAACTGGAATAAGCCAAACACTTTGACTACTGTATTGACATTTATGCTTGAGAAAGTTCAGGCCTGGAAGCTCTTGCAAAGCAAGTTAAAAGGCCAATCCCAGCCTCTGACCCAAAAGGGAACATTTCAGTTCAGGCTCAATCAATTGAAAATGCAGGGCAAAATAAACTGCCTTTAGACGATAGAGTTTGATTTACAAGATACACAGATATTTTACATCAGGCTGAGCTAATTCAAGTTTGTGTTTTGACTGTGTATGTAGAATAACTCTAATTTATTTATGACCTATTAAGGAGATTGTTTCCAGCGTGTAAGAAATCCTAATTAAGATCACTGTTTTTAAAAAGGAAACTCACAATTTCTTTCATATCCTGTCATCAAAGGCACAAAGGATAAAGCTTTTGTTCTTGTTTTTCTTGGGTTTCATTTGCTTTTCTCCTTGCTGTCTGTTGAATGTCAAGAGGCCATACACCAGCTATTGCACAGTCAGGTCTTTGAAGTCCCCAAAGAATTTCAGAATTCTCCTGAAGAGTTTATTTTTTCAAACACTTCTTTCCCCCATGAAATCAAGATTCCTGAGGGACCTGTGATGCCAAACCATCTGCAAGGGCTGTTGTTTTATTCTGAGCATGGGGGGGGGCACAGCATTAAATAATGTTTGGTAGTTTCATGTATGCTCCATGGTCTCATGAATAGACAATGGCATGAAGGTAAAGCCTTCCAAACTCATTCCCATTCACCCTTCTGGCATACCATGTCCTGGCTGCTGCCCTTAAACAGGGATGGAGGTGGAAGAACAGGTGGCCACAGACACCTGGGACACCATATGTACAGATCAGGATCAATATTCATAGGTAATAGACTGAAAAGCAAGCAATAGATATTGAGGTAGAAGATACAGAAAGCCAGAGTTGTCCATACACTGTAGAGTTTGTCTCAAAGCCAGCCTGGCTCACTGCTTCAGGGTTACTTGGACCTGTGAAATCAACATAATTATTCCCACAATTATACCCACCCTTGGGCAGAAAGGGGTAGCAGGAATACAGTAAAGATGCTGTGAAATATATGTGTTTTTGCCATTTTTCTCCATCAATTACACTTTAATTTATCCTGAGGCCAGGATGGGCAGCCAGGACTGAGTGGCACCAAAGCAGGATTTGCATGCAGCTTTCCCTGTGTCATGGTCCTTCAGTTGTTTCAAATTTACAAGACAATACACTCTGTGATTTCAACTTTATTTCCTTAGCTTATTAAGGAATATAACAAACATGACAAACTGAGGCTCCATCACCTTTTACCCAGACTCATCTATCATGTTAGTCAACTGATTCAAGTGAAGAATTCATAAGATTTCATTGCTTGATATCATATGCCTGTGAGAAAAAAGAAAAACTTGGTTGCCTAGCTAACAGAGAAAGTGCTGACCCTTCCTCTTCCATCACGGTGCAGGCATCCCCTGTATCACACCAGGAAGCAGCAAAACCTCCGCAATCCAGCTGCAGCTGAATCCACTTCAAAAGCTTTTTGGGTAAGATCATAGAGCCAAAGAATCGTTTGGGTTGAAAGAGACCTTTGCAGCCCAACCCTCTGTAATGAGCGGGGACACCTTCAGACAGATGTTTCATACTCTCAGGCTTGGAGGCTTGGTCTACCCCATTTCTGTAAGTTGGTGCATTCTGGGGACACTGCCAGAAAAAGCATAGTGGTTGCTGGGGGCATGGTGGCCTTTCAGCTCTTTCTGGCCACCTGTTCTGCCTATCTGGTACTCTCACTTTGACCTGATGCTGCTGCTCTCAGCATAAAGTGAAGTCTGGCATGAGGTAATTTAGCCAAAATCTAAACTGGAGATGAGTAAATAGCCACAACCTGGGCAATTTTTGTACATCACACCACATCATAGCACTGGCAGTGCCAGCAGAGCCTGCTCCTGGGCTGTGCATGCCATTCAGAACTGCTACCCTGCTTCCCTGTGTCTCGGGACTTCTGCTGCTCAGAGTGACCCCAAGATGTGTCAGAAAGTCTCTTTTCCCAGCCCAACAGTCAAAGAAGGAGTCAGAGCTCTTCAGTTCTCGTTCTCAAGGTTGTTTATTGTTCCTTATCTATAAAATTCTTTCTCCTGGCCTGCTGAGGTCTATTCAGCAGGACAGAGAGAGGCAGACTGGCCGCCCTCAGGGCAGTGTTGTCTTTTATTCTGAAAACTACATGTACATTATTTACCATAACTTCCCAATACCTATCACCTATGTTAGACAGTGAGCTTCTACTCTAAACCAATCCAAAAGTGCCAACATCACAGCAGAAGATGGAGGCCAAGAAGAAGAAGAAGGAGAAAGACTGGACACGCCCAGATTCCTCCGCCTTGCCTCCTGAACCCCCATTCTAAAACCCAAAAAAATCTATTTTTTACCCTGTGATGAACTAATTATTATTCTACTTAGACTTTCATGGCTTGCAGATCCTCATATAAGGTTGGTAATTTTTTCCATGGGTCATAATCAAAGTCACAGTTGTCTTGGGCTCTGTGCCAAGATCTCTGAGCCCCCTGGCAGGGGTTTGGGCAATCCAGGACAGCCAGGGGGATGTCCTGAATTCCAACACCTGTGGCTTAGTCTGTCAGCACTGGCTGGTGTGGAAATGTAACAGTATAATGAGGCCAATCAGTTTGTGTATTGTGTGACAGGAAAAGGGATGCAGTAGCCTTAAGGCTACTTTCTCCTTTTACCTTATTTGAGCATTTCTGTCTTTGACTCCTAAGAGTAATAGATATACAAAGTGTGTTTACTTATAACCCATGACCTCATTTGTACTACTCCCTCATCATAAAGTTGCCTTTCTCAGGGACAGGAGTATTAATGAAGGTAAATACACAGTCACACTCTCCCTGCATGGCTGTATAATTTATTCTCTCACATTACACAGAATCAGCAGGATTTGAACACTACAGACACCAGGACAATGCCCAAGCAGCCAGGGTGGAAACCTCTGTTCTTTCAGATAAATCAGTAAAAGTAATGGGGTGGATCCATCTTATTATAGGAAGCTGTATTAAGGCAGATTAATGCTGTTAGGCTGAATAATACCATAAAGCTGGGAGACATTCCCAGGTTGAGGCTAATGGACTGCCAGCCCCAGCTAGAAATGCAGGGTGTGTCTTTCAGCAGTGAATACCAAGGGAAATGAAGCTACTGATGAGACCAAAAGGCATCCTTGAAAGACTGAAGTGGCTCCTGCACCTGAGAGCATGTTTATTTTTCCAATGGAAGCTTTTTTGTCTATCTTTTATTTCAAAAACATGAAAATAAAATGAACTGCATTTACTGGTACAGTTTTCTGGGATTTAAAGGCCTGAAGAACTTCTTGTTATTTATTGAGAGTGAAAACAAAAGAACTCTGAGTCAAAGCTCACTCCTTTCATAGTCTTTTATTTCTTCAGCATAGATTTGATTTCTGCATAGATTTGGTATTATCTAAACTGCTTTGCTTGAATGCTGTCATGTCACTCTGAATATGGGTCCTGCCAAAGGAATATTCACTGTTGACTGTTTTCCTCTAAGGCTTTAAGGTGTGTTTTTAGAAGTGCCTCTAGGGCTTTTTTGTTTCTTATACCTCAAAAGAAATCTTGCATGTGCATCCTTTCTTTCTTCCTCTTTACATTCATCAAAAATGAACAAAGGCTGGTGTGGACAGTGAGTTACAGTCATACATAAACCATACCTCTGTCTCCAGCTGTTGCTATGAAAGCCGTGTTGAAGGCAGTATTTACTGAAAACCCCTTTCATATATCAGCACTGTGGAAGTCACCAGGGCTACAACAAAGTACCAGCAATTTTTTTTGTTGTTGTTTTGGCTGTTCAGGTACCACGGCTTCACACGGATATCCAGTGGGCTGGCTCCAAAAGGACAATCACAGAGGTGATCCCTGATAGATCACAGTGCTGCAGGTCCCTCCAAAAGGATTTGGAAGGTCTTTCTGCAGTGGCAAACAATCTCTACTAACTTCCTGGGCTTCCAGAAATACTAATCAGCAGTTCTAGTCTGTAGCACATTTATTACACCCTGACGTGCTGAAGACAGCCTGTTACAAATAGAACTGCCTCGTGAAAAATGCTGTTCCAGTGTTTTATAATAAAGTGCACCAATTAGATGCATTCATTAGGACAAACTGCTTGTCTTTTCTTATATTAGATCTTTTAAAAGGCACAATGCATCTCATAGCTCATTCTGCTCTGTATTATTATTAATTGAACAGAGCACATTACAGAGTTTTAATCCAATAACTGTAAATACATAATGAATAATATTTCCTTGGAGGATGCCAGGGTTGCAGCAGCCTCCTTTGCAGCTTTGCATACTCAGAGTAAGATATATTATCACAAAGTCCCCTCTTCCCTGGCTGTAGGTTCCCCATGGGTATTGCAGGGACACCACCAGAGCAAGGAACAGTGCATGTGTGATAGAAGACAAATGTGTCATTTGTTAAAAGGCAAATTAGTAGCCAAGCCCAAACTGCAGGCTTTCAACTTTTTTCTTGTTGCAAAGGGTCACATGCTCCAGTTCTTCGTGTTTCCTTGCAGGTCCTTGGATGCCAAACAGAAAACAATTTTTTAATTTTACCAGCGTGAGGGTTCCTAACTGCAGCATATTATTTATAAAGGGGGGAATGGCAAACAGCAAATGAAGACAAAAGGAAACATTCTGTTCCTCTCTGGAGGAGCCCTGCATTATTATACAAGGTTGTGATTGGGCATAGTAAGATGAATTGAGCAGCTGCTCCTCCTGACAAGAACATTACTTCTTAGATTGCTGGTAATACATGAGGTAGCTGGCACTCCCTGGTTGCTCTTAAGTAACAGATATGATCTCAGCAAGGGTAGCCTGAACTCCATGATAAAGACACAGGATTTTATATGAAAGAAGACTCTGGGATACATTGAAGTGATTTTTTTTTTTTTTACCATACTTACTAGTATTTTCATATGGAATAAGTATTTGCAGTTATTTATGCCTGGACAGTACTCAAGGTGTGTAGCAGGGCTAATTAGCTTGAAGAGAAGTAGTGCATTAATACAGTCCTACTACCACTAATGAATCCCCATAACTTCCAATTCTGAGCTATTTTATGGTCAATTGCATGAAAAATGGCCCAGAGAGGGAGATGAGGTCATTTTGTAGGTATCCTTGTAGCCTGTTAACCTGATGGAAGTTTCAGCAACATGAATTATTTTCAGAAATTCAGATTTTTGCCCTTAATTAATGAGATCTAGGATCTTTTTATTTTTCTAGGATCGTTTTTCCAGGATCTAGCCTTTTGGCACCCAAGGATACATGGTCCAACAATACTAGTCTGCTAAGGCCTGATCCCATGAAAACTGAAAACACTAGGAGAAAATTCAAGAGGAGTTTTGCACCTATTGTCATTTTGGCCTGAAAATATCCTACAGCTGTGAAAATTCTAATAGTATCCAGCAGGATCAAGTCACAGTGAGGTGAAGGAGTAAAATATATACCAAAAATGAGAAAAAGGAAAAATATCTGAGCATAGTGGCTATTGAAAAGCTTGAAAAGCTGCAAACCTGGGAAATTTTTCTCACAACAGATTGTTAATCTTAAATTTGCCTTTCTGGCACTGGTATTCCTCATTTCATTAAATAAATGATGTTGCTAAGCACTGATAGGACACTGGGTCTATCTAGGATTATTAGCACTTTCATTCTTTAATTCTCATTACTCTGTCACCTTTTTATTTACCTGCCTGATGATGAGTCTGCAGAAAGGCAGTGCATGTTACACACCTGGAATGGGATGGGGAAGCTACAGTGCCACACTTTCCATAAGTGAAGTACTTCTCCAAAGTTTTGGAAGCACAAATCTCAGTGACATGCACTTTATCTGGCAGAGTAAGATCGAGTATTTATCCCATCTGATTGGACTGCTTCTAACCTTTACCAATGCCAGCTGGGGAAATTCATCAATTTCAACACATTGTTGAAATGGGCATATTCCACAAAATTCTTTTTTTTGGTGTAAAGGAGGGCCAGATAGTCCACGTAGTAATTTTTGAAAAGAAGCAACTTGATTCTTGGAGAGGAATCTTAGACACATAACTGTAATCCTAAAATCCAGCTCAACTACTGCCAAAGTCTGAAGACACCTTACTTCCTTCTTATTCTGAAGAATCTCCAGGTATTGATAGGTTGACTTTTAAGCATATCTAATTAAAACTTCAGAGAAGACTGAGCAGATTTACAGCACATGGCTACATCTTTTTAAAGATGCCTTACCCAAGGCTGAGCTTCACTACAAATGCAGTAATAGTAACTATTTTCATGTAAGGACATAAGGAAGAACGAGAACATCAAGTCTGCTGTATGTGCTTCCACATATTTGTGCAGGCATGGTCTTAAAAGGGTGGTGACTAAAAAAAAAAAAAAAAATCTCTTCAGGAACCAGCTTCAATTCAGTCCTGGGCCTTGTCTAGAAAAATACTAAAAAATAGAGAAGACCTCTTCCTCCAGGTTTGCTTTATAAAAGCACTATACCATGTATCTTAAGGAGAGAAAACAAGTCCCTCCCTACCTCCAGAAGAGTTCTCCAAAAAAAGCAAAAACCAAGTCTATCCTCTCTCAGTAATCTGGAATGGACACCTGAGCCTTAAGGAAATGGCATGAAATGACGCAATGCTTTCCAAGAACATTTCCTGTTGGAAGGTGTACAGTAAAAACAGCAGTCAGAATGACAGCAGGCCATTTAAAACAATCTCCAGACAATTTATCAAGAACCTTGACACACACAGAGCTTTTGGTATTTTTTTGTATCAGCCGATACCAAAAAAAATGAAGCTTCTGACATTACAGACCTCAGGTCAAATTTAGGTATTCTCCTAATGGAAAAGAGAAATGTCTACTTATGCTTGGTAGCTGAATAATTCAAGCTGGAATATAGGAAAATCAGCTTTCAGCATGTGCTCCAATTTTAAATGAACAAAATTAAATTAAATACTGAAATGAAAAATGTCCAATGAGGAAAGCAAGGGCTAAATTCTGAATGCCATATTTCACATAACAATTTATCCTCTAAGCTTGAAGTAACACTGGATCCTCATATATCCAAAGTTGTCCCAAAGTTGCACAATTACCTTTTTATAAAACTATTTATTGTTCTTTGTTTTTCTCACTAATGCACAGTAAAAATACACTTTTAAAACCTTTCAAATGGAAGAAGTAGCTTACAGTGAACCTGAAATCTGTTTTGAAACACAGTATGGTTCGTGTCATATCAAATTAAAAACTATATGCCATACCTCAGTTTTTTGCATGTATATATCCTTAAAATATTCTAAAGTAATGTTTTAATACTGAAAGTCTTCAACAGACAGATTAATATACAAGAAATACCAAAAGAATCTCAACCTTTTAGATGGCAATGTCTTTTTACCAAAAAAATCCAAAGAATTTTTTTTTTTTAATATGAAAGATTTCATAAATGCTTTCTGGTCCTTTAATAAAAAGGGTTAATTAAAATCCAGGTAGCATTTATTTCACAGTGTGAGGGTGAACATTTGAATTTCAGACTTGGTGTAGCACACTTTTCTCCCTCTGGCTTTCACAGTGAATTGAACACCTGACTCCCTTCAGCAATTTTGGAAATCTCAATTTGTAGCAATTACGATGAGAAGCCATTACTTGATAGAAAGAAAGAAACAAAGAAAGAAAGAAAGAATAGTTAGTTAAGTTCAAGATATGTATCTAGATTCCTTTTAAAATAATGAGCACACACAAATAAAAGGGGAAATCTCGCCAGAATTCTACAACTCCCTTTTTTATTAATTTGCATATTAAATTGTACATCTACCAGTTTCTGTTAATTCAGCAAAATAAGAACTTCTTAGGAAAGTAATTGTGTTATTAGTCTACCTTGGCAGTAATGATCCTAAGGTGAAGGTAGCAAGTAATTGTATTTCTGTGTCTTCTTTTTAATAATTAGTTGTAAAATTATGTTGTGCCTTCTCTGTTCATGAGAACTTGTCTCTCATCTTCTGGCTACACTGAGCCATATTAAACCAAAAAGGCAGTTTTCTGCTAAAAAGGCAGATTTCTTGAGATCCTTGTGGTTAATACTTGTTCAACAAGTCTGAAGCTGATATTCTCACACCTTTTCCAGCTGTAAATTGCTTTACCAATTTCCATTTTCATCAGAGTTTTCCATGTTATTCTGCTTTATGCAATATAAAATTTGAAATAATGGCCTCTTTTTTAAAAGCTTTAACCAATTATGAGAACAAGGGCACTGGAAAAGTAACAAACCTTGATCAAACAAGGAATAATGGACCTCTTTCTCCCTCTACACCCCTTGCTCTCACAAAAAGAGTAATTTAAAATATCTAAAAAAATTGATACAACACTGGCTGCAATATACCTTTAGAGAAGTTGTTTGTTGCTCCTGCTTTCAAATTTATTTTGGCATTTACCTAGGTCAAATTGTATTTATATACACCGAATGTTATTAATATTAAAGTATTTCCTCCTATCTCCTGACTGCCTAGAAAAGGAAAAAAGCAAAAACCAAGTCTATTGGGCATTTCTATTGATTAAAAACTAGTTTATTATAGGTGTAAATTAAAGGCAATCAAATCCTGGTTACACAGAGCCTGCTGGACCCTCTCAAAAAACTGCCAGCTGTTGTTTATTGCAGATATTGACCAAATGCTAGGAAAAGCAGCCATGTATCACAGACCTTTCATGTTCAAACAGAAATAAAGTGTTCCCTTTTTATGCTCTTGTTTTCATCAGCTAGAGAGATGCTGAACTCATGTGTAAATGTAAAACCCAGAGAAGGGAAAAAACCCCAGCAGAATAAATTGTTGTGAGGCTGCTCCAGTGAATACAGTGAGACAGGGAAAATTAATTCCTTTTTATTCTGATGGCTTCTTTCTTGGCATATATTGTTGCATTTTAAGAGTCACTCCACTCTCAGAAAAAAATAAATAAAAGAAATAAAAATTAAAAAAAATCAACCAAAGTTTGCTGTTTTCATTTAGAATGTAAACTCATAGTTTTAAAACAAATTAAAACCAAAGGTGGGGAGATGGCTGTCAACCCTGTAGGATAATTTATGTCTTTCCACTTGTCATTACCATTATTTGTTTATTCCGGGTCATGTATGAATTACAGACTAATTATTTGTTTTGCTTACACAAGTCTCTCCATTTAGAACTATAGCAACTAGAGATTTTTTAGAAACGAAATTAAATTGTATCATTTATAATGTTTCTACAATTAGATCAAGAAATGCCATACTACTAACTTGCATTTTTTTATCTAACATGTATTTTATTTATTACGTACCAGGCTGACATAATTTCTTTTTACACAAAATACTAATTTCAATCCTGTTTTGCACTACAGAGCTGTCTTTCATGTTTTAAATTTGCTTTTAAATAAAGCAAATTTGCAGGTTGATAAACAGTGTATACATTGAAAACTTGAATTAGACAAGATCAAAATTTTTTAACATCCACAAATACTGAGATCAGGGATTTATTCCCATTTTTGAATGGTGTTTAGGCTGGAGATGTTTTCTGTGTGCATGAACAAGCTGTCCAATGACAAACAGAAAGCAACATAACTAAGTTTTCTATGCTTGTAGTTCAATTTTTCCTTTTTCCTGAAGAAACTGAAATGACACACTCTGCTTTTACTATCCTGAGGAACATTAACCTTAAGGACTGCACTGACAGTAGAGGGGAACAGTGAAGTGGACAGATCAGAAGAGTGGTGAAAAAGGAAATGGAAGGTCACTTTTAAAACCCAAAAATGATACTAGAGATTGAACTCAAACAGATTAACTGTTCTTCAGTGAGCAGGAGGGTGGAGGAAGTGTTTATCATCTAAGCAGCCCAAAATGAGCAGCAATGATAAGCAATGCTGTGCATCACTAGGTGTACTTAGATGAGCTTGACTAGCCACAAGAATCATTTAATATGATCAGTCGTTTTTGTTCTCCACAACACCCATAAGTTAGGAATTTTCAGATGTTATCCTGGTGCTGCCAGAAACAGATTCACAGTGACCTCAATATGTCACCAGAAAGGTTTTCTGGAAATCCTTTTGTTTTCCATGTGGCATCTTAGTATATTGGAAATACAAGTGATCTGTTATTGCTTTAGTCACTCACAAAATATTCATGTCACATTACTTTAATAAGTAGCATTTATTCTGCACCAACTAGTTGAATGAAGCAAATTTGCAGGTTGATAAACAGTGTATACATTGAAAACTTGAATTAGACAAGATCAAATTTTTTTAACATCCACTTTATGTGGATCTTAATAAAGTGGATGTTAATTGCATTTATTCAGTCTGATCATTAAAAGACTGGAGAATCCTGCAGTCAGAATTATGAAGTAGTATGGCTGAGTCCAAGGGACAAGTAATGTGTGTATTTAACTGTGTCTTGAAATGTACTTTTGGTTTTTGTCTTTGTGATCTGTGGTGTGCCTCTAGGGAAATGTCCCAAAAAGGGAGATTACCCTAGTCTGCTTTAGATAATGTACATTTTCAATAGGTCGCAGTTTTAAACTCAAGCACCACACAGATTGGTGTTGGGAGGAAAGGGTTAAAAGAGGAAGACTGGTGAGGAGGGGGTAGATTTCCTCAGGTGACCTTGCAGCTGGCAATGCCAAGGTCTGAAAAATATCCATGTGGGAAACCCCACACATTGCACCTACTGCTCTTTGTCCTCTGTTTTGGGAAGTAAAATCTCAATGTAGAGACAACATCAGTGTTTGGAGGCACTTGGAGGCACTTGATGGACACGGCTGAGCTCCCTGTTTTGGGAGAGAGATAAAAGCTCAGAGGTCACAGAACACACAGAGGAAACCACAGAGGATGTTCCCACTCCTGGGTCTCCACCTTTGCTTTGGGATCCTCCAGTTAGTGAGGTCATGAAATAAATTCGCTCTTTGCTCTTTCCTCTTTGCATTTCAGCCATGGTTTTGTGGTTGTCCTGGTCACCTGCCTGTGTTGATTCACACAACTGTTTACATTTTGTGCAGTGAAATTCTTCTTCGTTATGCACTCAGAACCTCCAGCAAGTGCACCAGGATGTCTATCACGGGTGTCTCTCTCTAAAAACCCCCAAACCTGCAGAGTAGCACAGTAGTTCTTCACTACTTCTATGCATGAAGTGCATAGAACTTCTAAACAAGAAGTTGCTCCTGATCATTTGCTTTCTGATGTACATCACAAATACCTCTCATGTGGCAAAAAGCACCACTCTAGCTTATATTACATCTGAGATAGATTTTCAGAGAGAAAATTTTACACTGATGTTTTGAGAAATAATAAGCAAATATGTATTTGGAGAAGCCAGTCTTGATACTATATTTAAACTGAATTTGAAACTCTAAAATTTATGTTATTTTTTGTGGGGTTTTTTATTTTATTTTGCAGTCTGGTTCGTTGACAAAGTCTAAAACATTGATAAATTTCAAAAGGAGACCTCTAATTATTGAAAATTATATGACCATACTGAAGATGAATCAAAACAAAGATGTGGTGTGTAAATAATCAACAGATAAATTACAAAAGCACCAGAAGTTTTTGAATATTTCTATTTAGATGAAACTAGCTACCACCAAACAGTTTACAGGTAATACAAACTGTATTTTTACAAGTATTGTTCTGATCTGTCAGCTTCGAAACCTCTCTTACTGTTGATTCCAAATTTCTTTGTTGCAATATTTATAAACCCACTCTCATGTGTCTTTTAAGGAAATGTGAATTAGCCAAATAATGAAGCTAAAATTATAATCTGTTTGATAGCTGTTTGAATAAAAAATCAAAAACTTGCTGTTATCCAGAGGCACGCCGGAGACTGCCTTCTTTTACCTAAAGGTACTCATTTTATTACTTGTAAAGATAAAGACTAATTAAATGTTACACAGCCTTTCAGTAATTCAAAAGCTCCACTAATGAGAAGTACCATCCTGTTTAAAAAAAAAAAAAATCAGGCAGACAATTCTGAAGAATGAAGAGAGCCTGTGGAAGCAAATGGCACTGAGTGAAACCAAAGTGGCTCGCAGCAGGTCAGTGTGACCTCTCTCTGCCACTGGGACAGCACCCAGTAAGACTGTTTGGTGGTGGTTTTAGAAATATTCAAGCTCTGCATCCCATAAAAGAAATCAGAGTGTTGAGGAAATTGTGAGATCTCTTCAGTTCCATTTTTGGAAATTACAGGTCACAGAAAACCCATCTACCTCTAACTCTGCAAACAATTTTGCACAGATAAATCTCTGTGTCCCTTGATACCTGCTGCTTTTGACTGTGACATGTATCACACCACTCTTCCTGACAGATTTTGAGTCCAGTGCTCCAGATGCCTGTGGGGCAAAGTGGAAAGTAAAGATACAAATCATGCTATGTTTCTACCATTCCTGCAGGCATCAATATGCTGTGTATATATGTGTATATATGGGGTTCTTTTGTGTGTGTGGGGATGTAAATGTATATACCAGAAGCTGCTTTCCATTTCCTTCTCTAGTTTTTACAGAAAGACAGAATTTGAGGCAAATCAGAGACAGGCACAAATGTGCATGAGTTTGTGTCTATCTGCATATATATATATATATATATATATATATGCATGTATGCCTATGTCTGTAGATAGATCTCTGTGTATATGTACTCTGCACTCACCTACACACATTTTATGTGCCTGCATACATCTGCATGTTTTCCAGTGGTCTGACTGATTGTAAGAAAAAGAGGATGAAAATGTGAGTTCCCTGTGGACTCCCACTGGGGTCACTTTCCCTTGGACAAGCCAAGTCCCTCTGGATGGCAGTGGGATAGAAAAGCTCTGTATTTGGAATAGTTTTGTCAGCATTGTCTGAAGCTTAATCCTGTCCTCCATTCAGATCCAGAAGGAGGGGAGCTAGAAGTAGAGCTTCTAACTGCCCTTGCTGGGAGGTTTTGGCTCCTTTTTTGGGGGGAGAAAGAGAGTCACCAGCTGTCTGGCTCCCCAAATGTGGGGAGAAACTGCTGGAACGGGGTGAGTGGCTCATCTTTGAAGACACAATTGATAAAGTCAGGGATTAGATTGCCCCACCCATGATGAAGGCTAAAAGCACAAATTTAACTGCAAATTGTAGTTAATCCATACTCTTTTGGTCGATATTTCTTGGAATTAAGTGATTGCAATACAGGGTCTTTTGTTTAATTTTTGTATTGCAGTGAGGAAGTACAGTCAAGGTTATTCAAGCTCAGTGCTGAGTTTCATTAAATCAAAGGGAATGAAGGGTTAATACCTCATTTTTTGCAGTTTGAAATGACATTTGAGCATGAAAAGCAAGTTTCATTTAAATGTGAACCTTTTCAAATTATGTTTTCTGTGAACTGGTGCCAACTCGATTACAGAAACTGCTTTTGTACTGATCTGGTTAGTAAGCTGCCTGTTTGTTTTAAATCTAATACAAATGCTTAAATTTAGTGGCATGCATATATTGCATATATTCATTGGCTTTTAGTATTGGAGATTCTGTCATTCTTAAATAGTCTGTTCTGGGAGATATTGTTAAGAAATTTAAAATGACCTTTACATAAGAATTCTTTAGAAGGGTTAAACACAGACAGAATATGCCAAACTGAATTAATTTTTTAATAAGCTGAAGGATTTTACTGTTGGGTCCTACAAAGGGCTAAACTTTATTTAGACTCTCCCCTTTGTATCTCTAGAGTAATGGGAAATAGCTGAATTTGTAATGAGCATTAAAGCCAGCATAATAATTCTGATATCTGTTCCCCTGCATAAGGATCAGTGATTCTGTGACTTGTTGATTTCCAGTTTAGTGAGTTATGCATTTCTCATGATGTTCATCACCCTGGCCATGGGTTATGTTCAGAGAAAGACTGGCAGTGGAGCAGCTTGCTGGCCTCTTGATGTGATCAGAGGTCACCTAGCAATGCCATGCCAGGTGGAACATCTGTGTGCTCCCCACAGAAAAAAAGTGACCTTGCTGCACAGTCTTGCCAGAAAACAAAAAGGCTGAGAGGTATCATCCTGCATGGAAGTTAAAAAAAAAAGGCTTTAGAAAAAAGAATTCATAAGACCTTCAGTCTTGCTTTTAAAGCCTTTTTAGAAGAGGCAAAGAAATATTTTTAATAATATAATTATTATTAAATAAATAAAGTTACATCAATATTATTTAATAATATAAATAATAATAAATATAATAATAAATATTAATAAATAAGAATAAATATAAATTCATAATAAAAATTAAATAAAAATATAAACAAATGTTATTTAATAATATAAATAATGAAAAAACACTGTGATGTTTCTCAGTAACAATTAAATTAAGAACCTATAATTAGGTCAGGATTACTTATTTTATGCTCTTCCAGTGTATATAGAACATTTAAATATTTGAGCTTTGAAAAGTCATGGGTCCTGAAAATCTTGTTTCACTGTTTGGAGCTGACACGACTCAGTGAGAATTTTCCTGAAGAAAACTGTATGTGGTTGTAACTGACATAAAAGTTCCTTGAATAGTAAATTTTTTTTCCTGAAAGAAACTATTTGTTGAAAATGTGTGATATGAGGATAGTCTTTGAGTAATCATTGCCTAGATATGATGGGAAAAAGTTCATAAAGACATCCTGTAGTCCTTATTTCAGCCTTCCATTGCATTGATTGCACCAGTAAATGGGCATAGAAATAGCTTTTCTTGAACTTTTTCAGACAAATGCAAATATGGCACAAAATCTTTTCCTCAAAGAGTTAGGTTCATACTTCTGTGAACTGCCTAACTCCAATTTCCTTGTTCAGTATTTCTTTGCTAGAAATAAAGTGGATTCCATCAGCAAGCTAAGATATAAATCTTGAATGACTGAGAGCTTTGGAAACTGGTTGGAATAATGGATTGAATGTCATCTGTGCATGCAAAGTTGACAGAATCTGTCAATCTTCAGGAAAGCTTTGAGGTGGGTGTGTTTATATACCTGTGTATATAAGGTGACTGTGCTGGGACAGTCCTCAGCTTTAGTGACAGCTTATTTGAATCATTAATGTGATGACCCCTCCTTCTGATGATGCCTGTCAGATTTCAGGGAATAGCCACATGCTCCTTTTGAAAAGAGCTGTAGTGGTTTAAATGCCTTGAGAGCCTCTACTCCCATGCAGAAATTTTTTACTTTCATGAAGTTGTGACTTGGGTGTGCCTTCACGAACTGCAATGCCCACTGCCCAAATCCTCCTTTTCCTTACACCTTTTTGACTTAATTTGACTGCACTGGTGCAGATAAGTACTTCTGACTGTCCCCTTTGCCAGCTGAGTTTCATGGTTTATAACTTGCTTACCTGATCAAAACACTTTGTTGCCTCCTTGCCTACTTTAACTCCTTTTCTCTCTCTCTAATCCTCAGCTGTGCTATCTGAGCTGAGCCAGCCAGCTTTCCTTATCCCTGCCTTTGGTGACTTGTTGCTATTTGAGTTCATCTAGTAATGGATTATATTGTGTTGGAATGATGGATAGTTGTAGGCAGATGAGAAGCAGGTGGATATTTGTTACTGCTCCCACAGCCAGCATCCAAGGACAGCCTACTGCAAGCTTCACTGGAGCCACTGCAAGGGCTTCTCTGAGAACTGGTGAAGGCGTTCCTTCCTCCCAAAAGGAGAATATTTGAAGGGAAACTTCCTCTTTTCCCAAATAAAAGTCTTAAAACTGCAAAGAAACAGATTTTATACTGTTAACATTATCTTTTTTTCTCCAGGTTTATTTTGCAGTAGCATTTCTCTGTAATTGTGGTTTATCACTCCCAAGAGAATTACTTAATTCTTTGCAGCTTTTAACATTGAATTTCTTACACAAAAGAGATGCCAAATGCACTGTCTTTTCTGTGTTATGTTATTTAACTTTCTGAATTAGTCAAAAGGTATAATGATCATCTTTGCCCTAGAACAGAAGAGTTCTCAGAAAAAGAAATATAATTTTTTTTCCATTGCTAACAGTTCATAATATATTAATGACAACCCTCACATGAAGCAGTGTCCTTAAACTTCAGGTTTGCAGGTATTTATAATTCCATAGCACATCAAAGGATTACCAGACTGCAGTTTAGTATCTGAACATTAGAACAAGGACAGAACCCTTGTGGATGCTAGAGAAAAAGCCTGATTCATTCACTATGTCTCAATTCAACAACTTCCACTGTCTCTCAGGTACTGGATAGTTTCCCACAGCTGGTAGACAGCAAACCCAGGCAGAACTCCATAAACATTGATCATTTGTTTCATTGCAAAGCTTACTTCTTTAGTTTAAATTGCAGATGAGATTGATTTGAACCAACCAGACAAAGTTTGCAGTGAAGCAAATTAAGTGCTTTCATCTCTACAGCTTTAAAGCTCACCTGTGAAAAGTGGGCAGGGGAGAAGGAATATCTCCTCTGGAATTGGTCCAGTTCAATAAAATGGTTGGATCTAAACTGTCCCACAGGAGGGGGCCAAGATCCTTCTTCCAGGAGATGAGTTAATTTGTAGGTCCTTAAACTCCAGCATCAGCTCCATCATTTTAGACTTGCTTCCAAAAACCTGAGACATGCACTGGAGTAGAAAGTAAATAAAAATGCTATTGTATATATATTCCAAAAGGGATTATTTTTGCATTTTAAATTTTCGTTCTGGTGCATTTTAAAGGTACCAGAAGGTGCATTTTAAAATAATTAGGAATACTAACATTTTCCAATAATTTCAGTTATCTTTAGTTGTTTATATTTCTTGTACCTAGGAGCCTGTACCTAACTGGGTTTTTTGTTTGTTTGTTTTTGTTTGGGGGTTTTTTGTGCGTTTTTTTGTGTGGTTTTTTTTTTGTTTGCTTGTCTGTTGTTTTTGGTTTTGTGGGGTTTTTTGTTTGTTTTGGTTTGGGTTTTTTTGGGTTTTTTTTAGGGTTTTTTGTGGTTTTTTTTGTTGTTGTTTTTGTTTGTTTGGTTGATTGGTTGATTTTTTGGTTGTTTTTTTTTTTTCTTTTTAATTTAGGCCAGAAAACACATAAATGGTTATCTTCTAGCACTCAGTATCTCGCTTGCTAAAGAAAAAGGCAAAACTCTTAATGATTTGTTGAACACTACCATCTTTTAGGCTGTATAGAAACAATGAGGTCTATCAGGAAAAGATATTTTTGTACAACTTTCTAACCACTTTAAGAAATATTGAGAGAAAACAATAAGCTTCTAAATTAGAACAAATATGTGAAACAAGGTTCCTAAGTCAGATTTTTCTTACCTGAAGGATATCAAACACCTAAATATATTACTAATAGGTAAATCAGAGAACTGGCTGTTCTCTAACTAGTCTGTTGCTACTCTCAAAGGAGGCAATCATTATATAATTATTTTCTTGAGGCATACAACATCATCAACCACATTTTTATGAATTTTATGACATGCTAATTTCCCATCTGTCCCAAGTATTACAGACTCTACACTTTAGTTGATCCACCATAGCTTAAAAGTAAAATTGCAAGAAATAAATGTCTGTTCAGTCCTTCTGAAGGTTAGGTTCAGATGAGAATCATCAGGTTGTTTGGATTGGAGGGAACATTCCCTCTCAAACCTGTCTCTAACATTTGTTATTAATGCCTTCATGTTGACAATCACCAAGAAAAACCACTTTTCTTACTCTGGAAATCCAGGCCCAGACGCTCACAGGATTTGTAGTGCTTATCCCCAGCAACTTCAGCAGGTGCAAACAGATGGCTGACATTTCTATAAGGCCATAAAATGCAGAATACTACTGTCCTGCTATGCCTAACTGGAATCAATTAAGTGTGAGGCAGGATATCAGGCTATGAATCACAAGTCATTTGTTTCCTGTAAATTGCATAGTTTGTTGGGCTTTTTTTTTAATGTTTCATTTCACGGAAGTCCCAGGGATGGCAGGAAAAGCAGCAAAAGAGAGAGTTAAGTACATACTTGAAGCAGTTAAATTGGAAAGTGAGACTCCCTGTTAAAATCTCTGAGAATAAAGCTGGTTTTGGAAGTTTTTGGCATATTCCATCTCTGATTTCATGTTCCTTCTTGTTTAATCTCCTACATGCCTTCCTAAAATATGCTGGATTAATTAATTATGCTGTGCTTATATGGCTAAACTTGGACCAAAACAAATAACTATAACCTCTCTTGAAATTATTTTTCTGAGTTTGATCCTTTCACTAATGCTCTAAAAATAGTTGTATCAGGACAACTAATAGATGCAGAAATCCACAGCAGAAGGGGCTTCAAGTCATGTCTCAGAGCTTTTTAGCTAGCTTTGGAAATTCATAGTCTAATATTTAGACAGAAAAAAATTGCTGTGAACAAAGGCAACTGAATGGAAAAAGGACAAAAGGTAGACAAAAACTTCAGATGGAAAATACAAAATTATAACAAAGAGGAAAGATTTAAAAAGAATCTAGAGAAACTTCACTTTTTTTTTTCTGATTCCTATTTGTATTGTGAAATGTAAGAGGAAGCTAAAATATAACAATAGAAATTTCATTTCACTTCATGCTCCTGTTTTATATCTTCAGTTTTCTCTGAGTTAATCAGAGACCTTTGCTAATTACTGCCACAAAGGTGAATAAATGGCAAGGGGAAATAAGCAAGAGTTTTCTATAGGGTGAGCGTGGTGACATTATCTTAAAAGAATAAGCTGATGTGACAGCGTTTTAAATATGAGCTGGCAACTGCTGGTAAGTCTTCACTGCCTGTTTTTAATCTTTAATTTGTGAGAATGCTGTGAATAGAGATTAACTTCCTCTACTTAATATTTACTGCTTCACTGCCTTCAGACTGGAGCTGTCATCAATGTTTTGAAAAGTTGTTCATTTCCCCAGGATTTTCTGTTGATTTCTGTTTGTCACATGATTCACTCTTCCAATATGGAAGAATGGAGAATGAGTGGAGATCTTTTTTCATGTTACCTGAGCAAGGAGGATTTCATAGGCTGGGAGATTCAGGGTAAAATGTTCATATTCAAAGACTATTTTACACCTTTCACATAGCCTTGAACTACCCCAGGTTCTGAACTCTAGCACTTAATCTCCAAAATATAAATCCTGAGAGGAATACATTGAATCCAGAGGAAGTGATCAAAGCCATACAAGTTGGTGCTGAGTGTGAGTGTTCAGATCCAAACTTCTTGTAAAGCAGAGAAGTTCCAGTAAGTGTTCTCATTTGCTTCTTCCACTCCCAGCCTCTCTGTGCCTCAAACCATGGGAGTTATGGCGCTTGGGGATTGCACCTGGGATGTAAAAAACAAGGATTCAATGGCTGGATGAATCTCAACAACCTAAAGGAGCAGCTTGGACTCGTAAATGTAACAGATCAGAGCCCTTTAATTTTCTCAATATCCCTTTAATAATCCTGCATTAGCTCCAAAGGATGCTTTGCCATTCACTGGTGCAGGGTATAGCAGCTGGATATGTAACCCACTCTATTATTCCTTCACATAAATATTACAATTTTGAGGTTAATTATAAATTTAATTGTTTTTCCTGCAAACGGCTACTCAATTGTGAATGTTAAAAATTTGTATATTCAACAGAGAAAATGTTAAAAATCAGCAAAAAGCAGATTTGTTCAAAGTATCTTTTCCTATTGATGCAAAGGGAAAAATAATTTATTTTCACAACAAAGACATGTTTGCTTTTCCATGATTTCCTTACAAAACAAATAGAATATGAAAAAATAAATGTGAGTCTGTACAGGCAACTAGTTTGAGTCAATATTCACAGAGAAAAACAAATGTTTTATGGTGTATGTAATGTCAGTTAAAACCAAGGAATCTTTACATATTCCCCAGTAGAAACAGCACATATGGTTTCAGTATATAGCTTCTATGCTGTTAAAAAAATAATCCAACTTTTTCCTATCCTCTTTTTTTAGGAGAAGTAAACTGTTGAAGATCCATTTGTCAAAGCTTGATCTGATGTTGGAAGCACACACTGAAAACATAAAATAAGTTGCAAGGAATGCATGTAGAGATTGATAGTCTGCCTGTCATGAATGCTTTGAAATACGTATTTCCATTTAATTTCTTCAAAATTAGAAAAAGCACTTAAAATTAATTTCTTGTTACTAGGTGGGCAGCTTTTGCAATGGAATTTGGAAGCAATTTATGTGATGGAACTGGCAAGATAAACACCTGAGATGACATGGAGGCACTGGGGAGCTTTGAAGGAAAGTTATATAAATGTGAAGTAAAAATGAAAGAGGGGAAATTGAAATGAGGATAAAAAGGTTTTAAATACCTGAGGGCAAAGTAAATGGAAAGCAAAGGCCTCAGATTCTTTGCTGTGTGTTCTAGGACCCAAGTAATACGATCAGAGTGATTTTTCTTTTCTAAAACCAAAAGAAAATGTCAATGTAAATTATTTTCTAGCAGAGGAAACATGCTTGAGGTTTTCTCTATCACTCATTTGCAAATGGCAGTGCTCAAATAGTTATGAAATTTAATAGGACAGGTGTCTTATTTGTGAGTTCATCTAGAGAAGAGTCTTATTCTGCAGAGAAAATGCTTTTTTATCTTTCACCTGGTGTAGCTATGTTTTAGCTCTCTTTAAAAGACCATGGGAGACTCATGGAAAGCATAAATGTAATATTTCCAAGTATATGCTTTTTTTCTCTTTGCTTCTGCCACTGAGGTTTTGGTTTGCTGCTCCACCTGTGCAATTTCAGTTTGCCTTTTTGCTCTGCTAAGGTTGCTGTCATTGGTACACCACATTCCTTGGATGTTTGCTACACATTTTACTGGCAACAGCATGAACAGAAATATAATTCTGACATTAATTAGCCGAGAATGTGTGCATCGCTGCAGAAGCAAAGGAATACATTTCCAGAAAATCATTCAATTTAAGTTGTTTTTAAGGCTCTGTCCTGACTACTGAATCTAAAGACTGAAAAAGAAAAGGGAGCTAGGACATCTAAACAAGGTGAGAAAGCCACAACTGAAAAAAGACAAGGTAAAATGTCTGTGAAGTAGCCTGGTTGGTACAGCAGACTGGAGGGGGTTTGTGGAGGGTCATTTTCTCACTTTGGCAATGCACTCACTGCTCTCTGGAGCTACTGTCAGAGTAGAGCAACTCTTTGCCATGAATGACTCCACAGCAAGCCATCTTGAGATGGTGATCAAATTGTGACAAAAAAGCACCATGGTGTGGTTATTTATACTCTTATTTCACTAGAGGAAGTGAAGATATTTGTGAATGATTACTCAGTCAAATACTCTGGTTCTCACAAAAGGCTTCTGATTTCTCGTGACTTGCCATAAAGTAGGGATGAAAAAACCCCAAAAAATTAAAGGATGCCGCATCCCTTCAGAGGGAAAGGCAGCAAGCTGAAAGTAGAACTGGGTTGTCCATGGAGGACATGCTGCCTGTCTCTCTTGAGAGTGGAGGTGGCTCTCATGGGCATCCTGGCTCTTTGGAGTCGGCTTGACCATGGGCTGGACATTGTCCAAGTACTACATTGATTTAGATTGCTGAATTCTTGAGACTTGTGGTCTGAAAAATAGAGTTGCAGAAATCTTGACATAAACCTACTGGAAGAGCAATAAATTTCTGATGTGAATAACTGGTTTCTATTCTGTTGATACTGTAGGAAAAGGAAGATCTAAATGCTGCTTGGGAGATGGTGTAAATCAACACATACAGTTAACCAGGGGGACCTTCAAACCATTGCTGAGATGCAAAAAGTTGATTTACTTCATTCCCTCACTAACGACCCCAACCCAAAACTTAACTAGCCATGAGTGAGAGCAACAGATTGGCTGAATAGAGAAATTAGAAGACAACAACAAAGACTGAAAAAAGATGTTTGATATCACTGATGCTGAAAAAAGGCTGAGATTCTGACATGCAGAAAAGCAAGTGCCAGAGACATGAAAGAATTTGGTGAAGCACATGAAAAAAAAATCTTATAGAAGGTATCTGTTCAAAATATAGTAGAGAACTATCTCCAGTAAACCTAAAGCATCTCCAATCAGCATTAAAACTAAAAGCACAGCAAGGCAGCAAGTCCAAGTAAGGCACTAGTGATATTTCCTAAGTGAGGGAAAAGGTTGTTTCTGACTCTGTGGAAATTTGGCAATGGACACTTGATTTAAATGTACAGTCCAAGAAAAAATTCATTTACTTGACATGTTCAGTTGAACAGCACAAACCTTTGATTTTACCTCTTCTAGGAAACCTTAGTGTACTACACATTACTAAAGTATAAAAAGAAATTAAGATAAGCATATATGTAAGAAAATACCAGAACTTTAGTAAGTAGTCAAGCTACTTTGTACTCAGTTTAGCTTTAGCTGTACAAGTAGAAAAAGCAGCGAGCAGAATAATATTAGATATGGAAAAGGAGACTGCTAGACCAAGATCATCACAGGTTGAAATCAGAGAGCTACCAGAAGCAATTCAGAGCTGTATTAGCTACTTTAGGTAGTATAAACCAGCCTTAATTAAAAGTAACCACATTTACTTTGGGTATATAGACAGACAATGTATTAATAATATATACTAATATGCTAATATGTGTGCTAATATATACTAATATGCTATCATTTAAATAACATCTTGTTCACCTTGCTATCTTCAGCTAAATCTTATCCTTGTTTTAATTAATTTTTGTCACATACTATTGTATGAGACACTAAGAGTACCCAAATGCATGACAGTTTCTGTGTTCCGTTAATGCAGAATTTCTGCGTTCTCACATGTTTCTTTGTGGTTTTGCCTTTTTTTTTGTATGTTTGCAATGATAAATTATTTCTCATTCTCCTCTAATAATTCACATTTTTTACAATGGATGTTCAGTTTTTAGGCTGCAATACCATGATCTTCAGTTCTTTTTGAACATTAAGAACACTTCTTCTCTTTTTGAACATTTTCAGTATTACTGAGATTCTTCAATGCCTTGATAGGTTTGCTTGGGATACTCATCACTGGACCTGCAATCCAGTTCTCTCAGAATTGTTGGCTTGAGATTTTCCCATTCCTTTACCTCAGTACAAACAGCTACTTAAATTATTATTCTTTTTATCATAGTAATTTCCATTTCCATCCCATTGTTTCCCATTTCTCATGCTCTCTTCCTTAGCTCAGTTGTCCACAAGGAATGTATTCATTCCTTTTAAGAGTACACAAATCTCTCTGCACAGATCCTGACAGTGGCAGGTTCACTTTTATATGTTATCCCTCTTTGCCTCTTACAGTCCTTCACACCATTAGCCTTCAGTAAATTCTGCACCATCACTTTGTGCTTTAATTCTTCTGTTCAGGGCACACAGTTCAGTACTCCACTTCATTAAAACTCATCCTCCAACATATCTCTGGCACTGTAACTCTGTTACTTTCAGCCTGATGCATTCCAGCATTAATTCTGTTTCATCATTTTGCTCCCTAGATACCTGGAATTTCTATACAAACATTTGTTTATATTTTGACAGTTTTTCTCTCTCTGTTTCATAAAGAATGTGTTTTCTAACTTTCAGTGATGACATACATGCCATTTTCTACAGCAAAGGAAACAAACCCTGGAATTTGGGGGAGAGGGCATTGCTTTGTCAGTGTGAAAAATAGACTCCAGTTTCTCCAGCCCACAATTATGTTCATTTCTTCTGTCAAGCTCTTTGGAGCAGGTGACATGATTTCCTGTATGACTTCTGCCAAGACATTTTTAACAAACTTTCTTCCCCTCAGTGTAAGAAAAATTATCCAATGGTTTCTGTTAGTGTTCATTTTCAAATTATGGACTGCATTTTGATTCAATCTGTGCCAAACTATGTTTATTTGGTATGAAACAAGACTTTGTTCTTTGGTAGTATGTTCTGCTTGAGCTAGTCAACTTGCTATCCAAATATTAAGCTTCCCAAAGATATTTTTGATAGCAAAAGGTAATTTTTTTAGGTTAACACGTGGGTTAAAACAGACACATAGAGAAGCCACAGAAGAGCTGCTTCTAAAGCTCAGTCCTCTGATTTAGCTGTTAGAAGTTATTTGGTCTCTGGTTACTTTGGCATAGCTGGTTTATGTTCTTCCAGTCCAGACCAGTGTCAGTGCTTGGGTTACAGGTGAATTTCATATTAAAGGATTTATGAGTAAATTATTCCAGTAGGATTCATTAAATTTTTCTCTTAGGATCAGATTTATTCACTATGCATATTTAAGCACTTCTGTCTTTATTAGATGGTTTTGTTCTTACTCCTAGGAAACAGTACCAGAAGTGGAGTTTTCCAGGTTCTCTGGATGTACAGATTTGAGCTGTAGATACATAAAGGAAAAATCTTCACCTCATGGTTAGAATCTAGAAACCAATCTAAAAACCAAGGAAGATGACAGGGAAAACATATGGAATTCTGCATATAATATCAAATAAGCAAGTTGTCTGCTGCATGTAATATTTTCCTCCTCTTTTTATCACCACAGAAGGCTCTGCTCCTCTGAAGTGGAAGATAAAAAAACAAGGAAACCTTTCTGAGCCCATAGCCCTGTTCTTGAGTGTCTTCTCATGATGAAAAGCTTTTACTTCTTGTATTCTTAAATTATCCAGTTGAAAGTCCATAAAGCCAAAATAATGCATTGCAGAATTTCATTGCAGATTAGTACACTCTTAACATTTTTTTTTCATGTAAAGGTGATAAAGTCAATGTAATAAAAATATACCTGGGATGACATACTCAGGAATGAAAAGAGAAATTAAGAAAAAAATAAAAATTCTGCAGTGCTGAAGGAATTGTACACCAGGTAGAACACATTGTAGTTTATGCTAAGACTCTCAATATGCTTCCTCTCTGAGAATGAGAGGGGGAAATGTCATTCATGTATTTTTTTTTAGAAAAGATAGAGTTTGGTCTGTGAAAAATGTAGATGAGAGCACCTAGTGAACTTTATTACCTTCAGACTCATGCAGATGGTGAGTGGGTTTAATTCAGAGTGAAGACTTACATGCCAAAAGTTCTCAAACATCCTGGTTTTGGCACTCACAAGGTTTTTTAGGATATGGCCCTTATGGCAGGATTATAAAATTCTTGTTCATGTTGCATTGCAAACTATTGCACCAGGCTTTCACCTCTTTCCTGCTTTGTACATAATGTGAGAAATTTCACTTATTCAGTGATATTTTGCAGAGATTTCCTGTTTACCTACCACCATTTGTGCTCCTAATGAATTCAGATCAAATACTTTGAAGTGAGGTGCTGCTCACTGTGAGTAGAAGCATCACAAAATGGTTCATGTGGTGCATAAGTCATTAGAATATTTTGAAAAATGATGCAACTAGCTCCACAGTTACATAAAAAAAACATAGAAATATTTTGCATCTCTGAATTCTTTTTCTTACCAAGGAGTCACCCTTTAACTTTTTATGAATTTTTGTTTTGCTCTCAGACTTTTTTTTTTTTCTCTGTTCTAGTCCAGTTGTTTGGAAAATAACATCATAAATGTTTCTACAGAAAAATAATTAGTAAGAAATGCATTAGGAAATTACATATGGGATACACACAGATAATTTCTACCCATGTTTACATTTCCTGTGTCTCTGCAGAGGGTGTCACCCACATCTGATTAAGGAGGTTTTTTTGCCTCACAGCTTGTCTCAGGTGCTACACTGACCTCAGTTGATAATCACTGTGTATTTAGTGGATGATCTACTCTGTTGATAATCAGTGGAGGAAGAGGTGACATAGTGAGACTTAGTTTCCCTTCAGATTTGTATTTTAGCTGATGATGGATTTATTAGCAATTGATCAGATGAAGATCAAGTTATTATCTAGTCTTTTGGTAAGGCTAGAATAGCAAAATACATGTCTATTCATTACTGTGTTTGTAATACCTCTTCAGAATCTCTGTAATGTAATCCAGTTTTAACCTAGTTTAGTGGTGTATTTCTTTAAACATCTATTTATTTGCTTCTCCCAGCATAACTGATCTCAGTACTTCCATTTTATGGGTGTTGATAGACAGATACAGAAGAAATTTGTCATTTCAGCTTGTAGATGGAATCTGTGTTGATCCTCCAGTAGTACTTAATACCACTAATAGAATCAGAGTCCCATAAAGCAAAGTATTGGTTTCTTCAGTGTCACACAATTTGGATGCATTTGGATATTGACGTACTTGCTCATCTTGAATTATAAAAATAATATATACTGTGCAATCTTAAGCTGATAGTCTGTGAACCTGAAAATAAAAAAGGGAGGCTTTTTTTTTTTTTTACATATGGTCTATTTCTGTTGTTTGGACTGTTTTCCAGATAACCATCTGTAACAGAGAAAGGATGGCAAGCAAACTGATTTCTCATACTTGGTTGCCAAGATTCATTAATATCTGCTTAGTATGGCACATTGCCTAATCAGAGGCTGGTTGGACTCTCTGTTGCAGGTTTCAAACAATAATGTGTTTAGAGCCTGCCTTTGGGCAGGTCTTTTGGCATCAATCTAACAAATTTCTGCACATGATTAAACTTTGTGTAGAGCTGTATTTGCTAAAAAGAAAAAGAGAGAGAAAGGCAGGAAGGCAGAAAGAAAGGAAAGGAAGAAAAGGAAGGAAAGGAAGACAAGGAAGAAAGGAAGGAAGGAAGGAAGGAAGGAAGGAAGGAAGGAAGGAAGGAAGGAAGGAAGGAAGGAAGGAAGGAAGGAAGGAAGGAAGGAAGGAAGGAAGGAAGGAAGGAAGGAAGGAAGGAAGGAAGGAAGGAAGGAAGGAAGGAAGGAAGGAAGGAAGGAAGGAAGGAAGGAAGGAAGGAAGGAAGGAAGGAAGGAAGGAAGGAAGGAAGGAAGGAAGGAAGGAAGGAAGGAAGGAAGGAAGGAAGGAAGGAAGGAAGGAAGGAAGGAAGGAAGGAAGGAAGGAAGGAAGGAAGGAAGGAAGGAAGGAAGGAAGGAAGGAAGGAAGGAAGGAAGGAAGGAAGGAAGGAAGGAAGGAAGGAAGAAGGAAGAAGAAGAAGAAAGAAAGAAAGAAGAAAGAAAGAAGAAGAAAGAAAGAAAGAAAGAAAGAAAGAAAGAAAGAAAGAAAGAAAGAAAGAAAGAAAGAAAGAAAGAAAGAAAGAAAGAAAGAAAGAAAGAAAGAAAGAAAGAAAGAAAGAAAGAAAGAAAGAAAGAAAGAAAGAAGCAGATGAGGAAAAGAGGAAGAACTAACAAGACAGTGTAGGAGAACAAAGCCAGTTCTTACTGCCAGAAAAACTACAGAGCCTCTGGGCAGTGAATATCCAGGGAGATTATTTGGGTTTAAATATAGAAGTGTGAGTAACAGGTGATAACAAGCAATAGCACAAAGAGACACCAAAATCAATCAGCTGAAATTAAGGCACATGTTTCCCGGTAAACTTAGTAAGTAAATTAGGTACTCCAGATGCCTGATCCACACTTTGCTAAAATCAGTGTGATGGTTCTTCAGCAGACCTCAAGTTCCACAGTATCTGCTACCCAAAAAGAATCCATCTATGTATAGCTGTATCTGAGTCAGGAGAACAAACTCACAACAACATGAGGATAATCTAAGGGATCTAGAAAAGACTAAAAATATAAATAATAGGAGAGCTTTAATCTAAAAAAAACAGTCCTATTAACTTAATTAATTGTCTTTATTGGCTTTATTAACTAAGTATACTGATCAATATGTAATTGTATGTAATTATACTTGTATCATGCTTTCTTCATTTTTTACTTAGATTGTGTCCCGATTTAATTAATCTCCCCGCCAGTTGTCTACATGTAGAGACCTCCTTAAGATTGACTGAAACTGGTGAAAGTTTGAAATGACCTCTGTGAAAGATACTTGATGTTTATTACTATTTCTGTTATTATTTTTATAACTTACAATAGTAAGTAATTCCTATTACATAATAGCAAATAAAAAGAGTTCTATAAGTAGCACTGTTTTAGTACTATGATGGGAAAATCATGATGTGCATTCTTTCAATTAAGGTGATTATTTTGTTTTGATAAAGGGGGCAACAGTAAATGTAGAATGAAGGCTGAATGGGAAAAAAGATCCAAAAATTAACATACTAAAGCCTCAGCCTTGCACTCTGAAGATGTAAAATCCAAATGCAGAAAATGCTATAGTTTGACAGACTTTCTATAATGCCTTATATTGTATATTATGATGTGCTCTGTCTTATTTTCTCTTAATTTATCCCAAACAGCTTTCAGAACACATGTGAGAACTCAGATATTTTCATTTAAGGGGGCTGATTCCCTGTGATTGTGCTGCAACAAGTCGTGTCTTGTTTTTTCCCTGTCTTGTGCAAGAATCAGAATTAATAATGTACAGTGGATTATCAAAGAGGGAAGGAGGCAGTGAGCAATCTCAATTTTCAGAGATGACTCTTTCAGAGAGACCCAAGCTTTTATCATCCTTGAAATCTCACAAAAGCCAGAGTAACAACAGCAAAACATCAAAACTCCTCACCCAATAAACAAAATGAGGTCAGTTTTTTCCACCTTAGGGGCTTGAAAGCCCCACCTTCATCACCTTTTACCATCACTGAAGCAATTAAAAATTGCTCTCTGCCAATATTTGACGGTGTAACTCCTTTTGATCATTGCTCAAGTGCAGATGATTCTCTGACCTTCAACATCCGTTCCTTTCATATCCATTCCAGTGCTTAAGAACATTCCTGTACTTAGCCTGTCCTACCACTTAAAACTATACTTCACTTGTAGTAAACAATGATGAAAAATCACTAAAGCAATCTTTTGTTCACTGCAGTGACATTTCCTCTAATTAAATTTTCATCTCTGAAGGTATTTGGGCCTCTCTAGTCCATCTGGGATATGTTTGCCCTCAGCATTGCCGCAGGCCAAATGTATTTTTGTTGATACGCCGAGCAGCATGCCGCCCTCAGTGACTGTGGATATTCCCCACTGGTGCTTTATTCAGAAGATTATTTCACCAGTTTCAAAGTACTTTTTTCTGAAGTCTTTTTTTTTTTGCCTTTGAAGAGGCAGTGAGTGTTGAGTGCCCCCCAGATGCCCTCTCTTCCATGGATCTGTTCATTTTGAGGCGTTTTTCCAATGGGCTGTGTGCAGTGATATGATGGGATAGAGGGGACCCTGCTCCCACAGAGGCCAGGAATCACTTCAGGGACTTGATTTTCATAACATTTTTCTACACTTTGAGCATCAGCCTCAATTAAACTGATTAGGGGTGACTAAGGCTTTGCAGGCCTCATTTGATGGCTCTGTGGTAGGACACTGCCCTGGTTCAGAGCAAATTTGTGAGAGAACCCCCAAAGGGCTCCTCTAGGAAAGCAGATTCAATCGGGCCCTCCCCCCAGCCAGTCTGGGAGAAAATACCTCCTTAGAGAAAAGCGGAAAAAAACTGTTTATTAAACAATAAAACCTAAACAATATTAAACAATAAAACCCCTTGCTGCTCCAAAAGAGATGACAAACTCAGAAAGTCCCCTCAACTCACTCAGTCTCTGATCAGTCCCTCAGTGCTGGAAATGTCTCAGGCCAGGCCAGCCTGGTGGGCCTCAGGTGCAGCTGCGGTGCTCCCCTGGGTGCTCAGTCCAGAGCAGGTTTGGACAGCTCCAAAGAAAAGGGAAAAAAAGGAAAAAAAAACCACAGTCCAGGGAACTTCTTTGCCTCAGCTAGCTAAAAGTAACTAAAAGCAAAAGAGAGCTCTGTTCTGCTGTCTGTCCATCTGCAGACAGCACAGTCCAGGAGCAGGAATGTAGAGGAGTGAGTGCAGTGTCTGAAAACAAACTGCTGCTTCTTCTCTCCCCCCTTCACTCTCTGCAACAAGGCTTAAAGATGCAAAACTTATTATTCATCATAAACAGAATAGACAATTGGGGATAAAAGCATCATATAGTCAACCCAGGTCAGACACATCTGGCAGTACAAACTAGTTTGCAACTCTTTTTACAATTCCTGTGTCACCTCTCCCAGCATGTCCCAGCAGCCAAACTGCAAAAGGTCATTTTTGCACATATGCAGAAATTGCTACAGTGAAAGATATAGTTTATTGACTTCAAAAGAGAAAGGCATGGATCACTGCAAAATGTAATGGAAGTGTTTTCTCATTTCCTTCTGGATAATAGAGGCCAATGGGATGAGTATTTCCATATTGGTAATGTATCATAGATATTTTTCTAATTCTCTTGAGATAATAGAGTATCATTCTAAAGAGAAGACTGCATGAGTTCTTTTAGTGTAATTGTTGATTTGACTGTACTACAGGTCTGAGATAATTTTGAATATAATATTTTAGGTTTCATTTTCAAGGAAATCTGATTATTCAGTAATTAACATTCTGAAACAATTTTATCATACTGAGAGACCTGGGCAAAGGTAGCAACCTTCATTACCAGAAACTATCACTTTTGTAAATTACTCCTCAAACTTTTTAAAAATCTCCAAAGTCTCTTTTTTTCCCCCTCAACTTTTACTCTGAAGTAAATGCAAGGGCAACTTGCTGAAAGAAAGGACATGAGGAAAATAGGAACAAGCCACCTGTGGATTATTGACATTTCTGTGGTTAAAATTCCATAACTCTAAATAAAATCATGCTGTTTGGGAAGCAAAATTATGGCTTTCACAGTTGCATAGTTTGATTTTTGCTTGCTTTTTGAGTCAAAACCTGTAACTTGTAAGGAGTTGCTTTATTTACAAGGTTAAAAATATTGGGATGCCTCAATGGCAGCAATAGGTATTTAAGGGACAGTGAATGGTGCGGCTGTCCCTGTTGGATTGCATCTATTTTAGTTTCTCACCCAAGGGAGGTGTACTGTCATTTCCACTTCTGCAAACAGAGTGAAAAACTGGGATGTAGACTTGTCAAATTGGAACAATAATTGTGTCTTATGCTGACTTTGCACAGGAGCAAATGAAACAAACAAAAAAAAGAAAGTAGAGGGTGGGACCTGCACTTCTGGTTTCAGCCTTTGTATTTGCCTTACAAATCTCAATTGTCTATTACAGCTGTATAAATGTAGAATTCCTCTTAGGATATTATCTATATTAATCTGGATTGGTCTCAAAATTAATTCCAAATCTGGCAATGGCAGGCAAACCCCCTTCTTGACTGAACCACACATGTGTCAAAAAGTTTGAAGAATTAGGGTTATTTGGTGTGCAAGAAAAATATCTTACTTCTGAGGGAATGCTGTAAAATTACTGCAATGACCACCTTGGTAATTTTGCATAAATACTCTTAAGGGTAGAAATACCATTTCAGTAAGTTCTGAGAAGCTGTATGTTGTCAGGCTCTTCCAAAACTTTACATGAATCTCTGATTATACTTTCTAATCTCTGAAATTCTCAGTTATGCAAGAGAGGCAGTGAAATTACATTGTAAAGTAGGCACAGATATTTACTGGACATTTTTCCTTTTGAGAGTTTTGTATAATTCAAGGTACTCAGGCTAAACAAGAAACATATTTATTACTGCAATTGCTCATTTTCTTCTTAAAATTGCATCAGGACAGAATTTCATTCCACACTTGGTGACCACTGTTTTACCAACCCTACATGACACAAGTAACTCATGAATGACAAATCTGCAGGGAAATGGGTCTGAGACCCTTTTTTGCTTCCAGATGAAAAGGGCAGAAGTTTTTCTTTGGCACACGTGAAAATGGACAAAGCACAGCTCTGGTGTTAGGCACAAAAGGAGCAGATGCTAGAGCAATATAAACTTATGAACTTCTCTGAACTTAAAGAGTAGCAGAAGCTGTATCTCACAAGTAAAAACTGTCAGGACTGTTAGGTTTAATATTTTACCTGGGGAGTTCAACCTGCCTTTTAGGTATCAAGGGAGCTGTCTGTACTGACAAGAAGAATGCTCTAATTCCCTAGCTGGAGTCCGAGCTCCTGTCTCTCTGCTTATAAAATAAGTAAATTTACATGTAAGGAAAAAAAGTTCTTAATGTTCTTCTAGCAGTAATTTTTTAAGACATGCAATCTCATTTTGAGGTAAAATATTTCTCGATATGAAAAATAATGGCAGACTGAAAGAGACTTGCATAAAAAACAAAGAAAAACTATTTTATGGCTGTTTTAAAGTAAATTATTAATTTCACCACCTCTTACACAGGATTCTCTTAATAATGTTGCCGATTTTTTTTTTTTTAGGAAAGCCTTGGGGAATCCAAGCACCTGAGGAATCTACGTAAGAAAATACCTCATCCATCTAGAAACTTGTTAAAAAGGACAGAGAGAAAGGCCTTTTTAACTGTCTCCATGCAGCCCAGGTAGGAATGCACCTGGCACTGAATGCAGACAACAGCTGTCTCACCAGCATCCATAATCTGTACTGGTGGCTTCCTGGCTGTACCTGTGTGCCCTGAATGCAAAAAGCATCTGTTTCACATTTATTCATTTACTCAGATGGCATTATCTACATTACTTGCTACCTTTGGACACAAGACTCTCATTTATAATTCATTGTACACAGATGCTTACAGAGAGTAGAAGCTTTGGCTACATTACCTGTCACTCTTAGTATATTTTGCATTCATGGTGGGTAAATATACAAGGATAAAGCTGCCATATTGTGTATGACTATCTATAATGCATTAGCAAACAGTTGTTTGATCATTTATACTGTCATTCTTTCTAGTTGGAGTGATGTTAGAATGGAAAATGAAACAAACTGTGGGTTCACTCTCCCTAATTTTCTTCTTCTGCCCTCTCTCTCTTTTTGTGCAAAGCTGGTATTCCCTAAGTTTCTGGGAAATGAAGGTGGCTTTGTCTTATTTTGTTTCTCATGAGAAACATGTCATGTTTCTCATGACCCTTTACACGGTCACCATTCAGGGCTTGATCAGATATTCACTAAGTTCACCAGTGCAGCTGGCTTCAGAAGAAGATGATTTCTATTCTTTGCTTTCATAGGCTCATAAATCCAGCCTGCTGAAAGTATTAAAAAGAGAGAAATACTCAGGCAGGAATAAAGCATATCAAGAAGAGGGAGTGAATGTAACTTGGGAAACATTTACTCAAGGTTACGTATTAAGCAATTTACTCTTTAGTACTGAAGGAATATATAGAGAAAATATCTGAACAGTACTTACCAAGAGCCCTCTGAATCCATCAAATGCTGTTAAAAACAACCATTTTGGAACAAGGAGAACATTCTGTATGCCGTGTATTGTTTTTAAAAGCTATTTTTAGTATGGTAAATATTAAAGAATGTCATTGTCCCTTGCATGAGCTCTCACTCATTTTTTAGGAAGCTTTGCCAGAGATGCTTGACTTAAGAACCCATTAACATGAAAATATACTCAGGAACCTTGCAGGAATAGTGCTTGAAGGCATGGGCACCAAGCATGCTTGGCAGCCTGGAAAGCTTACAGAGCTCACAGAAAAGGAATGCCATCACATTAAAGAATTAGCATTGCCCCAGGCAGCAGGGATTTTTTATGTTGGTTGGTTTTTTTCTGTTTTTTTTTCCCAGTAGATGTGAATGACATTTCCTGTCTGAGACACTGTTTAAAATATTCCTTATCCGCATGTAAGTTTTTTATGACTACATTAAAAAGCAAAAGGTTGGTTTGTTCCTGCTGACATTTGCTCTTGTTCCTCTCTCTCACTGGGCACTATATCTCAAATAAAGGTCTGATGTTCATCTCTCCTTCCACAAGTTTCTCACTCTCTCCAAATATTACTACTGCCTCCTCCTCGTGCTTTTTCTGCTAGGCAGAACTTGTTCTGTCATTCTTCCTGAAGTCTACCAGCTGCCACAAATTCAGCAAAACTCCCACAAAAAATCCCTGTAAAGTCTTTTTTACCTTCTCAGCGGCGCCTCCAGATCACTCTTTGAAAATGCAAATGAGATATATTAATAAATACAGAAAGAATCTGAGTATCAGTACCTGATAATATAAAATTAACTTCTCTTTTCACTGACCCTAGTCTATGAGAATTGAACTTGGAGAAAATTGAAGAAATAATCACTCAGCAGCCTCATCAATCAAACCAGCAGCTTAGGCTGCTAATTATTCCCTGGTGTGCATACCTTGGCTCTTCTGACCACTCACCAAGGAAATTCAGGTTATTGATTCCACTACATGAAAATAATCCACCTAACTCTCAGTTTGTTTCTCGTGGGAAATCTTCTTGCATAAAGTTCTGGCAAAGAACATTTAACTAAAAAATATAGTTGCTGACATCTAAGCTTCATAATATCCTAGTGGACTCCATTTTGCCAGTTGCTTTCTGTATGGGAAAAAAAAAAACAATCAAAACAGGTCTTTTCTCCCCATTAGTCAAAATCTCTGTGTAGCAGCAGCTCACACAGTTCATAAGGCTGCAAACAGCCTGAAAGGCCAGGTCAGGAAGCTGCTGCTGGTTTTGGTTCCTTACATCCACGTGGTACAGTTTGAAATTGCTCCATCCATCAGGCTGCTGCAGATTGTTCTTTCAGTCTTTATTAATCACAGTGGACCAATCTCCTTGCACTGCTGGTGTTTATGTGGGGCAGGAGCAGTCATGACCTGGGTTTGGTGGCTTGGTTCTCCACCAAAATCAGGAACAGGAGTGCCTGGGGATAGTTACCCTTAAGTGTTTTGCAGATATGCCAGGAAAAGAAGGAAGTATCCTGTTTCCATGCAAGAGCTTCCAACAATTTGTCCCTGACAAATTCCAGATATAGATTCCCGTTTTAGAGACTGTGAACAGCTAAGAACAGAGAGTGAGTGAATTAGGTCAGAGAGCTGTGAAGCCATTTTAAGTGAGAACTTTAAAAGTATCATTTTTAGGGTAGCTTGGTAATTTTGTGTAGGGGTCAAATATTCTCCCTCTGACTTCCAATCCCCAATTCAAAATTTTGTTTGACTTCTGTTTTATACTTCAGGAAGTATTACTGCTAATTTTCTACCAAACGATGTTCCAATTTTCAGCAACTGCATCTTGATATTTGAGGGTCATTGCTGAGTGACTTTGGAAAGTTTGCATCACTGTTATTAGCATTATTTATTCTGTAAAGCATGTGGGAAAACTTCACTGCTAGTCCCTAAAAATATCCATGCTGGAGATATATATTTCTTTCTCTGATCTCAAGGGATGCTGGCTGAAAAACTCAGAATCTGGTAGCAAAACCTTCATGATACAGAGCCTGAGAATCCCAAGCATCACTGCAGTCTTCAGCTTAAATCCATAAACACTCAGTAAAGACAGTTATAACAGATCTTCACACTATCATAAAAAAACCCCACAATTTTGATTTTTTCTTGAAAGCCCTCATGGCTTCACTGTTCTAAGACCACTTTGGTATAAGGATTTTTTTATCTTGGCTGACAACTGCACTGAAGCCTACGATAAGAATCATCTCCTTTCGCTCTAACAAGCAAATTCCCTGTTTTCTGAGAATCCTTTCTAGGAAGGCAGTGCTGAATGCGTACCAGACTTGAAAAGAAAGCCTATCTATGCTGCCATTTTCGCTTTTTTATTTTTCTAATTTGCAACTCAGCTCACATCCAGCTCGAAGAAGCAATTTTGCCTGCTGAAAATGCTGCAGCTGGTTTCCTCCAGTGCTGCCTGCATTCAGAGCGAGGGAGGCAGCGGTGGGCTCACGCAAGATTGGTTTAAATGGGAAATCAATACTGGTTCCTCAGCTCCTACAAAAGAGCTGAACTGGGCTGGATTGGCTCCAAGCAGAAAAAAGGAGTTAAGTGAAAAAAAAAAAAAACATCCAAAACCTGGCTGCCAGTGGGGATAGGTATTCTGCTGCATACCAGGCTGTTTGGGTCTCTGCCACTGAACCCATCACAAGAAGTCTGAGATAACCTGGCTCACCTCCTACCATCTGTTTTTCAATGGATGATAAATATTGGAAAAATAAAAGTTGGAGGCTTTTTATTCCCCAGGCATATATTAGCTTATAAATACATAAATGTTTCTGTTCAGCATCAGTAGGAAGTTGTACCTTGTACTGTATTAACCAGTTACAAAAGGGATTGAAAACTTATTCTGCAGATGAAAAGTGGAGTCATTGGTGTGATTCCTTGTTCTACAGCTAAGGAGAAATATGTGATCTAATTAGCAATTCCATCAGACTTTGCTCAGTGATTGGAACTCAGTTTCACAGGCTTTCACTTGACAAGACTTTGTATTTAATCTCTTGTATTAAAATTTTCTACAAAATAAATCTCAATAAAATTTGTATTTCTGAAATCTCTGTTGCATGCTATTTTTTGCTTAAATACACTTGAAAGAAAACCCAACAATGACAGTGAAAACACTGTACTAAATTAATTGTTGTGTTTTGCTAGACGGTCAGGTCTTCAGTTTGGCTATTCCTTAACCTCTGCTAGTACTCTGCTGGATTCAGAAACCCAGGTTATGAGCTGCCATTTCATTTTTTTTTTATTTAACAAGACACCAAAAATGGAAGGATGTTTTTACTGAAGATCCTTCCTGCACTGAAGTCAGATTCCTATGAAACCTGCTGGTCCCCAAGTAGTCCCAGAGATAAAGACTGAATATTACAGGAGAAGATACGAAAAAGGATTCTTATTTCAAATACACTTGTGATTTGAGACTCACAAACCTTTATAATACTTCTATAATTAGTAAAAATTAGTGATGGTTAAAGGCAGGGATTTTGGGAAGGCAACAACAGGGTTCTTTGAATATCAGGCACAATTGGATGCATAACTGGAGGCAGCCCTGCTAACTACAAGTAATGACAGGTTCTAAACCAGGAAGGTAGCTGAGCATAAAGCATATTTCATATTAAGACCAGTGACACAAAAAATACTTGATTAAAACACCAGCATCTCTGGCTTTTAGACATATGGAAAATAGTTTTCTTTTAAGGTCTATAGCTAAATCTTCTGAACAGTCCAAAACTGGCTGCAATGAAATATTGCAAACTCTCTCGAGCATTTTCAAGATCCCACTCTTCTAATACAGTAAAGATGGTTATTTATATTCTCTCCATTCATACTCTTACACAATTTATACAATTTTAGTAGCTCTCCCAGCTTAGACATCTTAGGTATTGTCTGATATGATAAAGATCAAGCCATCAGCAATGAAAGATTGAGCCAAGCTTTGTTTATGCAACTTGATTTAGTAGTCATTGTGATTACTCATGTGATCAAGGTGAATAACCATTATCTTTTTGCATATTGACAGCAATACCATTGTTTATGCCTTTAAACTATTTCCTGCAGGGAAGCATGGGGATGCATACACTGTGAGCTAGGGAAGGGATGGAGAAATGTGCTGATACTCAGCAAAAGCCAAGGATCAAACAAAGGGTGCAAAAAACAGCAAAAGAAAGTGCCAAAGAAAGCCCTCTTTAGCCACTTTAAATGAAAAGATAAAAGAAAAGAAAATAACAATATATCAGTTCTGAATTTCTTTATTTCTTGGGCTTCCTACATGACAATTATTTGTTAATTCTGCTGCACTTTTATCCCTAAACTATGTTACCCCTTTTGTTTAGGGCCAGTCAGGAGAATGTGCCTTAAATTAGCATCTAATACTGGAAGTTATCCTATGTATATAAAACATCTTGTGGCCTGTGTGTCTGCACTGTAAATGGAAAGCCCACGCCTTCAGTTTCTAGATGTCAGTTCTCCAGTTATTGTTCTCTGCAGAATTCTTCACAGATTTACATAATTATTTGCCACAGTGATCAAAAATGAGGACAAAAAAAGTCATTCAGAGTTTTCCAAGTTCAGTTTCTGTGTTTCTTCTTGTCTCTAAACATAAAGTCTGTCTTGTTTCTTTATGTATACTGACTCACATATGTCTTCACAGGTCCCTCATGTATTTTGAATGTTAAGTCAAAATCTTTTAAAACACAAAACTGTCTTCATGTTAGCAAAAACGCTTCAGTTTCCATCAACTCCATCGATTCTATTTCCACATAGCTTCTTTTCCCTGACTGACATCTGTTACAGAATTTTCACATTGATTATATGGTCTTGGATGCGGTCCCTATGTGAAAACCACTTTGTCCAACAGGCTAAATATCATTCACAGACAAATGTAAATATCACTGTGTATGGAATTATGCAAAGACATACCTCCATATGAAGGGTTTGTTCCATATATTGGTTCATTATTCACTAGGGACATGATGGGGCTGGATTGGTACCCACAAAGTCTCAAGTACAAGACAGTTTGTGAAGTCATTGGATGGTTTTTCTAGCTTTGCATGTTAAAACTCAACACCACCAGTGAGTATTTTGTGCTGGATGAGTAACTCAGGATCCATCCATTCACATGTAGTGAATGCTGCTTAAATGGTACTTAGCATGGTTTTCCTTAATGGCAGCCACTCTTACAGAGCTAATAATAGTAATAGATGCAACAGGTGTGCTGATGAATATTCTGTGCAGACTTTGTTTCTTCTTCAATGGCTGATAATAAAACTCCGTGTTCTGTAATTGCAAAGCATTTTCATTTTTCAAACTGGAGTGTGTCATCTACACAATCTGTCCTTTGGAACATGTTTTTTATTCTATTAAAATGCTAATCCAAGATTATGGGAATTTTTTTCTTGCTGACTTCAGGTTCCTGTCTACCCTTCAGAATCCAGATACTTTTCTCCTTATTTTCATGGTACCTTCTACTGTATAAACACTGAACTGTGATGCTGAGTATTTTTTGGTCCTAGTGCCTGGTTTCACCTGTTTTCCTTAATCAATACTGCCCTTATCATTACTCTGATCTGGTGGAGCTGTTCTTATATTTCTTCATGTATTTCTCTATGGTTTGCAGAAATGCTTGGGAGAGTCGTCTAAAGTGAAATATCAAGGCTTCATGTGGTCCTGTTTCTGGTACGTGAATCTTTAAAATCTCCAAAACTGTTTGCCAGAATTCTTAGTATAATTACATGTTTACCCGTTTTGAATATTCAACACATTTTTGCATTCATTATTACAAAGATAAGTATTCTAGAGATGCTGTAAATTTGGCTAATTTTCATATGTAGGCAAATCCATTCTCTGTTTCCATCTGCAGATAATTTATTCCTGTATTCCTCCACCTGGCTCCATGTAGGATCTCAGACTACACCAAAATTCACTATGGTTTAGAAACACTTCAGTTGCTGCAAGTAAGGATTAGTTGAGATATTCAGGTTCTAGATTGTTTTATTATTTTAATAATGTAACCCTTTGTTGGCAGATCTTATAATTTGATTTTTATTTTTAAATTATAAAAAATTGTGGCTATCAATAAAATAGCTAAAAGAAAACATTTCAAAGAATATTGTTTCAAATCTAATAGACACTGGCTGCTGTGCAAGAGGAACTATGTTGCACAGGCTTCTATCTGAAGGTCATTTGCTTTCCATTCCAGTCCAGAACCTTGGCTGCCTACTTACAGGACTGAGGTGCAAGTTTCTTCCTAACTTAATTTACCTTCTTTGCATTTAGCTTAGTGAGCCAAGAAACAGCCAAATGTTTACTTCACCAGAAACTTCCTACACTTGAAAGCTTGCTTATTTGCTCCCTTCATTTCTTTCATTCTATATTTTCTTTGTGAACTCAAAGCTTCTTGTGTGTGTAGCAAAGGAAATCAGATTGTCCTTAATTCTGAGAATCAAAGGCTTCCCTGGCTCACAGCTGCCAGCCAGCTGGGCTTCCTCTGAGCTCTCCCTCACAAAGAATTTTAAGGGGATGTATTTTCAAGCAAGAGTAAAGCAAAATGAAACAAATATACCTGGAAGTACAGAAGTCAATTTGTATTTTGGGAAGATAAGGGAAGTGTTATCCTCCAAGGACGACAACAAAGACATGATATGAAGTGTCAATAGCACAAACTTTACCAAATTTCAGGCAAAAGATCAGGGTATGCTCTGCTCAGTTGTATTAATTTCAAAAGTGCATACATGCACCTTAAATCTTGAACCTTTCAATGACTGAAAAACAAAGAGGGAGATAAACAGAAAGAAAGAGTAGATTTTAATATAAATCAACATTTTGAAAAGACCACAAACTATTTTTTTTTATATTTTTGACAGAAGAATACTTTCAGTCATCAAAGAGAATAAGAAAAGGTGAAGAAAAAAACCTCACACTAAAAAAAATAAATTCCTACAATAAAAAGAGAGAAATATACAATGACTGGAATAATGACACAAAATGATAAGGACTTGTGAAATTTCATACCGTGCTTCTTACTTACAGACTGTATTTTCCACTTTCATATATTATGATAAGAAAAGGCATAGATGAAGATACAGTTAATAATCTGGGCATAAATGGTTGCCATCAGGTTTTAGGATAGGAAAGCCAGCAAAAATTATAGTCAAAAAACTTTGTTTCATATTGAATGCTGAACTATTGTTATTGCCTTAATATATTATGAAGTGAAAGACTGATCTGACCCATGGACTAGTGACTGGTACCTTTTGAAGGAGATTATGTGTTAGTAACATGGAGATTTAATTATTAATTTTCATTAAAGACAGATGGACCAGAATGGGAAGTTCGGGGAATGGGGACCTAAACTGCTCTCTGTGAATCTGATCCTGGGCCCTACAAGTCTCCCAGTGAGCAAGCTGCACAGCACAGGGACTTTGAAAATTTGACATTGTAGACTTTGCCTATTACAAATCTTGCTGATCCATGTATGCATGTAAAGGTGTGAAAGTCTGCAGTCTTTGTGGAAAGACTTTCTTTTTTCCTGTTCTGAAAAGTACTGCAAACATTTCTCTACAAGATCACTGTTCTGTAAACATTTTTTGTCAGTATGACTGGATTCTGCAGAGCATCCTGGAAGGCATTTTGTGTTTGTCTGCAAAACATGCCTTCTGTTGGATTGGAAGGTTCAGACTGTGGATGTAAATGGAGCTGTTCTCTATTCCTCCATTTCTCTCTCACTGCCATTAGTTGTGATCCTGTTCATAACAGATGCTGTTTGATCCTTGCCATGCTGTGTGGTAGCCTTGCCATTGTTTTTGTTGGAAATTGCAAGTTATGGAAGTACTTGTCCTGACTTTCCATGGTTTGTATCACAAAAAGCTGTGAGACTAAAGATAATGCCTGGTGAGGGGAAGAAAGGAAGGGGCTAAGAGGTAAAAATGTTTTTCTCTGCTTACAGTGATGAGCTCCTCTACAGATCCATACACACAACATATATATCAGTAATGACTAAAACCAACCTGAGCAGTTTTGTTTATTAGATCTGCAGTCTTTTGACTTTTTCTATATTTAAAATGTAAGCAGTTGTACTGTGTACATAGATACTGCAAAATCAGCCAATTGGATGGAAATTTTCATTCCATTTATGAAGGATTTTATTCTTTTTCTTTGTAAATCCCTCTCTATTTCTAAATCTATCTGAGCAACAGATATGAAGACCCATCAGTGGATCAAACTACATCTCAACTATAATCTTTAACCAGTGCTTTACCTTCTAGCCCTCACTCCAAGCCAGCATGTGGCCCTTGGTGGGTCTGATTACTGAGGAGGGAACAAGAAACATATGCTCAAAATCACAGTCCAGTTTCCTGAAAGTGTTTGAACACTGACAGCAAATATGAGTGTTTTCAGAAATGTGTGCATAAGCTTTTTCAGGTCTCTCAGGACATTAATTACCAGGTCTTTGGTCTACTTGAGAGCTAACCAGACACTGAATTATCAACGGGATTTGAACCATCTGTATCACACAGAGTTTTGAAAGTTTCAAATCAAGTATGAAACCTTATTAAGGACATAAGTGCACTACTGAAGGATGAATATTTGTTTTTATGATGTGAAATGTATTCTATGGGTGTGTGTGACAAAAAACAGAAATTCTTTTCAGTCCCTTAAAGAGGATTCCGTGGGGGAGTAATGGATCTGACATCACTGCATGTGTTATGATCTTCCACTGTTTTTCTTTTCTAAATTAGCAAAGAAGAACAAACCTAGTATTTCCCTAGAACATGGACACTAGTTTATGTTCCAAGAACTACACTGAATATGGAAATATGCTAATAAGTGTGCATATAGCAATGGCTTTAACACTAAAACATGTATGCTTTAGGAGCACAAAGAGGAACATATATCTTTCCATCTACCTAAAGTAAAATGAAAGCATTTCTTTTACTAATATAATGAAATCCATTATAGCTAAATCAACAGGAAAGTAAGACACCAGTATCAATGGAGGTGGCAGGAAGCTTAGCTCTGCCCTTTGCTCTGAACCAGCTCTGGCCCTCTCAGCCATCTCTTTTACATTACAGAGGCAACAAGTCCATCAGGTGATGTTTGGGTTACATTTCTTTCAGTTCTTGTACTATGACGAGGAATTATCACAGCTCCAGTTATTTTTTTTTTCCTATGAGTTAATTTCACTCACTGACAAAGCACTTGACAGTATTCCTGGTTGAAGTTGCCTGGCTCGGAGTTCCAGTGTTGAGTTCACTATGGCTGTGAGTGCAGAACAAACTGGTGATCTCATATACCTGCTGTTTTATGCAAATATGTCAGTACTTAGCTTTATTACAACTCTTTTAATGCTAAAGTCCAAGTTGTTGGACTCTGGTAACACTTCAGACAACACTCCCCAGCTTTTCAAAATTTACTAAGTTTCCATGCCATATGGCCTGTATGATAAACTCTCCAAATGCTGATACCATTCCACACTTAATAAGAAATTCAAAACCTAATCTAAAACAGAAGCTGTGAGGATCTCTCAGAAGTATTTCCAAGGTGGGCATTCCCTTGCCTGTCTCATCAGTATGGCCTGACAGAAGACAGCTGGCCTGAGAGAGACAGGAAAAAAGAGAATACATTTGTGTCCTACAGAATTGCAGATTCGTGGAATCTTATCACAGTTTGTGGTACAGAAGATGGTCAGCCAGGAAATTCAAATTAGGGTACTTAAATACAAAGCCATTTGTGACTTCACGAATAGTCCCTTTGCAATAATCACTTCATGAAATACTGATAATTTTTTTAGTTCCAGTAATAAATGCCTTAACATAGATTAGGATCACTGTATTTGGCTTTAACACAAATGTTTTATATATCTTTGTGGACAGGGATGACTTTCTAAAGAAGTGTCAAGTAGTCATGAAGTACACAAAGAAAAAGGTGACTTCTATTTAAATGTGTTAGTGGAAAAAATACCTTTTGAACATACTTCTTGCTTTGCCTCAGGAAATATTATTCATAGAAAATTTCAGATTTAATAACATTCAAGAATTATCTGGTAAGGTAACATTAACTTATTAAAGATGCCTAAGTTTAATCAAAACATTTTTAACCCTTTAGTTGCACAATTTTACTCAGCAGGCTATGACTCCATCAGCACTGTGTTTATGCCTTTGCAGACTGAAATTGCTGGTGAGCTCTGAGAACCCAGTTTGGGTTTCTCAATTTAGTGCTGAATTCCCAGCAGAAGTACAAGACAATAGATGCCCTAAAAGCATCCTGCACTCCAAGCCCTAAACCAGTGGCTGCTGTACTTAGCAGTGACTGTGGGCACAGAATGAAGGGCTCAGATGCAAAACTCTTCTTAGGAGCTGCTTCAAAGGAACATCAGAAAATAAAAACACAGTGTGACAAGCGATATTTGAAAATTCAGGTGTGAAAGAAAGGCATATTAGATGCCATTTTCAAAGCCACAGCGTGGCAAACTTCTTGCTATTTTAAATTATGGAGATTGATTGCACAAATGCTTTTATTTCTGGAAATTCCAGTCTCTAATTGTCAATATGGGAATAAAAAACACCTTAGTCTCCTCTCATGAACAGAACTCTCTCCTTACAATAGCAACTTTTCATCTGCTAAGGGCATTATTAGGAAATAATTTCAACCAGAATGAGCTTAAATATTTTAAAGACCATTTTACTGTGATTCTTGGGGCTGTCCTGTGCAGAGCTGGGAACTGGACTTTAATGATCCTTGTGGATTCCTTCCAACTCAGGATATTCTATGATTTCCAAATTCTAACAGATTCAATATTTGCCTACAATATAAATTAGTTTTACTGTATTAAATTATGTATAACTCTCAGACCAAGCAGTTAGACTTGATTGTTATAGAACAATTTTGGGTTGGAAGGGACCTTTAAAGGTCATCTAATCCAGCCCCCCTGCAATGAGCAGGAACATCTTCAATTAGATCAGGAGAGTAAAGCTGAAAAAGCAGCACTACAGTAAGCAAAAAGATACAGGTTTCATTTTCAGCTCTTCCTTGACTATCAATTCTGCCACACATTTTCAATTCCTATGGCCACCTTTCAATAGGAATAGAACTTGTCTCATAGATACGATGCACCCTCTTTCTAAAATAATGCTCTGAACTTTAGATAAAAGCTTTGCATTATAAATGTACAAAGCATTCTGCCAGCGTGTGTAATAAATCTGCCTTCAAATATCACTCTGATGTATAATGTATAACAAAAAAGAATAGAAGCATTTTAAAAGAAATAGGCACTTTTTCATTTTACTGTATTTAAAATCTTTCCAAATTGTGGCTGGCCAGTTCCCATGAACAGGTAGAAAATGGGGAAGCGCTGCACTTACCTTCCAAAATTTAACAAGGTTTTTAAATAACAAAGATTATCCACACTTAAAAAAAGGAGAAAAAATAAAAAAGCTTTCTTTTTCTCAATACAATGACTACACTCATTTAATGGTGAAGTCATCCCTTTATCTGATAGTTCATTCACTGCCATTCCTTTCAAAATGTCACACTTTCAAAATATAAGAAAACAAAAAACCTGAAGTGATCCCATGATGGCTTTCAGCTACTTTACTCTTGAGAGATCTTTTATCTTTTTGTTTCATACTGTACATGCAGGGTTTTTATTTCTGAAGGTATTTTGCGGGTTATTTTTCATGTTAGAAAAGGCAAGTAGCTGAAAAACGTGAACTATAATGATTTTTTTTAAATTTTGGAAAGCTACATTTTACATTCCCAAACAAGACATTCGGGAAGTGTTGTTTTAAAAGGATGAGACAAGACTTTGCTTTCTTAATATAGTATTAAAAAACAGTAACAAAAATTTTGTTTCCTGAAGCAAAATGAGATAATATTTCTGAGGGAGCTTGAACAGAACTAAGGGTTTGAGGCAATCACAGCTATTTAATTCCAGAAAGTTGGAAATCAGCACAATCATTTTTTGTGCTATCTACACTGTTGTTAAACAAAAATTCTAAACCCATAAATGTCACAACCCATTGTTCCATTTTATGAAACAAAATATGGACAAAAATGCACTCCTATCAAACACCCTATGGTCTATTAAAAATGGGACACATTTAAAGTAGACATATCCCTATTACATGAAGAAACCAGGAAAAAGGGATAAAAAAGAATTAAAGCACGGTTTTGTACCCTTTATATGATTAACTCTTACATGCAGGAGCAGCTCTGTTAATATTGATGGAATTAATGATGTGAACACTGTGTAACTCAGGGTTGCTGAATCAGATCATATATGGCTTGTCCACATAGGAAATCTATTACCAGATCAAAAATAGCAGCAGTTTTACTGTTTATTCTTGTGCTTCATTTCCAGAATTATAATTCTTACCATGGTGATAAAATGCCAAAACAGGAAAGGGGGAAAAAAAAAAGGAATGTGAGGAAAAATAAACTCTGTCTTGGGTTCTTATTTGTAGGATTAGTACCCTTTTCTCTCATTTAAACATTTTCATTAATGGAGAATAGCATATTAAAATCTGCAGAAGTTACTGAGATCCTAACAAAACACATTCCTGACTGCATTTTATTTAGTCACAGTTTTATTCGTTTCTCATTTTCCTGTTAATATAATTAGTCATATGGCTTTCCCCTTTTTAACATTGGTAGAGAGAAAAACTGAAAGAATTTGCTATTCTAATATAAGATACAATTCATTCTATGCATTAAAATATGCATATCCTCTTCTTCAAAAGGCAGGTTTTGAATGATTCATGAAAAAAGTAATCTACATCAATAAAAAAACAGCTGTGTGAAATTCACACAACAACACATTTTGGAGTGAGCAGAATGACCTAAAGAAGTGAAATTTTCATCCTTTCCATTCCTTTTTTTCTTTTTAATTTTCTTCCACCCTGTCCCCAAACATTCTGAGTATGTTCACTAAATTTTTTATCTTTATTTTTATATTGTTTATATCCAATATGCATGGGAGTTGTTTGTGCATCATAATCCATTAAAATTTGACTTATGAAAATTACAACACCACCAACATACATCAAAGGTAGAACAGAAGTGAGAAAGCAAATTTTCCTTTTGAAAATTTACAGGATTTCTACTATTTCTATTGAGGATAAACCAAGAAAACAAGTCTTAAACAGTGGGACTGTTGAATTTAGCTGACCTACCCATAAAAACTTCCAAGCTGTGAAAGAAAAGCATTTATTGTTTCATGGTGCCCTTCAGTTATTCTGAACAGTCCTGACACCCTTGGCTATTTCTGTGATTACACTTTCTCAAAGACTGAAGTTGCTTCTGAGGAATACAGACTTTCCTGTTGGTATGGTTATTTTTTCACCTTGCAAAAACAGAAATTAACCACTATGATGTTCGTTGGCTATCATTTAATTTGGCCCCCAATGACCATTATACACCAGTCATCTCTGCCCACATTTACTTCTTGTTTCATATGAATTCAGCAGTACAAACCTTTGTTTGTACTGGATTATCCTTTTACCAGAAGAGGAACAATGACTTCCCAAAGAAAATCCAGGCAATTCACTGGAAAGATTGGCATTGAAAGAGTGGTAAGAAAATCACCAGCATTTTTCTTTGTGCAGAATGAATAAGACAGCAGCTAAGAAAACAGATTGCAGATTAACATTCTGTATTACTGACTGATTTATTAATGACCTTCAAAATATCTCTAATTTGTAGTGTTTGTTTCCCATGAAGAAGTCCATAAAGTAAACTCCTTAACAGGAGACCCTTAATCATGTACATGCTTCAGGTGCCTAGAATTGTATCCATCTGATTGTGTTCCGTAATCTAATTGTAGTCAATGGATGCCCTTGATAATATCTGTTGACTGCTAATTTTGCCATGTGGTTTTTTACATGTAATCTTAGCAAACAAAACCAGTGACTCTCCCTGTTTAACTCTGAGGAATGCTCTTTGCATAATATGTTTGGGGAAATTCATCACGTGGGTTTCTTTGACTGATTACAATATCCTAAGTAAATTAGGGTATATATGTGTATTTACCGTGAGATTAAATACACATATATACTTAAATAAAATGGAAGGCATCAATAATATCAAGGAATTTTTCACAAATTTTTTTTTGCTGCATGTTTTGTCCGAAAGATGAGCACTTTCATCACAAAAATGCTTTGCTCCCTCCCCTGATCAGAATGAGAGGCTTCATCCTGCAAATTATTGTCTACACAAATTACTCTAAACACTGTACAAGCAAGAAATCCCAAAGAGTAAAGATTTACAAGATTTATTTCGTAGACTTGGGAGGGTTTTTTTTTTAATTTATTTACTTTTTAATACAAGTCAGCTTTACATCTCTCATATGCTAGGACACTTTTCATTTTTTGACAGCACAGAGAGCAGCATGTTAAATAAGCAAAGTGAAATTACATTTGTGCAAAGAGAAAATTAGGACCAAAATGGCTGATGGGTCTGGTTCTGATCATTTACACCAGTGTTACAGCTTTGCAGCCCAATCCTAATTAGCAGAGTTAATCATGATTGATCAGACTCATGGAAAAAGGGGGATGTCACATTCTCTTTTGCCATGACTAAGTCTTGGAGCCAGTGAGATGGTAGAGATATGTGATCAGCTCCCTGATTTTAAGGCCAGGCCTGACTCCAATGAAATTGGAAGCCTCTGCCAAGCAGCTTAGTGTTGTCAGGTCCTGGGCATGGCGCCACTGGAAAATAGCCATGTTGGATTTCTGCTCTGCAGTCCCAGCTCTCCCCATGTGTTGGAAGGAGGCATGGAAATGTAGAGCCCAGCTGTAGTGCAGATGCACCAGCTCAGATGCTCAGATTCACACTCTCTGGAATACTTGTTTCTGGGTTACAGCACAAAGGGACTGAAAAGACAGCTCCTGAATCTGTTTTTCTAAAGCAAGGAAGTTGATTAGTGAAAAAGGAGAAGCAAAATTAGACAAAACTGGGTGCTCGGGATACAGAACTGCAGACACCTGAGTAAAAATTCTCTGTGCAGTAAATGGGAAGGCAGCCAAATACAAAGGTTGATGCAAAGCTTGAGTCAGACCTTGAACCACTCCCTCTTTGCTCCAATTTATAAACACTATCAGGATCTTTGGAAGTGCTGCATGCAAGACACACATTCTTCTATCATATTACTCTTTTCTTGATATTTTTTGTTCCTTCATACCTAGAACTGGTAGAAGTTGTCAACTGTTTGTTTAATTTTCTTTAAAATTTCATGGGTTTAATCTGATCAGTCTAAGTTTGTGGAATATTTCTAAAATATTTTTTTAATTCTTTATTTTTATTTCTTAATTATAGGTTAACTGTGTTTTAATTGAAAATATTAGAGGAGCTCTTGACCTGCACAGAGCCTTTTCACTTTAAAATGTATGGTATTTTAACAGTTTATAAAACCTTTCTTATTCTTTCCTTAGTAGGTAATTGAATTGAATGGATAATTAGTAGGTGACTGAATTGAATGAATAATTTTTGTTTTCTACAAACCATCAGTTTTCCAATGAAAGAAAAATGAAAGTTTTCCAGCCGGTTCTAAATTTAAACAACTTAGCTTTACTGTGTTTGCACTTCTTTTGTGTCTCTCTTCTCCAAACACTGTACCAAATTAGTTTACAGGAAGAAATACTGAGAAAAACAAATAGTGGTATAATGGTGGGAAATAATCATCAAGTCAACATTTCAGCATTTAGTGACTACTACACACAGCATAAATCTGAGACTCAGAAGTAAACACATCGAGCTGTTTTTTTCTGTGTTGTGTGATCTACACACCTAATTAACCCAACTTTAAGGTCTTAACATTTCACAGCAGATTGCTTGTTAAGTGAAGCAAGTAACAACTTCAGAATTATTTAAAAACATAATCTGTTTTACCAGAACACTTCCCTCACTGTGTTACTTACCTGGTCATTTACCTGGGAGAAAATCCAAACAGAAATGTGGTTGTGACTACATTAATTAAGTACCATGGGTGTTGTGAGGTGCACTTCCCACCAACAGGTTATTCACATGAGCTGGATAAGAAAGGTTAACTTAGATACCCCTTTCATCAGCAGCTTTTATAAGCAGATTTACACCCTGTGTATCGTGATTGCATGTTTATTTGTATGTTGCATCCCACAGCCAGTCCAAATCACTATCAATGGAGAGGAAAAAACAGCACACAGGATGTAAAATTGCCTATAAACATTATGATATGTAGGGGAAGGTTACTGGCTTCACATCCCACTTGCTATTTCACCTAATTAAAAAAAATTAGCTTCAGATATGGCCACAGATGTTCCAGGCTCATGATATTCAGACCCATGGTTTTTTTACTTGAACAATTTGTACAGGCCAGCATTCAGCCTCATGGACAAACATACAGCTCCCGTCCTTACAAAGGGAAAACAAATGATCTGCATTTACAGTAGGCTTTAAATTTTCCAGGGAAAATCAGCCTGATACAAAAGGCCAGGAAAATACAAAAGGCCAGGAAAGAAAGCATATTCTGTGTATTTACAGAAGCTTTTGGCATAGTAGTTCTTCTTCACAAAAAAAAAAAAAAAAAGTGATCCTTTGACCAAACTTAGAAATGTAAAATTTTACCAGTATGCTACCATTGTTCTTAATATTGAACCTCTGCATTGTATTGTCAGCTGTATTTACAGGGCCATGAGATATTAAAAAAACAAAAAAAAGGCATTTTTCTGGAGACAAAATAGGAGCCTGTATACTGTAAGGAGCTTAGCATCCAACATGAAATTATGCATATGCTTCCTAGGGCAAAGAGTGTACTGAAAATTATTGCTAGTGAGGAAGAACATCTCCAACAGTGACTCAAGGATGAAGCAGTAATTGCCCACTGAATGAAGAAAAGACTCTGGTTGAAACAGAAAGGAGAGAGAAAAGGGATGAGTCAGCTCGAAGAATCTGGAGATGGAGAGTAGAGAAGCAATCAGTTTTGTGTTTTCTGTATGTACATTTCTTTCTGGGAATAGCCTACATTTCTCCCACTGAAAAAGCTAACTTTTTCAGTGGGAGAAATGTAGGCTATTCACAGAAAGGAGGACAGCTTATTTTGAGACAAGCCCACCTGCCATAACCCCTCTTGGGGCTGCACAGATCTGTGCTGGTGAAAGCCTGGTATGACTTTACTGCCAGGATCACAACTTGTACAAGGCAAACTAAGAAATTCAGTTCTCAACGAAGTAAAAAGGTGTCCTTATGGAATTTTCAGGAGGACATAATTGTGTGATTCTTGGTGATTGTCATTGGAGCTGCTGTATACACCTAAATACTCTTGGAAAGTCACACAACTATAAATCCCTAGGCATCCAGCTACTTGAAAACATTTGGTTGTCAGATATTTAAGAGAGAGATTCAAGCAAGCTCAGTGAGCAGCTTGGAAATCAAGGGGGGGAAATAATGCAACTAACTTAGCAGGCTAACTTTTTCCTTATTGTGTTTTGGTACATCCTATTGCAGAGACGTTTGTGAAATAGCTTACTATAAGTGATGCACAAAAAAAAAAAAAAAAAAGATTGACTTAGAAGAAAGAGGCTTTAAAAATTCAGGACAAGATATTTAGGCTAATAACATTTCTGAACAGCTTGTTTGGGAGAAATGTACTTGTACACATTTGGCAAGCATACTATATTGCCTCTACATGAAAAAAAAAAGAGCAAGAACAAGCAAAGCGTTACATGATATTAAATAAGATCAGATGTTGTTCTTGAATAATGCATTCAGCTACATTTGTTTCAATTCAGAACTGAAAAATAATTATAAACATGCTATATTTAAAATATGAAATATTTAACCAAAGTTAAACAAAAAGGTGTTAGCAATGAAAGACTGATTTCACAAAGCCATTGAAAAGAAAACCATCAGAGAAAATAAACAAAAACCAACCAACCAAAGAGAACCTCAAACCTAAGAACAATTATAAAGAACTCACTGAGAATGCAGACAGCAAAGCAAAAATGCTGTACACCAGATTGAATATATTGCAGCCTACAGACACTTGTTTTGATTTAGGACATTGTTCTTTTAAGTATTATTTCAGTAAGTAATCTCTATGTTACAAGAGTCCTGAAGCTCAGCTGTGACAGTAGTGATTTTTCTGTCAGATAAGGACTACCAAAAATTGGGCCAGTATCAGGAAGGAGGACTGCCATTGATCAGGAGAATGTTGGCATGTCATTCTGGTCACAATGTAAATCAGGACAAGAAGGGACAGAGTACTGGAAAAAAGGAGAAATATTTAAGTTTTAGTCTTCTTCTAGGAAAGAAAAAGCCTACTTTCTAGGCCTTTGTGTAATTTCTTCATGAATGCTTTTTGTATAACAAATAACAAATGTAAAGTTCCATCAAAATTCCATTCAAGTTATTTCAACTTTAAGATTAGAGGAATATGCAAATGAAAGACTTCATTTTTCTTTTAAAGCAGAATGTTCCTGTGTAGGCAGCCATGAGGAAGTATCTCGTAACATTATCAGTCATACAGAAAACCCTGACATGCCAGACTGTCTTCTATTCATCACGGCTATACAAACTTGAAACTAGCACAGAGATTTAGGTTTCAGTTCTACTCTCTGCAGGACTGCACATTTTTCCATTCCTATCATTTATTTTATGCAATAAAATGGAGATGAATTTCTCGCACTGCCATAGTCACCTGGCTGTATTCCCATTGGCTGACCTGTGCAGGCCCTGTAGTCATGACAAGTTAAGGGAGACTTAAAAACCTGTTTTGAAAGCTTTCTATATAGATTTGTCTAAGAAAATCCTCAGTAGCTGGCTTTCGAATTAACCTTGAATGTATATTGCAAGGCAGAATCTGTGTATGATCCAAATCTCCAAGCTATTTGTCTTTTTGATAGGGAAAAGAAGAAAGATAGCTTTGCTTTCTTGGGCTAGATTAAATTAATAATTAATTATTATTTCAGTGATATGAATCAGTTTCTTCATGTATTTTCAGATACAAGGTGATTTGCATAGCCCCTTACATTTATTTTTTTTTAATAGGAAGTTTAGGAAATTCAACACCTTCTTTCTTTAAAAAAAAAAATTTATTTCGATTACCTCGTACAAAGAGTCATCTGTAAATCAATGCACATATCTATCAAGTTACTCAGTGTCCCATTGTACCTATTCAGTGGTTTTCTAGAGAGAGTATGGTCATCTCCCCATGCAACCTCAATGATTCTATGCTGTCCTGAGTCCTAATCATTATCCTTGTTCAGCCCTAGTGCTGAGCTGAATGCAGGTGTATTGCAGGACAGGGACATTTGAATTGGAGCTAAGAAAGGTCAGAATTCACATTGATTGAGCTAAATGATGCTTTTCTTGTTCTAAGCAAGTGAAAACTTTGGATCAACTACCTGTTGTTGTGTACAACAAAAACTGTTCATAAAAACCCATAAAACACTTGAGATATAGGTAGGGAAAGGCCAGTAATCAAACCTCAGCATTCTGGGTTGAATAGTACATTAATGACCATTATTTCTCTTTTGCATCAGATAAAGAGTTAATTTGACAAACCCAAGACTTTAACATAACAGACTTATTATGCTTTAAATTCTGACAGTGTTCTTGCTTATATTTTTGATTACACTGTGAGATTTATACTTTTAAAATATGGTTACCAAAATGTTTTTCTCCTAATGTCATTTACTTATCTATTTTCATTCTGTTTGAGGACAGCCTATTAATACTGAAATGTTTCTTTTCTAATCCATGAATTCAGAACTGTAATCACAGTGTGTTGTTTTCTTTCTCCCTTTCTCTGTAGCTGCTTTTTTTGGGTTTCGCTCCCTTGTTGCTGCTCTAGAGAGGGATTTAAAGTGACAGATAACAGAGCATTCCAATCAATTGTTTCTACTGTGTGCATACTTTGTGCCATGTTTCAGACATGCTCTTGCTTTTTTTTTCCCTCTTAAGTGGTTCAAACCCCTTTTAATTCACAAGAAAGAACATTAGGCACAATGTTTTTTTTAACCATGATATGTTATGATGTCTCCTTCAAATTGTGTTCCTTCCTTGTGTAGATAGATACTGGAGGGTTGGAAGCAATTAACATAACTCAGAGAACTAATTTCCTGTGGTTCTTTAACTCTGTATTTATGGCTTTCAAAAGAGTGGATCTGTACTCGAAGGATTAGTACAGTCTATAAATTTTAGTCGTCTGACTCTTTCTTTTTTATTTTTTTTAAGGAATTAAGATAAGAAACATTCATTGGTGGCTGAAAATCACATTTTAAAAAAAGGCAACTCGCTTTGTAAGAAGAAAGGCTTTGTCTTCTCTTTCTTCCTAAATCTTCCCCTCCCCCAGAAAAGGATGGATTTAAGTTATGCTGCAGGAGGCCTCAGCCATCTCCTTTGCAACTGAGTTAGTCACACACCCTTCTCCTTCTCTTCCTGCATTTTTCAAGCCTGACTTTCATGACCCAGAACCAGGTGATTCCCACACCTGCAGCCTTTCCATTGATCAGGGGGAGGATTCAGTTATGGAGAAAAAAGGATTAGGATATTTTTATCCCCAAACAGCTTTTGCCAACATGATGGGTCTCTGAACCACTTGTTTATTGGAAAGTGACTTTGCTGATTTCAGGGGGGTTGGACTAGATAACCTTTAAGGTTGCTTCCAACCCAAACCGTTCTGTGATTCTTGGACAATCACAGGACACTCACATGGATTCTCCATGTGGGCTTTGTCAGAACAGCTTCACTGGGATTTTCCAACCTCAAATCGACCATTTAGGGTCATTAAGGGGTGCCAGGCCCCGGGACATTAATGGCCTGGAATTACATCTGGAATTACTCATTATCCATGGGAGCCATGGCACCACACATTCCCTCATAGGGGCTGCTCCACCACCAGCAGCTGTCCTGAGTTGCATGCCCTGTGCTCTTCATGAGGCAAAGCCTTCATCCAGAGGCAGGGAAAGCTTCCAAGGATTTTGCTATCCAACAGGAGGGCATCCATCCAACCTGAATCCAGGTTTAAGGTGTATGAGCCGTTTATTTTTATTTTTTAATTGAATACTGTGGTGTTCTCTCCAAACTCCTTTTGCACCTCAGCCTAGCACTCAGTGAAAAGTGGTGGGAAAGGTCCTTTTGAGCATCAAAGGACCTCAAAAAAAAAAAAAAGTCCAAACTCTACTTTAAAATATTAATTTTTCTTTTAACATTTTGCATAAAATATGTACAAATCCTAAGGAAACCCAAGCCAACATTCTCATGAAACCCTGTATCTTACCATAGAAATTGCTTAAAATTGAATAAAAAAAACCTTAAATTCATCCCAATCCAGGAATGTGTCCTAAAGCATGAACAGAGAGGGGGATGATTTGAATATACTCAGAGCAAATCTGAGACCCAAATGTGGTCAAAAGTTGATAATCAAAATGAAAATTCACTTTTATTCACTATCAAAGAAGAGAGCAAGGAAGAAAGCAGAAAAGGAGGAAAAAGAGAAGAATTACAGAAAGCAAGAAAAGCAATTACCTGCAGATTTTCTCAACAGAGCCCAGCCACAGCAAAACAAATCACTCTTAAACAGTACTTCACAAAGACTAACTTATTTCTTTCAATTCTTTGACTGGCTGTGCCTTGGTGTTTGGTTTATCATCTCTTAGAGTCCACTTCATTCTCATCTGATCAATGAGCTTCACCTCTGGCATCTCAAGCTGCCAACAACAGGTAGCTGTGCCCTGCTACAGGAATGATATAAATCTGGAAATTATGATTACCGTGGCCAGGGCTTGTTGAAAATGGGGTGCTTGGACCATCTGCTTCCCCTCCTGATCTCTTGACATTATCAAGAATAAATTTACTAGAATAATTTACTAGAATAAAAGTGAATTTTATTCTAGTAAATAAAATGACTGCTCACAAAGGAGTATAAGGCAAGTTTAACTGCATTTTATCTCTCTTCTAGTGCAACCTGGTAATGAAAACACTGAAGCATTGACAATGCTAGGGGATTTAAATGTGTTTTGCAATGGTGATCAGAGTTTATATTTGGGACACCATGATTGTAAAGTGGATTACTGAGTCATATTTGTCCTTCTCTGCTACAGGATTTATGGGCTCAGGATCTTGATGATCCTTGAAACAAAAAGTAGCCTGTATGAATGGGGAAACACTGGGGACATGTAGTGCATTTAAACACAAAGGGTTGAAATGGGAATAAAGAATCAACATGCACGTGTTTGTTTTGGAAACTTCTGGTCAAGTGATGAAATACTCTGACAAAAATATTAAATATTGTCTGCAGCAGATGCTATACATACTTCATCAGCAGGTTTTCCACTTTGTTGCAAGGAGGGGAAACAACCAACCCACTGCCACCACGAATAACTTCAACAAATCTTTGAAGAGATCATAAGGCCATTGGCAAAATAATTTGACATTCTAATGATATTTTCTGGTGTATTCATACATTTTTATTAATGGCATGACTCTACATGTAGACCAGAAAAAATGTTCTGTTGTAGAATTAATATGTTCCATCATTCAGGCCATGTGGAAAAAGAGGTAAAATGTGGCTTGGAATAAAAAGAGTTTTTACCCTGTGAACTTCCTACACATACTCTGTAAGTCCAAACTGGTTGAAATCCCACCATCTCATACAGGAAAAGAGAAAGAGATTTGAAGATTTTTACAGGATTCTAGAAAATCCTGTGATTCCCTGTACTGTTTATGTAAGTGCGTGGCTGTTGCAGATCACAGCAATGACTAAAATACTTCAGGGATGCACAACAGCGTGGTGGACTCAAAAGGATCAAGTCTTTAAAGAACCAGAGGCAAACTGATAATTCACCAAATGGAGGAAGCTGTTCCAACCTGTTACACAGATGCTGTTCTGTGGGGATGCTCTTGGAGTTTTCAGCATGATAGGATTCTTTTGGATTTCTCCAAAGAATTTTTTTCAAGATGCCACAGTGCCAGCAGAAAGCACGTGGTGGAACCTGGTTGATTCCTCACAATCCATGTGCCAGATGCCGTAGTTAAGTGTACCTGCAGAGACTTATGTAAGCGCTCCGCCAGTGAGAGAGATTTGGCAAGAATCTTCTTGAAAGCCAAACAAAGAAGCTGGAGGAAGGTGTGGAAACACACAAGGATTTCTGCCAGTAGTCGTGTGGCCAAGCAAGAATCAATTATTTGTGGGATTTTTGTTTTGTTTTGGATTTTTTTTTTACTCTCAAATGTTTTGTGGCTGGCTAGAGAGTAAAATAAGAAAGTTGTGCAAGACTTCAGTTTGTGCATATTGTGGTAATTTCAAACCCTGTGATACTAAATAGGCTTTTTAAATCGTGTTAGGACATGAAGGAGAAGGACAAAAAGATTGTTTTAAGGAATTATTCTGTTCTAATTACAACCCAATTTTATAGGGGATAGAACATGAGATAATAATGCCAACTTTGTCTTTCTTATGGAGTACACAGCATGTTTTCTGTGTATGAAATAGAGTCAATTTTGTCTTGCAGACTCTGTATCCAGACTCAGAATCGCAAACCAAACAAATGTCTTATACGGTTCTGTATTTTAAGTAGAGTGAAGGAAAATATTTGCGGTGCCTGTAGGACTTGCTATCTGTCTCTCCTGTTGACAGTGTGCCACTTTATATAGATGGATACACATTCACTGGGCCAATGGGCTAAATGAATTAGAAAATAGTATCAGTTGACCTGAAACTACACCTTTTCTGAATAAACTTTTTTGGGAAAGGTATTGTCATAATCTCACTGGAAATATGGTTGTGACAGACCCATGCAGCTGGAGCATCCCCTGCCTGCTGTTTCCTTTGGAATTTCTCTTGTGGTAAATTGCCATAAAATGGTGATGAAAGGAGAAGAGTTGGGGCTGTTTTTTATATACCCTAGTGGAAGAATTAATTCATGCCAAATTGTGAAATTTGGGACTAAGCTTATGTTACAGATCATGGAGTGCCTGCAGAACCCAGTGGGCTGCAGTAAATCACTCTGCAGGGGAACAGCTACCTGCCTTTGCTGGACCTTAAATCTAGGCACTCTTCTTGGGATGCTGCTGCTGTCTCTAAGGGTGAATCACTTCATTCCCCTGCCTTAATTCTTCTTTTCATGGATCTGAAGAGAGCTCCTGTGGAGATCAGGAGCAATCTCCTATGTGGTGCCAGAAATACAAAACTTTGGTGAGGGTGGCGTGGTGGGGGGAGGAATTTAAGAGATGAGACTCAGATGCAATCTTTATTACAGACACTGTAGGAAAAAAGTGTTTTCTTCTTTCTTTGTGTCCCACAGTATCTCCTGAAAGTATTTACATACTTGTTGAACAGGACTATTACACAGGAAGGCCCTACCAGTTGCATGTACTGTCATGCCAGGACACCTGTAAGTTCAGGCTGGTTTTGGCTGGTCCAGGCAGTTTAAGCAGCAAGGAACTACCTGGGGTAATATGCACCCAGCCTGAGACACTTTTATTTCATTACACAGCTACATATATGTCTTATAGAGCTTAAGTAAATTTTTGTTTTAAAATCATCTCTAGGGACAGGGCAAGCCCGTTATTTATTATTATTGCCCTTGCAATCCTGTCCTTGCTATATTCCTTCTGAACCTGCAAACTCTCTAACCTGTCAGGTAAAACAAACCACAAATGAAGAAAGGTTAGAAAGTAAAATCCCCAGGTCTGTGTTAAAGTGCTATTTGATCTACTACTAAAATTGTACGTTGCAAAGGTGAAGAGAACCATTAGAGAAAAGGTGCCCTGAATGAGAAAAGATTTCAGACCCTGGACCTAGAAGCCTCATTGTTGATTTATTTGAGAAAACTACAGTGTTTAGTACTTGATTCAGGGCAAAAATGGAGTTTCTCCACTCTTCATCTTCAAGTAAAGAAGAATGAGCTTTCCTAACAGACCTTGCCCTGCCAATAGGAATAAATGACTGTGATTTCTGAATGCTCTCAAGGAGACTTGGAGACTCAATATGCAAAATCTCTCATTCTATCATTGAAAGTGCAGCCTTGGATTATTACTGACAGCCAAGATGCAGTTAAAGTAAAGGTCATGCAGACTATTGACAATAATAAATTCTAAGATTTGCTATCTTTTTGCTGAGGCCTGCATTAGGCTATGCATCAAAGACCTGTATAAAAAAAAAAAAAAAGTGGTTTGCCCTCAGCTAATAAAAAAATGCAATGTACATTTTTCAAGCTTGCTTTTTGAAGGAGTTAGAATAGACCTTTTGTATTTCATATTTTTGTATTTCATATTTTTGTATTTCATATTCTTATCTTTTAAATTAACACACTGGGAGACCTGCCCACTTCATAGTAAGCACTCTCCTCTGTGCCCACTCATGATACATAACTGAGGTTGCTTAAAATCATCTTTTGCCAGTGGGTGTAGCATGACAGTATGTTGGAACAAAGTCTGAGTGCAAGCACTAGCAAGTTAATTCAGTTTTGGGGTCTAAGCCTAAGGTAAAGAAAAAAAGTCTTTAATGTTACAGTTATTATTAAATTGCCTGTTTCTACTTGGGAAACAAATATGTATTGCTTCAAAAACCAGGGCACGAGGTAGTTTTTCTTTGCAACCTCTTAGTGAAAAATGAGTTTAAAAAAAATGGGTAGAGAAAGAACAAAGCCTAAGAGATAGAGCTGCTCAAGGTTTTAGTTATTGATGCTTAAATGCAGGGAAGAGCAACTCTCTGAAATTAAGTAAGACTTGATAAATGACATACAATTTTAGCAGTGAAATTAATATATGAAACTTTGCTTTTTTATTTTTTAACTTTTGGCATGGAAGCACCATTTAGGTCTCTTTCTTTTCATATAATTAATGAATTTGGTTCTTATATAGAACAGATTGAGAACCCTGGATATTCATTGCACTTCTATGATTTATTCAGAGAGCAGATAAGTCCATCGGGATCTACAGAATAACTTGTCATATTTACAACTGTGGCCTAACCCTGATATGGAGAAAAAAAAAAAATCTTTAGAATGAGAGAAAGCAGAAGAGTGAAGTTCTTGATCCTCTGTGGCAAGGCTAACAAAGTTTGTGCATATTAATTGCCAAATGTGGGTGTTTTTGCTACAAGAGTATTTGCCCAGAGGAGACCAGACAAACCCCACCAACTCACACAGTTTTCAGCTGATGGTAACAACTTAGAGTCACTGGTAACTCAGAGAGCTGAGCTGGCAATGGAGCAATGAAAGATGCCATTTTCTATTAGCAGTCCCATAGGTTATCCCCCACATATAGCAAGATTTCCATAACATGCATATCAGTTTTTAAGTACAGCTGAAATATCTGAATTTGCTTTTGGATGTGTCATAAAATTCCTGACGGTTGTATTTGAATGTAACTGGAATGGAAAAAGCAGTAGGGAGAGAAGGACATTTTAAAATCTATTGCTCCTATATCAACTATTAAGTAAACAAACTCATAATTAAATACTGCTTCAAGCACAGAGAAAGTAAGAATGCATAAGGGACTTTCTATATCACACATACTTAACTTTCTTCATTACATTTGATTGTTGAGACCCCCCCAAATGCTTCAATTACACCGGGATTTGTTATTAACTAAGTGAAACAAAAAAAGCACATACAATTTCAAAATCATTTGTATTAAAAAAATATAAAAGAATTTATTAGGCTATCTATTATGACTATAAAATCATTATATTATAAAGTTGTGTTATTTTAATAGTCCATACAAAAGAAATATGTATTTTTAATTGAATTTCTTTAAATTAAGCTTTTAAATGATCCAGTTACTACTCAGTTCAATGGAAATCAGGAAATCAGTTAGTACTGAGATGAGTGTAGTCTTTGTCTCATAGATACTATACAAATATATATATATATATAAAAAAACAAAAACTGCAGGATATTTTCAAGGTTATAAATTATCCCAGTGTTATTTCAGTTGTTACACCTTCCTTACCTCATCACGTATCTGGGGCCAATGCTGTGATTTCAGTCCCCTAAAGTAAATGGAGTGTGCACAGTGAACATTTCACAAACTGGTATGGAAATCCTGAATTCCCACTATCAGGCCCAATTTCTTCATCTGCATGCTGTGTTGACCAAGTATATGTTAAAATGAGAATGAAAACATAAAAGTCCTTTGAACTTCTAGGCTAGAAAGTGAGTTATTACCTGATAGATAAGAAAAATTCCTGATATTTGGCTTAAAAAGTTTGGTTTGGAAATGGCTAAAAAAGCTATTATGCATTACTAAGTGATCCAGAATTCAAATATAAAGCTTAAGGAAAGATGCCATCTGCATTTAAGTGGGCTATAAAAGGAAGGTCACCTGCAGTATTGGGGCAATCAGGGCATTCCTGTTCTAGCCTTCGTATACAGGAGTGAGTGAGTGAGTACATGGGGTATATGTTCATATGCATTGCTATAAAATCTTCATCTACAACAATCTGTGCTTTCAAATACTGGAGTTAGGCCAGTATGACAATAATACTTTTACTGTGCTTCATTGTGTTTGTTTATGCCACATTTTCTTCAGATTATCCCCTTTTGTCAATCTCTTGCTCTATTGCCCCATCAAAATAAGCAGTTCCTACGGTAGCAGATGTGGTATTCTTCTGGAACAAATATAGTGAGTTCTGCAAGTGCAGTAGGAAGCTTGTTGGACCAATAGCATTTCATTTGGATCCATAAGTGTCGCAGACATCTTTTATGAAATATCCTTTCCTTAGGATTTTTCCTCCTGAGAAGCTGAGAGGCCTCAGGAACAAAATGTCAACATTGATTATCTGCTGCTGTGGAATGCAACAAGTGGATCTGTGATTGGCCCATGTTGGATGTTTGTAATTAATGGCCAATCACAGCCCAGCTAGCTTAGACTCTCTGTCTGAGACAGAAGCTTTTGTTATTTATTCCTTCTTATTCTATTCATAGCTGGCCTTCTGAAAAAATCCTTTTTTATTATTCTTTTAGTATAGTTTTAATGTAATATATATGATAAAATAATAAATCAAGCCTTCTGAAACATGGAGTCCAATCCTCATTTCTTCCCTCAACCTAAGACCCCTGTGAACACTGTCACACATAAGTGAAGGAGTTTACTTAATTTTCCTTTTAACCAGCTCTTAAACTGGCTGAGTCTTAAGCAGCTGAGGTGAGGTCCCATGAAAAACTGTCTTAGCCACCAGGTCAGATTACAAAAAGAAAAAAACCTAATTACCCCCAGATTTCACAGAAATAAATTTCTGTCACCAAACTCTCCAAGGTAACAGTAGTGAGCTTACATCCCCTTAGAGCTCTCCACTTGTGTTACTTACCTTCAATAAATTATACAGTTTGGCTTATCATGTTACCATCCAGCTGTTAAATAAATGGGCATATGTGTGCCCAGAGGTAGGCCATTAGTGTGCAAAAAAGTCTTTTTATGCTCCCCATTATTGCAAGAGCACATCACGCCAGCCTGAAGGATTGGTTGCTGACTCTGCTGGTCCTTGTCTCCCCTCTGCTGCTGCTGCTGCAGGATTTTTGGAGGTGGCTCAGGATGGTGAGGTTGCTCCATGGCCCTGCAACAGCTATCTTAACACATTATTGCTTTTTTCAGGCAATTAGGTTTAGGGAACAGTGTGCACTCAAAATGATGTGTGCTGGAACTGTGTCTTGGAACTGTCTTTTGTCTTATTTAATGGGTCTCTTTATTCTCAATGTACCAGGGAGGCCTGTCAGCTGACCTATGCTTTGAACCTTACCAAGTGAGTTCACCAAGTTCTGATATATTGGAGGCTTTGAGTCTAAACATAATAGTTTTTTTTCACTTCTGGGATTTGCCTTCAGCGGGGCGATTGAAGGGTGGGTGAGGAAGAGTTGTGTGTTTGTGTGTTCTATTTTTCCTTTAATTTAATTTCTTTTCACCTTTATGCCAATTACTCAGTGCCCTAAAATGCCCACCATGAGTCTTGCGGGAATTGATTGAAGAGTGACTCTGTATATGATACTCTGATTAGAATTCTCTGTGAAGTCAAAGTGAATCACAATAACATTTCTGGGTTTTATTTTGGTTTTTGGTTTGTTTTTTTTGTTTGTTTTGTTTTTAGGGTTTTTTGTGTGTTTGGTTTTTTTTGGTTGTCTTGTTTTGCTTTTGTTGAAGTTTACTACAGTGACTCTGCTTTTAGGCAGGTTATATTCTTTTTTTTGTATCATTAAGGATAAATTTCTGCTATTTCTTCCCATGTTAGTTTACCACAAATATGTGACAACACACTGACTGTAGCACTTGCTAAGTCTTTAATATTATGTGGCTCTTCTAAGCATGAATATAAGTCTTGCTTCACTTTTGTTTCCTACATACACCTCCCTTCTGGAGTATTGTGCCTGTTCTTGTTAAGAAGGGGTTTAGATTGTTTATGTAGGAATCCAGAAGCATTATTGTTAATTTGCAGTCCATGATCAAACATATTGAGTGTGACATTTTCAGTGATGTAGCTTTTTGTGTGTGTTTGGTTTTTCAGGGTAGCTCTGCTGTGGCAAGAAAGCTGCCAATTTTGTCCTGCCAGAGGTTCCAATCTCTCAGTACCTGCAGTCTGCTCTATGAATTCTTTATTTTATTTGTGAATTCTCTCCTGGTATCCAGAAGGGCAGCCTTGGCAAGCAGATCAGGATTTTCTCAGAGTAAGGCATCTAGTGATGCACCAAACTCCCCAAGTCACCGCGGTGCTCAACTCTCTGTGTGCAAACCTTTCTTGTGTTGACACACATAAAAAGGTGCAGAAAAACAGAGTGCAAGTGCAGGGGGCTTATGATACCTTTGGAACAGCTTAAGGCCTGTGCAAACTTCTCCAATACACTGCTCAGGAATGCAGTATCTTCCTTGTTATGTGCACCCTGGGAAAAAGCAAACAGATGTCCACTTGTGTAAACCAGAATTTAACAGAGAGTTGTGCCCTACACCAAGTTGCCAGGTTTGCCTGTTGGGTTTGTGGTCTGACAAGTTAAAAACCCTCTTGTAATTGGGCTTGATGGTGTGTCATGATTTTAATTACATTTTACATATGGTATACGAACAGAGTGAAGTGCCACTTGTGTGGAGGTGAGTTTTGAAGATAATTCATCCACCTGCAGTGTGCTGGGTTTCTGCCAGTGGCTCTTCCTAGCACACACAGAATCAAGATGCTGATGGAGACAGTATCAGTAGCAGGATGTGATGATCTTTTATGTCACCAGATACTGAAACAAAAGGCACCCAAGGAATTCTGGGTCAGCTGTCACTGGAGATCACTGAGTACAGCAACTTACATTTCCACTTTTGCAGTTCCATTTTCAGTGCTCTGAATGTTGAGCAGCATGTGGCCAGGACCTGATTTCCCCTGGAAGAATACAGGCTGCTATGAGACAGAGGGCTAGTCAATAACCAAAAATTGTAGAGTAAAAGCACACCTGAATCTGTTTTGAGATCCCTCCTTGCTCTAAAGAATGACACAACTAAAGCTAGCTGGTATGTTTTAGTGTCCATATGCAGGAAACTGCTTACTGCATTGGCATCTTCGCAGGTTTCATAGGTCTAAAGATTTATCTGTAAGGTATGTCACAGAGATTAATGTCTTTGCAAATAATTAATTCCCAGATTTTTATAGTTGTATATTGTGATGGAATGAACTTGCTCATTTGAAACTTTTACACACTTTTGTGACATTTATCCTGTTCAACAATATTGTGCTGTTTTCTCCTTGGACAACTAAGTTTTGAATTATCCTTTGCTGTTTTGGGGTTGTAGGATTCTGAAGTCTATTTCATATTTTCAGTGTTGCATTTCATGCAAATGTAGCAACCTCTCTGTAAGATGTATTTTCTACCCCTTTGACAGGTAAAGGAAACTTGAATGCCAGTATTTGAAACAAACTAAGGGAAAACCAAAACTCACTTCTACAAAAGAATTAAGTTTACAGTTGGATAGTAAATATTAATGAAGCTATATTTCTGTTTCAATTCAGTTATAATATATTTTTCTGAGCTAAACTGTGGAAAAGGATAGAGGATACACAGAACACTGTACACTGAAAGAACAGCAAAAATGTGAAGAGTCAGGAATTGTTTCTGGTTTTGACTTCTTTTTAATTCTACATTTTAGAATGAAATATGTATTAAAATTTACAATAGATGTTTTACCCTTTAATGTGCATGTATTGGTATATAATATTTTTACTAATATATAATGTCCAAATGTGAAATCCTGTGTTACTTATTGAAGTATGTAGTAGTTACTGTTTTTTCCTTATGCTTCAAAGAAATCACTGGGGTGCTATGAGACTCCCTAAAAGCAGAATAAATGGAGATAGTTATGTTCTCAGCATACCTGTGTAACTTCTTTATACAAACACTTGACTTGAAATGATCCAGCTGTTGTTGTTAGTTAATACTTCAGTAAATTGTACGTAGGAGAACATCAGGACTTAATACTGCTTAGTGTTTGTAGAATATTGTGTAAGAAAGTAATTTTGGTCTCTTTCTATTCTAGTCAGCTGCTGAAAATGTATGCCTATATTCCATTTTTGAATGCAACATTTCATACACTTCCCCAAGCAGGTGACATGAATGAAGCCAACAATTTAGGATTTGCATATATCAAGCACAAACAGCCTTTTTGAAGGGTGTGACAAAATACTATCAAAGAACTAGTATATGGGTGGGAGATAAACTGCTTTTAAGCATCACAGTGGAGATTATTTGTGGACTTATTTTACAAAGAAAGTGGAGAAGCAGCAAAGTAACTCCTGTATATCCTAACATTTAAACAACAATTTGCAGGCTGGTGCTGACAGGTTTATGAAAACATTTTTTCTGTTGGATTCAGCTGCTGGATTTGTATATTCCTGGAGTCATTTTGCCCTGATTCTTCACTTTTCATTCATGGGGAGATTTTAACACAGGAAACAATTAAACTATTTGTATAAGAAGAAGTGCAGATTCAGGACTACTTTGATCAGAATACGCTGATGTTGTACAGAGTAATTCTTTAGACTTTGCTGGGGGAAGGTTCTCCCCAGGAAGTTTTGCATTTCTTTGTTGGGATCTTGGCTCATTCTTCCAGGCAAGACATTCACAGGTGAGACTTTCACCTGCCCTGGGGGACAGTGCCAGCTGCTAAGCAGTGAGTGCTTGCTACTGCAGAAGCTACCTTGTCCTCAGCAAGTGTAGAGCTGAAAAGAGGGATGCAGGGCTCCACGTGGCTCTCCAAAATGCAGTTTATTACATCCAAGGCTTTGCAGCAGTCCAGGGTCATGGGTGACAGAGCCTGAGCCTACAGCTGTCAGCTCCAGCTGCAGGCAGTCCTGGAGACCCTTTAATTTTCTTTGCTGAGCATCTTAATACAGAAGAACCAATCTATCCCTTAACTATTATCTATAGCCTATCATAACTACTATCATTAACCATATTCATGTTACTGTTCTCCAATCACTAAAAGTTAGTACATTACAGTTTAAGCTAGAAGTTGTTTTTTCAGGTTTCTTGCAGTGGAAAATTCTGAGACCTTTTTTCTACTTGCAACATCTGCTGACTTGCTTGCCTGCACTATCTCTCTGCTTGGTAAAAACATCTCTTGTTTGGGGTGGGTTTATCCTTTGCTCTAAGCCATAAAAACCCCTTCTAACTAACACACCCTTTGCCTCCTTGGTTATCCATTAAAACTAGCTCAGCAATTCTTTTCTTCTATATCAAAACTTGCTTTCTACTTTCATTTCTCTTCCTTCTTCAGATTCTACATTCAAAAATCATTCTGCTAAACATACATATCTGTGAGGCTTTCTTCTTAAATTTTCATCCTTCCCAACAAGGAAGCAGTGCAGTGTTTGTGAGGCCAAGAGAGGCATTAGGCAGAAGATGACTTTCTGAGTTAGCAAAAGGAAGATCTTGGCCACAAACTACAGGTTTGATTTTGAGAAATAGGCTCTTTCAGAACTGCTTACGTATGTTAATAAATAGCTGCTGGATAAAATTCAGAAATGCTCCTGAAATCAGGTCCCAGTACAGCAGACTGCTTTCACAGTCTGGAACTGCACTGGGGGGAGAAATTCACCCTGCTTTAGCCTCATCCCTCGTGGAACCTGGAAACAACTGCATGCTGTGGATTTCCAGGGTCAGGAGTTGGCACACTGCTCCACCCAGACACATATCCCAGGTTACCTCATGGATCCACAGCAAGGAAAGACCTGGCTAGGTGTCCTAGGGTGACGTTATGATGCTTGTATCCCCATTCATGTGCTCTGTTTATGCTGAATATTATGTTCTGTGCCTTTAAGACTGGCTCTGAAGAGTGAAAGTTTTGTTTGGGTTGGCGGGACACAGAGACAGGGCAGTACCCAGTGCTGCTTTTGCTTTTTGCTGTTGCTTTTTGCTTCGCTCTCTCTCTCTTGCTTCTGCTTTGCTTCTGCTTGCTCTTGCTTCTGCTCATTAGTTAGTTTAGCTAAACAGTCCAAATTTCTTCCTGGACTGTTTCTCCTTTCCTTTTTTGGTCCAACTTGAACCTGCTCCAGACTGGGACCTGGGAACACCGAGATTTGCACCTTGCGGCCTAGCGGGGCCTACTCTGGGCAGCAGCTGCCCCAGCGCCGGAGGAGCTGATAACAGAGCGACCACCCCCATGAGAGACTTTCTGATTTGCATCTTTTTCAGAGCAGTGACAGAGCTGTGTCATCTGGTATTGTTCATTCTGTGTGCTGGGGGGTGCTGTGCCTGTTAAATAAACAGGCTCTTTCCACTTCTCTCTGAGGAATCCTTCCTGAAGCAGCTGGGGGGAGAGGCCATGTGGGTATGCTTTCTGCAGGGGCCCCCTTTTGGAGGTTTTCTCCCAAATTTGCCCTAAACCAGGACAGAAGGACAGGAGATGGGGGCTGACAGGCTGGTGGGACCCAGCTGCAGTGAGCTCCAGCCACAGTCTGGCCATGGGCTTGCTGGGGTCAGACCTGCAGCCTTGGAATTGGCTTGAATTTGAAATTCCCTTGAAAGGGAACTACAGGGCTTGGAGGTAACCAAAAGTACAGCCAGGCTTTGGAATCAGCTTTGCCTCATAATTAAGCCACTGGGATTTGGGCTGAGGCACTTCTGAAATGGGCACAAATGAGAGATTCCTTTGGGTGTTTAGCCATTTAAGGGAGATGCTTGGTCTGTTCTCCTCTCAGATGGGTGCAGCTCAACCAGTCTTGCTCTTTAGGTGGTGCATTGTTCTGTGGACTGCTAATGTTTGTACATTTTTGAAAAATACTATTCCAGGATGAAAATGCTCACATAAACCTGCATGTGAAAAGCAATAGCCTTGATAAAAAGGAAAAGGCTCCAGAAATGAAGAGTCAAGGCATCAATCCTTTCTTAATAAAGGATAATTAATTCCCCTTATAGAATTTGGCTTCTAACTGATTATAAATGCATTTTACTCTAAAGACTAATTTAGCAACTGGGTCAGTGGTTACAATACCATCCTTATCAGTTACATGATGGATAGAAGCACCTGGCACTACTTTTGTTTTTTGAAAGGTTTTCAACAGATTCCTTTGTCATTTTGAGACTGCCTTCGATCCTGAGCTTTCATAAACAATAAAACATGTAATGACTTTGTAGTTGCTAATGCTGCATATTTATCAAGAACAAAAAGTAGTCTATGCTGAAACATAATGTTTTCATTTATTATTATTCAGAAGGGTAGTAGTATTTCCCCATAATAATTTCTTAAGTTTAGTTCAAATGAAGAATGGCTTATGCTCAGGAAATCTGGGGTGAACAGAGCATTCCATTGCTTTTTTGGAACGTGAATGAGAATAATATATTTTTTTGTTTCTTCAGCTGTTTTGAAGGCAACATATTATAGTGTGCAATTTCAGAAAGGATACTAAATTTTTTAATTAAATATTTTTGGGGGTAATAAAGAACAATTTTTACAGGTTTAATTATTTATAAAAGCTAATGCCTGAGCAATGTGGCTCTGTCTGTGGCTGAGCCAGGTATAATCAGATATTTCCCCAGCTTTCTACATGCAATTGTCAGTGTAGGTTAATGCAGGACTGACACAACCCTCAGATTCACTCTAGGGCCCCTCAGCACAGACTACCCTTGTTATGAATGGTGTCAGGCAGTGTGATGGCTTTGTGCTCGTGATGTAGCACCACAACTGCAGGTAGCAGAAACTGACACTTATTTTATTCTAGCTTGGGAGCTTGAAGAATATTTTAAAAACCCAGACCCAAAAAAGAACCTCAACAAACCCACTAATAAACAGCATAAAAACAGAAAGATAAGCATTTATTCTTTTTTTTAATGGGTATATTATTCATTCATAAGTGAAAGGGTTCTCAGAATTTATCAGCTGTAATTAATTTTTTGCAAAACCAGGTAAGTCATCAGTGAGTTAATTGCATCTTGCTGAAATAAGGCTTTAAATGATGTAACAATGTAATTTGTTGAAATTACTAAGATACATTTCAGAAAAACTTGAGAACTTGAAGACTTTTTCTTTCTTGAAAGCACTGTTTTGTTCTATGATTTTTAAATTTTTTTAATTTTTTGTTGATTGCAACTGTATGATACTTGTAAAATATGACAGAATATAGTGCAAGGTTAGATAACTGTTGTGGTTTTGGAATGGTATTCCCCAATTTATGTTTGACCCAAAGCACTCCAAACCAGGTGCTGCTTGCTCATCCCCTTTCCCTCTGCCCTGCAGAGGGCTGGGGAGGAGAATTGAAGGCACAAAAGTCAAAGATTACAGCTTGAAATAAGAACAGTTTACTGGAAAGAGCAGTGGAATAAGCAAACCAACAACAACAGCTACAGTATCCATACCAGGGGGAACTGATGTTGCCCAACTTCTACTTTCATCATGCTCAACCACCTGTCCTCAAAAAATGACCAGATGTTGTGTAAAATACCCTCTGTGCCTAAGCATATCCCTTCTGGCTACTGCAAAAAATAACCCCATAGTGGCCAGAATCATGACATTACCCACCCCTTATTCTACACTATTTGTTTCATGCCCAAATCCTATACCTTCCAGCTATATTTATATATACATATAGACACAATCACAGGTAACTTTTCCACAGTCAATAGCTTTCCCTCCAAGATGTCTCTTGAGTTCATGTCACCATGATATTTTCTGAAAAATCCCTTCGCCAGGATTTCTTCTCGTGGCAAGATGAGAAGCCTCAGCTTCTCCATGTTTTGCTGCTCTGGAATGTGGTCTGGAGATTGTTTATCCAAACATGTGAATTGTTTTTAATTAATGACCAATCACCATCAGCTGTATCGGAATCTGAGGAGTCAGTCACGAGCTTTCATTACCATTCTTGTGAAGCCTTCTGATGTATCCCTTCTCTTTCTTTATAATTTCTGTATTATAATATATAATACAGAAATTATATATATATTTATAAATTTCTGTATAATTTTAGTATAGCATTTCTTTTAATATAATATCATAAAATAACAAAGCAGCCTTCTGAGAACACGGAGTCAAATTCTCATCTCTCACCTCTTCCTGGGGACGTCACAACACCACAAGTTCATTCAGTCCATGGCTGGTTTTTATCCATCTCAGAGCCCTTCCAGGGCAGGAGGGCTGGTGTGGTGCCAGCTGGTTGCTGCATCAGAAGCTTACAACTGGTTTATCTGGGGCAGTCCATACACTTTCTCCCTGGTAGTTATGGCAGACTGTGGCAGGTGTCATTCAGCATCCCTTGTACCCTCAACTCCAGAATCCTGGGTGCTGCTCTCAAATTTTCCTGGGTACTTTTTGCCACAGACCCCAGGAAAGAAGGACCAGGAAGGACCATTCTCCCTGGCTACAGTGTAAATCACATTTTTCACATCCTGTCCTGTCCTGAACCATCCAAGGGCTGCTGCATGAACAATCTCCTCTTAGATTCGTTCAAAAAGGTAGCAGGGTATTGTCGCAGACATCTTTTCTGAAAAATCCTTTCCTTAGGATTTTTCCTCCTGAGAAGCTGAGAGGCCTCAGGAACAAAATGTAAACATTGATTATCTGCTGCTGTGGAATGCAACAGGATCTGTGATTGGCCCATCTTGGATGCTTCTAATTAATTGCCAATCACAGCCCAGCTGGCTCGGACAGAGAGTCCGAGACAGACGCTTCTGTTATCATTCTTTCCTATTCTATTCTTAGCTAGCCTTCTGATGAAATCCTTTCTTCTATTCTTTTAGTATAATTTTAATATAATATATATCATAAAACAATAAATCAAGCCTTCTGAAACATGGAGTCAGATCCTTGTCTCTTCCCTCAACCTGAGACCCCTGTGAACACCGTCACAGGGTATCTCATCCCCCACAAGAGCTTATCTGTTGTATGTTAACCCATCAGATAACCCAAACAGGACAAGCTGTCTCGCTGTCATTTTGGTACCACGGGGTTAACACTGCTCTGGCATCTCCCAGCTGACAGTAAATGTCCTGCTGTTGAAGTGAGATCTGTCACGATAAGCCAGATTTTGTCTGACAGACACCTCACTTTACAAACGATAAAAGCCACACCAAACGTTATTAGAATATGTTTTTGTCCATCTGAAAATAACTTTTAAGTTTCTGCCCTTAATCCTTAATAATCCTTAATAATTTTAATAATAAAAATATAAGTTAAGTAGCTCTTACCAATGACGCAGTGTATAATTTCAACTGTCTAAAAATTTTCACCTACACTTTTTGCAAGCCACTTTTTATAGAGGAATCCAGACAGAAAGAGCATGTGGATTATGTAATGTTTATACCTTGAGAGTTTTTTAAAAAAATAGTTGAGTTCATAACAAGGTATCTGGGACTCAAATGGGAAAATCATTGCCACTGGTATTCCCACTGCTGCTTGTTTATATTCCAATTTTATTTTATAATTGATGGAGAGAACTTGCACAAAATATCTGTATCCGTATTTTGACTTATTTGTCCTTCTTGATTAAATAGATTTTGCATCAGCTGAGATTTCTAGAATGAAAGTGGTTGCCTAAAACTTCCTGTAGAATCAGTGGAAAAAATTAGGTCTATACCATGCCATGAGCCATCTTTATTTGAGGTATTAGTTCTGTGGTGAAATGAATGAATGAAATGAAATGAAATGAAATGAAATGAAATGAAGTCCTTTTCCTCCTGTCTTGTGGCCACACAGAGAACACAGGGAGATGAAACTAGATGTGTGTATCTACAGATCAGAGTCTGAAGCAAGGCCTAGATTTCACCTCCAACACCATCCAAGCCTCTGTCATATTGGTGCAACACTTTGATTTTCAGGATCTGTGCATTGTCTTTCTATGAATCTTAGATGGAGGCTGTTAAAGAAATTTTTTCTTCCTGGGTTAGGAAAAAGAAAATCATAGATTAGATTACAAAATATCACTTAGGTTAGAAAATATTTGATCTGAACCCAAAATTTTATTGTAGCATAGGATGATTATTAATAGCAATATATGTCAAATGGTAATATGGACCTTTGCTTTCTTTTTTTGGATCTGAACTTGCAAATCAGCTGTGGAAAATAGCACGTTCTGCAAATATGTTCTATGTCTTCTAGAAGGTACAAAACAAGAGCATGACACCTGACAAGATGGGCAAATGGGCTCTCTTGGATTATTATTATGGGAAGAGTTTTCTTTCTGTATTCTAGAAGTTAGTTTACTTCTAAATTAATGAATGACTTCAGTGCTTTTAAATTGATTTTTACCTCAATACTAAAAAAAAAACAAAACCTGCTATAGAGGTGGATTACCTGCAATTACTCTGAGATAAAATGGGGCAAAGATAAAACTGGGTTGGTGAGGACCTCATGGAAAACACCCTTAATTTCCATAGGGGTACAGGCAGGAAAAACATATCAAATGTACAAAGGATGCCCCAAAATACCATTCTTTTCAGATCAATGTCAGTTGTTATAACTTCTGAGTTCTTCAAACTCTGTACTGTCATTTACAGGGTATACATTTAAGGAATTTAATTAGGAGTTTATATATTTGTCATTCAAACCTACCTATGAAAAAATACACCTGTTTCAGTCTCTGAAGTCTTCTTTAAAGAAGTTCAGGACTTGTCTAAAATTCTGCTATGAATTTTATAAACTGCATTTGTGTGTGTGTATGTATGTGCAAAGACATGGTGAGCCATGGAACAATCTATAATCTAAACTGACCTTTAGCTGCTTTGCCTAGTGCCCTGAAGCAGTGGTCTTGCTCATTATTGCTGTTTGACATTTTAAACATAGCCTCAGAACTGAACAGGTAAATGACAATTAGATGACTGATGATATAAAATCAAATCTTGTGATTCATTATGAGAGGTGAACTTCAATTTCAAGGGTGTTTTTTAGGAAAACAACAATCAGGCTTTTACAAGATAAAATTGTCACTTATGCATCTGACAAAACCAGGGATCTCTGATTTTAGTAGTATAACAAGAAATATATTCTGGGTAATTCAAGAAATGGAAGAGTTTGACTGTTAAATTTTATTTCTAATAACTGTGGCTTGACTACTGATAAAATTTTAATTATCTTACTAAATGTAGCTTAATGGTTTGTGATTTAAAAACATCTACCAGTGCGTGTGTGTATATATGTAGAAATCCACACGCATGCATGCTCAGGAATTCCCTGGAGTTCTCCAAACACCTCTGTATAAAATGTTACATATTGCTCCACTTCTTGTAAATGCCTGAGAGTACAAGGCTTATGTTGGAACTGGAGATTATATAGATAACATAAATAACCTGCATGCACATACATGTGCTGGGCTGTTAAAAGCACATTCCTCAGGCTGCAAAGTCACCAATCTCAGATTTATGAGGAGTTAAAATGGAGGTTGCCTGCCCAGCCTTAACCTACTCCATATGTGTACGTGTTTGATACACTTTTAAGCAATAAAAGTCACTGTTATCTTTTGTCTCAGCAATACCCTGTGATGAGAAAGGATTTTAGTGAAATAAAAAATAATATTTTCCTTTCTTATATTTTTTCTAGGACAGTGCCTGACCTGCACCTACTTCTCAATTGTGTCTTATCCTGAAGACAATTTTTAATTTATTTACCGACATTTTTGGCCAGCTTTAGTGTAGTTTCAGAGTTCAATAATTAATGTAGTGTACGAGTTTAGTGTTATATTTTACCTCAGTGCTTTTGCAATTCAGACAGTAGAATCAGGAAATGAAATAAAAACACAGCTGAGGATGCACAATTAAAGCGCGTCTATGGGAAATTAATCTCTAATGGCTTGAATGGGCATGTCCTCAATATCTGTAGTATTAGACTGTGTTTTCCAGTTTTTTAGTTCACTATGATTCTTTTTTTGGGGGGGTCAATTTTGATGGTAATTTGTAAGGATACCATGCAGTCCTGCTGTGATACCCATCTCAGCGAAATACAGTGTGAAATGACCATGAAAAAGAAATTAAGAATCCTAGAGTCCAGTTCTCAATTTTAGGAGACATTTCTCACCTACTTTTGCTGTCACCTGACAGCATTATGGACTAATATGGGCCATGTTGTCTTTGCTGTATCAAACACTCCCACCCACAGGTAGAATAGAGGATGAAGTGAGACCTTTTGGATTGCCTCACCAACCATGTTGAAACAGTAGAGTCTGTCACAGTGCACTGTGATTATATAATTTGAGGCAGAAAAAGGCTGAAATTCTCAGGGAGACCTTAGCACTCTCCACACCTCCCTGAAAGGAGGCTGCAGTGAGGGCTGCTGAGGGTCAGTTTCTTCTCCCAGGCAACCAGCAACAGGACAAGAGGACACAGCCATGAGATGCACCAGGAGAGGTTTAGGTTGGACATCGGGAGGAATTTCTTCACAGAAAGGGTGGTTGGGCATTGGAATGGGCTGCCCAGGGAGGTGGTGGAGTCACTGCCCCTGGAGGTGTTTAAGGAAAGTCTGGATGTGTCAGTTCTAGTTGCACAGGGTGTGCTAGGTGGTGATAGTTTGGACTTGATGATCTCAAAAATTTTTTTCAACCTAGTTGATTCTGTGATTCTGTGATTATTTGCTTACAGACCAATTGGCTAAGATTATCCTTATGACATTGCTGTAAAATATAGTAATTTTATCTAATTACTACTAGAAACACACACACACACACACACACAAAAGCAAGGCCAAAAGGTCTCCATATGCCCATACCTTCTATGTTTTTTTTTAATTCGGTGCCTACTTCCATCTGCATATTAATTATGTACCTTTATATTGTGTATAAAGAATTAGTCTCTGACATTTTCAAGATGACACTTTTCATTACGTTCATCAAGATTTCAGGATATGAAATTGTGCTGGTTTTGGCTGTAGATAGTTAATATCCTTAAGAGTAGCTGCTGTGGGGCTGTGTTTGGATTTGTGCTGAACACGGGGTTGATAATAAAGGGATGTTTTTGTTATTGCTGAGCTGTGGTTGAACAAGAGTCATTTCACCTTACCCTGGTATTGAGAAGTCTGGGGGTGCAGAAGACATTGGGAAAGGGAAGCAGATGGGGCAGCTGGCTCAAGGGACAGTCAAGACCATACAGTGTCATTCAGGATTTAAAACAAAGGGGAAGGTTGGCTGGGGAGACACTGATAGGGGACTAGCTGGGCATCAGGTTGTTCTTAGTGGTGAGAAATTGTCTGTTTGCTTGGTTTGTCTTATTTTCCTTTTCACTACAATTTGCTATTATTACTATTTCATTTGAACTATTAAGCTACTGTTTTCTAAAACCACGAAGTTTTTCTCACTTCTCACTCTTCTAAATCTTTCCTTCACATCCTACCTCCCTCTCCCTCCAATCCTTTTGGGGGCAGGAGAGTGATCCAGGGGCTGTGTAGGGCTTAGCTGCTGGCTGGAGTTAGACCATGACAGTCCTTTTGGGCATTCTGGTTCGAAGGGTTTGATAATAACAGATTGACAGAACACATAAGAAGGCATTTTTGTCTGTTAATGATTTCAGGTCATGATGTTTGTTCATCTGCTCTCAATATTTATTTGGTCTGCACCGTGCTTGGGTGTTTTGCTGTACATGTTAAAGATTGCTGTTGGCTTTTGCTGTTCTCTGTAGTTGTTAGTGATGTTTTGCCTGATAAATTTGTATTTTAAAATATTGACTTCAAGCTTAATCTAGTGTTTGGGCTCTGCAGTGAAGCCATTAGTGTACTTTCAGTACTGTCTCAATTAAAAAATACATTGAGAAGTTTTTGTGGAGGAAATACAGAATGTCACCATTGCTAACTTCTGTGATGTTCTCTCCCTTGTTATAACAACTTCTCAGTATCTTGAACATTATTGTGTAGTTACAATACTAATTTTGATATGTTTAGACAAAACCCAAGCAATATTCCCAACATGAAAAAGTAATTTAAAAATATGACCCACACCACATAAGAGTACAGTCCACATGGCATGTAAGCAAATATGGGCAGGTACCTAAAGAATTTCTCACCTCCAAAGGCCTGGAGCTTCGCTTCCAAACAGCTACAAGATCCTGTTGAAGTGATAAGATATTTGAAAATGAAAAATATTCTGTGGCTAGTCCAAAGAGGCACAACTTATCACCCTGTGCTGGGCCCTGGCCAGCATCTACCAACCACGTCTGTGTTATGCAAACATTATAAAATACACCACAGACCATATGGTCTTAGCCCAGGTCTTCACTGACACTAGTTCCAGTGCAATTCTGAGTTAGAGTTGTGCAATAATACTCAACATGTTTTGTATTAAAACATAGCTAACTTGTAAGGCAGCATTAAATCAGCTACCAACAGATTGGAGTTTGAAAGCCTTTGGAGACATTAGCCTTTTCTGTTTTGTGGTAACAAAAAGAGGCTGTTTGCTGGTGTCAGGGAGGTTCTGTGGAAGAAACTTAACTCCAGGAGTAACTCTTTGCAGCTGTAGCCATGAAGATAAACTGCATCTTCAACTATGGGCATGGTCTCATGCAAAGACAGAGGGCTTGTAGAGAAAATGGAAGGCTTCTAAATACTAAAACCTCTTTCATATAAAATTTCAGGTGTACCTCAGTTAGACCATCAATCTACTCAAATAACTTCTCTTGGCAGTTTTGGCAGGTAGGGGAGAAAAAAAAAAAATAAGTGTATGAGTAGGAAGAAGCGCTAGGGAGACCACAGTTAATGTGCTAAAATATATCAGGGAATACAGTTCACTAAAGTTGTTGAGAATTGGACAGAATTTGGAAAAGAAGCTGTAAAAAATACTTGGAGGGCTAAAATGGGCTTTTCAATTTTTATTTTTTTAATGAGAATATGTTGCTATTTGGTGGTATCTTTTTTCTAAAGATGCAGTAAGATAGAATGAGAGAAACTTGAAACCTGAAGAACTGTTTGGTTTTGTTACTCAAGTAGTGTACTTCTGATAGATAAAAACAGCCTTGGAACATTTTACAGTATAATGCAATGCATTCTGGGTTCCTCTTCTACTTAGATGAAGGATAGGGAGATACATATTTGGGTCTCCTCAGCTCTTGAGGGTTGACACAGCTGAAATTCTGTATGGAGAAATGAAATTCTGTATGGAGAAATGCTGCTGCACTCCTTAACTATACCCAGTAAGGAAATCTAAGAACAAAACAAAACAAAAAAAAGAGCTTCTGGTGCACTGACTTTTGCATTCCAGTAGCAGTCAACTGTTATGTGACTTCCTCACAGAAAAGATTATGGCCAGATATACCAACTGTATCTAAATTTTAATGCTCCTATTTATACTGTGATTGAAAATTCGTCCTTCTGAGCATGGATGTCTATAACATCATCAGTCTGTCTCTGGGAAAGAAAACTGATACAGAAAAATGATTACTGCCCACTGTATTTGTGTTTCCATAATGCCAACATGTAGAAAACACATTTCTCTGGAGCAGGTGTTGAACTTAGTTCTGCTTCATGTTTAGAATGTGTGTATGTATTTATTTTCTTCTTTCTATATAGAAATATGCCACTAACAAGACATTTACTTTACAAGACATTTACTTTGGTGCATTCCACCTACTGTCACTTTGTCATTACTGCCATGATTAATTACAAATCAAGTCTTTTAAATGTGTATTAAGCATTATAAGGATGAAATTTACCTTTTTTTTACAGTTTACAATACTCCTTGCTTCATCTGTTTAGACATACCAAACTATTATGGATGAGCAATTACCTACAGTACAGGTTTACTGGCTACTTAAAAAAGTATCTGTCAGATGACTAATTATCTATAAACAACATATTTATCAGGGGGAGTTTCAGTGGCAGCTCAGAGAAGACAAATATAGCCAGCCTCTTAATTTTCTGTTTTCTTGATGAAATTTTCTTGTACTCACTTTAAAATCAGTTTTCCCAACTAAGAAGAAGAGGAGTTTAACAATTTAGAGGTTATCCATTTGTCGCAGGACATCTTTTATGAAAAAGCCTTTCCTTAGGATTTTTCCTCCTGAGAAGCTGAGAGGCCTCAGGAACAAAATGTCAACATTGATTATCTGCTGCTGTGGAATGCAACAGGTGGTTCTGTGATTGGCCCATGTTGGATGTTTCTAATTAATGGCCAATCACAGCCCAGCTGGCTCGGACAGAGAGTCCAAGTCACAAACCTTTGTTATCATTCTTTGCTATTCTATTCTAGCTAGCCTTCTGATGAAATCCTTTCTTCTATTCTTTTAGTATGGTTTTAATGTAATATATATGATAAAATAATAAATCAAGCCTTCTGAAACATGGAGTCAGATCCTCGTCTCTTCCCTCAACCTGAGACCCCTGTGAACATGGTCACATCTATTTTCAGTTTCTTTGTATCATCAGAGGTGTATGAATGTCAAACTGGTGAATAAATCTGAGACAAAATCCCGAACTGGGGAAGTTTCATTCTTGGCAGAGGTGATGAAATAGCCTTGCTGGGAATTGGAGTCAAGAGTGCAACCAGAGTGTTGGTTCATCTTTAACAATGCTGCAGTAAATTTTGTCATTATCACTGTATGCTGATTGTAGTCACTGCTCCATCAGGGCACAAACAGATTTTTCTTAGGTTCTTTCTTGAAGGCAGATCTTGGTGCAGGAGACCTGTCACCTTTAGAAACATGGTGATGGCTGTTTCACACAATTTCCTGTTGCTTCTTATATGAACCATCCATCTCCAGAGCTTCCAACAAAGGAAGGGCTGTTTGAGAAGTGTTCTGGAGATAACGGAGGCAAGAGATGAGAGGAGAAGGCAGAAATGTGTCTGAGGGCAAAGGAATGGGAAGGTGCACTCTAAGTTCACTATTGGCTTTCTTCCTGTAAGGTGGCTGGATGATGGAATAGGAGAAGCAAGCTATAGGAGAAGCAAAGTAAAGAAGAGGGGAGAAAGGTGAAGATTAAAACAGCAAAAGAAGAAGAGCAAGTAAGCTGTATAAAATAGTTTCAGTCATTCCATGTCCAAATAACATTATTTTGACTATTTTGTTGCTGTTGTTAGGAACAAATCTATTGCATTGAAGCATTTCTTTAAATATGCCTGCATACATATGTAGCAATTTGCAAATGTCTCGAAAATCCATCCTACTTGTGAGGAGTGATACTGCATACAAACACAAATAATTGAATATGCATTCTTTGGTAAGGCACCTTGAATGGAAAATGAATCTTCATGAGTTGCTACTCAAACCTGTGTTTTTCTCTGCATATGCAACTACAGTATCAATCCTGATGACTTTAGAACAAGGGTAGAGAGGAAGAAAACAAAATAGAGGACAGCAGACATCTTAAGACTTTTTCTTTACCATTAAAGTGTAATCAATTCCTATTCCTAAGTTGTCCTTTTCAGCTGTGCTTATATAAATTTATTTACTCAAGTGTTACTGGTTTTCACAATACTGTTCCTGCTGCCGTTTAGAGTAGCTATCCTCATTTGCCTTCCTTATCCCAGAGTGAGAAAAAGAGAATTTAGAAAAGTAACTCGCCACTGCTAAGGTTCATTTAGCAAACTTTGGATCCCTATTATGGTTTGCCTTCTGGCTGTCTCCCTGTCAGGCATGCAACTCTGCATCATCCAGTGGCTCAGAGAAGTATAATTGGCATATTGTAAACAGCAGCAGAAAACATCTTAAGGTCTAAATTAAGACTTGGAGTTTTACAAACAACAGTTGAATGTGTTTTTATAGGTTTTTCAAAGATATTTCTATGAGATAGGCACACTTGTGTATCCTAGAGAAAATCAGTAGGAGAGCCATAAGATTTTTTCCCTGTCTCATGTAATGTGTGTTTATATGATTTTAGTACTGCCTTTACAGTTTGAAAATCTTCTTTATGTTGCCTGATGGAACAATATGAGCTACAAATTAGATGACAATTATTCCAGCCTTTATAGCTAGGCAAATGCTGAAGAGTATACATAAACTGTTATCCATCCACAGCAGCTGATGTACATTTTCTAATGCAGAGAAATAGAATTATATTTAATGTACGGTTCATGTAACCAATGAAATAAAAGTAAATTTCTAGAGCAGCTTCTTGAAGCTGCAAGTCAATTATCAGGCTATTCTTCATTTTTTCTAGTTTACTTGAAACATTTGTTAAAAAAAACCAAAAAAAAAAAAACAAAACCCCCCCAAAAAACCCAAACCCAACAACAACAACAACAGCAAAAACAAAAAAAAAAATACAACAACAAAACCCCAAAAATCCCAAACAACCAAAATATTTTTACCTGGATGCACCTGACAAGGAAACCAAGCAACTGAAAATGTTGACAGCAAGGGAACCTTCAAATTGTCTGATAATTTACTGTATTAAGTGCAGATAAGGAGCCTGGTGTTGATTAGGTACTTCTGATGTTAGCAGGGTTTCTGATCCTAGTAATACAGCTTTTACATAATTTGAAAGCTGAGAACAGTTTATCATTTTAATGCTGTGACTGATAAACTATACTTGTGGGCTTTGTGGATACTAGACCTCTCTATTATTTTATACATATGATTTGATACAGATTCAGAAGAAAAGATCCCTCAAGCTGAACTGCTGGAAATTTTGAAATATCCATACTAATTCTATCTTGTACTGCCATTGTTTGGGTTTTTTTCCCAATATTAACCTCCCCTTCAATATCCATCTCCTCTCTTCAAGCAGCTGTTGATACTGCAAACAGTGAATAATCTGTGTGAAGGGCAGGCTTAGTAGAACACCTTGGCCAATTTTCATTGCAAAATATATCATTATTTGCAAACTAGTCTCAATAATGTCAAGTTAAGCCTAAACCACAGCCTTTCAACAACCCTTTCCTACCTTGCTTATCAGTTTTTAGACAAATTGGTTTGGTCCAAATGTTTAACTGAAAATATGCCACCTACAGCTAAGCCTTCTACATCCCCTTTTGTTTTTTTTAGCTAATGAGAATAATTGATCCTTTTCTTCTGTATATCACCCTTTTAAGTGTAGACATTTACATTTATACATGGTCTTTTTTTTTGCTAAAATAAACACACCTTGTTATTTTAATCTTTCTTCAGACACCATTAGTGGTTCTTTTTCCTCCACCACATGCTTGAGATTTTTTTGCTTCTCTTTTCTAAACTTTCTTGGATTTATTTATTTTTAAATGTGTCAAGATACTGCTTTAAATGAGATTGAGTTATTGTAGGAAAAGAAAATTGTGCTGGAATTGCTTTGATATTTTTCTGTTCTGACTAATATGATCCTCAGTTTGGAGGCTTGGGAGTTTTTTGGGGGTTTTTTTTTTGGTTGTTTGGGTAGTTTTTTTAAATCAGCAGAAAGGCATCTTGCAGTGTGGGGCAGGCTCATTAATAAATCCTGCTTATTTGAGATTATAGTTTGCTGATAAGCTTCTTAAGTGACGTATGTTTTCTTCTGACAATACTGTATAAAGTTTATCAATAGAAATACAGAACTGGCGCCACACAGCAGTTCTGTATTGAATTTCCTTCCCTGCTGACACCTATGAACTGCAGAAAAATGCAGAAGTAATGTGAAATTTACTTTCCTCCAAAACATTTTGAACAACTGTTTTGATATAATATGGAAATTTAGACATTGGTTTACAGCTACTGATGCTGAGATGTTAGGAGAGAGTATGAAGTTTACCAAAGCTGCTGAAAATTACCAAAGCTGCTAAAACTTTGCAATTTTGGTGTTTCCCATGGATATATGGAATGAAGCTATTAAATGTTAGCAAAATACAACAATATGGGGTCTTATGAAGTTGTCCTTATATTGCAAAAAAGACAAAATAAATATGTCTCTATATTCCCTTGTTAACCCTACTTAGAGAAGTATGATGAAAACCTCTGAAGACCTAATCAGCCCTTTGCTGCTATTTCAGTCTCTTTAATTTAAATCTCACCACTTTGTATGCACTGTTAATGTGCTCTGTGACACCCATTTTATTTCTTTACTATAGACTACACATCTAAGTAAAAGTACAGTGGGTATTTTTGTACTTGAAGAGAAAAAATCTTCTCAGAGAACAGGAATCTGACACTACTTTTTCAATGTGCAAAGTGAATTAAAAAAGAGATAAAAACATTTTATATCATTGAATTCTCCTACTCAATAAAAACAGTATTACTTTAAAAATAAGGAATTCAGGAGCGAAAAAAAAAAATAAAAAAAAGAAGCAACTTCCTAAACTTTCCAAAATGGTGAAATTAAATATAGAAATTTAGTCCCTGGCTCTTGAAAGATCTCACACAAACCCCTAGTTTGCTCACATCTTCAAGGCTGGAGAGAGTTACTAATCTATTAGAAACTAACTGATGCCAGAATCTTGAAAAGTCATGAGCTTTGAGACAGTTCAGGCTTTCAAGTTCTGCTCCATCTCTAATGTTTAATACATACAGTTTTATCCTCTTTGGAAGTCAAAATACACATTTGAAATACCAGCCTCAAATCCTTCTGAAGTGTGTGACATGTCTCTCTGGTAATATATAGCATTTTGGAAGTGCTTTGGACCTGAATGAATATATAAATGTGAGGAACTGTGGCAATCCAAAGGGAGTAACACAGGCACTCCTCATGTGTGATAATCTGCTGATCCCCTTTGAAGGAAAATGGAAACCACAAAAACATTTTGAGAATGTGACAAATTTGGGAAAAAAATAGTTTGGACATGTCATATGCTTAAGACCAGCAATTGAACTTTTTAATGATGAAGATGAGAAAATATTTCCATAAATATTTCTTATATGTCCATATGCAGAAAGTGTGGCATGACTTCAAATTACTTTGTGGAAGTGATGATTTTTGTCAGATATGGTTTTATAAAATTTATCTTTTGGCACATTAGTATTTGAAACTCAAACTTTCAAAATAATTACCAAAAATTTTGAAGGCTGATTACTTTAAAAGGACAGCTTATAATCAAGGTGTTAAGCTATGGAATAACAAGAAGTTCAAGAGTAAAAGCAGGAGATGTCAAGCTAGTAAGTGGAAAAGAGATGCCTGACCACATCTCCAGCACATTACTGTGCTGCAGCAAAAGCTAATTACATCACTGTCCTAGAAAGCAAGGCACTTGCAGTGTACATCTGTCTGTGCTAACCTTTTTGTGCACATGACCTGTGGATTAGTCTTTTCATATATGTGAGATTTTTTTTCCTCATCCCCTGCTTTAATCACTTACCTGGTAGAGCCTTCCCAGACAAGAATTGTTGTTTAATGCATCAGCATCTGGCTCAGGGTGCAGGAGTGACCTGGACCTTGCCTACAGCTCCCAGAAACCCAGGATGGCCCTACCTGTGGCTGCCTGAAGTATGAAAGAAATGTTTCATGTTCATAACCAAATGTCTGTAATATCAGAACTCCGTCCCACAAATTTAGTTTAACACAATAATTACGGAATTAGGTCCTGTAAGTTTTTCAAATGAGGGTTATGGACACTTGCAGGACTGTGTGCGGTGGACTGAGAAGTTACAGATGTGAGGGTCACAGACATCTTTTATGAAAAATCCTTTCCTTAGGATTTTTCCTCCTGAGAAGCTGAGAGGCCTCAGGAACAAAATGTCAACATTGATTATCTGCTGCTGTGGAATGCAACAGGTGGATCTGTGATTGGTCTCATAGAGTTGTTTCTAATTAATGGCCAATCACAATCAGCTGGCTTGGACTCCCTGTCTGAGACAGAAGCTTTTGCTATGATCTTTTCCTATTCTATTCTTAGCTTGTCTTCTGATGAAATCCTTTCTTCTATTCTTTTAGTATAGTTTTAATGTAATATATATCATAAAATAATAAACCAAGCCTTCTGAAACATGGAGTCAGATCCAGATCCTCATCTCTTCCCCAATCCAAAAACCCCTGTGAACATGGTCACACCTGAGAAGGAAAGTGCTGATAAATCTGAGAATTACACTATAATAGAAAAGAAGAACTCTGTCCTACAAATTTAGTTTAACACAGGAATTACGGAATTATGTCCTGTAAGTTTTTCAGATGAGGGTAATGGACACTTGCAGGACTGTGTGCAGTGGACTGAGAAGTTACAGATGTGAGATAGACAGTGGTGATAAATCTGAAAATTACACTGTAATAGAAAACACAGACAAATCTGATAGAGAATTATACAGTGATAGAAAACATAGAAATAAAGATGACTGTCCCTGACTGAAAGCTGTGACAAGTAGTTGTTTATGGAACTCCAAAAAGGGTAAATAGAAGTCAGACTCCTTCCTCAGCAGTAGGCCAGCTGTGCCTTAGTTTCCTACACTTTGTGGTAGAAGTTTTAAAGTAATTATACAGCATATGCTGGCTTTTCTAAACAAGATCACTCCACCTTATATCTATTTCAGTGCAATTAACACAATCCCCCTACTTGTATATCCATTCTTGTGTGCACATGATTCTGATATAATATATGCCATGTATATAATTCCCATACTTAATAAAACACAGCTATTTTTTCACACAATCCATGCACCTTCATGCTCACACAGCCTTTTTGTGAGGGTTTTTTCGGCTGTGTTGTACTCAGTCCCATGACTAAGTACATACCAGCTTTGATCTACCTTCTCAAGGGGATTTAAGCCTCAGGCTCAACCCATTCCCATTCTAAAGTATTTTTCTGTAAACACAGTCCTATGCTGCTGCTGCTTCACCTTCAGCCTTTAGAATGTGTTTAGCTTTTCATGTCCTTCCCCAGCTTTCACTTTCCAAGTCCTGTGGAGAAATTTCTTTCCATGTGCTGCCTAGTTCTTGTATGATGCTTCTTGCTCCATCTGCAAGAACCACATCTCAGATGCCATGTCAAGATGATTCAGTGACTTTTTTTTATTGCTATTCTTTATGTTTCATAAGTTCAGAGTGTTCTGTCTCTGCATTTACATTAGCCAAGGTTGTGCTGTAAAATCAGCAAAGAAAATTAAACTTTCTTGAAGTATGATGATCATTATTTCATGGTCAGCCTCCACAGCATAGAGAATTGAACCTAAATTTCTGTATTTATTGTGGAAATTCAGATCTATTTCTTTTTGAAGAGTGTAGCAACTATTCAAAAACAAAGATAAATTCCTTCTGTGTGTGGAGGGTGTTCTTACTCCTTCAGATTGAAAGTTGCCCTTTGAAGCAAAACAAAAAAATCATGAGTCACTGGGGTATAAAAAGAGAAAGGAAAAGGTTAGGAAATGTTAATGAAAAGAAGTTGGGAAATGTTTGTGAAAACTAGAATATGGGCAATTTTAAAAACAATTTCTGTTTTAATTGTAAATTATGCTGATACCAAGATATTTTATCATAAAAATGCCTGTGGAAATGAGACACATAGACACCATTCAGAGAAAAGAGTCTGTCACTGTAACACTGAAGTGTTATAGATGACACCAGCTATAAGAATTGTTCCTGAAGTACCCATAGACTTATTTTGAAGGCATACCAAACTTTAATGAAAGGGTACTCAGCACACTGCAGAAAACTGATTAGGTGATAGATAGCCCATTACACTACAGCAGTAGCTTTTATTTTTTAGCATTCAATTATTTCAATTAAAGGACTTTGCTGTTTAACAAAACACATTGTTGTCTCAAACACAGAAATATGAAATTTAACACATCTCATTTTCCAACAGCTTTACACTTTTATCAAGTCTCTTTTGTTTTCCTCTTTTGTTGCACTGTGATTACATTCTTTTATCAGATATTAATTTAAAAGGACTGCAATGAATCTAGTTATAATTTGAGTTTAAGTATCAATTGTATTTTAGTAACTTGTATAACAATGCTTCTTGTTTTTAATACATTATTTTCAGAATATTACTGTTATCCCAACATTTGTATGGAAGAAAGTAGTTCCTATTTTTTTTTCTCCCACCTGTGTTGATGCAACTTCACTGCTTTACCAAAATAAAACTACACACATGACATACTGCGTTATTACTAAGGGAAAATAATACTAAGTACTGATTTATATGCTAAGGCGTGATCCTGCAAACATTTATTGCTATGAAGTTTACAATATGCAGCAATTTATTTGGATCTGTAAGCATTTGCATGAACATGGCAAAATAAAGAGCAACTGGATCCTGCTCAACACGTGCCTAAAATGGAGGAATAACACTAATACTGAGGTACAGGTAGAACAGCTGCACACTATTTCAAATATATATATTAAAATGAAGGAGGTTTATAGGATGTGTATGAGCATCATATTTAATCATGTTTTAATGCTTTTTCCATTATTATGAGTAATTCATGGCAAAACTAATGTTGTTTCCTTACCACTGTCCTTAAAAAGAATCAATGAGACTGTGGTAGTGATCTAGGAAAGCTACTACATGATAGCAGGAGGAAAAAACGTGTTTTTCTGGCACATTATTAAAAAAAATTAGTGTTATTAAAAAAAAAATATAGCATAAGTACAGGTTGATGAACTTAGCCTCCAAGACTGATGGGTAGTGTGTCTTTTTCTGGATCTACCAGGGCACTCATTGCAGAAAGCTTTTCAGAAGTCTAATTTTTGAATTATAGAGATGGTACAGTAGTAGTTTTAACTTTTTTTTTTTTTTAATCCCAAACAAAACAGAACAAAAAGCAAAACTCCAAAAGGCTCAGATTCAAATAATGAAACTTTTGAAGAAAGTGAGACACCCAGAAAATATAAAAACCAAAATAAATTTGTAGGGTAGGAGCATACTTGGACCATCCTCATGAACTATCAGAGTGTCTTCCTGAAGCCACATGCATTGTATATGAGTGAATAATGAAGAGTTAATGTCATCTTCAAATGACCTTAACTCCAAATTACTGCACTGCCAATATTGTAGTTGTCACTATGCTGGCAGCAATCCCTCAGTGATGCAGTTTAAATGTTATGCATGTAGGAGGAATTAGAGAAGTGCTTACTGAAAACCTAATTAACCCCCTAATGCATTTAAGGTGAACTCCTTGTTTCTTAAATCTCTGAATATGCATAATAACAACAGCCCTCCAAGGGGAGGATTGAGTGTCCATATTAGAGGATCTTTAAAGGATTTAATTAGCTGGTTGTAGGAGTTTAGAAGAACACAAGGAAATTTTTAACTTGACTTTATGGCAGTCTTCTCTTGCCCCTAAGACAAAGTTGAAGGGAAGGGATCAGCTCCATAGTTTCCTTCACTAAATGATAAAGCATTTTAGTAAAGAGATGATGCTTCAGCTCACTACAGGAAACTATGTGTAACTAAAAAGCTGTAGAAAGCTTTGCTTTAAAAACCAGAAACCCTCTATGTGTTTTGATGGAAAGAATCAAGCTGTAAAAAAATTGATACAGCAAAGCCCTAGGAAAGACTACCTAATCAAAAAAGGCTAAAATAAAATATCCCTACATTAGCTTGAGGCCTGAATCCGTGGTGGTTCTTTCTTGAAGTGGTACATTTCTCCTACTTGATTTCTATAAAGAAAAAAAAAATCTTTAATAAGAATTTGTGCTCATTTTGACTGAGGTAGAGTTGATTTCCTTCCCAGTGGCTGGTGTGGGGCTGTGTTTAGGATTTGTGCTGAACACAGGGTTGATAACACAGAGATGTTTTTGTTACTGATCAGTAGGACCTACACAGAACCAAGGCTTTTCTGCTTTTGTGCTTCCACACTGGAGGAAGTTGGGGGTGCCTGGGAGAGTGAGAGAGGACCCCAACTGATCAAAGGGATATTCCAGATGACAGGACATGGTGCTCAGTACATAAAATAGGGAGGAAAGGGAAGAAGGTGTGACATTTGGAGTGATGGTTTCTGTCTTCCCAAGTCATCATTGCCTGTGATGGGACCCTGCTCCCCTGGAGATGGCTGAACACCTGCCTACCTCCAGGAAGTAGGGAATTAATTCCTTGGTTTGCTTATCTTGTGTGTGTGACTTTTGCTTTCTCTAATAAACTGTCTTTGCCTCAATGAATTTTCTACCTTTTATAATCCCATTCTCCAGGATCTCACAGGCGGGAGGCTGAATGAGCAGCTGGGTGGTACCTGGCTGCTGGCTGGGGTTAAACCATGACAGAATTAATATAAATTTGCTTCTGTTCAGTCCCAGATAAACATGGCCCTAGATGTGGTATTGCAAATCAGATTAGTTTTCACTAGAACTATAAAAGGCCATGCTTGCTACAGTTTCTAGTTACTCTCTGCTTTCCTTCTGCCTGGACAATATGGCTTGGTTAAAGAAGAATTGTTTTTTAGGTGTGTGTTTTGTTTGTAGGTGTGCTTTTTTGTTGTTGTGTTGGTTTTGTTTTGTTTTATTTTTGGGGGTTGTTTTGTTTTGTTGTTTTTTTGTTTGTTTTTTTTTTTGTTTTATTTTTAACTCTTCTTACAGTAGGGTTTGAGTGGAACCTAAGGCACTCTCACACCACGGTGAGTGCAGGCTGAATAATCTTTATCAAGAGGCAGAGATGAGGTCATGGCAATCTTGATGTTGTCTCAGACTGCACCCACTGACAGACTCCACCCAAGTGGTTGTGTTCCACAGATGATCACTTAATTTTGCAGTGGTGTTTTAAATATAAATGGGAGGAAAAAACCTTTATGTTGACAAACTGACTATAGCCCTTAGGAGATCATTTCAAAGAAACAAATTTAATTTACCACTTGAATTGCAACAGTGACTTTGCAAATTTTCCCCCTATAGGACCAAACCCTCCCAATTAAATGAAGTTGAGGCAAAACAATTTAGTAATTTTGGAATAATAAACATTGGCCATGGCATGTGCATGGTGTTTTAACTGTCTTTTTTTTTTTTTTTCAAAATAAAGGTGAGTCAGGTTACTTAGAGGTATGCAGTACTCCAGTAGGAATTCAGTAGCAATTCTTTACATAAAAGTTAATTTACTTAACTTGTCAATTTTCAGGTTTAATTTATAGCATTGCTATAGACCAGAACATTTTAAAGTTCAGCTCCTCAAGGTGAATGTTGTTGTATTCTTATTTATTATATTTTTGTGTATGCAGTCCTTTCCCTGTGAATAAAATGTGTGAATGGCCATGACTTTCATACTGTGAAAAAGATGAGAACTTCAACAATGAATCAGAGAAATCAAAGGCTGAAATCTTGTAGGCATGAAATATTGCTTTTGTACCACAGCAGCACAGCAGAGAATTTTCATTAGGGCCATGCCCCAAAGAACTTCCTTATTTCTGCTTTCTATGATAACCTTTAAATTCATGGCAAAACATCAGAGAGATGAGCTCTCCATCTTAGGGCAACCAGTAATATAAAAAAAAAATTGTTAGTGTAATTTAGGAGAATCCTACGATTTAGCTAGAAGTGTGGGTTTTTTTTTGTTGTTGGATTTTTTTTTTAACATGAGTGACAGTTATATGAAAACAACGTTTTACTTAGCTACCTAATTTTATTAACTATTTTTTAAACTTTTTCTTCTATATTTAGTTAATTATGTGGTTAGGGACAAACAGTTGATAAAAGGAAGTAGCAAGTTAACTACAAACTTGTTATACCTCTTAATAGTTTATAACCCAACTCTTTTGTCTCCTTCATTTTTCATATATATGAAGTTTGCAAGCCTATTTTGGTGTGCACACACTCCTTTGCATGCCATAAAAAGACAAAATGTGACCACAAAGTAAAAATATGCAGATAATTATTAATTACAGGTAATTAATGGTAATTGGCACGTAGTGAGAAGTTAAAAAGGTAGTTTTAACTTTTTACTTACTTAACCACAACTTTTATTTGTTTCTTCTTATAATTGAACATTTAATAATACATTTTAATATATTATATATATTAAATAATATATCTTAATATATTATTAAAATATAAAATATTATTAATTTCATATAAATTATATTCATAAATATTATATATAATATATATTATATTTATAATTTATAAATATAAATTTATAAATTATAAATATATAATTTATATTACCATGTGTAATAATTTTAAAATATAATTATTAGAATATCATTATTATATGACATATTTTTGATATATTATTATTAAAAATAATGTATATTTTAATATATTATATAAATAATATATTTAAGAATATATTTTTTAAAGTTGATAAGTTTCACCTACAGTTTTAGCTATGGAAGAGGCCTCTGAGCATGCATGAAATGTAATAGCATTAGTATACATCCTCCAAGAATGTTAAAAAAATCATTGGAAACAAATGAACTACAAATATTTTATTGTTCATTTGCAGTCATTGCATTTCCCAACTTTAGTCATTAAGCATTAATCTGTTTGGCTAAAATGCTCCAGCTTAAATTAATAAATGGATCAAAATACATGAAATATAGGAAACCATTTCTAAAAGGAAAAGATAACAGGAAAATTAATTGACAGATTTAGTTGCTTCTAGACAGATTTTAAAAATTACTTTAAACCTCTTCTGACACCTGAATACATCTTTAAATACCTTCTGGCAGCTCTTCAACCTTCTTAGTATGGGAGCAGCATGAAATATGAGACCTCATAATAGTGCTGGAAGTGCCATGCAGCACATAACGTGTAAAAGTTGAACTCATATTTAAGTATTGTTTGTAAACTCTGGCTCCTCTACCAGAAGAGAAGCCTGTACCTTAGAGAACATATCAAAAACCAGAGCTTTTGTTTTGTTTTCTCTTTTTGGGCTGTTAGCAGTGATGTAAAGTATTTAGAAAGGAATCCTGTTAGAGTTGTGTGACCCACGAGTCTGTAGAGGGAATGAAGGAGAAGGAGCCAGGCTTTTCCCAGTAACGCCCACTAACAGGAGCAAAAGGCAGTTAGCAAAAACTACAAAACACAAAAAAGAAATGTAACAAACAAAAAACAAAACAGGAAATTCCACCCAAACACAAGAGTGAGCGGCCCAGAGAACTCTCTCAGGCTTCCTCCAGTCTCCTTATTGTCTGTTATTAAATATTAAGCCCAGATGTTTCGGGGTGTGCCCTTCCTGGCTTCGTCTGGCTTCCCTGCTGGACTAAAGGCGGCAGCTGTGGCGTTTTTCACCCCAGAGATGCCTTTGGCTGGCTAGATGCTGCAGCTGGGTGCTCAGAACAAGTCCAGGCAAAATAGGAACTCAGTTTACCTTTGGTGGAAGAGGTTCAGACGGTGAAGAGAAAAGGAGTGGGTTCTGCCATGTAGCTTAGATCCAGAGTTTATTGTAGCATGGTAGATTTCTGAATGTGGTAACAGCTCCAGCCAGACAGGCAGAGACCGAACCACGGCAGAGACCCCCAACCACATGGTCTCGTGTCCTTTTTAAGTCCTGGGGACAGGGGGAGGGGACGGACAGGTGAGGGCCAACCAGGTGTGAGCAGGGGAAGGGTCAGGGGATGTGGACGCTAGGACAGACCAATGAGCCCAGACCTGGGGGGGCATCTGCCAATCACTCAACACCTTGCTGGAAGGTGCCAGGCAGGAGGGCACAGGGGGAGGCGGAAAGGTTGGCACACCTGAGGGGGATGGGATAGGTGAGACAGGAAATGGCGACACACTGCAACAGTCTGTGCTAATCATATCCAAAAGATATCTCAGCTAGTCCACAGTGGATGGAGCACCAAATTTAAAATGTTATGTTTCCAACAAATCTAACTCTCAGAGGCTCTGGTTAAGACACTGGATACATAAGAGATGTGTGCAGGTGAATCTGGGAATACTGAAATGACTTACACCTAGCTAGCCTGTGGAAGCAGGAAATCTTAGTAGCTGCCATATCTAGATGCTAATCAGAAGCCCAGCTTTCTATTTTTAAATAGGAAAACCAAAATGAGCATGTTTGGTGATAGATCCTGGAATAAGATAACTGTGACTGCCAAAGAGCAGCCATTCACAGAGGTAACAGGACATGGAATTTTGTGTCCTGCTAATGAAATCAGTGATTAAAATTCCAAAATAATCACTTAACACAGCCAAGAGATGTTCTCAAGTTGGACAAATTCTTGGTCCACTGCTGACCATTAAAGAGAAGAAAAAACCAAAATATAGCCTACGTGGCTGAAGATAATCTGGTTTTGATTACATAAAGAGCTCAGGAAAAAAAGTCACAAAACCAATCCCTCTCCAGGGGAAAAAAAAAAAATCCACAAACCAAACGAGAATTAGTGATTTATTCAGGCGGCAAATGTGTACGTATTTATTTGAACTAAGCCCTGCATTTCCAAACTGAATTTGAAAATTAGTTTGGGTAAAGAAAAGGAAGTCTTGAAGTGCCAAAATAGTTCTGTTTCATCATTCTGAACTGAAGCATTTCTGGTTTCTTAAGCCAGTGGCTAGGGAACTGACCTGTGATCTTTTTCTAATTCATAAGATAGACTTGAACTCACCCTTTTGGGATCTTACCCTCCCAAAAGTAGCCAGAAGCTTTCCAATATGGACCTTTCTTTGATGCACCAGTTAAAAACCATCTATCTAGATCAATCCTAAGTATTCAATAATGAATAAAAGAGAGACTCAATAGCCTGTCACATTCTGTCACATCCAGTGTATTTGAAAAGAGAGAATGAAAGGGGGGAAAAGGACCCCAAAACACTTCTATTCTGGGTCAATTGTTCTGAATTTATTTATTTGATTATTCAAGTCAGTAGCTAAATTGAAAAATCAATTATTTACACATCTGTAAGTACATGCTTCCCTTTTGCCAGCCAATTGTTGGATATGGGCATTTCACCAGCTTTCTTTCTAGCCTGAGAGATACTCAGGCCTGATTTTATGGAGGAGAGACTATGTGATAGCTCAATGGAGAGTGTATCAGGCCTTATGGAAAACCTGCAGTCCTGTTGGGGTCTCATTTCCTTACTGAAGAGACACAGAGTTCTTCATTACAGAAGGGACAGAAAGTCAGTCTGTGGTGTATTCTGGGGGGAGAGTTCCCCAAGCACAATCACTGATTACTTATAAAAAATTTATGGAGCTAAATGAATATCTGTGGAGCTGTGTCTATGAAAGATTAAGATATTGGAGAGGTCTGACTAGTAAGTAGGACATGGATCATTTGCATATTTAGATGTTGAAATGGCAGTCTTGACTGTCTGCGTGAGAAAGCAGAGGTTTGAATGAAAACCCAGAAATTTTTCTAAAGCATTGTCATTTAAGATTCATAGCTCTGAGGTCAGACACTTAACTGCCTTGTAAATCATTAAGGCATCAACAGTATGGGTGTTCAAGAGGAAATGGTGCAGTCTCTGGGTAGGAGTGTCACGTGGGCTTGTAAAGGTGCCTGAGCTTGATGACCTGAGAAATCCTTTCTTATTGTATTTGCGGGGTGCCCCGTGGCAGGAAGGAATGATGAACCTGACTCCATGTTCTCAGAAGGCTAATTTATTATTTTATGATACTATGTTATATTAAAAAATGCTATACTAAACTATACTAAAGAATACAGAAAGGATACTTACAGAAGGCTAAAAGATAATGATGAAAACTTGTGACTCCTTCCAGAGTCCCGACACAGCTTGGCACTGATTGGTCATTAAGTCAAAACAATTCACATGAAACCAATCAATCACCTGTAGGTAAACAATCTCCAAACACATTCCAAAGCAGCAAAGAACAGGAGAAGCAAATGAGATTATATTGTTTTCCTTTTCCTCTGAGGCTTCTCAGCTTCCCAGGAGAATAATCCTGGGCAAGGGGATTCTTCAGAAAATGTGATGGTTACCCTTTCTCACCTGAGACCAGTGGGTCTTTTTTAAATAAAGAACCTGCTCAGGCAAGCTCTTTAATAAATGCCACCCCCTCTCAAACTCCTTAGAAGTGGATACTGATTGTCATCCCATATTCTTATTGTTAATAAATACTTTCCAAACACAAAGATCAAATATATAAGATTATTTGAACATTTCCTTGCTGTCCTCTGCTTCATAAAACAAGAAAAAGCAAGTGAATAGCAATCGCCCATCTAAAAGGCACAGCACTATTCATAAAGCATATTGCTCCTTTAGATTCCCCAAATTCTAATTAGAACTTTACAAAGCAATAACAAAGATAGCAACTGGATTCTAAACTAATAATTCTAAGCTCTGTGCAAAAAGGAAATCCCCAGTGTCAGTAAAATAATACAAGACACCTGTTTTATATGGTACACATCAAAAGCAAGCCCCAAGGACAATAACTTTTAATATAATAATTATTAAATGTTTATTAGCCAAAGCTCAAAATATCAAGATATGTATTGTAGCAGAGAAACAACCATCTCCTAGGCACACAAAATCTTTCTATTTTGATGATTAAAACTTTTGTTGCCAATAATCTTGTGGCCCAAGGTAGCAGGTGTTATTACTGTACTTAGAAAGTAATAAAAGGATATTTCTTATCATTCAGTTTTCCTATTTATAATTTAAAGTACACTCCTGTCTCTTTGAAATTAAATTCTTAAATTAAATACTTTATAGCTTTTTCACTGTCCTGGAGATAGCAAAATTACTAATACAAAAAATAAAAAAGTCTATTTAAAAAATCCAGAGAGGGTTTCAAACACGAACTTTGTAAAAGTGCATTAATGTTTTGCAGATACACAACTACAACTTAAGTCCAATTTTTTATCTCACAACTAAAATCTGATTAAGTCCAACTCTTGCACCAAACAAAACTGTATTTAAGTCTAGACCACAACTTTTATCCTCTGCTTTTTTTTTTTTGCTAAGAAAGAATACCCAACAATAAACAGAACAATATTATTGCCCACTTCTCCTTCAGGCCCAGTTTATTAAATTCCTCCAAGCATAAATTGGGATAGGGAATTCAATTTGGATCTCAGGTATCATAAAAGAAAGGTAAAGCAATAAATAATAAATAAAATTAGAGCATGTATGGGACTTTCCCCAGTACAGAAGGAAGGAAGAAGGGAATAAGCCTTTTAGGGAATAAGTACTTTCTTCAGGACTGCTTTGGTAGATCACTTACATGAGTGATTTGATTGTTCTTTTTGATTGCTGCTGTTATTTACTTGCTTACACCTAACAAGGATGTGGGGGCTAATTGAGGCAGAGGGTTTTAAACTGGGAAAAAAGTGCTTGAAGTGATACTGAGCTTTTAAAATAGGAGACAAGTGCTTGAAGTGATAGTGAGTTGAGAACCTTTAGGAATGTCTCTGGTTCTTCCCTTCTGAGGGAGGAGCAGCAATAGGAACTGGGGCTATTTCTGCCAGAGTGGTGCAATGTATCTGCTGCAGACTCCTCACCTTTGGGTAAAAACTCAATCTACAGGTGGTGCTAGTGCTCGTGGAGGCAAAAAACATCATGCTAAAAGAAGGTGTCCTGTGAAAGAAACAGGTTCAGAGTACCCTTGAGTACTCAGTTGAGAGATTGCTTCTGATTTCATTTAAATAAAAACAAAACCCCTGAGTTGAAATAGAGGTTGTTTGTTTTTTTTTTTGTTTTTGGGGGTTTTTTATTATTTTTTAATACAGAACTTTGATAAATTAATAGTACTATTTAATGAAATCAGCTAGTTTCTTTATATAAGGCTTTGGAATCACTGTAAATCAATTAAGATGAGAAATGGTTGGAGAAGAACTTCTGTAACAGAACAAATGAAAGAGAGATTTTGGAATTAATCAGGGCATGTGAGGGGAAGAGAAAGGAGACAGTGTTGAGAGAGAAAATAAGCATTTCTCTAAATAAAAGGTACATTCATATATGTCAAAGAAAATAGTTGTAGACCAAGTGCACTAATGTTGAAGTGCTCAGCAATGTAATAGGTTTTGAAAGCAATTTTTCAACGAGGTTGCTGTACCACCTAAGGGCAAAGTTGATAACTATTTTCAACAACCCTTAAACTTTAAAATACTTCTCTGTACATGAGGTAAAAAGGCAGAAATCAGCAAAAGAAATGAATCCCATGTTTTATATAGCTTCCTGGGTGTTCTAATAGCTTGGAAAAGCTGGAACTCTGATATTCCCATTTACAGATTGTTGTATTGTTTCTCTGCCAGTACACTTTCCCAGAACTTGTTACAGGAGTACATAGGAAGTGCCTGCTGGTAGAAAATCCACCTGTCTGTAATCTACTTTCTATCACTGAAGGCAAAATTGGGTATCTAACTAATAATATTCTTTAATGAACAGAGCATCCTATGAGGTACTGAGAGCTTTTTACCTCTCAGTAACAGACAAAAAGCTGGCACCACCTTGCTGTCTTAGGATCTTTGCACTTAATATAGACACCCTGAATTTATTTGTGAGGAATGGATTGCAGATTTTTCAAGGAAAAAAAAAGAATTTACTTAATTTCTGATTATAGCAAACAATTATGTGCTCTTGTGATATATCTAGTTTGACAAGAAGAATGTAGGACAAAATATTTTTTTAAATGCTACTTTTTTTCTCCTTACTACAATTTATTTTTAAGGTTGGCTAGAAGGGAAATTTGTCTCTAATTCAACAGAGAATTTTTTTCAATTGAAAGTCTAATCCAGTAAGTGAATCTGTAAAATTCATGGGTTTTGCTTCAATAGCTTTAGACTGTGTACACCCAGTTTACAATTAAATGATGAGGGTTTTATTTCAAAACTGACAAGAATACAATAATTTGAATCAGGGTGAGTGATTTCCATTTTATGCATTTTCAGAGATGACACAGACTGTGTTAGATAACTCTGGTGCTGCAGCAGTGCAACCATTTAATTTTGTCTTCAAAATGCTCTTAGAATTCACAGGTCTTGCACAGAGCTGTTGCTGTTTATGATGATACAGAGGATGGAGTAGAATGGTTCAGCCACGTTGGCTCAACAGTTTTATAAAATAATCAATTAATATTTCTGGCAGTTTTGTGAGATAACAGCAGGTTTGTGAGGTCAGAAGGTATTGTTTCTTTGCTTAATTGGGTATCATCCTTGATGGATGGATATTTGAAAAATAACAGGAATGTAGCAGTTTAATTTGAACAAAGAATGGAATTTGGCAATAATGTAGAGTGGGATAAGGCTACCTTTTCATTTACACAGATATGATTTAAAAGTGTAATCTCTTTAAATTGTATTTTCATGAGGCTGCAGTTGATTACAGATTTTTATTAGCTGAAGTAAGGCAATATGTCTTGCACATTATTTCTGAAGCATTCATGCAGCTGTGCTGCTTTATATAGAACTGCTAGAAACCTACCAGTAAAAAAATATCACCTGACACTGTTTCTTGTTAGATATAATTTTGAAATATGAAAGCATCTCAAAATAAATCTTGATGCAAACTGGGGAAGCAAGAGGTTCTGATCTCCAAAGCAAATAAAGACTTGAAATTGCCATGGGAAACACACTAGATGCTGAACAACACTTACCTACCCACAGGACACGTAGAGCAGGTGAAATACAAAGCTCCTGCGGAGTCTTTTAATATTACTTGTGACTCCTCTGGAAGTACTAATTTTGAGCCTGACAGCACAGTCAGTAGGGGAACTCAGTTAATCTGTGTTTGTTGTCTCTGAGATGGCAGCCACAGGGTCCTGCTGGGAGGGTGGTTTGTGTAATGTGGGCACCAGTCCACTTGGGAATGGGCACAGACCCCAGGGAGTTTGGAACTAAGTCACTCAAGAGCTGTGAGTGATAATGACTTTCATGCTAGAGGCACTGTTTAATTAAGCAACCCTCATGATTTCACACATTTGTGAGAGATGCTGCATCTTTAAGAAATGGAGGGTTTTAACAAGCACAAATTCATAATGTAAAACCAGAAGCTATTAATTTTTAAGGGATTTTCAAAAGCAAAACACTATTACATTAAAATAAGTTTAACTATTCAGTGCAAGAGCTACAAGAGACTCAGAAATCCACAGCAGGCCCTATGTGGAACTGAGGAAAATTGCAAGCTGCAGAGCAGCTAAAACTCACCATGGGCCCCTCTGTTTTGTTTGCTTTCTGTCTGGGTGCCTTTGGCTCCCCCACCGAGCACATTTCAGTCCTCTGAGGTCTGGGATGTGTGTGGTTTTTCACCCAAATATTTATTTTAAGACCTGTAAGGTCTTAAGGTTGTGTCCTTGGTGAACACTTTAAAAAAAACTTGGTGGCTTTGGATACTTAGAGGGGAGTGAAAGTCTGAGCCCTAAATGATAATTTTAATTCCCAAGTGTGTCTAGAAGATGCAGAGATGTTGGCAGGTGGCAATGGCTGCTGATTGTTAAATGATTGGATGGATTTTTCTCCAGAGACACCTTTCTGCTGTGCCTGCCTCTAATGGGTTACAATTTGCAGGCATTTGGGCAGGTTATTTACCCTCCCTGCTGCAAAAGTTCCATCAAACAGAAAAGCAAATTCATTTAGAGTTCTGGAGCTGATACAGCTTGTGAGCTTCTGACTTACTTGTTTAGAGTTCTGAGATGGGAATTTTGCTTTAACATCTTTTAGAACAAAATTACTCTGATGGCCGCCAGTTAAATCAAACTGATTTGCTAGTGTTTATTAGAATTATTGCATCAATATTTTAACTTGCTTGACTTTGTTCTTAGAGGGATGTATTTCAAATTCTTATTACTCATCTTTGTTTACTTATCTTCTTTGTATAGAAACATGCTTTGATATGGAAAATATTATAGTCAAACTTCAAATGCCTGTATATAGACATTTGTTAGAAAGGGTACATTGTAATTTAGCAGATAGATTTTAAAGTCAACACCTACAATCACTTCATAATTCTTTCAGTACTGATACTAATGGCAGATAGGTTCCTAAATAAGCTAGTAGATCAGATGGCACTAAAAACTACAAAGGTTCTGGGAAATTGTTGGAAATTAGGACAACATTTTATCTTCAGGTAAAGGACAGTGCAAGCTGCAATAGCCAAGATTTTATCAAATTTGCTGTTTCATATCAATAGGAAACCATTCACGTGTTCATTGTAATAATTTTATGGCATTTATCACAGAATCACAGCATATGCTGAGTTGGAAGGGACCCATCAGGATCATTGAGCCCAAATCCTGGCCCTGCACAGGATACCTCAAGAATCACACCATGTGCCTGAGGCCATTGTCCAAATACTTCTTAAACTCTGGCTCTTGGTGCTGTGAACATTTCTGTGGGGAGCCTGTTCCAATGTTCAATCATCCTTTTTTTTTCCTTTTGTTTCAACAATATTTGCATAGTTATTTTGCCATGGCTTTTGTTCTGTTTACTGGTGGTGATAGCTTCTTATTTGATTTTTGATTGTATATACTAATATTGATATTTCAGGGTTAGCTGTATCATATTAGTTACTTCAGGAAGTGCCTTCAGGTTATTGATTAATGCTGCCAATATTGCTCTTTTCTGATTATTTCAAATCACTGTAGTGAGTGGGGGGAAAAAAGGAACCTTAGCATCAGTGGCCTAAGTGACAACTTTCCACTGTTATTTTACAGATTGAAAAACACAGTTTTTAGAAACTTACACAGAAACTTAGAAGAGGCTCAATGTCTATAATTTGGTCTTGAAAGGATGCATTTATCTCAATTACATTATGCTTGTATACTTGTGTCATGCTACCTCTTTTATGCATATTTTTCCTTCTGGAAGAAATGTGGAATAAGGAAGTCATGGAAGTGTGCCATGTTTCATACTTGAATAATGTTGACTGCATGTTTGGGAAGGGCACATACAATTTGTGTTGTACTCAGGCTTGACTTGATAGCTAAAAAAAGTTCATATTTTTGCCGAATTTTTTCTTAATTTTTCATATTTGGACTGTGTGTTGTACCATCATATTTTTTACCAGTGACATCTCTGTAACATAATGCATAATAAAAGCATTATCAATTTATAGTCCATATTCCCCAGCTCTCTTTAGATTGATTCCCAAGCTCAGTAGAATTGGTCTGAGCCCTAAATGATAATTTTTATTGATAATGACATCAGGAAAAAGGCAAAAATTTGCTGATGTTACTATGATTTAAAAAAAGACAGTAAAAATATTGAGTAGCATGATTATATTCTGCTTGGAGATTTGAAGATATTTCTTGTCCTATTTTATAACCAAATCAAGATATGGATGGAAAAAGTGCTGTTAGATTTCAGCACAATGTTCTCTACTAGACATTTGCAGTGTGAAATTAGAAATAATTGTGCTTTTTCTTGGTATTATAATGTTTGCTATTTTTGGCAGGTTTAGAATGCTGACTTAGTGCTTTCCCTATCATACAAGTCATATAAATCTTATCTAAGCTCATAAAGGTACTTAGGATCATGCATTTCTGCTTCTCACCCAGAGTTAATTAGGGATGTAGGGGTTCTGAGATGGCCATGGCCACTTCTCAGAAATTCCATGAAGGTGCACTGTGATTTGCTTTAAAGCTTAGTACTAAGTAATCTGGCTTGGAATAACCTGCTGTTACCCTTGTGCCCTGTCTCAGAGGCTACTTAGAAATGGCCATGATGATAAATAATCAGAATTAATAATGTAGAGGAGAAAAATGGTATATTATGGAGAAACCTCAGTATCTGAGGAGAATTGTCTCTGATGCATGAGACATCTTCACTTTGCATATCTCCCCTCAGCAGCGCTACTCCTGTAAGCTGCTTTGAGAGCCACCATCTCAGTGTCATTTTAAAAAGCTGCAAAAGGCGTGTTGCTTTGCACTCCATGGCTCTCAGCCTGAGCCCTCTCTGAAAAGCAGCTCTGCTCTCTGCAGGAGTTCTCTTTCTCCAGTGTGGAGAAACAGGCAGCACAGGAGTCTCGTGACCTCTCACTGGGGTTGTAGAGTCTGGTGCAGTCCAAAACCAGTCCTGTTGCTCATCTTGGCTTTTTGAGCATTTTAATTTTTCAGTCATACTGAAATTTAATGTCAGCCACGATTAAGCACAAATAAATGTTGCTCATACCTGTCGCAGACAACTTTTATGGAAAAATCCTTTCCTTAGGATTTTTCCTCCTGAGAAGCTGAGAGGCCTCAGGAACAAAATGTAAACATTGATTATCTGCTGCTGTGGAATGCAACAGGTGGATCTGTGATTGGCCCATGTTGGATGTTTGTAATTAATGGCCAGTCACAGCCCAGCTGGCTCAGACAGAGAGTCCGAGACAGAAGCTTTCGTTATCATTCCTTCCTACTCTATTCTTAGCTTAGCTAGCGTTCTGATGAAATCCTTTCTTCTACTCTTTTAGTATAGTTTTAATGTAATATATATCATAAAATAATAAATCAAGCCTTCTGAAACATGGAGTCAGATCCTCATCTCTTCCCTCAACCTAGGGACCCCTGTGAAGACTGTCACACATACCCATAGTTAGGCACAGCTAAGGACAAAGCCAACAATAAATTTAAATTTAAAGTTTCTTTGTGGCTTTGTTTGTATCTTTCTTACTTGTCTAGAAAGACATATAAGAGTTCTGGCTGGCTTCCATTTTTCCTCTGCTAAAAAGAGAGAATTTAGTGTTGATTCCGTACTACTGAAAACAGGATGCTTATCTTAGACAGTTAGAGACCTTGAAAATAACTAGAAATATGTGTCTTGGTGACTCATTTTTGATATGAAAAGTTTTGTGAAAGTTATTTATAGAACACATGCATAAAATTGTAAAGTTGGCCTTTTTTTTTTTCTGTACATGTAAAATACCAAAACATATTATTTGGAATAATTTGTAAATTTAAGCAGCAATATTTACTTGGCACACAATGCTGCCAAGTTGGAAGCAATCAATAAAAAACAGAAAGAAATGAATGATTAATTCATTTAATAGAATGATGGAACAATTTAAAAGTCATTGTGGAAAACAGCAAGAAACCAGCATTTAAGTAGCCTGGCACTTCAGAGCTAACTTGAACTTATTCTACTTAGTACTACAGAGAACAGTGAAAATTAGCACCTAAAAAAAGATCAATTAAGGGCAAAGTGACTAAAATTTCAGGTTACTAACTCTTAAATATTGTATATTTTTCTACTGAATAAAACAATCCTTCACATTAATACTTCTAAAGTGAAAATGTGGATCAAGGTACATAAATATTTTTTTTTTTTTAAATTCCAACAATATTTAAAAAAAAATATTGATTATATTAAAGCATCCCAATAATTTTGAAGTGATCATCGTAGAATGAGCTTCAGGTTCCAATAATTGCTTTGCTTCAAAAGAACTGCTTCCTCAAGAGAGATTTTAAAAGAAAATAAAAACACGGCCTCATCTGAAGTATGTGTTGGCAAGGAAATTCTAGATGAGTTAAAAAATCAGGCTGTTTATTTTGGGTTTTTTTAAGAAATACCAAAGGCTCACATATTCCCTTTAAAATCTTGGAAAGAATAAAACCACCTCACAGCTGCCCAGTTTAAGATTCTTAGTTCTGTGGTTCTTCTATGTGAAATTTTGATCCCACAAGACAATCCTTCTCACTCATGGCAACAAACAGATAGATCCCATTAGGATTAATAGAAGAACTGAGTAAAACCACTGGATTTGAGAATGGATCTCTACTGAATTTTTGGTATTAGGTGCTTTTCTTCCATATCTTTCAGGGAACATCTCACCCCAGCAGATTATCACTGCCAACTCCTAGCTGTATCTTGTAATTTCTTTCTTAGGACTTTGAAAAATCCAGCTACAATAATCAGTCCTTTTTAAGACATCTTCAGCTAATTCCCTGTCTCTACGTGGCATTTAGTTAATTTTGAACTTTGTCTACGTTCCTACTTTAAGTACCTGTAAAAAACCAAGATTTCAACATTGGTAACAATACCAAGTAATACAAGGCACAGCAGGAGGAAAATACTGCAGTGCTTTTGTCAGTTCACCATATTCTTCCAGCAGTCAGATTGATAGGAATCCATACTGAGTGGGGAATAAAATCCCATGTTTGCTTTTCTATTTGTTCCTTTTCATCATTCTCTTTCTCCTCCGAAGGATGTTTTAGGTCACTCTAACCAAATGAGCAACAAGAAAGGAGTAAGGTCATTCTTTAAACCAAGTCCAGCTTCAGATTGGATGTGTTCAGTGCCTTGCCTTTCTTTCTTCCTCTCCTTAAACCAGACTGTACTAACAGATCTGTACTCTGCTGATCATTATCATAGCCTGAAATCTTGACCCATGCTTTCAGGGGAAGTGCCAGAGTTATGCTAACAGCTTTGAATTCCTTACCCTTTTCTGTCAGAGACAGGTCATTATTTCATTGACATAACAGCTCCTTGACACATCCACTCCCTTCTATAATAAAATGAATAAACAGAGGAGTGTTTCCTATTGTGATTTTACTCACAATGAGAAATATCATCAAAATCTCTGGATAAATTATTTTATTCTGAATTCCGTTAGTACCTGCCACTCTACTTTGCTTTAACTTCCAGGTCCACACCCTAATTTAAATTGGGGTTCATTCTTGTTGCAATTGCTCACATGTGTATGGCTCTGCACAGGCTGTGCAGATGCAGATAATTATCTTGGATGGCTGTTAGGGCCTACTTGCAAATACAACAAAAGCAGGGACGGTCGAATATATGCTGGACAAGAGTGGCATCTTTCTGTTAAATTTATGCTGATTTCAGGCTTTGGATTAGAGCCTAAAGTCCTATACAAAATGTAAGCACATGAATAGTATCTCTGTTTAGAAATAAAGCCCTAGATATATGGTAAGAAGTGCAGAAGTTTAGTAGCTAGATCACCAGTCATTAGAAATGTCAGTTGCAATAATTTCAAATTTATTCATTGGGACTTCACATCTGAAGACAACTCCAAATGGGTATGCTTACAATAAAAAGAAAACCTCAAAGGCCAGCTTCCTATTGTAGTTGATTAAGTACTCTTTTTCTTTACATAACTTGACACTTACTGGCCTGATTACACTTTTGCCCTAGCTTGACAAACACTAGTTCTGACTTGATGTGGTAAAATGAGAGGAAATTCTGATGTGACTTAGAAGTTGTAAGTGAAATGCAGTTGGTCTTCCCCAGCACGGTGGAGAGTTTCTCTTAACTGCCAGGCTCCAACAATTGTCTGTAATGAATGAATCATTTTCCTTTCTGATTTTGTAATTGCGGCTTTTAATATTAGAGCCCAGCAGACATGGAGGCACACACAGTGAAAAGGCTGGAGCTGATGTGGTGACATACACCCAAGCATGGAGGAAATTAGGGAAAATGAGGGAGCTAACAGTGGCTGCCTGTGCATGTGTATTCATAGGGCTGTATTCATTAGGACAGACTCTTTAAGGTCAGGAGGATGGGGAAGGCTAGTACAGAACCTTTGTGATGTACGTGAAGCTTTTTCCTGAGTGCAGTGGAGTTACTTGGATGTGATGGACTTCATTGACACATCAGGTCTCAGCCTTCATGCAGGTGAACTGAATGCATCTTTCTTCTCAGAAAGATTTGACTTAATATTTCCTCCTGTTCATATACTTCTGGGAGAAATGGTAATTAAATAATAAAAAAAAACAGTTGAATTCCCTCCTTCGTATGGAAAAAGAAGGGTAAGAAGGTCTTTTTTCAGTTTTTTAGCCTTGGTTAATGAAATGAAACTCCTTAGAAGATCATCTTAGAAGATAAACGTAAATAACTGAAGGAGGGGTTCTAATATGCTGTATTGACCCTCACCACCCTCTCCATGGAAGGAATTTGGAATGTTTTCTTCTTTGCTCCCCATATATAGTAATTTTCAAACCTTTCAAACCTACAGGTTTTGAACAACCCTGACTTCATTCTGTACGTGAGCACCCAGCAAGAAGGTCTAGAGTGTCAAAGTATCTTCCATCCTATTCAATTTAAATGCAAACATATTCAGCAAGATAAATGACAATTGTTGCTTGTAGGCAATGTGGAAAAAAATATAATTGAATTATTTTTTCTGGTATTGTGCTTCTGCTTTTTAGTATGCAAACCATGTCTATGCAACCCCTATGCATATATGTCTCAAAGAGAAGGAAAAATAAACTTCTTGAGTAAGAAAAAATGCTTTATCAATTATCAGAGGCCAAAGTCCACCCAAAAGTAGGAGAAAAAAATCCAATTATTTTCCTTTACTGTGGACATAATTTGGTCCACTGACCTCATTGAAAAATGTTGATCTTAGAACATGACAGTATGTTTCCAAAGGATAAAACTGGGATCTAAATCTACAGCAAATTATCTGTTTTAAGGTGCCTTGCACTTAATGTAAAGTAAGAAAGACAGACTTCATTAATTGAAAAATGAAGCATCATCTCCTCTTTTTCTGAAAGACAAAATTCTGGAATAAAACTTTTAGGTTGATTGGGTTTGAGACTAGGTTGAGATTAGGTGTGAGATTAGGTTGATTTAGGTTGAGAAAGTAACTATTGAAATAATCACATTTGTAATATTTGCATGAAGATTGCATATTTTATCAGCTCTTCTTCATACAGCTCCTGAGAATTCTGGCCTTAGTGTAGAAGCTGTCCTTACAGTGTTTTTCAGCCTCTGTCTGTGCTGCATGGATCAGAGATGGATCAGAAGTTGCCTGATCTCTCAGCAGACCAAATCACTTGGACTAACATTCTACCTCTCATGGGTGTTTTTTAGCGTAGGCTCAAAACCCTGCTATGTTACCAGAACAAGCTCTTGCTGAGAATGCTATGTGAATGCATCCTAAATGTTATTCTTTAGTGTTAGTCTCTTAATTTCTAAAGAATGCATCTATTTTCACAACTTTTTCCCATTTCCATATGTTGATGTATGAGCTGAAGGGAGGTTATCTGAGTGCCCTTATGGTGACTGTCTCAATGCTCTCCTAAATGGAGTAACACAATATGTTTATGAGCTCTGACTTGCCAGAGTGGATGCAAGCTGATGTTGAAAAGTCAGACATACCTGTTTCTCTGAGCTGTGTGAATTTGAGCTCATAGACTGCCAGCTTGTATGTGGCTAAGGTAAAATAAAAACTACACAAAACCCACTCAAATGCAAATCTGCATAATATGACTGCAACCCAGGGAGGGGTGGTGTAACATTTCTGTCACTGAACGCTCCAGGAGCAATATTTTTAGATTAATAAGTGTAAGCAAAAGGAATTCAAGTTTGATTACCTTTGTAAAGATTTGTTTTAAGCACTTACATTTTAAGATTTATTTATTTATTTTAAGTAAGCCTTCGGGACTTATTTTCTGCTAATGACATGGCCAGGAAAGAGCTGAAGCAGCAGAATTCCATTGCTAAAGTTCAGATTGATTGTCACTGTTTAACACTGCTTTATAGCCTCTCTGGAACAAAGAAAATATCACCTTTTAATATATAGCTATAATATTCTAAGCTAGGAAAGAAGGAAAAAGGAAAGAAAATAAATTCAACAACACTTCCTATTTCCAAAACAGACTTAATTAAATAGAGGATTTTTTTTTTATTTTGCATTTTTTCAGCACCTTTTATATCCAGAAACTACTTTGTAGGTTTAGATTAAGTGCAATAAACTAATATTGGATTTTTCTTGTTAACAGTGAAGAAAAAGATCAGGGACATATATATATTTATATATATTTTATATATATATATATATATATATATATATTTATATATATATATATATAGGTTTTTTTTGGATTAGATTTCTTTTATCTGCCTGGTGCAAAATAGAAAAAACTGAAAGGGAGTAAAAAAAAAATAAATTGAGGCTTCTTACTGAGAAGTTGGGCTATCCTGTTAATAAAGTAAGGCCTTTGAAAAGCTCTGTTCTCCATTAGTGCTGTTTGTGTGGGTATGAAATAATTATCAGTCAAAATTTAAATGAGAACTATGCTGTTTGGGGCTGATCCAAGTCAGACCCTTCCAATAAACAATCTTTTGAAGTCCGCAAACACTTTATGGCATGTCTTGGCACTCTCCTAAGCTTGCTGTTGTACACTTTTGTACACCTTGCCTTAGGTACACTTTTTAAATAGGTGATCTACTGCTACTGGTATTTTTTTTTCAACTTCAGTTAAACCTGGGATTAAACATTAATTCAATCTATAATGGCTTTTGCTTCAAACTGGGGCAATTTTAACTTTTGCTTACAAAACAAAATATTTATGCCAAAGCTTATGCACATGAGTACCCTTAAAGTGAAAGCTTTTTCACACTTATGACTTGAAAAGTCACAATTTCTTAAATTATAGTTAACAGTCAAGAAACATTAATTTTCCACTGTGCAGTGAGCTGTAATGTATGAGAAATGCACACTATGGAGCGTGTTTTCTTGTTTGCTTACTTTCCCAGGGATGACTGAGGAGCAGCTCTTCACATCAATTACCATTGCCCAGCACTTACACAAGGTGAGGTTGATTGACAGGAACACCAAAATTAGTGTAGTGGAAGAATTGGTTTAGGAGCTTCAGAATAAGACCCATTAAGGTTTAGGAGCTTCAGAATAAGACCCATCACAAAGTTGGGGGAAAAAAAAAAACAAATAGAAAACCCAGCATGACAACTTTGGCATTTAAATGAGAAGTTTAAAATAAATTATGCATGAACTCTAGACCAGAAGTCCTTAAATGTTTTCCTTGTTTTATCTGCGTGCCCTTTGCTAGGAGATCAGGTAAAGTCACAGGTTCCAGCAGCAAATCTATGAGAGGAAAAAGTTCAAGCATCTTTTGTTTAAACATCCTGGTAACTGACATCTGACTGTCCATAAAAACATACTCAGTATTAGCAAAGACACCCTGTCAAAATTAAAAAAAAAAAAAAAAAAGATAAAAAAAGCCAACAGAGCTCTGATTCAGATGTTGTCCTGGATTGACAAGCAAACTGTATTCTATTTGCCATCTGTATGGCAGTTTTCTTCTGTTAAGTGGGCAGATTTCCTTATCTCTTCCACACCCACTCCTCCCTCCAGGGAGACATCTGCTGATAACAGCTATTGAATGTCCCTGCATGGCTGATAAGAACTACAGCATCCCACTGGGCGATGTGAGCCCAGGGGGAGGAGCCAAGCATTCCTACCTGGATATAATCTGGAGATTTTGGAGCACCAGCGCAGCTTCTCCACTGGTTTTCCCAGAGGAACAGCAGCTGCCTCTTCCACTGGATCTTCAGGGGAAGACTGCACCTTTCTACAGGATCCCTGCTCCAGCAGAGCCACCCCTGACACTGCAGGAGGGCTGAGCCACAATTCCAATGGGACTGCTGCCAACACCCTGACCCACAGGGTGTCAGGTTGTGTTCTGACTCTCAGTGTTGTTCTAGTGTACTGCATTGTTTATTTTATCTTTTTATTTTCTTCCCTAATAAAGAACTGTTATTCCTGCTCCCATTTTTTTTGCCTGAGAGCTCCCCTTAATTTCAAATTTATAAAAATTCGGAGGGAGGGGGTTTACATTTCCCATTTCAGGGGAGGCTTCTGCCTTCCTTAGGAGACACCTGTCTTTCCAAACTAAGACAGATGCAGAGAAAAATACTTCAAAAGAGAAGTGTTATAGACATTCTTTTATTGTTGGATTGCAATTTTCTACTATAGGTTTGCAGAGTAAATAAGAGCTATAGGTTTTAGTTAAAAAAAACCCCCACCTTTGTATTTGCTTTCTCTGTGGTGGGTTTGGATGAAAAAAAAATCTTTTCTCCTTTAGGAAAAAAAAAGAAAAAAAAAAAGGGGACTATGGAGAAGTAATTTTTATGTATTTCATAACACTTCCATTTCCTAACAGCCTCTCTTCCTCTTCTACCATAGGATCAATTATCATCCTCTCTTACAGTTACAGGAAAAGGTCAAAAGTGAAATAAGAAAATACCAGCTTTCCTAAGGGAACAGATTCATAATGTGGAAAGGAGCCTGTAATTTGGCAGCTGTAGCTTTGGGAAGCTAAGGTTTAGTGCAGGAAGAAATTGGAATGTCTCTTGGATGGGGAGATAGTGGTCATCAAAGAGTGCAGTTGACACGATTCCTCTTTGTAGAGCTGACATGGGGGTGCTTGGTGCTGTCACTGAAGCAAGGCAAGCAAAGGCTCTCTTTTATGCCATTGTCAGTTCTGCTTTTTTATCTCACATATCATGCTCAAAGCTAATTGTGTTTACTGTGCTCCTGCAAAGCAGGTATAATTAACTGGGAAATCCTCCTTTTTTCTTCCAAACAGCATATAGATTTCCTTCTGCCTCTCCCCTCTAACTGGGTTTGTATTGGTACGCACATGGTGGTTATCTTTTGTAATTTGTTATTTAGCATCTCTGATACATCTTCAGTTAATCTCTGGTGTAAATGATGTATTTTTTGTGGTTTTGAGTTTGGGATAAGGCAATATTAGACTTGCATTTTGTGCTTTGAAATTAAGATATTTATTCTGCAGTTTAGCTCAGAACTAATTCTGTTTTTGACTTTGCACATTTGCCAACTCATTTGTGCTGAATAATATAATCATTAGTCCATTAGAACTGAAGATGGCTAAAGAAGGAAGCAATAACAAGAGAATGAAAGATGGAGTAAAGATAAATCCAAATTAGACCTCAAAATAGAACCTTAAATGATAATTCCATCCACAGATAGGGGATATGAAATGAAGTCCCTCCTTCTGCAAGATGACCACCTGCAGGCTGACAGTGCAGGGGGAGCAGATCCTATTGTAATGGTGCTTCAAAAAATCAGATCCTAGGTCTGAAACTTTCATTAACTGCTGGGAATATATATTAAAAGAAAAGAAAAAAATCAATAAAAGTCATCTTGTGCACTTAGTTCAGTCCTAGAATTGGTGTTCTGTAATTTTGTATTGTTAATATACATCAGTCTATAACTTAGAACAAAATTGCCTATTTTCTCATCTAAAGTTGTTTTCTGAGTTTTGAACTAGATCAAACAACTGAAAATATGAAATGTCTCAGATGTAATTGGTAAAAACTTGAATGAAGAAGCAGCATCCAATTATTGCAAAGTGTTTGCTGCACATCAGTTCCTTTGGCCTTTTTATCTCTTAAGATTACTTCAGCCATATGGGTCACTTTTGCCACTAGACCAGAATTTGCTTACAAGCCAAGGAAAGGAAATTGTCCTTATAATGGCATCAAGAGGTTTTTGTTATATAAATACATACTTTATTTATTTATTTATTTATTTATTAACTGTCAGAGAAATAATTCAAACTTTATCTTCTTTTGGGGATTAGATGTTTGTTTCATGTGTTTCTTTTTTAATGTGCTGTTATGCAGCTTACTTTTTGGTGTCTTTGTGGAATTTGATTGTTCAGTGGTGTTGGGGCATTTGTGGTTTGTTTGTTTTTTTTTTAATTACTGTGTGTAATTTAGCTATTGCTTGACTGTGTACTTGTGTATGCTGTCCTTTTCCCTGTGCTTCTACTGAAAACTTAGTATAGTTTTATTTTTATTTCTAGGGTATTCTCTCCTAGACAATATAGATTTCTTACAGGTGAGAAAGAAAATCAGTTTGTTTTTTATTTTACTGAATAACTTAATTTGACTTCTGCCTATACTGTGAACATGACTGTCTACAACAAAAATGTTATTCTATGTCATTGAGGTTTCTTGGTTTTTTGGGGTTTTTTTTCTGTTTATTGGTTGGATGATTGGTTAGGCTGGGTCTTTTTGTACAATCAGGTTTTTTAGACTGGTGAGAAATTGCACTCATATATAATGTATACAGTAGCAACCAAAAATTTTGATTTGCAGCTAAAGCACAATCTTTCCCTTGTGAAATATGTGTGTCCCCCAAATATTTAATTTATGTGGGGGGGGGGGAGATTCAAACTGTTTCACAAATTCCTTACAATGCAGATAAGAAAATAGAGGTTAACATGGAGTTCTCCTTTGACCTTCTTCATTCATAATTGTCACCTGTAGCAATACTTAAGAGGTGGACTTTTGTTTAGTTTATGCTTTGTGTTTATATATGCTTCCTAGCTAAAGAGAACAGTAATGATGGGCTTCAGAAACTCTGAAACACGGTAGACTCAAAATAATTAAAATATTCACCCTTCATTTGTTCTTCATAATTCATCTTGCCACACTTGATAATTATGGGAGAGATTAAAAGCTTCCTTGTTCTCAGCCAATCTCCCTTTAATACTTGATCCCCACAGTGAAGTTGCACTGCTGAAATTGTGGCATCAAATTCATTTCCATAGCAGCACAGATTTTTGCTGTGGCATCACATAAGTGAAATGATTTTGACTTCACTGTGGGGTTAAGCTGCTATAAAGGGAGAAGGAAGAGAAAAATAAAACCTCCTTATGGAGAAAAAACAACTGCAAAAGCAATGCCTGTGATAGCTTGATCCAACAACTGCAAATCCTGTGAGAATTCTCCTTATTTTAAGTCAGTGGGGCTGCTCAGTAGGGGTTTCTTTCACACTAAGAAATAAAGGGTAAGTCCCACAGTGTGATCAATTTTGTGTTTTTTTTCCCCTCCTGAAATACTGTTTTTTTCCAAGATTTAATTTAGCAGAAAAATTTGTACTTTAAGCATATCCATCAGGATTATTTCACATACAAATGCAATACTCACACACATGTTCTTTCTGATCACATCCTAGGAAACCCAACACACAATATTTGGCAACAGATGCACAAAGGAGGGGTTGGTGTATGCACAGAGAAAATAACAACAGTGGAATATTTTCCTTTTCTGCCTGGTATCATTTAAAGATTGTGATGACAAAGGGCATGCTTGGAGAAACCCAAACCACCACCAGGAAGAGAGGCAGGAAATGAAATCACTGTAATGAGAACTGCTGCCCAGTACTCTGCTGAGAAATGAAAGACACTTTGATGATGGGTGCAGTGGGCTAATGTTGGTCAGTCTCCTGGAAAATAGAATTATGCATAGCTGGTAAACCCTGATAAAATGAAGACCAAAGTCAGTCAGTGACAGACAAATACCAATTGTAGTCTAAAGATTAGCAGGCTCAATGTGAGCCTGGACTCACAGTGTTTAAAATTCTTTTACTGCTGTTTCTAAATGTGTTGGTTTAGCAGAGTATGCATATTTTTAAAGGGGGGGGAATACACTTCTAGCTGGATTTCCATTCAATGCAAAATCATTGTAATTATAACAGCTAAAGCTAGTCTAAAAATATATTTAATCTGAAATCTAATTTTTAAAAGAATTATTAATTTTGAACTATGCTTTGGATTTTCATATTAAAAGTGGGTTCTCAGGAGAGGTAGGCAGAGTGTTAAGGACAGATTAAAGGTGTAGAAATCAAATGGCTCTTTCTTTCCTCTTCATCCCCTCTCAAAAACTCCTTTATCTGGGTCAAGAACATACTTGACAGAGAAAATAAATGGTACAGAGATGGTGGAGTAAAGAGACCTGGAACTATGCAACAGTTTGAACCATTCTTCCATCTATAATGTTTTTTGAGCTATTTCTGAATTAAAACATAATATTTGAGCAAAAATGTTTTATTGTGTTAATGTTGATAAATGGGAAATAAAAGGGATTCTTCTTTTATGAAATGTTACAAAGAGCCAGACTATAAAATGAGAAGCCATTACACCTAGTGAAGTGTCATGGATGGCGACCACACCAGGAAATTAAAAAGAAAATGCTACAGATTTCTATAAAGAACTTGGCACCATGTAGATGGAAAACAGTCTGCAGGAGAAATGAACTCTCTTTCTCTAGCTGACTCTTTAGGAGTTTCCCTACAGCTTTAGCTGGGATCTGACAGATGGTATGGAGAAGATCAAGGCCATGAGCCCATGTCATACAGCAGACTTAATTAAAATTTCTTTTTTTCTTACCCATTCTTTTCCCATACTCCCAACAGGGCATTTAATGTGCGTGAAAGGGTAAAATCGAAGCCATGTGTATGGAGAAAAGTCCATGAAGAAGGAAAATGTTTAGTAATTTGTCTTAGTTTTGAAACCACAACTGGAAATAAATGGTGTGTGATTAACAAAACTGTTTCTTCAACAATGTAACCATGTGTCATAGTTTAGGAATGGCATTCCCTAATTCAGTGTCCCTATCAACCACTCACTGCTCTCTCTGGACTCCCTGCTTCCCCAGGGCAGGGAACTGGAGAATTGAGAGAATTGGCGGCACAAAAGCCAAAGATCATGGGTTGAGATAAGAACAATTTACTGTAAATAGCTATGAGATAAGAAAATTAACAGTAACAGCAAAAATACTAATGACAGAGGGTAGAAGAAAGCAAAAAATTGAACAGAAAAAACCCTCTATGATCGACAATCCTGGAGGTGTCCACCAGAAGACACTTGTTTTCCCTGTGAGAAAGATCCTTTCTCCTGGCCCCAGCTGAGATGGTAGAGAATAACCTCCAGGTCCTGGCCATACCCCTCTCAGCTACTGCAAAATTAAGCATGTCCTGGCCAGAACCAGGACATCATGATGGATCATTTACCAACAAAAGACAAACTCATCGCTCTCTCACCTCCAGATTACCAATTTTAGAAACACTTTATTGTATTTATCAGTTGGTGTTTAGGTTACTCATACAAATATCACACATCTCATGGTGATTTACATTTTGCAGCTGGGGAGTATGAAAAGCAGTTTTTTAAGGTGCTGAAGAAAACAAAGTTCTCAACAGAATTGTTTTGTGTGCTGTGGACTAACCACAGTTGCTTTGTTGATGCCAGATGTGAAAGTGAGTGTATTTTATTGCACTGCAGTGTGCACATAAGAAGTCATCAGCAAGCCTGAAAAAAAGGGAATTAGCCTGCATTTCCAAGGGAACAGACCCCTCCCACTATAGAGTTAGGATGTAAGACGGAAAGATGTAATTCTGGAATGGAGAATGGTTGTAGAGATGTGAGTACTGCTACTCAGGAGTCACAGGGCCAGTCAAGCAGCAGGTGATCTTCGTGATTCAAAATGAGGTGCCCAGGAGCTAGTGTACTTCTGCTTAATAAATCATCAGGTTCCTTTAATCTGTTCATCACACAATTTGACTGTTTCATTTTTTCATTATAGAATTTGTGCCTCTATTTGTGTAACATGTTGCTAGTATGGGAAGAAGCCTTAGGAATACAAAATAGTTATGAGTGAGCACAGAGGGTTAGACATCACTCACATCAGGAAATATACTAGGAGACAGAGAAGTAATGATGGGATGAGGGAAAAAAAGACAGTTTTTTGTTTGTTCAAAATGGGTTTCTGGGAACAGATTTAGTTTTGACTGTTTTTCAGGATGAGTTGCAGAAATATGTTAATGATTACTCAAGCCCCATGGTATAATTGTAAGTTTCATCCTTGATATCTTGTCAAGTTTCATATTTCTAAAATCAGGTTAATAACCTTCTTGGTAATACATCTGTACAGACCAAGTATATTTAGAGTGATCTTGTCACCCAAAGCAATATATTTTCAGCTGTCTGTATTTTTATTCTATTCTAAGGCAGCTGACAATCTCTGTCTTTTTTTTTTTTTATATATATATATCCTAAGTACAGAAAAGCTGTTAGATGGATTGTCCAGATTCAGTCTGAAGGTCCTTCTAAGATTTTTGTGTTCTAGCCTTGTTTTTCATGAGTTTCAGTTTACTGCATAGTTGAGATTGCATAAATAGCGATCTTCATCTGTGAACCCACTTACACTGTATTAGAAATTACAAGGTGCTGTGATTTATTGGTTAGTAATGATCTAGTTTGCTTTCCTTGTCCCCAGTGTTTTTTCTTTTCAATGACACAGTATCCATGGGTGTGTTTAACTTATTTTTTCTACCATCTACCCAAAGACAGTTGAAAAAGTAAGAACTGTTTGAATGTACTCTTACTGAAGAAACAATTTTTCTTCCTAAAAGTATGTCTTAGTATGCTTGAGCAAGAACTGAATAAAATTTCAAATCTACAGAACTGCAAACCACAGGATTTAATCAGTATTTAATCCTGAGAGTCAAATCTCACATTCACAAATTAGGGGGATTCCCTGAGGAGTCATTTTGCTAATGTTGGTATTGTATTATAAAGCAAGCTGAGCTGGAGTATAGCAAATATTTTGCAAACTTCTGAAAATAAAAAGATGTGACATTCACTCTGATGGACTATGGATTATGTTTCAGTTTTGCAATTGTTTGCTACAGAGCCACCTCAGAGTATTAAACTATTAATTTCTAAAAATGTAGTTGCATCTATTTGGATTTATGTACAAGATTGGCTCACTCATTAAAAAAATATGTTCTGTGAGGGCAGGCATACATTTAAAGAACAAAACAGAATTCTGAATCAAAGGATGTGTGTTTGAATCGACTGTGGTGGTCCTTTTGCAAGGACTTTCCAGCTCTGATATGAAAAAATAATAAAAAAAAAAAGGACCAGATTTAAAAAGATCATGATTCTTGGACAAGAAGATAGGACTGTTTGTTTAAAGACATATAAATAAGTATTACAGAGTTTTACCTGCCTATTAGCAAGAAAAGAAAGTAAATACATAGAGCAAATAAAGTTAAAAAAAATTCCTAAAATGAGATCCAGTGCTGATTCCCATTATGCTTCCTAATGATGCTCATTACAATCCTAACTACATTTTAATGCTGAATTCTAATGCCTCCATTCATCATTGGGATGAAATACAAATGCTAACAATTGACACACTTTAGAAGGTTCACAGGACTGAAAACTGTCTGTGCATGTTTTTTAGAGCAGGAAAAGCTATGCTGGTTGAAGTTAATGAATACCTCTCAGGAAAAAAGAAAAAAGAAAACAAAACAAAATCTGAATACAGATGGAAGAAAAAAAAGAGTAAAGGTCATCCCCTGAACACAACTATTGTTATTTACACATTTTTAGGGGTAGTTTTTGTCTCACTAATGTTTTTGGCTCATAAAAAACTTCTTTGCAAGAAAATAGTAAATATAGAGAAAACAGAGAAGAGTAGAGAAGAGCAAAATATTCTGAGTGATTTTGATAAATTAATTTGAAATTATATTACCAGCAGTTTCATATATAACAAACTTTACGGTTTATATATTCACTCTAAGCATTTGAAGATTATTAATATGCCTACTCAGTTAGTTCTTCAATATTATCAGTTGTCAGTGTGCACCCACCTCTTATGATGCATAGCACACCCATAAAATTAATGCTGTAAACTGATTTTTAAGATTCAAAATAAATTGGTTCCAAGGCTTGAAATGCAAACATCCAAACATCCCAAATGCTTTATTTAATCATTGTTACGCTTTCCTACATTTTCTCATTCTTTTGTATAATAAAATCTCAACAAATGTGAAGATCTGATAAGACTGAACAGTAGATCTCAGCAAGTTATTGGGTGCAAAGGAAATTTTATCTGCACGGTTGACAAGGCTGAATTCTGTTGTACTTGAATTTAATTCTCAGTTGTCCAATATAATACTGCCCTAAATCTGAAACTAGAGGAATAAGATTTTTTTTTGTAAAGTGGATGAAAATACATTAATTCTGTTCTTGTAAAGTCAAATGTTAATATGAATCTTCCATTAGATACTTCAGTTAATGGTTTCCATACAATGTGGCTGTCTTTGAGCAGCACTGAACAACTCTACCACTGATTTTTTGACTGTTAAGTTCTCCTTGTGCTGAACTAACCCTGTTTATGGTGGTGAGATCCAGAAACAAGAGAGTTTCTTTCCAGAAAGTTGTACTGAGTCTCTCTTCTTCCTTGTAAACTCCTTTGATTCTTCTGTTTGTTCTTCATGCTCTGGATTGTTACATTTTTTTGTATCAGAAATATATTTTTCTTTCCAGTACTCCCTATTTCAATATTTTATCATATTATTTTCTCCTTTCTCTCTTCGCTTTTCTTTTAAACTGCTTTTTCCCTCCACTTTCTTTTTGCTTCATTACAGTGCCCACCCAGCTATCCTTCCTGCACTATGGCTTCTTTAAATAAAAGTCTCATGTCCAAGTTTCCACGACATAGAAATGTAAAAATACCCTCAGTCAAAACTTTCACAGCTCTTTCAGTAGAGCAGTACCCTGAGGATGGGAAGGAAGGTGAGGCTGTACACCACAGCTAAGTATTTTAGAGATAGGTAAAGACAGTGCATATGTACACATACAGTTGATTTAATATAAAGTGTGCAAGTGATTCTCCTGGAGGAATTTCTAAAGACAAAAAAACAAATTGTGTTTCTAAAACATTTATGTTTAGTCTTCTTTTAAAACAATTTCATCTGGAAAATTAAATTTAAAGCTCACTTCTCTGCTTAGTATTTGTCACTTTCTATTATTTGGAATGTTTTTTCTTCCAAAATCAGGGTTTTTTTTCCCATTTGATGCTACTCTGCACTTCAATTTTTTCTCTTGCAGCAGAAATATAGTTACTATTACTTTTAACCAAAGCTCATTGTTTAGTGGCTCTAGGTCTGTCTTGACTCAAAAAAAAACCAACAAAACCCAAAAGTAGTAATATAGTAAATGAAGACTGACTAGGGTTAGGGAAGTTTAAAAGAAATGTATTTCCTTTTCCACCTGATTGTTTTTTATTTTTTTGATTGTGATTTCATGGTTGTGGGCAACCATGAAAAAGTATTGGAAAGCTGGGTAGAAATATGGCTGTAATACAGATTTAGAACTTTTATTTTAGAATTTTCCAAATTATCTACCATTCTTGTGACCAAAAAGGGAAGTCTTGAATGACAACAGAACACAAAAAATACTAAATTGAACAAATCCTCATACCCAACTTCAAACATGGCACATGCAAAGGACTGTGTATCTTTCTCTGTTCTATCATATTTATATCCTTCAAAAGTAACTGATGAGAAATTCTACCTATGCTCATATCTACTTAATTTATCTTAATTTATCTTTCTCCTCTTCAATTACTTGCAAAATCTGGGTTGAAAGTGCTATCATAATCCATTTATCTAGACACAGTTAAATTTTATAATTGAACTTCAAACAAGTGCATTGGATATTGCATGGTCTTGTCCTATAGCAACGCTCTTCAGGTTGGTGAAAGTTTTCCTTTTGAGTAGGAAGCAGCTGTAACTTTTGGCAATAGTAGCAGGTCTTGTCAACAGGTGTACCCTTACATCAGGGTACTCTGAAAGTACTCTCTGTTAATTACCATTTGTTTGTAAAAAAATCACATAACTAGATTATTCTTATCACTTACAAGCATGGGACACAGATATAACTAGACTCATGATCTTTGAAATAAAAAATGGAAGTGGAAAAATGCTGTCTTTTTGCAGGTTATCCAAATATATATTGGATTATATATATATATATATATATATATATATATATATATATATATATATAAAATCCAATATAAATATTATCCAATAAATTTGTGAACTCTGTTAAAGTAAAATAGCATTAGTAGAAAAAACCTTGTTTGGGAAGAAAACTGAGCTAGATGTATATATTTCTGAATATATATATAAATATATATATATGTATTTCTGAATATATATATCTATTCAGAAATATATATTCAGAAATATATATATATATTCCAATATATATATATATATTCAGAAATATATAGATCTGGCTCAGTTTTCTTCCAAAACAAGGTTTTTTTCTACTAATGCTATTTTACTTTAACAAAGTTCACAAATTTTACTTTAACAAAGTTCACAAATGTGGCTCTGTATGAATCTTGCCATTCTTAGGAGTTTTGCTTATGATCAGATGATCCCTAGTATTAAAAAAAAATTTAAAAAGGCAAAATATTGATGGCATGATAGTAAAAGTGACAACTGAATGGCTCATGAAAGGTAGCTACTCCCTTCTGGAGGCAGACAAGTTGTAACTGCAGTAGTGCTGCTTGTAAGGGGGAGGTAGATGGAAGTTTTTTCCCACGGTGCTATCAGTGTATCAGCTTTTAGGTGCAATAAAATAGTCCCTGAAATCTAGATTTGAGTGCAATTAAAATCAGACACAATTTAATGCACACACCTGTATGGAAGACTACTCAGGTTAGGTGGTGCTGAAGAAAAGTGCATGATTCTAACAGAACAATTATTTCTAGGTCTCATGTAATAAAAATGAAACTTTGCACAGCAAACCAGTCCATTAGACAGTCTTTGATTTCCTGTAAATACATGTCTAGGTCTTTAAAAATGAGCTTCTAATAATAAAGCAACTTTTAGATTCATCTTGATCCTTTCTGTGTTCTCTTGCTGGAGTCAGAGTGATTGATACTCAAGTTATTTCCTGAAATGTAAATGATTAAGGTAATCCCATTAGGAAAGATATGAAACTGTAAATTTCTTATGAAGTAGAAATTACAGTGTAGTCTGATGTCTGGAGAGTCATTTCACATCCTTGCCAAGAAATAAAATAAAATAGATAAGCTAGAATATACATCATGTGGTCTACAGGGCTGTACTTTCTCAAGTGATGCTTGCTGCAGTTGACTGAAAGCCAGTGTTTCATATTTGCAGTAGTTTCTAGATTATTTACTTGTCCAAATTGTTCCCAAACCTTTAGGAATTTGGAGAGTATTTTTTCTGCATTTTGCATTGGACTTGAGTCCAAGTCTCACCCAGAAGTCCTTTAATCAGCATGATGACTTCCACTTTTTTTGTTTGATTTATTTTCTCTAAAGTATTTTGCACCATAATTCCTGATCCCCTTATGGCTGTTGTTTACAACTGAGTACTGAGCCCCACAGAATTACAGCTGGAAAAAACTTTTGCACTTGTAGCTTTTATGCTTTCCTTCCACGTCTTGTCTTCAATGGGAGCCAAGATTATATCCTCTTTATAAAGGTTATCTTCTTAAGACATGATTACAGAAATCCATTGTGCTGTTCTCTGATCCAAAACCAGATTTTGTAATTGTGTAACTGCCCTTTAAATAGATATATTTGTGCTTTAGAAGGCAGTCTTTTCAGTGGGAGAGAAGCAAACAATAGAAGGGCATATTTCTCTTCATCTGGTACAAAGTGGAAGGGAGAAGGGTGGAGACAAATATTGAAGGAGAGAAAAATGTTAAGAGGAGCTAGGTTTTATTTAATACTAGCTTACTGCAAGTGATTGTTGGATGCTGTTTCCCATCTGTTTGGGAAACAGAGAAAGATACCCAGAAAAAATCACTCTCTTTCACATTTGCTAAATGGTTATCAGATTTAGTGGCACTTTAAATAGGTGCATCAGTACCTTGCCCTTCAAAACTTCCTTTACATTTTGCCAGAGAAAAGTAAATGGGATTTGGAGAGCCATGGGGTCTAGTTGAGACAGTCCATACAATAAAGCTCTACAGAAGAGATGAGAATAGCACTTTCCAGTGAATTTTCAGAGACACTCATGCATTAAGGTCACAATTTTGATTTTCACTGATTTTCCAGGAAAACTTTCTGATATTTTTCTACGAGCACAATATGCAACCCAGAGGAAATAACCCTAGTCTTGTGGGAAAAGTTGGGTCTAGTGCAAAGAATCAGCCAATTGGTCACTGTGAGAATTTTCTTTTTCTCCCTGAACATATTGTGCTTATGGTTTTAATTTTCAGTTGGTCAGAAAATATTTATTATAGTAGGGAGACTTTATTTAGGTTTAGGATTGTTTCTATCCTTTGCTTATCTAATTATCCTCCAGTTTTTTAGGGAAATCTGTGATGTGAGACCTGACACCATGCTCAGGATACGTCCCCTGACAGAACTCTCTCTTATTTCTTGCAGCTTTGCAGTTCATTCTCACTGCATTAACTTGTTTTTATTACTGTGATCTTTCTCTTTCTTAAAATGTAAAGCTTGCTGAGATACCTCCTCATAAAAGCTAGTCAGCTGAATTTTGGGGCTGCAGTACCTAAAAGGAGAATGGGATCATTCTCCTTAAACACAGCCCTGTAGCTGTGTTTATTTACATATTTATTTACTGAGACAGGGTGCAAGCTTTTCTGCTCATTTGACATCTACCAATCCAATAAAGATAGATCAGAATTACCTCATGTTTTTTCTGGAACCTGCTTTTAAACACTGAAGCATGGCTCTTGAGTCCAGCATTCTGTTATCCTACATGAGCACATTTTACATTCTCTCAAACCAGCAAATTTAACTCAGCTTTGGAGCAAAATAGAGCTTTTGTCTCTTGCCTTCACAACTCCTATGGGATGTAATTTTCAGAACCTCAGATATCAGATGGTTAATAATAATTTTATAGCTTTAAAAAGAGATTAAAATCTAAGTATTATTAAATTTGTTCTTTACTAACACTTTTTTTTCTTTATATTTTCTTTTTATTTATGGTATTTTCTCATCTAATAAAAGCATGGAAAAGTCATATTTTTTTCATTCTTCTAAGAAGGCTGAACAAATAAAGCTTGCACTTCACTGTCTTCAAGCCTTTAATCAGCAATAAACCATTTCTCTCTAGGAGAATGAACTGAAACAAATTTCAGTAGGAGTTTGGTTCTTGTATAGAGCTCAAAATCAAGCCTAATTGCCTAAAGCCTGCAGCAGCAGAGCACCATAAATAAATATTTACTCTAAGAGGTGTTCAGAGCAGTTTACACCAAAGTTGGTCTGTCTGATATATTTCACAATATATAGATTGAAACTTTTAAAAAGGAAAAAAAAATCCCCTAACAAACAACCAAAGAAACAATTGCAACAAGATTTAAAGACTGAAGATACTGAGACTTGAAATTGCATAACTTCTCAAAAATACTAGACACATTTTTCCTTTCTGAGTGGAGCAACTTAGTAAAACTGAGCATTCAGAAAAGATTAATAGCTAGCAAAGATTCTTTATTATTTGAGTTGGCTCATCAAGGTGATTCCACTTTCATCAGCATTTACAATATTTGGTAGTGGTCAACAGAAATTTGCCTATGAGGTTTGCTAAGTGGAGACCTTATAGTTCCTTTTAGTTTTATATTTTCAAAGTTCATTTAAATTAAGCAAATACATGAAAATCATCTGCCTGGTGTTTTATCAGTTGCTTTTGTGCTCCATATTTTTGCTATTAAGATGTTTGATATTAGGATGTTTGATACTTGGATACTAATCTACCTGCCAATGCAAACAGCATTTCTTAAAAATTCTTTAAAAAAATCTCTTTTTGATGATGACAGGTTGATATATTTTTGGTGTTGTTTTCTGCTCTACTTACTGATATTGTTCTTAAGGCAAATCCTGATAGCCTGCTGAGTTGGTTCCTATTTGGCAGATTTTGAATTTAATTTCCATATTAGATATTGATGATGCAAAAATTGGTCAAAATTGTTGCTCTAGATCTTAAAAATGTCTTGACTCATTGAAGATAAAAAAAATGACCTTGCTGTGCTGAGTTACACACTTCAGTATCTTTCTTCTGGGAAAGCAAACCTCATTAGATGAATAGTGAAGTTTATTTTAGCAGAAAAACAAGCAGCTCAGCTCTCAGATACTTATATATCTCATTTATATCTGAAGGATACTCTCTTGCACAAATTGGAAATGCGTATAGCACTTGGTATAACTAAAAGTGCACATCCTTAGATATTATATTTTCTTTTTCACTGCATTACCTATCTGCAGAACGTAATATTTACCAGAATATTTATATTGGTCAGCTCTTGCTCTACACATTTGCTGTATGCAATTCAGAACAAGGATGGAAGAACTTTGCCAGAATTCATCAAAAATGTGGTTCACATGAATTTTTGCCAGCTCTGAAAGAAGATGCTTACTTGCAGTATTTTTCTGTAAGTCTACCATGCCCTAGAGCTAACTGCTTGAGCTGTGAGTATGAGCTGAAAGTTATGACCACTTTTGGTCTCTTCTGCAGCAAGGAGAAGAAAAATGTAGATTCCATTAATTGCCAATACTCAGGCTGCACTTATTTATAGGTGCTGAACACTTAAGAGAGGTGCTGTAGTAATTTATTGTATTAACTGGGCTTCAGTGAGGCTCTTGGTTTCTTAGTTAATTTCTGATACTCTTCTGTCTTCTTACTCACTGGTGCTGGCTCAGTTTGAGGTTAAAAGAGCTTGTTACCAGCTGCAGTTGTCTTCTATTTCTCTGCTAAAATACTAAAATACTTTGTCCTGCTTTAAAAAATAGAAAGTAGCCCTCACTTAGGAGTTCAAATTTTAAAATGTAAGAGTTAAAAATAAATACATTAATTGTTTTGGGGTTTTTTTTTTAGGAGACTGGCTTTCTTGTTTTATTTCTTACTGTACCTTTTTCTGTCTCATCATTATTTACTCTGTTGACATACCATACAGGCTTCTCTATGCATCTATTTTTGACAAAATATCAGATCAGTCTGTTTAAATACTTCATTGTGTTTTTCAGTGGCCTTTGTGTTCTCTCTTACTGCAGGAAAATAACTCTGAATGCAAAAATTGTAACAGACCTGTTCTTCCACAGCATCTCTTCAGCCATAGCTTAGTTATGCTACAGAAAATATTTTCCAAACTGTGAATTGTGTTGGATATTGACTTTAAAACCTGTTCTGGAGTCTGGTGCTAAAGCAGATCCATCTGGTCCATGAGTTGAGAACAGTTTATTGACTAATCTTCAATCAATATTTAGGCAACTAATTGTTGATACTTGGTTATATTTAAGTTCTTATTTTGCAAGTATATTTGTGATTAAAAATTTGCATTCCTATGGATTCCTTTTTATTTAGGCATTTTTTAATGCACATTTGGATTTTGCTGTATGGCAATGTTTCCAGAGAATACCTAGGTAAGAATGAGAATTCAAAAAGTACTTCTGAGTCAGCTTACACTTTCTTTTTTGAAACTCTTCACTAATTGTCTTCTACAGAATTTATTTATTTGGTTTTAGTATTTGTTTCCTCCTTGTGAATACTGTCAATTATAAAGTAATAAATAAACATTTGCATTCTTTCCTAAATCTGAAGTTATCATAAGTAAGCACTATTTTGCTAGATGTTTTTGGTTTTGGTTTTTTTATTATATCTATAATTTTTATAACCTTGATGAATAAATTTTTCTTCAAATTAAAAAAATGCATCTTTCTGTTAAAAACAATATAGTTCTTCAATATCATCTTATCCTGAGTTTAGTGAATGTCCATGGTACATTTTTCTAAGTGTTGCTTCATATCCTTGCCATTGATAATTAGAAGCCATATTTATGTTGCAGAATGTAATATTTTTGCTCATTTACCTCTCTTAATTCTCTCACATTTTAAAAAGTTCACAACATCCTTTTATTTCTGTATGTTATACATTTTTTACCATATAGACAGAAAATGCTTAATATTTTTAACTACTTAATTTGTTCCAGTACTCATAATATTTATGTTTGTGATGTATCTGGACCACAGATGGGCTATTATGAGAGCATTTTTAAGAGAATCTCCATGGTTTAAACCTTTAAAAATCCATTTAATATTTTCCAAGTTCAATTTTTAAGTCAACTCACCATTTGTTAAAGCAGTTCAATTTAAGATAGGTTCAAAATTCAAACCTCTGCACATTGGTTCCACTTCAGCATGCCAAAGAGACCTAATCCTCACAAAAATGCTATTTGATCCCTGGAAGAAAGAAAGATAATGGATTGACCCTCTACATGAAACCATAAAACAGAATTCTGGGTTTCTGCCATTCAAATGAATAGAAACAGGCAGCAATTCTAACACCTTTCCAGTTTCAATTTTATTGCATCTGCAGGCATCATGCTGGAATGGTAAACATTTTAATGGTCAGGCTCTGTCCACTTATACCATTACTGTTTCCCTATTATCTCCTATTTTTTTGTGTGAAACGGAAACGAAAAGGTGTCAGATTGCTGCAGATGAAGTGAATGGAGATGCCATTTGCATTCACTTCAGTTGAAGCAAATCCCCTTCTTTCCCATTTCTTTGTTGTCCTTCAGAGAGATCTCTTACAGCTTCTGAGAATCCACGAGCCAGGCACTATATTTAGATAATGCTGCTGAAACCCTGTGCATCAGTCTGTCTCCAACGTGATAATGCTAAACCTGCCTCTATAGAGCCCATCATGTCTTTTTAAATCTAATTGATTCTGATTAATAGAAAGATTTCAGCTACACATGCTCTGAAAAGCTTATTTTCTTTTTAAATAAGATGACTCTCTAAAGAATCCAGAGCACAGAAAACTCATATAAAAGCTGATCAGCTTATATACTTGTACCTTTTCCTTTAAAATAGGCTTAGCTGAGGCACTGTCCTGTGTTGTCCTTATTAAAGATGAGCTTGCATATTTCCATTCCTTTGGCTAAGATACAAGTTGTGAGTGTCAAGTCATATTTAATTGCTAAGTATGCAATACATAGCATTCTGCATTGGTTTTGAAATGTTCCCTTGACTGGTCTACCTGTGTCCCATACTGCAACCTTGCTCTATTTTTGCTCCCAGGTGCTCTCAAGTTTGGGCAAGTGAGAGGTTTCTTTAACAACAGAAGTCCCTGTTGTGAAAAAAAGAGTAAAATGAGGAGTGAAATTGTCATGCCTGAGGATTTCTTGTGCTGAGATGCCTCCTCAGCTGACATGAAAGGAGACCCCAGATATGGCTGATCCTCAGGCCTACAGGTGAAGGAGAAAAAAATTAAGATATTCCTGAGATGAGGACATGATAGCATTGAGTGAATGATGTCAAGTAGCAGTCAGCCAAACTGAGAAATTTAGTTTTGCATTTAGAGTCAGGACTTTAAGCTTAGATGGTTATTGGGGAAAGGAGGTTTGTTTTTCAACCCAATACTGCTCATTGCCCCAAACAGATAGCACCTGAAATGACTTGTTGCCAGAGGATATGAAAGGAACACATGTGGTTAAGTGGGGATGTCTATTCTGTACTCCTGGTTCCATAACCATGGCTATAGGCCTAATCTGCAACGCTGATTCACTGCCAAAAAAAGAAATTATTCTGCTAATTGTAACATGCAAAGAATAACTGAGCATGCCATTCTGCTGTGTTTGCTTTCTTACCATGGTCCTGTGGAGGTGGGGAGACTTAATAGCATTTTCTTCTGTACTGCACATAAGAACACCAAAAAAAAAATATTAATCAGAAAAAGTTCAGTAGAACCATAAAATTAATTAAATTCTGGTAAAAGCAGCAGTCCCAGAAGATGACATCCAAATTGCCACAGACCAGTAGTTCATACATTTTCATGTTGATGTGTTTTGACAAATAAAAGTTTTTATAGTTTTCAGACAGAGTTTAAAATTGTTTCCAGATAGCTTTATGGGACTGTAGCATGTTCCCTTCTCCAAATAAAATTTTGTTCCTCCATCTGTGATTTCGAAGGGCTACCACTGCCACTGTGGACCTGAGGGGCTGAGGCTCCCTCTCTGAAATCAGAAGACTGATAATCTCAGAGAGCAAGTTTTTAACCAGAAAAAGAGAGTCTTACAGAGAGGAATCTGAGGAGTTTTTAAAAATATTCTAGTTGATGCTCTTAGTTTGCATTATTTAGTTTTGGGTAGTCCTGCAAAGACAATCCTGGAAATAGTAGGATTGCTGGGGAGGCCCATGAGCCCAAGAGCTGGAGAAAGCTTAGAGATGAAACTACTCCAGCATGAATTTTAACAGTGTGTATAATGCACTGACTCAAGGCAAAACCAAAATACTCTCATGATGTGCCTTGATACATAAAGGCAGATATTGTAGCTATGTATTTGTAATTACATGTGCAGCCTATCTTTTGTACACAAAACTCAGAATGTGTCTTTATGGTATTCTAGATGCATACATTTTGTACCTTGGCAAAATTCCTGAATGTGTGATAGAAATGAAGGCACAGATCCATGTAAAGGTTCTTTATTAACCACGTTCCAGCCCAGTGATAAGCTCTCCACATTTCCTTGTGGTATATATACTAAGCTTTCTGCAAAAAGAGAAGCTTTAGGAAAAAAATCACGTATCAGCCCAAGAAGCAGATTTTATTGTTTCACAAGCATGGAAAAGTCCCAATTCACAGCAAATTTCATACCATTTGGAAACTAACCATAGTTTCAAGCCAGACTATTCCATCTGAAATCCTCCAAGGCTGTTATAGTTCTGATATGAATTTGGATTCAAATGTTGTGGCTGGCTCATATGAAATTAAATATGAATATGGATCCAAGCACTCCAAGCTTTGCCAAAGTATCCAGATTCAGTTTGAAATAAGTAGTTCAGTCTTTATGCTTAAGCTGACCTTTTTTCTTAACCAAAACTGTCTTTCTCACATATGATAAGAGTGTGGTAGAAAATAATTTTCCAACCACCTTCCATAAAATATCTATGATCCTGTGTTTGCCCTTTTTAGATTACATGAACAAGTTCTTGCAATTTCATGCAGTTAGAGCCATACATTTAATCAATCATCTCGAAGAAGGATAACCATTTTTATGTTACCATGCACCCACTTTGGTTACTAAAGGCAGTTATTTATTAACTAAAGGCTGCAATTATTACCCACAAAGTAAAAATAAAGGGTTTATCCTTGTCAGCCTTTACAGGAGGAACATCCAAAAGAGCACACTGAGAATGGTGTTGGTATAGAAAAAGGCCTGAATTACTTAAAAATTGTTACTTCAAAGAAGTTCATGTGTATGCACCATGTGGATGGTGAAAAATTTTTCTGCTTGTTCCCTGGTGATTGCAGAGGATTTGCTGTCTACTCAGATCACATATTCAGATTCTGATAGATTAGACCACATTAACTCTCTCCCAGCTTTCTCTGAATGATTATAGACATTTTTCCACATTCCTTCTCCTATGTTTTCCCAAGCTTGTTCTGCCCTTTCTTTAGTGAGAAGTAGTCACTCTCCATGTTAGGTAAGTTCTTTATCTGTGGTGAAATCCTCAAGCTGGCTTATGGCTAAACATCCTTATGCTGAAGGTTTACAAATAATTTTCATCCCATCTACAGTCCCACCTAATTTTTATTTTTGTTTTACTTTTGATGAGCCAAGGTGGTATAGTTTTTATAGTGCTGATTACAAGGGAGGGAAATTACTGTCACAAGATGTGGTAGAGGTATTCGTGTCAGAAAAGGAGCAGAAAAAGCAGAATTTTAAGTTCACCATGATAGATTTCCAAATACAACTATTTAAATGCAATGTCTAGCTCTGGAAGTAATTAGTGTCTTTGCAGTCATGCAAAAAAGTCATGAAGGAGCACCTTGGAAACATCAACAAATCCTGCCCATTAGCCTCCCCTTCGTCCTGCTCAAATCCATAGTTAGGAAATGAAATTCTGCCTTTTCAGGCTGTTGCCCTTATAGTTTTGTGTTATTTCCTCATAGTTCGTAAGCATCTCTGTTATTTTACTTAAATTTTAAAGCTTTTACTGTTACAGTCACTTTCATCTTTCCTGCTTTTCAGAGCAGAAGTGGTGTCTAAGCCTCCAGTACACTGCCATGATAGCAGGAATTAAACAGCAGCAGCACTGAATTGCCTAACACAGAAAAGGGTTTGTGTACTGACTATTGAATGGGAAGGTCAGAACATCAAGTTTCTGCTGTCTAATGCTCCTGACAGAAACTCAACATCCAGTGTGAGTTTTGTTTTGGTTTTACAAGGGTGCAAGGGATGCAACTTTTTATTGGTTTCTTTCCGTGTCGCTTTAGAGGCTGTGTTGGGAGTGAAGATGGAGGTTGTCGGAGGATCAAGAAGATGGAGGTTGTAGAAGGATCAAGAGCAGCTGTGAAGGAGCAAGAACAGCACTGTTAGCTTCAGAAGTAGTGCAGGGACATTTTCCCTGGGCATCTAGACGCTGGTGTGTGCATATAAGTTGCAATCTGTAAAGTTAAAGTTGAAACTGTTACAAAAGTTGCTTCAGGAAGAACAATTAAAAGGAAAGAATCAGCAGGGATTGCTTTTAAATTCCCTATTTTCTTTTTCAGGAGTTCAGAATTTTCCCATTTACAAAGTTTCTTATTGTAGCCTATTAATTTGCAATTTAAACTATCAGCAAAAAATGTACCAGAAGTTACTTTCTCCTATACACATAATGCATACACAGCCTTCTCTAGGAAACAAGGACTGCAGGGGTTGTGTACAATGTTTGCTCTGTTTGTTGCATAATGCAGAAAATCCTGGTAATCTAAAACCTAAGCACTTTTGTGAACCACCCTTCCTGTAGAGAAACATTTTATGTGTTTCAGTAATAGGCAGAAAATAAGTTTATAAAGTAACCGGAGCACAGTCATAATTTCAAGAGCAAATCCTGTCAAAGGTCCTGAATAGAGCATTCAGTGTTCTCCAGCAAGTGCCATTTTCCTTGCTATCTTGTTTGCACCTACAGCTGCTTTCTGTGCACATGACAATAGGGGCTGCAATTGAAAGCAGGCAGCAAGACAGGCATGACCAATAACACTTCGCTGCTTTACCGATTCTTTAATAAAGTTGGGAAAATCAATTCCATTTCTAGCTTTTCTCCAAGAAGTGTTGCCCAACAAGATAGAGAATGATGAATGCTGATCTCTTAAAACCACTAAGGTATAAAGCATTACAAAAGGTTTCTTTTAATACAACAGCATGATAAAGCAGGCTCATGTTGATGAATCACAGTGATGTGGCTGTCCTAACGCTTATCTAAAACTGTGAAAAATGAAATCATTAGTAAAAATAAAATGCAAATATTACTGAAAGCTGGAACATTTTTCTCCCCATGTTTCAGGTTGGATTTTCAACTCCCTGTGTGACATTTACATGCACCGAGATGAAAATAAGATGCATAACTTAGTTTTTCCCTGTATCTCAGTAAAAATTAGTGAACCAAGAGAGCTGAAATGCCGCCTGCTATTAAACCAAAGCTACCTGACAGGATAAAAGAGAAACCAGGACAGATGAATATCATACACAAAGCATTAAAAGAACATTGTAGTTACAATCCACAGACCACTGTCTGTCTTTGAATACCTAAGGATGAAACAAGGAAATGAAACAGGAGAGAACTTGTTACCCCAATGTCAGCCAAAGACCAATATCATATTATCTCACAAATGCTGAAGTTAGGATATTAAGATGCAGAATTTGAAACTAATTTGAAAAGTCACACCTAGTTCACAAGTCTCTATTAAATCCTACTTATGGCCTCAGTCTGTCCCTGACAATGTCTGGTTATTTCAGGATTAGTCCTGGGATGCAGCTTCTTTTCTAGGTTTTACAGGCAGCAAGCCTGATGCTTGCTCCTGGTAGAAGAGGATGGGAAAAAGAGCTGTGGACTCACTCTGTGAAGTTTTGTTCCTCTTCATTCCTCTGAAGGAGGTTCCCTCATCAGATGAATCCTGTTGCTGTGAGCTGTCCTCTGATCAGGACCTATCGACAGGGCAGTTTGTCATTGCCTGGAGACACGTGTACCTACAATTGATCAATATAGTCCCTTCTTAAAAATGTGTTTAAATTATTTTTTTGTCTTAGTATTAGTCTGATTAGAGCTTCATGTAGTCTGATCTCATCTCAGACAATAGAAATTAATTTATGCTTCCAGCTTGCATGAAACCTTCATTACAAGCTTCTGAGCAGAACATGACCCTGAAGTGTAGTTGTCATCAGTGCAGATATTTTAATAATATTTGTCTTTTTTGTAGCACATTTGTCTTTTTATTTCCATGCCACTGTCTTGTATGATACTAAATTTTAAGAGGAAGTTTTGATCTTTTATCTACAGGTAATCTTTTGACATTTTTGCTTGACAAAAAGTGGTTTATCAAAAGCTTAAAGAGAATGGTCAACAACTTCCTTGCCAAGCCACCACTTTCCTTTGAAGGTTTATTTCAACTGTTTAAGTCTTGATAATGGGCTGGGTATGCTCAGAAGGTGCATTTCTTTGATGTGATGTAGCTAAATAGCAAGTTGAACACTAGGGTGGAAAGGAATACTAAAAATAGATCAAATAAATAAGTCCAAAGCAGACTACCAAAAGAACACACTTCATTGCACATGTTTCTTTGTTCTGAAACAGGAGAAAATAAAAAGTAGGATGGATGGAAATCACATTAATATATGTTTCAGGGGAAGGTGCTCAGGTGACAATGCTTGTAATTACAATATTCATAAACACATCTAAAAAAATAGAAAATAATGCATAAGCCTCAGAGAGGAATGAAAATAATGCATTCCTCGGAGAAGAATGAAAACAATAATTATCTGATTGCTACTCCTGTGTTTGCTGCTTTGGCATGTGGCTTGGACATTTTTTACCAACAGGTGCATGTTCGATTGGTTCCATGTGAATTGTTTTTTCTTAATGGCCAATCACAGCCAGCTGTGTCAGACTCTCTGAGTCAGTCACAGGTTTTTATTATTCATTCTTGCTAAGCCTTCTGATGTCTCCTTTCTCTTTCTTTAGTATAATATAATATAATATAATATAATATAATATAATATAATATAATATAATATAATATAATATAATATAATATAATATAATATAATATAATATAATATAATATAATATAATATAATATAATATAATATAATATAATCAGCCTTTTGAGAACGTGGAGTCAGATTCTCATCTCTCACCTCGTCTCTCACCTCACAACACCACAGAAGGGTAAAAGGTAGAAAACTCATGGGTTGTGATAAAGACCATTCAACAGGGAAGGCAAAAGACACATACAAAACCAAAGCAAACCAAGGCATTAATTCAGTGCTTTCCATGGGCAGGCAGGTGCTCAGCCATCTCCAGGAGAGCAGGGTGACAAAACCATCACTCCAGATGTTCCCCTGTTCCTTCTTCTTCTTCTCCTGCTTTATATACTGATATACAATGATGTCACCTGGTCTGGAATATCCCTTTGGTCACTTGGGGTCACCTGTCCTGGCTGTGTCCCCTCCCACCTTCCCAGGCACCCCCAACTTCCTCACCAGCAGGGCTGATACAAAAAGCAGAGAAGTCCCTGGCTCAGCAATAACAAAAACATCTCTGTGTTATCAACCCTGTGTTCAGCACAAATCCTAAGCACAGCCCCGTAGCAGGCACTGGGAAAGAAACCAATTCTATCCTAGGTAAAACTAGTAAAATAGCTCAGATTGGAAGAGACCTCAGGAGATCTCTTGTCCTTCCCCAGCACAGAATTAACTCAGAAATCAGGCCAGGTTGCTCATGGTTTTAACCAGTGAGACCTTTAAAGCTCTGAGGGCGGAGAAAACCTCTTTGGGCAACAAAATAAGATTATCCTGGGAGGAACAATAGTTTTCCAAATATGATCCACCAGAGCACTCTTAAATTAAACATTTTTTTGTCTTTTTCATTTTACAGAATTCTGTTTCTGAAAAGTGACAATTATTTCCTCAGCACTTTTTAGCTAAAACAGATTGATATGAAAAAAAACCTGCTAAGAACAAGAAATTGAAAAGGTTGCATTAAAAATAGATGTAGTGGCTTTCCTCCTCTATGGACTGGAACAACATCCATGGATGTTATTATGAGACCAGTCTGGAGCCTATTGAAATTTAGGCGACTTGACCCTGAGTGAAAATATTCCAAAAAGATGATTTGATTTGCTAGACTAACCTTCATATATTATGAGTGAATAGAAAAATACAAATTTTTAAAAGACAATAAATTTGAAATCAAGTATTATTTTACTAGAGGGAAACAAGAAGCCTCTTCACCATTCATATTGTGTGTCTGAAAGATCATCAATACAACATTATTAGTCCTGTAAATGATGATTATTAACTTATTCCGTAATTTAATTGATATTTAATCAAACAGTGTAAGCTATATTCTTCTGTTAAACATAAAAAATAGAAAAATTAAGTAAGTATAGGGAAAAATCAGAAAAGAACAGGATTTTCTTTGTAAAATCTGTTAATAAATTCTCTCAAACATCAGTGGCTCTTTGAGAAAAATCTTGCAGTAACCGATGATTAGTCAGTATTAGTTGAAAAGTTACTTTTGTAAGAACTTCAGTATAAATATAAATTAATATAAGTAGAATATATAAATATAGAATAAGTAGAATATGTATATAGTAATAATAAGTAGAATATATATATAATATATAAATAATATAGGAGAATATAAGTTAAAAATATTGCATGCAATTACTTGTATTTATTTCTGGAAGAAAAAAAAAGAAGTGGTATTTCTCTTCTTTGGTTAACCAATTGCTCTTGAGATTTGGGGCCTTATTCCCCCAACCACCTATCTAGAATATGCATACATTTGATCAGAGTAAGAAAGTATTTTGCAGCTTAGATGATCCATCAAACAAACAGTGCAGAGCTGGAATGGTACAAGTTTGTCATGCAAAAATCAAATTTGTGATAGAAAGCTTCACATATGCATCATTTCCTTCACTGCGTTCAAACTCCATTTGATGAGACTGACTTACAGTCCACATCACTGGCTTTTCCTGAATTTCATTGCCTTTCCAAAGCCGTGAGATTGATTACTAATGCACACACAGTACTATGGTCATCAGAGCATAAGTGAGAAAACAGAAAAATATTATCAAGCGTAGTAGAATATGTGAAGTTTTATCTATAATACACATATAAGCAAAGACAAAAGGGTGAATGAAGTTCTGGAGTTCCAAACTTTGACTTTTGACTTCTGGAATGAATGAGAAATCCTGAAGTTTAATACAAAGTGTTTACAAGCTTGATGAATACATTAAGGGAATTGTAACTAAATTGTTTTTTTTCCTCACACCATTTGTTTAACTGAAAGTTTTTGTATGCAGAAAGGGGAGGTGATTTTAATTGAGATACTGCCAATTGCAAGCTCTTTGGTGTAGAATTTTTTTTCTGTGCTTAATATGCTTTTTTTTTACATTATTGAATTTATGTGGGACACAGAGCAGATTGCTCAGTACAAAGATCCTGTTTCTACTTGCATGGAGAGAGATCTGGGCAGAGAGAAAATACAATCACTGAGAAATGTCCCATCTCTGTATAATACATCTTGTTAACACCAGGGAGGCACAGTGGTTGAAGCAATTAGATAAGGTTTTGTTCCTTTCACCTAAAGGAGAAGCCACGTGGTGGCAAAAATATAAAAGAAAGTTGCTAGACCACATGTATTGGAGTTTTCTATTTCCACTGTGTTGTTTTCTTCTGTAAAATGCTTACTCCAGAATATCAGCATTTACAACAAGGAACATTTATATCTAGTTAGGTCAAAATTCTGGGTGTTCTTTGAACTTAAGCCCACATCATCTCTGGCAAGTGTTTAACCTGCTTCAAAACGGACTTCAATAAGAAAATATGTGGATATATGCTGCTTCCTCTAGGCAGATTTTGCCAGTTTTCAAAGTGAAAATCAAAATTCATCATTTCCCACTAGACTGAGGATTGATTTGCACAAAGATATTTTTTGCAGAAAATCTGTTTTTATGAGTTCATGGAAAGTCCATGAAAATCAAAGCAATCCTTTTAAAAATAAGTCAATTATTAATCAAATAGGATTTCTCACAACTCAAATTGTTACATTGAAAAAAAACAGGAACAGAAATGACAAAAAACCCCAAACCACAGGAATTGGGTGATACTATCTTTTGTGTTACAGCTTCATCAGTGTTACAATCTGGTTATTAAAATTGTTAGAGACATGCCTCTGATTGAATTAAGGTGCAAATGCTGAAGTCAATTGTATGGATTTTATTTAACAGTAAATGGGAGGAAATGAGCAAGAAATAGAGAGAAAGAGAGTGACAGACTAAGTAGAAAATACCACCACTCCATGGATGCTGATGGCATTCTGTTGATACTCTTCTTCTGGTCTGCTTGGTGTTTAGGACCCCTGAAAATATAATATCCAAAGGATTAATGTGCAATTTGGCCAGGTGGGAATGCCCAGGTAGCTCTCCTGGAGGGGATAAGTTTCACACAGTGTCTGGCAGCAGCCTCTGGATGTGTTGCATCCCTTTGCATCAGGAGCAGAGCTCTGTGCAGCTCAAGTCCCAGCCCAAAGCTGCAGTCAGGGGTGGGCTTGGGTGGTCTCAGCCTCTTTATTCAGTTTGGCCACAATGGGCAAAGCTCCATCCTAGCAATGTTTAAGCCATTACCCATAACATATCTGTCTCTCACAATCATTGAAAGAGGATTGTGTCTTCCAAGATGCCTGATTTAAGTGGAGCTTTACACCCAGATATCCTGGTGGTTCTGACTCAGAAGATACCAAGTCTCTAAGTCAACAAATCATAAATGAACTTAACAAGACCTTAAGAGAATACTGTAATCAGCTGTTGAGATAAAGAAGAAAGGCAGAGAATTATTATATGCCCTGCAGTCAAACAGATAAATTGATATAACAAGTGTGGCAACAACAATAAAAAAAATAGATTATTATTATTATTATTATTATTATTATTATTATTATTATTATTATTATTATTATTATTATTATTATTATTATTATTTACAGAGTTGTAAATTCTTAAGATCCAAAGAAAAGCAGGAAAGTGGATTAGTGGCAGAAGGGAAAGTCAAAGTCATGATGTTTCTCATATGATAATATCAATTCCGTGCAGCTGCTTGAAAAATTTGCATGTAATATCAAGAAAAGAACATCTGCTGCTCAGTATGCAGCAGACCACCAAAGCTTCTGTGGAGAAGAGGTGGGAGGAACAGATTGATAGGAACTAGATCATGATAAGCAAAACATGAAGTGGCATCCCACTGAATGGCACGACCTCTATTATCACTTTTGAAGTCATTTACTCCCACTTCTCCACCAGGGACTAGTGCTCCCGATGATGGAGGTAGTTGCCATAGGCAGGTTAGGCTGACAGTAAATTTGCTAACATGGGATGGTGTTCATGCAGTGAATGCTTTCCAGAACACATGAAATGCAGGCTTTCAAAGTAACAAAATCCTTTCTATGGACTGGTGAGGATATCACCTAACACCATCTTCCATGGGGAAGCAAGGAGGCAAAAGACTTTGTCAGACACAAGTGTGGAAAATGATACCAGAATAAATATAGAAGGATCAATTTGTGACTAATCACATGTAATGGGAGGCATGGTAGTCAGATGGATAAAAAGCTATTGCTTCAGGCATGTTTTTTACTGTCATAGGGGCTTTGTTTTTATTTCTGTTTAGCTCAGTAAAGTCTTTCACTTTTAATTGTTCACTACACTGAAAAGCAAGAAATTATAGGATGGAGTTCTCAGATAAAGTCGCTTTATTTGAGAATAATGCAAACGACAATGCAAAGAAAACCATGTGGGTTTTTCTTTCTGAGTATCTTGGTAAATCAGAAATTCAGTATTAAAAGCATGTAAAATATTATCTAAAGTTTGTGGGGGTTATTTCATATATATGCACATAGAATGTTGGGGGCCTTTCTTTTTAAGAGTGTTAATAAACCGTTTTGGTTTATTTCCATTATTTTCATATGCGAATGTTACTTGTCTTTCTCTATCCTTTTATACCATCTATGTTAAAGGAAATATACTATTTGGGATCATTTCAGGAACCTATTTATAATGCAGCACTGCTCAAAAGATGTTTTAAGATGGGCTATATTTGGGTTGAGAGGAGCACAATTATCTAATAATCTAATAATAATTTAAAAATCTGTGCTGCCATCTGTGCAAATGCCCTGATAGAGGCTCCACTTCAGCACAGTATGACTTGCTTAAAACATGAATCAGTATCTTTAGTGGGCAGGTGTTTCTTCTGGCTTTTTACTATCAGAACAATCTTTCTTCTCCATATGATATGCACAGAGGTCCATTTCTAGGAAAGAAAGGTAACTAAGAGAGTATTACTGTTATAAAAAGTCATTCTACTTGCTATATGCAGCAATTCTGATTAATAGATTCTGTAAAACGGAGGGAACTGAATTTTTAGTGTAAGCTGGAGAATTTTGTGAGGTACAATATTACGAAGTGCCAAGCGTGGGTATTAGTCACAGAGGGATCTAAGCCTTTTGCTTATTTAATCAGTGAACAGAAATATTCAAAAACAGTGTAATTTTGTGAGTCACTACCACTGAGCTATTTTTTGCAGAAATTATTTTCTGATTTTGAGCAATGAGCAAATCTGTTCAAAACCTGTTCTGTCTTCTGCCACGCACCTGTGAGCCCCTGGAGTGCAAGCTTGTGTGCAGTTATGGTTGCTAGCCCCATGTAAACATAGATGCAGATCATTTTGGTGTTTCAGCTCAATCTAGAAATAAGAGCTGCATAAAATGCCATGGATTTATGTAAACATAAACGCAATCCTAGCTGCACATAAATAAAATCTACGCTCTGAAAACTGCAATTCATTTTGCCTTCAGAGCCCGAGGAATAAATGGTAAGTAACATGAACAGAAAAGGGGGAATGAGACCCTGAGGAGGCTGCCTTATGCAGCTCCACCACATGCACAGTCACAGACAACTTTTGTTTAGCCAGCTGGAGTGACTGTTGTTCAGAAAGCTTTTGTCAAGTACTACTTCTTTTGGTATTCTCTTAGTCTGAATGGCCTGGTGCTTGGGTAAGCAGAGGGGAAAGGAAAATAATGGAAAAAAATAATAATATCTTAAGACATTTTGGTTTCCTCTATGCATTTTACATAAAATAAAGAGCTTAGTCATGTTTTCTCCTGCTTCTGTTCTTCCAACTGTGGAAAAAAGGTAGGATATGATACTTGGTTATCTGTCTGGACTCAGGCAGCAAGATTCAGGAGACATGAATATTCAGAAATAGAACAGAATTGAAACACACACAAAGAAATATTTACTGGTAACTATTCTGTCAGGGACTTTCTTTAAACTTCAGACTGAAATCTGAAATACTCTCAAGTGCTTCATTAAATACCCTTAAATTGTAAAAGCAAGGCTTTTTAGCTACTTTCTGGAGCAGCTAGCTAAATGCAGATAGCATTCTGTTGTGTAATGATTTCTAGATGTTTATTTAGAAAACACTTTGGAAGAGAGTTTATATATGAGACACTTCTCAAAGTTGTGTCAAGTAAGAGACTTTCTGATAGGCAGCTTCTCATTAATATTTGCCTCTTGTGAGTCATAATTCATTTTGTCACAGACTACAGTGGCAGTACTTAGCTTTTATTAGAATGATGGCTTTGTTGACTATTCCATGTTTGGAGCCATTGCATAACAAGTGTCACTTTGTGCCTCCTCTGTCACCACGACCTTCACATTAGTGCTTTGCCTTCCACTTCAGTCTAACATCCTGCTTTCATTTACTTGGTGGTTCCATGGTTCAATAGCACTTAGAGAGATGTTGACAGCAAATGGAAAAGTTTGAAGATACTCATTTAAAATAAGACTGTCTGTACATATTGTATTCCAAATTTATTTTCTTTCTCTTTTCAGATTAATGACAGTTGCTTTAAATGAAAGCTTTGGTTTTATTCTTCAACAATTACTATTTTTTTGCTTTTTCCTTCCCTCCATCCTTTTCCCCCTGCCCTACCATCCCCTGCAACTCATGCCTGTGCAAGGCCCATCACCCCTTACTGAGGTCAATCAATCTTCTTTTTACTAATAGAAGTTAGAACATCTAGCTTTGGGAAGAAAAGCACAAAATCTTCCAAAGATGTAAATATTATGTACTCTGCTCACTGCAGCTGACATGAGAACAAAGCCTGGGGAAGGGAACACTCTGAGGTCCTTTGGATCTTGACAGTCCTGAGCTGCTCTTCCATCCTGTAGAAGTAGGAGCTATTTCTTCTCATCTGTCCTGAAGCAGCCTCTGTGATAGGATTGACAAATACATACTCCAGGACTCAAATAAACAAATTTAACTTCTAGATGGGATGCTGAATCACAAAAATGTTCTTGCATTCACAGGGATAATGGGGACACAGAAATGTACCTACGTGGACTGTACAGTCTAACAGGAATGCAGAATCTTGCTGGAACAGAGTCTGGTGCTGTAGTTTTGCTTGAATGAGGTAATTGTAACACGCAAGTAGCTCTTCAGTATTTCTCTTAATGTTTTAGACATATATTTCACTACTCCTCCTTGTGAAATATATGCATCACGGAATGTCATCTTTTATCTTTTAAATTAAATGATAAATATTTGTGATGTGTTGTTCCTTTAGAGATATAACACAACATGGAACATTTTGACACCTTTGGGAGCATTTGGATACTTTCCTTCAGTTTCATTTGATGACAATCTGTCGTGCTTTGGTCAAAATTACTATGTGTTTAACCTTTGTGTTACCCACAGCAAAGTGCTCTAGTCGTGAAGAAATCAAATTCTGTTAATGCTTGCTGTCCTGTTTGATGGTGACTCTTGTTTTCTTGGAATGTACTGCCCAAGCCATCTCTTCTCACATTCCTTATGGAATGGTGTTTCAATCCTCTTCAGTTAGGGATAAAAGCAGGGCACTCAAGTGAATTTATTTTATTAACAGTTTTTAATGACCTTCATGTCATTAACAGGGTGTTTTGTGTGACCTGGCTTTATTTGAACTGTCATTAGCACTGGACACACTGGATCAGGCCCAGAAGATGCTCTTACAGTGCCTTGAACTTTGCCGTCAGTATTGGATGTCCAGGGGAAGGTTCTCCTGTGGGGTCATGCATTTCTGAACATGCATTTCAGTGATTGACTCAGGTAGGAGGGGGCAGTGGATGTTACATTTATTGTCTCGTTGTTTGCTGTTGTCATTTTAGTACTTCTTCTTACCAGCTTGTTCATGCATTTTTTCATTCCTATGGCTTATGTTATCACCTATACACAGATGACTTATAGATCCACAATTCCTGTTGGTGTTCCCAGACTTTGCCTTTGTATTTCTCCGCCTGCATCATCTCCATAACTGGATACATACTAATCTTTTATTGCAAACAAAGAAGTCGGAAAGGATTCTTTTTAATCCTGTTGTATATGTTTTCTGCTCATAAGTATTCCAAGTCTCAAATATTCCTTCTCTTTCCCTATGCTACAATATTGTATGAGAGTTTTAAAATGTTCATTATAATTGATTGTATAATTAACACCTCGCAGATCAAAACTGTATTTTTTTTCCCCATGAATTGTATGTTTGTTTTTCTTAAATGCAGCTCTTCAGGTATTTTAATTTTGTTTTTACTGCTTCTATTACAGATAAAAAAATCCCTGAAACAAATGATGCTTGGTCTCTGGAAGTCAGGCAGAGCACAAGTTATATTATAAGACTACCACTTTTCAGTCCAGTGACCTAAATTTTAGATTACAGCAAACACAAAAGCTACTGCCTGCTTTTTACCATGCGCAATCACTTTTATATGATTTGACTTCTTTTTGTAGACTTGCCCAGAATATCAATTCTGTTTATAAATTGTGTCTACTCTTTTTCTTTTCTAAACTGTAGGATCTATAAATATACTAAGAACCATTTTTGAACAGCTTTTTTTCCTCTCTGGTATCTTCTATATTAGATCTTCCTGACTTTTAACAGCATCATTTGTCAACTTGCAATGTACTTTCAGTTTTGATTTAAACTTTATCTTCAGTTAATTTTTTCAGAATATCTACCTTTTGCAACGTCCTATTTATCATTTAATTTTTGGCTTGGCACATGTTCTTTTTATTCAATATACACTTCATGTTAAAAATATTTAAATTACTTAATAAGGCACAGTCAGAGATTGATAACACAGCTGTCATTATTGCTTTACCTTGTTGGCAGTTATATGAATTGCATTTTAATTTCTTGCTAATGTCATTCCTATGCCCTTATAAAATACCATCTTTAATTTATTTGCAGAAAGTTTTTAGTATGACAGCTGTAAATACACACAATTATTACAACATTAATGGTTTCTCATCTGTAAGGAACTATCCCTTATGATGTTTCTATAACTGGTATGTTGACATTCCTAAAAAGAGGCTAACCTTGTTCTAAAATTATGGTGAAAGAAGCATCAGCATGCTGCTTATATTGAGGCAGAGAACCAGCCTCAGAAGGAAAGGTGGAAATCCAACAAGGGAAGCAAGGACATGGTTAAAAATTTGGGCATAATTTGGGAGAATTCCTGTGCACTCACTGGTCAGATGTAGAGTTACAGTTCAGACTGAAAATCAGAAAGTCTTTGGAAGAGATAACATCCAATGTGAGGGACAAGTGAGATAAGATGTTACCAGGGGAAAGGCTTTATTGCTACATGGGGTAAGCAGCAATTTAATTGCCTTCACCATTGCCAGCAATTCTTATGGGACTGGACCTTTCCAGATTGACAGTTGTAGCACGGGTGCACAAAGTTAACTTGCACCAAAGCTTTTGTCACAGCTTGAAAAGTAAATAATTCAGCTGGTGAGTAAATGGACTGAAGGTACATAAGGGAACCTTGTTTGCACACTGTCAGCAAAAACCCATAGATTTCTCATGGTAAAGATCTGTAAATTTGTTAGAACTCATTGGCTTGATTTATGTTCTCTGTGATTCACTGGGTGTGGTACAGCTGAGCTGCTGAGATGTGGCGAAGGGACCAGCTGGGAAAGGATGTGTTTGTCAGATAAAGCTGTTTAGTTTTGTTGTGTTCAAGCTGCCTGTGATGATAGACCAAACCATTCTTGTAGAAGCTGAGGTGCTGTGGATGTTTTATTCCAATTCCTTTTGTAGCTGTTGTGTGTGGCTGCCGCTCTCACTCTCACCCAGGCAATACAGCTGGATTTTTGCACAGGAGCTATTTAAATCCATGAATTAAGTACTTGGCCTCTTGAGCTTGTGTCTAGTCAGACTTACCCCCTGGCAGGAAATGTATTGATAAGTGCAAGGATTGTGCAGCCACCAGAAATTTTAGGGACTGGCATGTTGTTTGTACCTGCCTGGAGCAGCATGCTGGGGATGTGTGACAGTGCTCCATGACTGTTTTGGTAGGTGTGCTTGAAGACATGAGGAATGTGCAACTGCTTTCTTCTTGGGCTTCCAAAAGAGTGTTATGGTTTCACACTGGCGCAATGCTAGCGCCTTTATGAAAATGCATTTTCTTTGGTGTCTGCTGTGAGATGTGACTAGGAATAGAGCAAAACAGGCTCTTAGAAATAAAGAAAACTTGATTAACTTACAGCTGTATGTACAAAGAGACACACAGAAAGAATGAAAACTTTCTAAAAAACATTTTCTCTTCTCTTCCTACTAAATTTTGAATACATCTATCGTTCAGATTACCAGATCTCAGTCTATCACTACTTTTTAGATAATCTTACTGGGGTTAAGGGCGGAATTCGAACGAAGCCGGTCTGTACTAATACAGTCATGCGGATCGTGTACACTGCGGTGACCGATGTGGCTAGTAGGGTTAGGAGTAGGGCTCAGGTGTTTAGGTAGGATGTGTTTAGGCTTTCAATGATTTGGTCTTTTGAGTAGAATCCTGCTAGGAATGGTGTTCCTGTTAGGGTGAGGTTGCCGATGGTGAGGCGTGCAGTGGTTGTGGGAAGTATCTTTTGGAGTCCTCCTATTTTTTGGATGTGTTGGTCACCATTTAGGCTGTGAATTATGGAGCCTGAGCACAGGAAGAGCATGGCTTTGAAGAATGAGTGGGTTGAGATGTGAAGGAAGGCTAGTTCAGGAAGGTTTAGCCCAATTGTAACTATTATTTGCCCTAGCTGGCTTGAAGTGGAGAAGGCAATGATTTTTTAATGTTGTTTTGGGTAAGGGCACATGTGGCTGCAAATAGTGTGGATAGTGCTCCCAGACGTAGGCACAGGGTTAGGGCGGTTTCGTTGCTGCTGAACAGGGGGTGGGTTTGGATGAGTAGGAAGATTCCAGCTACTACTATTGTGCTAGAGTGGAGTAGGGCGGATACGGGGGTTGGCCCTTCTGTAGCAGCTGGGAGTCATGGGTGGAGGCCGAATTGAGCGGATTTTATGGTTGTGGCTAGGATCAGGCCTAGTAGGGGTGGTGTGGGAGTTTGGGAGGGGGTGGGAAGTTGTTGGATTTCTCAAGTGTTTGTGGTGGGGGCCAGTCATGCTATGCAGAGGACAAGTCCATGTCTCCAATTCTGTTGTAAAGTACAGCTTGGAGGGCAGCAGTGTTGGCTTCTGCCTGCCCGTGTCATCAGCTGATTAGTCGGAAAGATACGATTCCTACTCCTAGTAATAATGCTACTCTATGTTAATTCCTAACAGTCTACAACAAATGCTGATGGGAAATAGACAATAAGTGATGGAAACTTTAGATGCTAACAGCATGACAAGTGCTCTTAGCTGTCCTCAGGGATCATGAAAGATGAGATTGCCTCATCACTGTGGCTTGTGGCCAAAGAACCTGTGTGGGAAGGTCTGGAGTAATGAAGAGGCAGGACTGGAAGACAGTTTGGTGGGTTTTTTTGGAGCAGAAGTCTGAAAACAAAAGTACCTACAGAGAGGAGGAGGAACCTTGGGCTCAAGGAGCAGAGTCCTGAAGCCCTCTGTAAACACACAGGGTTTTCTGGAGACAGACTTCATCTTGTGTCTGAGGTGCTGGATCCTGGCTTGTGGGATTCCTATGCCTAAGGCCCATCAGTGGTTTCATGAAGAACCAGCAACTGGCCTTTTTCCAAAACTGCAGCTCATAAATAACAATTTGCACCCAAAACTAAATTTTTGGTCACATAATATATACCTACTCTTCCATCAGAAAATTATGGTATTAGCCATAGGTGGACTTTTATAAACTAAAGAGTTTTTTAATATTGATTTCACATAAATATTTTTAATTATTTTCTGTTGTATTCTTATTCATATTCATATTTGTATTCATATTCATTTTCTCTTCCCTTTTGAAAATAATTTTAAGCTTTGTGTCCTATAAACATATCAACATTAACATGCAAAAATATTATCAAGAGAAAAAGCAGACATTCAAAGCAGATATTTAGAGAACTTAACCATGCACATCTTTCTAACATATTGGGTTTTTTTCTGACCAAATCCATGGTGGTCTCAAGGCTTATCCTTTTTTCCTCTCATCTTGTTTCTCACCCAAGCAATATTTGTCCTGAAGTTCTTCTTAAGCTGATAATACTACTACAGTCACAGTAACTGGTTTTTATGTGTTCTCATTTTATTTTCCCCTTTCCTAAATACAGATTGATTATTCTGTATTCATAAATACCAACTCACTTCGATAGATTAATTAAATCCTTTTTTCATGTGCTATGTTTCTTTATTTCATATCTGTACTGGCAATTTGGATTTCCCAACCCAAGGCGTTTCAGTACTTAGGATTTTTTGCATTCCTTTAGATGTTATAATTTCCATTTACAATTTTCAATCCTAATATGATGAATAATATTCTTTCCTTTTTGTTTTCTTCTTCAGTTGCTCTTTTGTTAAGTACTGATGTTCTTAATGAACACAGAAGCAGTATTTTTATTTGGGGGCTAAAACTAAATTGACTTTGGCTGAATGTCAGTGGAAATCAAGTTTCTTTCTTCGTTTTTCATCTTTCCCTTTTATGGCTTAAGAAACTTTTCCTGTTTATTAAATCTCCCCCTAGAATTACAGCTCAGCTTCAATTCTAATAAATCTCAGTTGATCTGTACACTTAGAGATTTCCAAAATGTATGCTTGTTTTCAATCTGCTTTTGGAAATAGTTTTATATCTTTCTGCAGTTGATGCCTGTAACTTCATATTTTGTCCTGTTGCCTAACCTGGAAATTCCTAGTAAGTTTTTCATATTTGCAGTAAGTTTTTAATATTTGCCTTGAGAAATCTCTGCCATCTGCTGCACTGGAGGACTGGAACTCTTTAATTTCACTATCTTTTTTACTAGTTACCCAAGCTTGTCCTTTTGAAACTTAAAAAAACAATAAAATCCCTTAGCCCAGTGTTATTTCACCAAGTCATCCTGCAGTAAGCTCATTCCATTATTAGATTTTGATCATGTAACTCTCTCAGATAACATTTATTATTGTTTTACCATATAAAGCTATAAATATCCTAAAGTCAAAGCAAAGCCTTCTCCTGCATTTGTGACTTTGTCCCTACCAGCTGTCCTGTTAAATGTTTTCATATTAGTAGATTTTAAGAAGAGCTTTGCCTCTGCAGCATTTATTGGCAAAGATGAAGTCACATGTAAGTGCATCTTTCCAGCATTTCTCCATCTTGCATTGTTACAGAGATAGCTTCTCTATTAAAACATAAATATTTAGATCTAAACCCTTGGATATCTAACTGTAAAGCATAAGAATTTCTAGAGTTGATTTTCTGAACATACAAGCAAACAAAAAATTCAGAACATGCTTCCCCCCTCCAAAAAATGAAAAATATATACAAAAGCTTCATCTGAAGAGTGTATGGTAGTGAAAAAGACATTTGAGATGATTTTGTTAAGCTGACAATATGGGAATGAACTAACACATCTGAAAGGAGTAGACAGATAAAGTTCATGGTCTTCAATGTCATTTAGAATGCTTGAAATGCAAATCAAAATTTGAATTTTGTAATCAATGATGTCTTGAAGAAGCAGTCAACAAGATCCTGTTGATTTAAAAAGTACAATTTGATATGGAGTGTATTATAATGCATAAAGGGGCAAGTAAAGAGACACATTAGGGTACACACTATTAACAAGTGCCATGAGCTGCTGGTCCATATTTTAGACAGGCATTACCTATTGTAGAATTGCACTATAACACACTCCCACATTGAAAACACTGGGTTTTTTCCTTTTCTTAGTAAAATGTTTTTAGAATGTTATTTTCTTACAGTGAAAGATTAAGAAATAATCAAAACCCAAACACTAATAAATCCCAAAATGATCTTTGCTTTTTCAAAAACATATTATCAGTGGAAGAGGATGATAATTCATCACTCAGCAATTTTGGAGAGCCCTGTAAAGAAAGAAATAAATTACTTTAATGATATTATTTCCCAACTGCAACACATTCCATGGGGTTTTCTGATTTATCTAATATGTTCATCCATTCCATCTTTCTAAGTTATGACATTTTGCAGGAAAATTAAAATGTTTAAGGAACATTACCAACTATTAGAAGCATGGAGTGCAGGCTGTGGGAAGTATGATAGCACCAGTCATTTTATCACCAGTGAATGTTTACATTTTTATAAGGAAATCATCGTAGCTTTTACCTGTTTATCTCTGTAGTGTGGGCCACTAAGATTTAAGAAATTATTTTTTATTTCAAAACAGCAGATGAAGACCATATTTTCAGCCCATATGTTCTACCATGGTGTAAAGCAAGAGCTGCAAGTACTTGAATAAACCACCACTTTAGACCTATGAGATATGATGGACAAACGTGGCGGGCAAAGCTCATGGCAAGAATTTGAAACAAGCTGTTGGGTGCTAGCTCAGTAACAGGGAGGGTGTCCTGGGTCACTGCTGTGCTGAAAAAGTATCGTGCATGTAAGCTTTGTTCTTCCCTCATAACCTCAGAGGCCTCAACTGCACCAGGCAATGTGTGCTTCCTTGTTTTGAAGCAGGTTCTTTTTCTTTGCTGCAAGTCATCTGATGCTTGCTTGTTGGGATTTTTTTTTTTGTTTGTTTGTTTTGTTTTGTTTTGTTTCTTTTTTTAAGGGAGAGCAACAAAGTTTATATCCTAAACAATGAGACCCAGGAGCCAGATCCAAGGCTTTGTGCACATGTTGCAGGTGTCTCCAGTAGGTGTAAGGATGAATTCTCAGTGTACAACACTGGCATGACTAGGCAGGAGCATGTCCATGTTTTCTGTGAAAGATAACGGGAACCTGGATGCACTGAAGTGCTACAGAGGACTTCTCATGTGGAGAGGTGCTGGCTGTGGATGATGGATGTGGACACCACTGGCTGCATGAAGGACAGTAGATTCCCAGCCTCGGGGTTACTGATTGCACCAAAGTGGCAAAGCAAAGATGTGCTCCCAGACTGGTTGTATAGAAAGGCCAAAGTTAACACCATTCTGTGTTATCTCAACAGTACTTTATTGTCAAGAAAAATAATTAACAGAAGTGCAGCTAAATGCTAACACATTGCAAGAAACTGTAATGATGACACTAATTCTCTTTCAGGTGTCAGTTTATAATGGAATTTCATTAACAACAAAAACATGCAGATAAGATGTGAAACAGAAAAGAGTTTATTAAGAAATTACAGCTCTTTAAACCCAGAAGTTTTCTGGGTAAATTTGGCCTATTTAATGGTGGATAAGGAACACCCAAGCGGATGCTCTGGTAGTCACTACACTGCCTGTTTCTTACTTACGTGTTTTCTGCTTCCTTGAAGCCCCTGATCCCTCTCAACCCATACACCCACAAAGACACAAAGACATTCTTCACACTGCCTAATGGATCTCCAGGGCATCTTTACAGAGTTACAGCTGTCTGCTACGCAAACAACACATGATCAAGTCTGCTTCCAAGACATTGTGGGAGTGAGGCAGAAGTTGTAAAGCTTGTACAGTTTACCTAAAGTGCACATTTTATCCCTCTCTTGGGTCTAGCTAGCTTTAGGTTTTCAACTGTATTATTTTTTTGCTGTTGTTTTATCTCATTCCTGAAAACCTCTTTGTCTAGCCTTGCTTCCTTCTGCGAGCACTAGATCTCATCTACTGTCATGGACTTCTCCTGTACTATATAAATTTGGGAAAGGACACATTAAAAATTAATATGCGAACTCACAGGAGGGAGAAGAGAAAGAAAGGAAATGTTACAGAGTTCCCCTCAGGAGCACAGAAACAGATGAGAAAAAAATTTTTGCGATGCAGGAACATGTCATTGCTGTCTATAGTGAGCAGGATGTTGAGGGATGGCAGTATGGACTTACAAGGCCCTATTAAAATAGGACAAACTCAAGCCCATCTGAAGGGATGAAACTAAGGGGTGAACCTAAGAGTAGTAAAAAAATAGTAGAAAGAGATTTCGTATCCAAGCAGGACAGCCAAGGGCAGGAATATTTGAGCAATGACTCTTTTGTTGAGGTAACATATTAAAGAAAAAACTTGTAGGACAAAATAAAGAGCATATGACACATAGTCCTTTTCTACCTACTGCCTTCTATCTCCCCCTCTTTTTCAATAGTAGCTAAATCTATTTTAATGTGAAATATCTAAATATTTTTATTAACAATCTCAAAACAGTATTTACAGTTTTCTCAAAAGAAGTCACTTTTTAATGCTCAAAAAATTATGGAATGTGTCCAGTGTTCACAAATATTTCCACAAAATTGACTGATACTAAAGAAAATGTACTATTTCTGGGGGAGAAAAAAGACCTATAAGTTATCAATGTCTTGAATGCTTAGTGGCCTATGGGCACCCAGCTTGTCATGAAAGATAAATAAAATTTGAATACATAATATATGCAATAAAAAAAACCATACCATTGTACAATGAGGTATGGCACATATTCCACTTGGAGGAAGATTCATATATCATGTGTATGGCACAGAGCTCTACTCATGAATTATTTGTTTCTGTTGCAGCACACAGTAGATTAAAGGACACAATCCAAGTTACAATTGACATGTTAAAGCAGCACCGTGCATAGAGATATTGTTTATGAAAGAAATATTATACAATCATAAGTTTTCAATAGGGCCTGCTCTCTTTCTCTTCTGAGGCAGAATAACAGTAAATAAGGTAAAAATCTTGAAGAAAGCACTAGGGGTTTTATTTACAAAGCAATATCTTCCCTGTGGTTTTATCTAGTTAGCTGCTCACACTGGTATTAAATCTTTCTATTCAGAGCTGGTGTTCCACTCATCTTAAAAAGCTGGTGCAAGACTTGACCTCCTTTGCAGCTCATATCCACCAGCTAGTGGGGGATCATCCCACGCTCTGCTCTGAGACTTGTTTGAGTGGCTGTAGATTGACACTGCGTTTTTCTGCCAGCTGCAGAGGTGTTCCATGATCCTCCTGCATCAGGATGAGCTCCCAAAGGGAGGTTACTTATACCTCACTGCACTCAAGCCTGTGTTGGTCCAAAATGTCACCACTTTTATCTACAGAGTCAGAAGTATCATCTAAATGACTTTGCTGTCCTTGAATGTCGAGTTATGCCTTGGAGAAATAAATTAGAATCTACACTCCAAAATAAAGCCCTAATCAGGGAAGTACTGGCTATTTTTTCTCTCTCTCTTTTGGAGGAGGAGACAAGAATATGAAAACATATTTTAGAGCTGAGGTAGATCAGCTGGTTAAGAGGAACCTGGTAAAAATACAGGATCAGATGTCTGGAAGACTACAAGCCGAACTGCTGTTTGATAACATGTTTTGCCCAAATTTTGAATGCTATGGAATCCTGAGTTCAAACACAAAGATAGAGGCTTTATTTGCATGCATGTTTCATTTAGTCACAGACTGTCAGGAAGTTTTATGTACGCAAAGTGTTACAGAAATATCTATTCCATCATTTATAGATGAAGTTTTCAAATTTACATACTTAATTGCAGAGACTACACAAGTGAATGTCAATGCAGGAAATCAAGATTTCTCAGTGCAAAAGGAAAAGAGCACAGAGAGCAACTGTGTATATATGTATAGAATTGATATTTATTTTGATTTATTGCAATTATTCATTTTGCCATGCTATATGAAAAATGAGAAAATTTCTTATTTTGAGAATTTTTAGTGAAAACTAAGAAAATGGTGGTTAATTAGTTAAAAATATTTTCTGCTACATTCAAATGGTGATTCAGTAGTTTGCACATATTTTGTACATGCAATATTATTGCGTTAACCATAAAACCTCCCCTCAGCAGTGCAAACAAACCTTCTGTATTGAAATCCTTGCTGTTGTAGATACTGGGAGAATTGCCATGGCTTCAGGAGAATGAGGATTTCATACATAGTCATATCCCCTGCAAAAAAAGATTTTTATTCATGACACTGGAAACCACTATCCCAATCTAGGATATGATGTTGAGTTAAAGTTTTTAACACCATCCAATTCACTTCAAAGTACCTCACACCTATGATAAAATCACTCCCATGGGTTTAGTGAATCAAAAGGTGAATACTGACCTTGCTGCAAAATAAATCAGGATGTGTATTTCATTGAAACTATAGATAAATAATTTGAGAAGTGTGTTTGGATAAGATGGACTGAAACCCAAAGAGGTGCTTTACTTTTCCTTTTTTAATAATTTTCTTTCTATTTTTATTAGTTTCAAGTGAAAAAGTATTCTCTATTTTTTGCCTTTGGGCAGGAGATGGGAAACTGCATCTAAAATTCCCTATTTATTTCTAAATAATACAGTACTGTATAGAAAAGTCATAAAAACAGAGAATGCAAATTGAATTCCAATAACTCTATCCTGTGAAAGCAAACTTCCATCTAGTAAATGAGAAAGCATTATTGACAATTATATGCAAATTACCATGCTTTTGGCAGGCTCTTCAAAACTATTATCTTTTGGCAACTCTGTAAATTACGTAGCTATGGCAGCAATGTAGAATTGCTCATTATACTTTATTGATACATTTATGTCTCCTTATATTGGAATATTTTGCTATGGGTCTTTGGAGATGCTCTTTGCTTATTTTTGTGCCTCCATTTCTCTCGTGTTTTGTACTTACCCCCCAGACTCTGAGTTGGAACTTCCTATAGAGTCACTGGGCCAGAGGGAGTCAGCTTCCACCATCATCATCATCATCATCATCATCATCATTGTTTCCACCTACTCTTCTTTATCCTCGTATCACTCTTCTTTATCAATGATCATCATTGTTTCTTCACTCTTCCTGATGGCCTGAAGGTCATCAAACAAACATGCAAAAATTAAGTGTTGTTTCACTACCAGAAGGCTTCCCTGGAGACTTGTGCATATCCTCCCTTTTCAACATCCTGTTCCTTCTTCACCTCAGATCCTATATTCCTCTACATGCCCCATATTCAGTACCCTAGGTTCCATCCCCAGCTGAGAACACATTTTCCATTGCCACTGTGCTACAGAGTGTGAGCATTCTCTCTCTCTCTCTATTACAGCTTATATTTAATAAACGAGGAACAGGCATCCTGTTTATGTTTATTCATAACAAGTTTAGATGTTACTTTTGAAGATAAAGAAACAAGTTTGATGATATACAATATCAGCTACACTCTCCGCACTGATAGCAAACTTTAGCAATCAAGGAAAGATAAAAAGGTTTTGGAGAATTTAATCATGTACTTCAAAGTAGGCTTAAGAACATATATTTCAGAAACCGAGATAAAATATGAATGTTTAATTTATCTTCTTTCTTTTTTACCATGAGTGTTTCTGATTCTGCTGCTAATAACCTCATTGCTTCTATCAGCCAACACCTCTTTTGTTTTTGTTTTTTTTTGTTGTCATTAGAGGGTTGGGGTTTTGTTTTTTTTTGTTTTTTTGGTTGTTTTTTTTCATCTCCAGAAGTAATTTTGTTGAAGAAAGAATTTTTTAATTAGCTTCTAGATTTCCAAATGATGTGACTGATGCTTTATTTGGATAGAGGACACACATTTTTTGGGGTGACTTCATACATTTTACATGGTTACTGGAAAGGAAGAAATTGATGCAAAAAATAACCAGGTCATAAGCAGTGATGTGCTACGGTTCTCCACTAGAGAACCTCATTTCTCGAGTAACCTCTGATGATATGTCTGTGGAGTGGTAAGTACAATCACATTTTATTTTTTATTTTTGGCTGGTTTGGTGGTAACATAAGAAAGAGGTTTCTGTAGTGTAATTGCAAATGTTTTTGGGCAAGATATAGATCCAAATTTTAAGCACCACCCTGCCAAATATTTGTCCTTTTACCTTCTGGACATTGCTAATTGGATTCTAGCGTTAAGGACATCTATAAACACAACACTAAATGTGTCTCTTCCCTTCCTCATAAAATCACAGGTCAATTCTTGCCTCAAAGCCACAAGCAAAATATTTAGTCTTACTTAGGAGCAATTTTTTTTTTGCCTGGAATTAATATATATACCTGCCCAAATTGAATCCACTCACCTCTGTGCCTGATGTGACACATAAGTGTGGTTGGAGAAGAGCAGCTCATCGTCTCCTTCTTCAGACCTTTCAGCTAATCTTCAAAGTGGAAGAGTCAGAGTGAAGGGCAGCTGTCACAGAAGAAAATACAATTTGTGGCAAGACTTAAATTCATATTCCTTTTACAAATCCTGCTGAAATAGAATTCTCATACATGTTGGTGATATTCTCAAAGACTCCTTTCTTCTTCCATATTATAGCTATAAAATGTCAAATTCAGAATAAGACGTGACTTGGGTCAGCATATTTCAGAATCCAACTATTTCTCTGGCACTGGTAGCAGGATAAGAGAAAGAGAAAGACATATTTTTTTTAAACTGCAATAGGGATTGAAAGAATGTAAAAACGTCCTTGAGATTGTTTACAGGAATCAACTCAATGAACTTTGCACTTGGGGAGCTTCATAGAAAGAAATTAATCCAACATGTTTAGGGTGAAATTTCAAAATGCTTTGTGTTGGCCTAACTGTACTCCTGTTAACAGTTAAATAAAACTCTGACTGGTCAGCACTGCTGAGGATTTATGAGAATTAATACTTGCTTAAAAGTTACCAAATGAAAAAATCCACTTAGTCTATCTAACTTTCTAAGGGATGAATCTTGAGGAAACCTGTTTGATTTCCATTGTTTAGTTATTCTCTCTGGAGTTTCCATAAAGAGATCATAAGAAACAATTGGGATCAAGTAAAAGAAACAAGGGATTAGGCGTCTAGGTGGCAAATAGTGCTGACAGCAAAGTTGCTGGTTAGAGTAGGATGCTGTTAACTTGAGATAAGAGGCACTAAAGGCACAAGCAATCAGTTACCAGTTTTATGAAAATGAAGGTGCTCATCTATTATTTTAGGTTTCTAAATTTTGAGACTTGCCAGAGCAGAATCTCTGTGGTACTGATTAGCATGTTGAATCGCTTCATAAGATGTGTGCATCAGCTAAAATGAGGGGAACTCAGGAATCAAAGGAAAGGAAATTATCCTTTATATCCTGTAGTTTCTTTGGCATTCAAAACTAACTGATTTGAAAATAAGAGGAAATATCTCACATTAGAGATGCTGCAAGCATCTCTTTCACTGCTTCATGGGACAAAGGGAGAAGTCTGGTTGAACACTGTGTCCTACCAGCTACTGAGGAGCAGGAGCCCCATGAAGGTTTAGGGCTGTGCCTTCTGGGTCACCACTCTGTTTGAAGATTGTCAGGATTAAAGGTTTCTGTTCAAGGGGAGAATATGAGAGCCATTTCTAAAATGCATTACAGTTTAACATTAATATCCAGCTTGTGGCCAGTATAAAATACTCATGGTAAAGATATCTTCTTACATGTAGGCAAGCAGAGTTCAGATAAACAAACATTAATATCTTGAGTGACTTCAAGAGTTGGCTCGCAGAAGGGATATTAGTCTGAAGGTCAGCCTTATGAACTTCAAATACCAGCACCATCTTAAGAAGACAGCTCAGCAATTTTAACAGTGTGCTCCTGTATTCTGTCTGAACAGCAGGGCTGCCATTTCAGCATATTAGTACTGTTAAGGGAGCGCCTGCTGTGTCTTGGGTCTCTGCAACACCAGCTTCTCAGTGTATGTGGCTTCCTTCCTGCCACTGCCCCTGTATATTTCCCAAAAAAGGCACACTTCCTAACTGCTAGAAGCTTCCTATAAGGTGTTATGTCCTAGCCTTCCTTTATTCCTGGGTTATTTTACATTTTTACATCTCTTGTTCTTTTTCCAGCGGTAGAATGCACAGGCTCCCGAGAGAATTCCCCTTGGCTACAGTTCATTTACAGCTGATTTTAGAAACAGCAAGAGAAGAACACTTAAATCAGACTGTGTCTGCTACCTACCTAGTTGAAAGAAGGGAGTGCATAAATCCAGATATTAAAGTAAATAGAGAAAGAAACAGCTGTTTTATGGGAACTCTAGAACCTTAAATCCCTTGTTTGTTCTGTATTTCACTTGATTATCTTAACCTGTTCTCATTTTCTCAGCAAATGGCTGCAAAGGGAAATGCAAACAGACAAAAGGGAACAGCAAAGAGGATTTAAAAACTGCATAGCATTACAATTGAGCATGAAGAGTTTAGACAGAGAAAATCACAGAATATGCTGAGTTGGAAGTGACCCCACAAGCATTGTTGAGTCCAGCTCCTGGCCCTGAAAAGCACCATCCCAACGGTTACACCATGTTCCTGAGAGCATTGTCCAAATTCTTCAACTCTGCTAGGCTGGTGCTGTGACCACTGCCCTGGGGACACTCCTCCAGTGCCCAACCACCCTCTGTGTAAGAAACCTTTTTCTAATGCCCAAGATCAATGTCCCCTAACACAACCTCCCCTGCTTAAAATTAATACTTTCAGAGGTTGTAAGGCACTGTGTAGTCAGTGACTCACCCTAGGTTTAGGGTATTTTGTGAGAAGTGTGAGGCTGGTAGTTGAGTTATTTATCTTATTCTGTTACAACAAATATGGGGCATCCCTGCCTTGTATCATGTTTGATTTCCGTAAGAGACCAATGGCAGTGGAAGAATAAAAAGTGTGACTTGGTAAATCTGGAAAGAGCTGTTTTTTTTTCAAGTCCCCTTAAGAGAACATGTGGTTTTTGTAGCCCTTGGAATTCTGCCTGATTAGAAGAAAAAGGCAAATAATTTGACACAACAAAGCAGTGTACAACCTCACCTTGCTAGCAGTGCATTAGTAACTTGCTTGTCTTTCCAGAATGTGACAAGTGCCTGAGGAAAGGCAAACAATTCGTATTGTGAGACAAAAGGAAGGAGTATTAAGTGCTGTTGATTTGGAGAGGGGAAAAAAAAAAAGCCTTTGCATGGCAAATGAAAATAGAAATGCAAATCAGCTCCAAATACTTAACATATCTGATAAACAATTGTATAAAAATAGAAAGTAGAGACAATAAGGACCTTAAAACGTTGTGTAGTCACATTCACTGTCAGTAGCCTCACGAGGAGCATGCCTGTGTACACTGCCAGACATGAGCACATGCCTTCATCAGTCAGGCAGGCCTTCCCAAGTCACATGCAAACATCAGTTCCCAAACATTCGTGTTTGCAGTCATACTAATAATTGAAATTATATCCTGGCAACTGACATTTCATGAAAAAAAAAACTGCTCAGCACTGCCTGAAGCACCAGAAAAAAAAGTATAAGACAGAATTAAGAAACTAGGGGGAAAAGGGAGGAAGGAGAAGCTAGTCAAGCATATTGTATTGTTCACTGGTGTCAATCTGCACAGATCATGTTTGAGCTGATCGTGCCTGATCTACTTAATGGCTGTTTTCTGTAAGCTGTATTTCAGCTTTTCTGCAGTTTAGAAAAACATCTTACACTGTCACATCTGCAGAGAATTTTATATAATAGCATAACTTACAAAGAAGCCTGCAAAAGCAATGAATACTGAATCCAAAGGACATAAGGTGGATCACAGCTTTTAAAGTGTATTTGAAAAGACTTTTTAACAAGAGGTGCACTGCTTTATCATGAAGGATCCCTACATCAGTGTCTGTCAACCCTTCAATCAACCCGTGAATTTGGACAGTCTTTGTTTTCTATGCTGACATCTTTCTGTTACAAATGCAAATTTTGGAAAATGCAGGCTTCTTCTTTCTGAATACATCATAGGAGCAGTATTTTGCAGTGCAGTTTGAATTTCCATTTCCAAGCAAGGGCTTTGCTAGCATTTTAATTTCTGTTTAACTTGTGAAAATAGATGCCATAACAACACACCTATTCCTTTTCCAAACCAAGGTCTGTCTTAGGACAAGAAAAATCTAAAGGAAAATCATAAAAACAGTTTTAGCAAGAGATATTTCACTTCCAAGGACTTGTTATTTCAGATCACAGAGCTCTCCATCCTTCCCAAAGTCCAGTTGAAGATGACCTGATGACAATGAATTCCCCAGGTGTGTGGCAACTGCAAAGTAAAAATAATTGTCAAGATCTCAGACCAGTCTCCTAATTCATTATTATTAGTTAAAATAGAGTGATTTGTCTTGAGAAAATATAATACAAACTCTCCTTAAGTCAGTAAGATTTCCACAGGATTATATGCTATGTGAGAAAATACTGAGAAAATGCTAAATTTACTGTTTTTTCCCCTTTTGTAAGATGTGGCTTATAACTCCCTATACCTTTAGGGCTTATCCTTTCATCAATGAGCAAATCAAATAATGGCACAAAACATTAATAAGACAAAAACATATGATAGTTTTTTTTCTTTCAAACTGCAGAATTCTAGTGAAGAAATGCCATGGCTACTCTTAGCTATACTCCCCTGTTGCAGAGTTTGGTGATGAAGTGTATGCTTAGACTGTTCTTTTTCTTTTTGGCCTGATAATTTGTTCCCCTGGCCAGCCTGAACTGGGTGCTCAAGGCTGTCTTGGAGGAGTTATGGTCTGTTGTGTCCAGTGGCTCCTATTTCCTGAAAGTGTTTCCAAAAGCTCTCAGTGCTTGGTTTAGACAGTGGAGATTTGGCATTTCTGCAGAAATGGCAGTTCTCTCTATCTCAGGGAAAACTAACAAAAAAAAAAAAAAAAGAAAACAATGAGGAGTTGGTGGTAGAGTCAGGCAGTAGACTCAGAAGTAATAAATCATTGTTCTGTTTTTTCTCATCAAGTTTAGGCCTTGAAAGTTTGGTGAAAAATCAAACACAGGCCCAGTAGTCCTGAAAGGCTTCCATCACACCAGGATGCTGGTGTGAAATGCCCTATCCTTGCTCCATCTAGCCTCTGCATGCAAACTACTGACTAGAATTCCCATCTAGTTTCCCTAACACCTCCCATAGTGCACTAGTTTTCTTCTTATTGAAAGGCACGACATGATAGGACATCTCTTTATATCTAAATATCTTCATTTTTTACTGGGTAAAGCAATAACAACTTTATGAAAGACTTTATTTTGCAGGGATATGACATAGTTTGAAAGGCTTTTTCTCTCTCAGAAACCTCATTCTTCCTCTTTTTGTTTTTCTGAAAGCTTATTTATCTCACCTTAGCTAAGTCATCTCTATAGATAATAACTCATATTCCAGTTGCCAGTAGGTTGCTTTTTTATGTTTCACTGCTGTAGGTAAGAAGCAAGTAAATCCATATTCTTCTGTGCTGAAATTATCATTTATTACAGTCTGTTGTGTAGTATTTCATTCTCTTTATTGTCAAGCATATAAAGCCAGCCTTTTTTTTCCTCCAAAACTTTCATATTATGTTTGCACACTTCTCCTACATGCCTTTTATGACCTTCCTCCCCCCTCAATCAAATTCTAAAATGCCTTGCATATGAACTGCCCCAATTATAGCAAATATCCAGCCAGTAGCCAACTGATGAGCTCACTGGAACTTTTATGCCAATAGGGAGAATGGTTCACTTCAGGACTGCTCTTTGTCAGTACATAAGAAGAGTGTTATGGATTTCTTCAGGAAGTCTTCCTGACAAAGTCAAGGAAAGGAGGCATATGTCAGGTGGTTCTGGAAGTCTACAGAGAAAATATGCTTCAGGTAGCTACAGTGAATTTGCACACAAACTCTTTAGTTGAAAGGGCAAAAGTCATGATAAATATTTCACGGCAGAATGAAAACAGTAGCTTTCCCCATCAGTCTGCTTTTTACCAATTTCTGTCACTGTTGAACTTTAAAACACACTTTTCATTTGAAACCTGCAGGTTTTTGGGGCTTTTTATAATTTTTTTAATACTTTAATAACTAAAACATCTCATGCTAATTTCTGATAGGAGATGGTACTTGCTAGGAAACAATCTGCAGAACCCAGGAATAGTACTTGAAGTCTAGTGAAGGATGTCTGGGTTGACTGAAGGAGCCTCTAAGCTGTCACTTAAATTACTGCTCCTCCCTCAATGCTGGTTTGATGTTAATTTTCAGCTCTACACACAAAAGAAGTTAACCCAGAATTTTCCATTTTATCTGATAGTCAAAGTGGGTTTTCAACATGTCAGCATGCATGGATATGTCTTCAAAGCAGATGGTTGTTTCTCCTTAATTCAGGAACTCCTCCCTTTAATGCCATCTTCTTCTCCATCTAAGATGAATGCTTTCATGAGAGGTATAAAAGAGGGGAAAAAAACCTAGGGCACTGTTTGCTAATGACTTGCTTTAGTGAATTTTCTAAAAAAAAAAAATCTGGCACTTGGTGTAGTTTTGCAAATTGTTCCCTCTTAATAGTAGTACTTGACACACTTACTAAAAATTGAACTTTCCATTTTGCAAGTTGGAATCTAAAGAACAGCTATGCTTTCCAAGCAAGCTCACAGCTAAGGCACATTTTATATAAGGGGATGAGCTTTGTTTTTAATAGCACAGTTTGTCATGTCTTGGTAATGAATCCAAATGAAAACCATGCAGAAGCAATATACCAAGAATGAAACAAAATTTCAGACTTGGGTTTTTTTTGTTGGGTTGTTATTTTTCTCCTCTTTTTCTCTCTCATCTAGCTAGCTAAGGGATTTGCAAAGGCTTCTACAAATGGCAGAAGTTTATGTCACAGAGTTTAGCAATCAGCAAAGGCCTCCACAGCTCCACTGTATGCATGGTAGTCATTTAATGTGCAGAATCAGTTGAAATTTTCCTCCATTAAATAGGAGTTATTCTACCAGGTAAAAATAAATACATTTATGCTTCTTCAGAGGTTCATCAGGGCTGTGGGGCTTTTTTATTTTCTTTTCATTATTTAGCCTTTTTTTTTCTCCTCTAGTTCTGATAGCAGCTTTTACAGTTGAAGTAATATGGCTTGTAGAGTTAAAATCAATTACAGTAGAATATCCCTTATGGATATCCTCTAGAAGATAGCCTGCATATGCACTACAGGTTTAATTTCAAACTTTGAAAGCTGTAATCTGAATTCAGTACATGTAGCCATTAAGAATTAATACAAGATATAAAATCTCACTCATGTTTAGAAAATGTCAGTCAAGTAGCAGCTGATGCCTAGAGTTGTGTTAGCACAGTAAGCTCAGGGGACAATGAGATAGGTTTCAGGGATGGATGTTTATTTTGGAAATCTGGGGAGAAATGGAAAAGATTTGTGACCTTGGGACATTGGCATCTCAATGGCTGCTATGAGTGTCATGTATATGTATATATATATGTATGTATATATGTGTGTGTGTATATATATATATGTCCTACATAAATATATATACACATGTATGTGTATTTAGTAAAGTTTCTGTTTCTGTACAGTCTGCACTGACAAAAAACTGACCGTGTGTGGCTTTTCTGTAATCATGGTGGCCCAAATCAATTGAAGGCTTCAAGTGTCAGGATCAGCATGGAAACTGTGCCTCAGGCAAAAGTGAGTGCACTGCAAGAAACATCAGTATTGCTGTGTGAGGGAGCAGTGTCAGAGGGGACTCTGGGGTAGGGGACACCTGTTAGACCAGAGGAAAGAGTGTGGGTGAGGCATTTTGGCTCTGCAGGACAGTTGAAGAAAATTCCACTGCCCAGAGCTATGACTCGTGCATTCCTGTGGGTAAGGGACAGATATGTTCAGAAACTGTAGCATTGGAATTATTGAGAGGTCTTTTGCTTTCTGAAATTCAGAGAATCTGGAGATGCCAATCTATTTTCAGAAATACTACAGGGCTATACTTTTCTCCTCATTGCTTTCTTTGGGCTTGCTCTTGGAATATAATTCTGAGATTCTTCAGATCTCAGAGGATTTAATTGATTCTGACCAGGCTGCAAAGACTGAAAAATTGGGCCAAAAAGTTTGGTAAGTTTGTATGGTGTTTTCTTTCTTAAGCTGCTTCGTATATTTCATGTTATAGCTTTTAAAAATATAATTTTGGCTTAATATAATGTAACTGCGTTTTCTTTAAAATTACATTAATCTTATATGATTCATATCTTGTGTGGGCATAATGTGCATGACACAGCATGTTAAAAAAATTGTCTTCAGATGCTGATAAGCTTTTTGAGGGAAATGGAGAAGTGGTGAATGAACAACTCCAGCAGTTCCCCATATTTTGTCCTGGGAGTCAGCACTAATTCTTCTGTTGATACATTCCTTTTAATAAAGCAAAACATTGTTAGCAGCATGCAAAATCCTCATGCACAAAGAAATCTCAAATTGCAATTTTTTCCCTCCACTAATATCCAGCTATTTTCAGTGATAGCAGTACCTTGCCAAAGTGCAGAGCAATGTTTTTTGAAAGGCAGAGACCAAAGTACTGTACTGCACTGGTTTAATGACACACAAAGGTAGTGAAATAAAGGGATGACATTTTTCTTATTTCTTTCACTTCTTAAGGAAAGGCAGTTGTTTTCCTGGAGTGGAAAAATGTCAGCTTTATCCAGTATTCCCTAAAGCATTGGTCAGTGTATTGCATATTTGGAGAGTCAGTGCAGTTCAGGCACAACAAATTGTAAAGGTTCATCTAAAGCTATGCAGTCCCTGAAGATCTTCCTTTGGCACTTTTGCCTTGAGAAGTCCATGGAGGCAATAGACTCATAGAAATTTAAGGTGTTTACAAACTGTGTGCCAGCTACTACAGCACTTTTTAGAATGCTGCTTATTCCATTTGGGTAACTTTTCCATGCTTGACTGTGACAGGGTAGTCTGACACTGCTTGCATGGCCCTAACAAAATGAGGGATACAAATACCTTTCTCTGCTGTTGTTCTTTATGTGTGTCGTAGGAAAGAACATTTTTGCTAAAACCCTGTTTTCTTCCCTCAGAAAATAACCCCATACCCAAACCCAGGCTGCTTTAGTGGTTAACTAGACAAAACTATTTGTCTTGATTTACTCTAAAAAGGCAAGTTACCCTCTGTAGTGAATATATACGCACATGGAGAAATTTCAGAAGAATTTTGTTCACAGTGTTCAAGTTCTCAAGATACAACCACTCAGGCTTCCTTTCCATCCTCAAGAAGAATATTACGCCTATAGCTTTCATTTTGGAAAAGAACTAGTTGTCCACCTAACTCAAAAATATGAACATTTCAGTTCAAAACATGAACTGAAATACTACCACCTGAAAAAAAAAAAAAATCTTGCATTTTGTCTCCAAAAACTACCACACTGTTTCCTAGGAATTGTTTCATCACTTTTGAAGAAGGTGTTTGATGACTTAGGAAAATGTGCCTTTATTTTGACATCCCACAACAAAAGTGTAGAGATAAATACACCTCTAACCAATGTGTTGAGTAAAGTTAGTGAGGATGTGGCCTAATATGTTGTAATAATACTTCAGTATGCACTGGAGTACTAATTTTGTCTTTTTGGAGAATTTTCATGATGGTTGTGAGTGCATACAAAAAGTGAGGCTGCTGTATCTTGCCAGTCTTATGTTAACAAGATAATGCTGAAGGAAATTTGGTACAGATTCTTTCATCATCTTGCCATGCAAACAAACTTTTCCTCTGTAACTGAGTTTGATGGAGTTTTTAATTATTTTTTCTTTTTTTTTTTTTTTTTTTTTTTTGTAAGAGGCAGGAAAAAAGGTCCAGAATCAGAGAAAAGCCTTCCAGCCTGAGGTTTAGGTTCTAGTTCTCTAATAATGTGTAATTATTTCTAACATCTGGAACTGTTTCAACAGCAGAAAGTGAGAGCTTTAAAAAAATAATCAAATAGGCTTAGTCCAAAATGCCTCTTATTGTAGAGCTTATGATAATCATCAAAGGAAATACAAAATGTAGTGTTGAATTATCCCACAGATAGAGATGGGAAGGAAACCAGCATCTCCCAAATTTGGGATAATTGCAATAAGTGCTGAATTTTATACTTATTGAGTGGTGGTCTTATCATATTATTTATGGGAAATCCATCCTTAATAGCCATCTGTTATGGACAAAAACTGCATTGGAATTTGTAAAGAGCTTCTCAATGACCAACACAATCCTGTGATTTCCTGCAAATACTGGATTTACTTAGGTATGTGCAGTTCTTGTTCCAATACCACAGGAGTTTGATTGCCTAATCAATTAATTACTATCTGGTGGGTATTAATTGTCTTCTGTAGAAATGCTTGTCTATATAATAAGGGCATTTTTTACAGTGAAATACACCACTTTCAAATATTTATCTCTTTATTGCCTAAATTCCATTTGATTTCCATTTGATAGAGACTCACAGGAATGTAAAATCATCATAATTAGTTGGCTTTGAGGCTTTGACACTATTGTTTGTATGAAAGTCCTAGTTCTTTTAATGATACAATAAACTATAATATAAATTGATTTTCCATGAGGACTTTTTTACTCATAAAGAATCTCAGAGAATTCAAAATCTGATTTTACATTAGCTGTGGTCAGACAAAGTCAGCAATTTTGCATAACAAAATCCTACTACATTAGATGAGGAAGCTGACAAGGATGATGAAATGATGATGATGATGATGATGATGATGATGATGATGATCTGTGTTGCATCCGTCAGTTCTGTTTTACTTTCCTCAAGCTGTAGTCAGCTTTTTAGCTTTTTTGGCAAATTTTATGTGTACTTCTTCTTTCATTTTTTTGTACGTGCTAAGAATGGATGAAGAAAGGCAAGTTGACTTTCATCTTTATAATTAACACTTGCATGAAGCATAAAACGTGAAAATTAGAAATGAGGATGTAACTGAGGGAGGAAGCTGAACCTGCCTGATCTTTTCTAGTTTGAAACTGCTTGACAGATCAGCCCTTTGAGATTCAAGTTCTATTTAGTGAAATGTCAGTCGGAAGCTGCTGAGTGGGAGGGACGTCGTCACTCACTCCTCAGAGACAGCTAATCATATCATGGTGAGGAGGAAGAGCTGTTTAATTCCTGCAGGCTTCACTTTTCAGAGAGTCTTGTGAATTACTTTTTGTAAATATATTCTGCTAGAGGTAAGCAGGGAGTAAGTACACGATCTCAAACAAAGGCTTCCAAACCAAGCTCTCCAGCAGCCATTCTCAAGCTAAAAGCTCCTGTATTTACTCCTCATTTCTACCCACCAGCTTCTTATTCACACCGAGGAAAAGAGGCAAATAGCCAGAATTAAGCTAGGTAGGGAAAAAAAAGGGTTTGATGTCATCAATGATTTTCAGTGTTTGCCTCTGTTTGCTGCCCAGAGCATGGAATAAAATTGTACCGCATTTGGACATTTACTACTAGGTTTACATTTGAATGGGGAGTGCAATAATAATTTTGTAGCATTCAGGTTATAAATAACATAAGACTGAGCAAAAGTGAGCAATCCAGGGTTGAGTTGTCAGAGGTAACGATGCCCAAGCTTTAAGAAAGAGTTCTCAATTATATATGAACTTGGGTGATGCAATAGAGCATTGAAGTACGCTGCTGCCAAAGAACAGAAGTCATAGCTCTGTCTTAGGTTCTAGGCATCCCACTGCAAACTTGGGAAAGTCAGGAGCTGCCTAAACATAGCATTTCCAACCTGCCTAGGCTGAGTAAACCCTTCAGTCTCAGCATGTGACCTAGATGTTGTGTAGTTTTTCTTCCTGTGGAATCAGGCTGCTATGGATGATTCCGGCAGGTTCTTGGGCAGCCTGTAGCAGATACGTGCTACAGAGACCAGGTGCTGCTTACCCAGTCTGGGACAGGAGCTCTGACAGCCTCCAAAAAGACACTGCACACAGACATCTGTCAGTTATGTCATTTTTCTCTGGGGCTGTGGAGTCCAATGTAAGTCATCTCTTTCCATTTGGTGTTCGTGGCTCAGATACCATGGTGGTACAGGAAGATGAGTGGGGAGTGATGGATGGGAAGCAGGAGAATTTTACTGGCAAGCCCACAGGCACTTTCAGGAGTAGACAGACTCTTCTCAAAATCACACTTTTTTCTTCAGGCTCTCCTTTCTGGTTATGCACCTTTTTAAGCTTTCCAGTCCTGGTAGGGATCTTGACTGAGCTCCTGTTTTAAGAACTGGAATATGCTGTGAGAAAACAAGGCCAGAACTGTAGTAAAGAAAGATGAAAATTATTAGGGGAAAAAAAAAAGTAAACTGATTTCTTTTAAGAAAACATGAAATCTGTTGCACCAGCCTTATATAGAACTTGAGATAGGTGGATAAACAGTTTTGGCTATATCTAGAGGTGAACAAGACAACAGTATGGACACATCTGTAGGGCCTAGAGCTAAGCCAAATGTTGTACTGTGATGGGTCTGGTCTAAGGGTGAGCTCTGCTGTCCCTGCAAAGGCTTTGCTCTGGGAAATATAAATCCCCTACTGTTAAGCTCCTCTGTCCTCTATTTCTGCCCCTGCCACATTTCCTTTGCAGTGGAAAATTGGCCAGAGGGGACCGTAGTTGGGGTGTTGATTATGGTGCCTCTGGAGAGTAATAAATAGAAAATACTTAACTGGCATGCTGCATATTGATTAAAGATTACTAAATGAAGCATGCTTATCTTTGCAAAGGCACTATAGTAACAAAAATGGCGTGAAGTCTTGATCAATGTAGCTTAAGGCTTTTTATTCTAGTATCTCTGAGTGAATTACTTTCACTGTCCATGTGATGGTTAGGGTTGCAACACAGTCACTTAGAACAATTTATTAGATTAGAAAGCCAGCAATTGTGATAAAGTAGTAAAAAATATTTTAATTTTTTGCTTTAGACATGTATTGTAACAGTCTGTGCTAAGGTATATGTCAATTTCTAATTGATGTGTAGGAAGTAAAATAGATTTGTGGGGGCTAAGAGAAGTCCCTTGATAAGAAGCACAGGAAATAAATGACAAAAAATGTTGTACATAGGTAATAAGTAATTATGAATCTCCCACACATCTTTAAGCACAAAGAAACATGCAAACAACTTAATATTGTAAACAAAAGAGCACATTTTCAAGCTCAAAATTCCAAATTATTTTCACTGCCATTTAGCTTTACTTTTAATGCAATTAGTATCAACCAGACAGAATTTAATGTGGATGTGTGAGCGTGTATGAATCCAGCCAAACACACAGGAAAGTGCAGATAATATATTTAGTGCTTGAGCACATTTAGAAGAACGATGTCATCGCACAGAGAGATGTTCACACTGTATAATTACCTTATGACAAACACATACATTGGGATTATAAAGAATATTCAATCAAAGAACTATGCCATTCTGCACAGTATGTAATTTTAAAAAGAAGCATTCCAGCTGTTGCCTGTACTGCTGTCAAGTTTGTGTCTAAGCACACTCCCGGCACTAGAAAGTCTGATCTAATGCAGCTCCTCTGGTTTGAATTTTTAAGAGTCCAGGTTCTAATCCCCAGTGTTCTTTCTGAGCTGTGCAAGACCAACTCCTTACAAGCGTCAAAGCACCTAAACATTTAAGATTCACTCACACAGTGATTTTTCCAAAACCACTTTTCCATCATCTGCCTTCTTACAGTGTCTAAATAAATTTTAAAAGAGTGTAGTATTGATAACTTCTGATGGGTAAAACAAAAAAGTCAGTATGAGCAAAAAACTGGGGGTGATGTAATTCCTGGGGAATTATTTTCCCTTTATTATCCTTTCAAAAACAGAGGGTTTGGAACTCTGGGTTCAGAGGCAGGAATGGAAACTACCCCAGTGGTGAGAGCATTCATCAGGTGCATGAAAGGTCAAGGTTAATCTTCAGTACTGCACCTGTCTATGTGAAATGAAAGATTGTCAAGACTAAAGGCTCTCCAACAACTTCACAGCCAAGAGCAGGAGAGTATGAAATCCAGGCACCTTACATGCTTTGCTCATAAATCTTGTTCTCCATCACCTAAATCCTTGAATGATGGGCTATTATGAACTCCACTAGAGGAAGAAATACAGACATCTTCCTACCTGTCTGCAAACTGGCACAAATCAGTCTATATGTGTGTGACAGAAACTGTGTTTACATACAAAATTATGTATATTTTCAATTTGGTGCCAATATTTTTGCTAATAAAAAGTCAGAAATTTCCAGCCTGCTCTGAATGACTTTCTGTCAAGCACCAGACTAATGCAAAAGGAATGATATGTACAGCTGGGACTTCTGAATTTTAGTTTGCCTTTGCCTCTAACATTTAGCTAATGCCAATTACTGTTCCATAGTTAATATGAAAGAATCTGTGTTTAGAGGCTTGTAAGTCTTTTTTTTTTCTCTCCTCACTAAGACTGAAGTAGTAAATAAGATTAGTACTTTTCAAGATGTTTTCCAGAAGAATTAGGAATATAAAAATTTCTACAATTTCTGGGGGTTTTTTAAAGACTAAAAATGAAACACAAATAAAGCCAATTGAGAATTATGAGAAAAAAAGAAAAGGCCTGATGACTTAGTATATCTATACAATATTTTTTGTATAAATGTTTCTACAAAGGGAGAGGAAAATGTCCCAACATTTAAACATTTTAGTGATTCCTGGCAGCTCACCCGTTCCAACCACTGTTTATAACAGAAAAGTACTTTTGCTTGGCTCATCTAAATAGAAAAAAGACTGCTTTCATGGGTTGGTTTGAAAAAAGCAAAAAAGCAGGGAAGTTGTCCTTCAGTTCTCGAACCCCATCTAAGTCAACGAAGGAGATTTTGTAGAGAACACCAAAAGGTTTAAAGAAGAATCGGTGGCTCATCATTATTGTTCAGCACAAAGCTGCAAATCAGCCTGTTTCAGAAGAGCAGATGGGCTATATTAAATAGGCTTATAGCTCTGTGCTGCCAGATTCACATAACTGAGCTCTGAAAACAAATCCCCTGGTATTTGATGAAATCCCTAAAGAAGGGCCATGAGGATACCCTCCCTACCTTGCTTCCCTGCCTTCACATTACTTCTTGATGGCCAGAACTGGGGTCCAACATTTCAAAACAGGCTTTGCATACTGAAGTTCATTTAACTGAATCTGGTGGTATCTGCTATCAGGAATTCAGGTCAGGTTCCACGAGGCTGAGGACAAACAGCAAGCAGCCTCTCTGGAAGTACTCCTGCTTTTGTTTTGACAATCACACACTTGAAAGAAACAAGAAACGGGTAAACTCTGCAGCCTGAAATTTCCTGCAGGAAAGGAAAAGTCTCAAAAAAATTGCAAGGACACTATAAAACCAGTTCACTTCAGGAGAGTTCTTTAAGTGAAACTGAGGCCAACTCCAGCCATCACCTCTTATGGCCAACTTTAATCACCTATAATTTGGCTCTTTCTGTTGCCAATCGGCAAGGAATGGTGAGGGATGGAAGGAGAGAGAGAGAAGGAGGGAAGAAATCTGAAAAGCAGTTCTTTTAAGAGCAGGAGGTAAATGTCTACCTATTCTGAGCAACATCATACTTTGCCTAAAAGTAAGGAAAGAAAATTCAGAGTGCCTTCAGTCAAGGCTCCTCCAAGTTTCTTGTGGAGTTTGATGTCTTTGTTTTCCTTATGCATTTAAATCCTCTGAGAAAACTTCATGCATGAAAGGTTGCCTACTTATGAAGTTCATTTTAAGTGACAATTTGAATTTATACAGAATAAAATGAAAATTTAGTGAATTTAATTTAATTTGTTCTATTTCTAAATTTATCCCTCTAATTTTTTGCTTATTTTCTTGGAAAATTTGACTTTTTCTCTCCCATAGTCAGTCCTATAATTAGATTTATAAACTTCTTAAGGAGCCTTGAGATTCAGCTTAGTTGATCAAAAATATTTGTACTAGATTTGATTTTATTAATTCACAAGTTAAAAATGTGTTTAATGTTTTGTGTGCACCATCAGTGTTCTACATGGCCAACACATTGAAACATAAATGTGAACTGTATTATATGCTGTCCCATATGAATAATGAATAAACATCTCTTCCACAGAACCTTTACTAATTGCTGAAGATGAGAAGAAAATGAGCTATTAAAAAAATTAGTGAGGTGGAAATCAGATTTTAGATAGCTTATCAGAATAAGGCCATTTTTAAATGGTCTTCCCTTTTGTTATGTACCTTTTGGTTGTCTAACTGAACAGCAGCTATTTACAAAATTTTTCAATATTCTAAAACAAATGTTTCCAAATGCATTTAAATATTTCAACACAATTAAATACAATTTCTACTGATTTACCGTTCCACTGTTAGACATTGTTTTCTCCTTGTGACCAAGTACACATATTGATTTCAGATTATTTAGTTATGGTTTCTTTCTGTCACCTGGAAGGGGGGAGAAAACAGGACTACTGAAGTTGTGTTTGTTTGGTTTGTTTTTTGCTGCCAATTACAATCATTGTCAAGAGCAGTCCCTGCTGCCTGTAATAGCTGATACTTCACATGTCAAAAATTTAGCAAGTCCCCAGCCTTCAGCTGAGTGTCCATTCCAGTGCTCATCTGAGCCTGCCACAGTGTGTGCACTGCACAAATCTGATTACTCAGGGGAAATGGTTTCTGAACATTTCTGTGTGTTAGCAGTACTAGTCCAGAAGCAAGATGTTTGTTTGCCCTTATTGTGTTTTGGTATTTACTGTGAGTGCAGAATGTTTAAGAGTGTTATCACTTAAAATAAGTGATAATCATGGTGCTGTAAAACTGCCTTGTGTAGATGCTCACCTGTACTCCACCATCTGTGGGACCCGTGTTATTTTTCCCATCTAGGGGCATGTGTGCACACATGTATGCAGTATGCATATTTTTAATATACATATTATGTATAAATATGCATATTTATACATATATATGTACATAACAGCTGTGCTCTTCTATTTTAATTCTAACAGCCTTTGCCTCTCTGTTTTTACCACTTCACTTTCCAGCAAATGTTCTTGGTTTGGTTATCTGGCGCCAGATTAGGTTTCTGTTAATAATTTAGTGAAGCCAAGTAAGGAAGGAGACAAATGTAACTCTGAGAAGCACTGAACGTCATCTTGTGAATTCATATCCCAATTCATTTTCTCAGTAGAAGGAATTTCTCTATTGTACTTCAGCAACATCCAAAGCTTCTTTAATGATCTTTTGCCTCACGGTTGGGGTGAAAAACCTGTGAAGTAATGTTTGTTTACAAGCTCAAATTATTTTTATTTATGACAGTGCATTTCTAGGGAGCTCTTACTGGACTTAAAAGTGTGTCCTTTCAAACATTTCTTTTTCCTGAGAGTTTTAAGCACTCCTCCAAAATTGTAAGGCACTGAAAGTGATGGAGTGGTATTACACCATTGACTGCAGTGGAATTCCTGTGAGGATCAATGTGATGTGCTTGTTGCATTTTTTTTCTGTATCTTTAAATACTTTATCCTTTACTGATTTGTTTGGTACTGAATGATTACTAGGTTTGGACTCTCTATTTTCTTGATAAAAAGAAATATTGAAAGTTCATGAGAGAGTTTTGTTTTTTTTTCTTTCCTTTCATATCATTTAGAAATAGTATGAAAGTAGTTCAGAAAGACAGCTGGCCTGATAGCCAGAAGATGTAAATGAAAAAAATAAATTGTCAGACGGGTGAGTGCACAAGGATACACTTGTATGTCACACATACAGTCTTTGTGGCAAACTTCTCTATGGGCAATACAGAATCCCATCTTCTGTGGAAAGCAGAGGTACATCCTCCAAATGTCAGCCTAGAAATCTTTTCCAGTTGCTAAGTGAAACTTGAAGCTGCAAGCCTTAAAGTCTTTCACTAGCATGCAACCCACTTTATGACTTTATATTCTTGTGGTCCAAATACCTGTCTACACATTTCCTAGTTCTCCCTGCTTACTTGTTAAATAACGAACCCATCCCCAACCTAGTCATACGTGGGTTTTTTTCCTTTTCCTTTTGGGGAATATCTCACTCATTTTCAGATTCTGAGTGTATGTGTCCTTCAGCACTCTCCTGTCTGGGGTTATTGATTTCTACGGAGACAGTTTGTATCCACAGCATCAGAGGTTAAAGTATGTTATGAAAATGAGTATCAGCTGTGTTTTCCTTCCCTTAAAAGGGTATGCAAGACCTCAATATTCACCAACAGAAAACTGCAGCATGCTCTAATGACTTGGGCAGACAAAGTGAGTGAACATTTATGAGCCTTTTGTTACAGGAACCCCTCAATGATCTGGCATAGGAAGCCATCATGTTCTAAATTAAGTCAAGTTAGTCACAGAAGACAGGAAAAAATAGAACAATTTTGCTTGGAAAGAGGGGTTTAGCTTTGTTTTTTACTATAATTAAAAAAAAAATATGTGTATTGTTCAGGCTTCCTTTCTGGAAGTTGCCTTTTCCTTTATTTTTTTATTTTGCTGACACCTCACACTGCTATAAATGTGATATATTGGAGCTGACCTAGAATATAATCTTCTATTGAGTTGTGTGTTTATCCAGCCCAGGTAATTACTTTCTTAAACATTTCTGACAAAATATTTCTGAATTGCAAATAAAACCAAATGACAAGCAGATATGTGGGAATTGCCTATTGTAAAAATCCAATCTGTATTCCTAAATCTCTAGTGTTTCAGCTGTTCAGCCCTAATGCAAGAACACTAAAGTCTGTTAGACATGAGAAGCAAGTCATATGATACAGAAAATGAGAAAAATATGTAGAAATGACACACATTGTTCTAGATCAGGGTGCAATTCACATTGCTTGATCACAGATACGTTCTGCATCTGCTACTACATGACATAAGTTACCAAGCAGAGACCATAATTTGCTGTTGGGTTACATTGACAAGAATACGGGGGAGTTATTTCTTGTTAAATATTTGACTACACAATTTCCTTCAAGTTTATGTGCACATGATACGTTTTTGAATGAATACAGAATCACAGACTGGGAAAAGTTGGAATGGACTACAGTGGGTCATCACCTGGTCCAACCTCCCTGCTCATGTGGGCTCATCTAGAGAACATTGTACAGGATTGTGTCCACACGGTCCTTGAATATCTCCAGTAAAGGTGAATCCACACCTGAGGGTGAACCCACAAAGTCTCTGGGGAATCTGCTAAAAAGTGTGATTACATTGCCAGTAAAGAGATTTTTTCCTCGTGTTCGGGTGGAACTTCCTGCACATCAGTTTCTGCCTGCTGCCTCTTGTCCTATTGCCCAGCACCAGCGAGCAGACTCTGGTCCATCCCCTTGGCACCTCCTGGCAGGCATCGGTGACATCCCTTCCCAGCTGTTCTCCTTGAGGCTGAACTCATCCAACTTTCTCAGCTTTTCCTCGCAAGAGGGACGCTCCAGCCTCTTAATCATCTTTGCTGCCCTCCACTACACCCAGCCCAGGAGCTCACATCTCCCTTGCAGTGAGGAGCCCAGAATTTGACACAATATTTTTTTGTATAAATATTTAATATTTTTGTATAATATTTCCATATATATATTTTTTGTATAAATATTTCCAGATGCAGCCTCAGGAGGGTTGAGTAGAGGGACAGGTTCACCTCCCTCAACCTTGTGGTGATGCTTTTCCCAATGCACTGTGGCAGAGGTGCTTGCATACTGTAATTCTTAAAAAGTTTGGCAGCTTATAGTTAAGAAAACTACCTGCTGTGATCCCTACTGTAATGCTAAAGCTGTTGGGTAAAGTTTCTATCACAGGATCAAATGTTCAGGTGAAAATCATAGATAAGAGTTCAAATAGGGAACTTGAAGAGAAAGGCCTTTAATTTTTTTACATGATATCTTCCAAGCATAAGTAAAATGTATGAAAAGTAAGCACAAAAACACTTTGAGAGAAGTGTAATTAATTTTCTGGGAGAGTTCAATATTGCATATTAGGAATTAAGGGAAAGAATTCAGAACAGGTGATGAAACATTTCAATGTCCCTCATAATATATTAATGCTTCCTCTTGAGTTTATTCCACATAACATATTGGAAAGATGATGTGCATTTAAAACATCCATTACACTGTATGTGTATATAGAACATCTTAATTTGGGTTCTGTTCTCAAGAACAAGCATAATCTCATTCATTAAAATGCCTGTGTTCTCTAGGTTTTTTACATATATGGACAGAGACAATGCATGAGTAGAGTATGGAGTGAGACATCTATTTTGAATGAAGAAAGGTTAAAAAAATTATTGAAAAAAATACACTGATAGTCTCTTCTATTTATGGAGAGACTACACTAATCTTATTTTACTTATGTCCAGCAACGACTGGCTCCTGTTTAGATTAGTTATGTCAACCAAAAGCCTCTGTCTCCTTTGTCAGTTGTTCAAATAATAATGTTAAATATTAAAGTATTAAAGTGAAGTAATAATAATTTTGAATTTTAGAAAAATGGATGATGAAATGGTTTTGGGTTTGTTTGGTTTGGTTTTGGTTTTCCCCAGAAGTGATTATAACAAAGCGGTGAGTATCTGGTCCTGGGTACTTGCAATTTGATTGCATGGACAGGAACAGCTGAACATAACAAAACCCTTGCTTTAGTAACAAGGAGAAAGTTTAATAAATAGAGCTCCAAACCATCCTAGCTGGCTTTAGGTACAGGGAATGTCTAGGCCTTGGTGCAGTGATGCCTCAGAGTTACATGGTGGCTGCGTGACTCTCAATCTAATATTGCCATTTAGGTACAGAGTGTTTCAAGCACTGAAATCCAAAGGTGTCTGTATTTCTTCAGTATTTAGAAGATTGAACAGAATGGATGTGTCTAACACACATATTCCAAATTGCATTCAAGGATGTGGTAATTGCAAGCACACACGATGCCTATGTAAATGTGCAAATAAAATATTTCATGAATAAAAGCATACTTTCATTAGTACATTTTAAAACTGGCTTTTATGTTGTGAAATCTATTTTCCTTCAAGCCTTTCTAGCAATAATTACAGTTTTCTACAGTTTCCAAAGAAAAATAGTATTTTCTACAAGATTTAAAATGCTTATTGAGGGCAGAATTTCAATAATGGGTAAGTAAATAAGAAACAATTACATAGTTAACTTCTTACTGTTGTATGACAAATTTGAAAAGTTGTACAACAGCATGTAAGTCAAGGGGATGAAAATGTACTTTATGCTGTGATCTGTAATATTTTATAGGGTGTATTTATGTACAGAATTCAATGTTCTACTTAAAACACTTACTTGTCAGTTCACAAGTGTTTTGGTTTTTTTCTTTTCTCTCATGCTTTAAGGAATTATAAGCCAATATTAATTTACCATAAAATATCACCACAGTTTGATATTAGTGTGCACTCCCTCCTATTATTTGTCCCATTGTTAATGAGGTAACCATGTAAAAACAAAGCCTAGTAGATCTTTATCTCCTCACTCACGGCTGCTTCCTACACAGGCTCCCCAGTCACTACTAGTAATCAAAACCAACTAATGCATAAAAAGAAGCAAAACAAAAGCAGTGTGGTAGGTGGGATTTTACTGCAGGGTGTGGAATCTGTTGCTCAGACCTGCAGGCAACAGAAAACATGTACATGTCTCAGGGAAAGAGTGAATACTGTATTGTTTCTTAGTCTGTATAATGTGAGCTGTAATAACAGTCTCTCCAATCCACCTAGAACCTGAACATGTATATATATATTTTTTAATAAGCAAGGGCAGAGTAAGTCTCCATATGAACTTTTTTTTAAGCTTGTAGTAAAATCTTTTAAGTAGCCTGTATCAATCTACTAAAGTAGAAGCTGCCTGTCGTGTTTATATGCAAAGAAGTGTAGAAGAAGAAACGAGACCTTAAATGCTGTTGAAATCTTCAGTATTTAAATCTTTAGTTTGACTTGCAAAAGAAGCTCTGTGTTACTCACACATGCAAGGGTTTGCTGTATGCAGGTGGGCCCCTTGGACCCTGGCACCAGTCAAACTTCCTTTTCCTTTTCCTTTTCCTTTTCCTTTTCCTTTTCCTTTTCCTTTTCCTTTTCCTTTTCCTTTTCCTTTTCCTTTTCCTTTTCCTTTTCCTTTTCCTTTTCCTTTTCCTTTCCTTCACCTACACCTGTGAGGGTCCAGAGGAGGGTCATGGAAATGATCAGAGGATGGGATGTCTCTCCTATGAGGAAAGGCTGAGAGAGTTGGGATTGCTCAGCCTGGAAAAGAGAAGGCTCTGGGGACACCTTGTAGAACCTTCCAGTATCTAAAGGGCACCTATAAGAAAGATTGGGATGGATATTTTCAGTCGGGCCTGTTTTGAGAGGACAAGAATTAATGGTTATAAACTAGAAGAAAAGAATGGAGGTCCAGACTAAATAAAAGGAGAATTTTTCTTTCAGTGAGGATAATGAAACACTGGAACCAGTTCCCCACAGAGGTGGCAGATGCCACAGCCATGGAGGTGCTTTAAGACCGGCTGGATGGGGCTCTGAGCCACCTGGTCCATTGGGAGTTGTACCTGCCCATGGGTCCCTCCTAATGCAAACTGATACAACTTTTTTGTGGAGTAGAGTGCCATCTCGGCTAGCTTAAAGAAAGAGCTGTTAACTGTCACTAAGAAAATTCCTCAAATAAAAAATAAGTCTACATGTTTCAAAAGTCCAATGTTACTCAGTCTTCCTGCCCCAAGAGAGTGCAAGGAGGCAGGGTGTACTCCCATTCCATACATACCCCTTTCTCTCCCAGTCAGCAGTGCCAAAATTCTCATCCTTCACTCACACCTCAAAAAAGTAAATAAAAGCTCAGCAATCATTAAAAAATTAAGCATAACAAAAAGGGAAAAATACAAAATATTAATAAAGCAAAAGAAAAAAAAAGTCCCTTTGGAGTGCTAATATGGTTTGCATTCAAAGAGGAAGTCATTTTTGATTAACAAGGAGGTAATGTTTCCCCACAAGGGTGGGTCGTAGATGATGAATAAATAATGTAATCAAATATTAAATTAACTCTATTTAAAAAACTGATTTGCATGTTAAAAGCTTATTGATGTAGTATTTTGTTTACTGTTATTGTTCTGAGGCAATTTTGTAACAAATAGAGACAGTGAGAAGTAATAGCATTCAGTCTTTCAACACAAATGCATTTATATTGATTACTTATTTTTCTAACAAATTTGCAAGCTTTTCCACCTTTCTGCATCAGAATTTCTTTGGGAACATATTTTTTTCCTTATCATAATTGAATCTTTTTGAGCGGATGGCGTAAAAGAAATTTTAGTTCTCCACTTCTCTTTATTGCTTTGTATCACACCAAAGAGAAGTAATAACATCCAGTTTTCTGACACAGTTAGGTCAAGAAGGAAGGGTCATGCCATGCCAAAGGGGAAGAGTGGCCAAAGGACACGGGCTGCACTTACCTTGTCCAGTACAGAGCTCCCCTGGGATTCGGATTAATTACAGTAGCCCATCGATGGGGCCAAGGCTGGGGCAAAGGATCAATGAGATATAAATGGCCCTGCTCTCTGTTGCAGATGGTATTTAGCCTTGGGGCTTTCCACGGAGAGAATGGGGAATTCAGTGTATTTTGGTAATACTGTTAGCCTTGGTTTTCCCTAATCTCCTGTGAAACTGGGTCTGTTACAGGTTTCTAGCAGAAAAGGGAAGAGGGTTCTTTCTTGTATTTCTATTTTTCTTTTGATAGTGCAGCGTAGTAGTGTTGCAGGATACTTCTGTGATTTAACTCTAACACGTTCACTATATTTTAAAATTGCATAAGTTCATGTAGTATGTCTCCTGAGGACTATATTTCATAATCCTATGTGACACCAGGAAGGTTTTATTAATAAAATTTTGAGAAGATTTAAAATTATTCTTCTACAAAGGAGGTCGTTGCTTCTGATTAACATTGAATATATTTGATGGAAGTGTTTCTCTAGCTGCTTGTGTAGTAAATTAAAGGCTGAGGTTGCAGGCCCAACAATAATTGAATTTATTTACTACCTTGTGTTTCTGTTTATGAAGGTGAGTTGATGGGTTTCCATTACAACCTGTTTCTGTAGCAATATAGCACACCTGCTTTGCAGAAGACAGTATCATAAAGCACTCACTTGAATTGTCTTGCCATTCATTGCAGAGGTCATTGTATCTTGTGCTGTATAAATATAAGAGCCAGAGCGTAGAATAAATCTGTTTTAAATACAACAATCAACTCTGGTTGTCATGGTAGATATGTTACAGACCAGGATATAACTCAAATTTTTGTGGAAAAGTTGAAAAATTTTAAATTATTCATAAATTGATAAATCTGAAACTGGCAGATGTAATAAACATATCTCACTACTTAGAGATATTTAATGTCCTTTATGCCCACAGAAATTCAGACATAAATTGTACTTCAGGGATCAGTGAAATCTTCGATATGCTGTGCAGTGGGAAACTGGAAGAGATTGCATGAATACTTTAAAATGGGAGGCTTTGTAACTGTAACTCCTACAAGGAATGAAACGCTAAGCAATGGAAAAAATTTGTGGAATGATATTTTAAAATGGAAATATTTTATGTGATTCCCTTGGAATTGTTGCCAAAGCAATAGTCATGTGCAACAGCTGAAAAATAACAGGACTGACAGGGTTCTGAAGGTACTGGTGAAAACACTCAGTCCCATTAGGTGAATCTGAATAGACAAGGAAAACATGTTTGATCTTCTTTTAAGTGATAGTTGTGATGTCTTTATTTCAAGCATGAGGATTTCCACCTTGCAAGTAAGGCATCAACACTGCCTGAGCTTTCATGGCCAAATTCATTGCCAAGGACAACTGCGAGGTGGATGTACATTTTTTTGGTTTTTCATATTCTTCAAGCTGAAGGATCTGTGCTTACCCCTGGCTTGGCATTAAAATGTAAGCTCTAGGAATAGAACAACTATAGTGCAGCAATGCCCTTTCAGGGTGCTGAAAAAAGGATAGAAAAGGCCTACCACTGAGGGTAAGAGTCCCATGCATGAGGCTGAGAGCCAACAGATTGCCCCATTTGTGGCTGAAACACTGCTAAAGACTATTTTTCTCCTGCAAAAATCAAGTGTTAGTGGGTGACAGAACCTGCAAACTGTCTTACCGGGGCAAAGGGAGGGAGAAAAACACTGTGAAAACTCAACCAGAGCAGAGAGGTCCTGAGAAGCACAAGCTGGGAACACTCTTGGGACTTTGGTATTTTATAATATGGAGAAATTTCCATTAAGAGCTTTGGGATTTAATTTGGATTATACTTTACAACAGGTATTTTGCAATGTGAGGTTGGTGCACCTGCAGCGATACGAGCTGCAGCTAATGAACGTCCCTATGACAGGCCTATTGCCATGGAAACAAGAAGGGTTGCAGACTACTTGATCTATAGAAATTACAGATTCAATAAAGCATTTCTTGCTCTTTTGAGTTCTGATTTAATTAGAAAGCAGAGTGATCTGTACAGTGTAGATGCTATCTCCAGCAGTTATTGGAGCTGTATATTAACATAGCTGTTGGCTTGCTCCATCTTAAATTCTCTGCGTTTTGACTGCTAAGCAGATCCAAATCTACCTGTCTAATCTGCCAGAATTGTTGCTTTAAGGGTAACCCAAACTTCATAGTATGGTCTGTGATTGGTCTGGAAGCATGGCCATGATTGTGTTAGAAGGAATCTAGGAAAGAAACTACTTCAGACTGTGGCTGATCCTAATTTGCACTTGGCCATTAAAATGGTTGTGTCTATAATGTGATTTTTTTTCAAACTAACTTACTGCCAGAAATTTGTTTTTTTTTTTTTTTTATATATTTAAAGCTATACTGGAAATAGGGTATTGGATCTTTGCCTGTGAAGGAATTTCTCAACCTTAGTAAATATAATTCATGAGTATGACCCAAGTGTTGTTGTACCTTGCCCCTCTTTCTTAGAGATACAAAAGTAGATGAGGTCAGAAATGCTGGCTGAGAGAGTATCCAAAAATAGATGAAACCCCTTGTAGCACAAGTTCTGTCTGATGGCATTAACATGTGTTGCACTAATTCACAAGCCAAAGTGCCAACAGTTTGCTGCAGAAGTCAAGAGGGGGAGTGCAAAACAAGAAATGTTTATACACATAGAGAGGAATGATATATACATACATATGGAAATAAAACAGAGTTGTAAATGGTGATACATAATTTGAAAAAATGTTTATCTCAATGCAAGATGCATAGCTCAACTTTGGAAGTAATTTTAATAGAAAAATGAAATAAATGAGACCCTAAATTCTATTTGACTTCTCTCTGTGCAAGTTCCTGCTTAGAAGAATAAACATTTTAGAAGTTCCCAAATATGCAAGCTGCTATGTTTTAAGATTTACCAAATATTGCCATTCCCTTCTTTCTCCCTCACTCAATATGTTGTGGATGTTTTAAGGCAGAAATAACCATCAAAGTGACCCTACATAATGCATGCTCCTGCTAACATGTCTGAGAAAACCAAATCTTTCAGGTTCTGTAAACAAAGAAGTTTAGAATAGATCTAAATAATATTTACCTTTTTCTGATAAGTAAACATGATCTCTAATATTTCAGCCTCCATTTCACCCACACATGGGGTCTGAAATGTTAGAAATCATGTTTACTTATCAGAAAAATTTTGATTTAGCAGAGGAATGCCAAATATTCTGGAAAGCCATAAAGGTGGAAGGTAGACTTAGTGCCACCCTTTGAATCCCTTTGTGTTGTAATCCAGCCGGCTTCCTTCAAAAGAGAGGTGGTCAGTCACACGCTGTATATGCCCTGGTCACTCACAAACATCACAGGCTACTTTGTGAAGCACTGGCTACTTCTTAGGCTGCTTTTAAAGAATAATTAAGGCATAACCCCAGTGCACAAATAAAAATACTCTTGTCTTAATTTATGAGCATTAAATATTTAATAAATTCTTATTATTGGGATTTTCATTTTACCAAGAGATTTATCACTTGTTGGTATCCTGGACAGCATAGATACATACACAGCTAATGTATATTAAACCATTGCTTTAGATTAATGTCCTAATTTTTTTAAAAATAAGCATGAGAAGCATTCATTCTGGGCTAAAAAAAATCCAACTTAAACCAGTTATATTCTGCTTAGTTGTGTTTGTCAAAACAAACTACTAATATTTTTTTTTCAAGTGTCCATACCATATTTATTTCAAGATAAAACTTGTGCTTGCAGTTCCTAATATGCTTTATTTCAGTCACCACAGGGCTGAATTTGCCAAAGGAAGTGTTAGAGAACAAAGCAGTGGTTAAACAGTTGTCTTTATTACCTGGGACACATGACCTTGAATCTCCTGCAAAGACTTCTTATTGAAAAGGAAATCTGCCTTCAGGAGTCTTGAAGCAGTCACATCCCATTCCTTTGTTCTTGGGGGTGTGTATGGATGCTCCATCTCTCTGTCTCTTTCTCTCAGGCAAAATGAAGGGCACCCTTAAAATTTCAGTATGTTTCTTTCATACTGGAAATTTACTCAATGCTAGAAGTATGAACATGTGTTGTTATTACCCTGTATTTTTAAAAATACATCTTAAACTTCTGGGCTAACATAAATATACTTCTAGGAAATCTTTCCCTCACACAACGCCTTGTACAGGGGTTTGTTCATGACAGGATGAAAGATCATCAACCCTCCTAAATATGACACTAGAAGTTATTTTCCATATGTTTGGAATGATCTCATAAAACCTGTAAGAAGGAATGGTTGGTGAAGCTCCCTAGCAAATACAGGTATGGGTATCCCTAGCTGAAGATAGGAATATGTTCAAGCGTGTGCATTTGTTCTATCCTGGTCTGGAACAAAAGATTCCTATTTGAAGAAAGAGACCCAATTCAACAATGTAAAATTTTAATCAAAGCAAAACTCAACCAATTAAATCAAACAGACATGAAAACCAAAAAGCTTTGGTTTAGTTTTAGAAGTCTTTTTTGTATCATTTTATTCCTTGAAACTGGAAACAATCTATTCCTGTGGAAATTTGGGGTTTCTTGAAGGATTTTTTTTTCAAAGAACGGAGCTTGTTTCTAGAATATACCTTTATTATAGGTTTTGAAAATATCTTTCAAAAATATACCTTTATATATTTGGCATATATAACACACAAATTAGAAATGCACTTCCATATTTCATTTTGGGACAAATAACAGGCTGGGAGGGGTCATCTGTCACTATTCTGACCCTTAAAAGTACTGTTAGTGATAGACAGTGTATTCCAGAGCTATAAGACTGTCATGCTTTAGCACCAGCAAAGCAGCCCAGCCCCACACAGCTGCTCACTCACTCCCCCACCAGTGAGATGGGGGAGAGAACTGGAATGGTAAAAGCTAGAAAAATCATACATTGAGATAAAGACAGCTTAATAGGGAAAAGAGAAAGCCATGCAAGCAAACAAAGAAAAACAGGAAATTGTTTCATTACTTCCCATGGGCAGGCAGGTGTTCAGCCATGCCAGGAGAGCAGGGGTCCATCGTGTGTAGCTTAGGAAGACAAAACCATCACTGTAAATGTTCCCTCCTTTCCCCTCCTTCCCCTCACTTTATATTCTGAGCATGATGTCACGTGTTCTGGAATATCCCTTTGGTCAGCTGGGATCACCTGTCTGGGCTGGGTCTCCTCCCACCCTCCCAGGCACCCCCAACTTCCTCCAATGCGGCAGCACAAAAAGCAGAAAAGGCCTTGGCTCTGTGTGAGCCCTGACGAGCAATAACAAAAACATCTCTGTGTTATCAACCCTGTGTTCAGCACAAGTCCTAAGCACAGCCCCATAGCAGCCACTGGGAAGGAAATCAACTCTGCCCCAGCCAAGACCAGCACAAAAGCCCAAACAGAAAGTTCATTTTAAAACTGTACACATATGTATGCCTATATTTAGCTGGATTAAGTTAATCAGATAAATATCTAAAATTATTATTGGGCAAAATATTTTAAGAAGAAAGGTTATTAAGAGGGCATGAAAAATTACTTTTTGTGGTGTTGACAAAAGCATCACAAAACAGAGAACAATTTGGTCGACAAGTTAGCAAGGTATGTAAACAAAATCTGCCTATTTCTAAATCCAGAGTGGTGAGATTTTTGAAGAATATAGAAATGATATGATTGATAATTGATCTGATAAATTTCAAAGCAACCATATTTCTTTTGGACCACATAATGTTGTAATCAAGATTTTTGAGTTGAGAACTTGTATCTCAATTCCACAATACATGACTTCATTATGACCACATTTCATCACACTTTAACATAACATTTTAAAAATAGTGACATGCCAGAAATTAAGTACCAAAATCAGATATTTGTATGAATAGATCAAATAATTGGAAAGAACCTCATGGTCAGTGAACCTCAAATGATAGACCAGATGAAAGATGGTAACAATAAGGCCAATGAATATTAAATGAAACAAATTATAGAAAAGAAAAAATGCAATTAGGAAATTAGTTTCAAAAAGGTATCTAATAACTTCAGCTTAATAGCCAGCTCATTTTAAATAATATTACAGGCTTTTCAGCTTGCTCAAGTACTGATGCAATTCAGCTTTTTCCATTTTAATCTGTGCTTTGATTCATATTCAGGTATTGCAGACATCCTGATAAGATTAACATAAATATAAATTATATTTATATTCAAGATGGCTTGGAGGATTTTTTAATGATGGATATAATAATCTGAATGTTTATAACATAGATGGTTTAGAAAATGAATTCTCTCAATTTCTCTGATTATAAAAATCTCTTCATTCTGTGTTTAGACAGAGTATCCCAAGCTTTGTATGCCAAGCTTTGTATGCCAGGATACTAGAGCAGAGTTTTTCTTAAAGTTTACATCAGGCAGATGAGGTGTGATTCACCCTGTAAATGATAACATGATTCTATAAATAAATAAAAATAAACTCAGTGCAGAACTGTAACCCACTCTGAAGAAGTGTCTAAATGCTGGCACATTTTCAATAAGCTGTGTCTAGAAAGTCAGAGCTGTAATTGCCACCTAAGAAACATCCACAGTGTGCTATCTCTTTGTGTATTAGGAGAGGCCAAAGAGATATTGGGTCATTATGTAAAAATTGGTAATTAATAGAAAGTGATTTTCCAGTTAATTTGCATGTTCATTATATATTGAATATTATTTAGTCTTTTGTGTCGTTTTTGTTTCTCATAAACTTGACCCAAGGGATCCTACACGGTAAAAAGACATATAAATTATCAAATAAGACATATATTTAACTGAGTCATTGAACTTTTGTTGTGACTAATGATTCTTCCAGCAATCATTGCATTAGGGAAAACATTTCTTTTTAAGTAAATAATGTTCACTACCTTTTAGAGCTGCTGTCAGTGAAAAGAGAATAATCTACTGAAATAACTCAATCCTTTGATGATCTCTCTGAGGGCATCTTGTAGATTTAAATTAAACTGATCAAATAGAAAGTGATATACCCTTCAAGATACTTTAACTGATTTGACTACAAAGAAAAATAAAGTCATTCCATGTACTTATGAAGAATTGCTGGCAGGCTGAGATTCAAGAAGAAAAGGATTGATTATTTTATCGAAATGGAAGTGTTTTCTTTATGCACTTTACTCATATATGGGTATATTAATGAAGAATCTTTGCAGAAAGAAAGAACTGTGCCACCTTGACTTAGGTATGGTGTGCTTACACCTTTACTCAGATGTAGCATAAATCAGGGTTGAAAGCTGTGTGGACTCCAAGATGAGGTATGGTTTTTCAGATAATCTGAGTTTCCTATGGAATTGATTGATGACATTCTGTTTGAAGCTGATGGGAGACTTGCCATTGATGTGAATGACAGATGCCAGTATATTCTGGAAATCAATTTCTATACGGAGTTTGCTGCTGACTGAATTTAATTTGAATTTTTTTGAAGGATCTTCTTTACCTTTTTTGCAGCTTCAAAGGTTCAAATCTATGTGCGCTTGTATGAATCATTACTGCTTCTTTTAATTAATGGGGTGATAAAGTTTTAAGATTTTTCATTTACTGATTACTTCATTTGCTAGGAAATTTTAGCCCCTTCTAGACCTGACATTTTGCTCACTTGGATTTAATACTGATGAAAGATGTAAATAAGAAATTATTTCATAAGCATTGCATGTGAATAAAATTTTATCTTTCCATGTCCCCTAAATTCTAACAGAGTTGATTTTCAAGCAAGTTTGCAAAGAGAGATGTAATTAAAAAAACAAACCAAAACAAAACAAAAAAAACACAGAAAATAGTCAGCCAAATATTTTGGCTTCATGATTTTATTTCTATATGCAAAGGAAAAAAGAATAAAATTACTAATTCTCAGTCCACAAAATACCTTGAAAAAGACATAAATTATAAAAAAAAAAACAAACCATAATTTATTATTGACATGAAATTTTCCTATTGTTATGGACACTATAATACAAGACTACAAGATACAGTAGTGCATCATATACTGAAAACCAGAGTTTGAGCATTAAAACTGTTTACCATCCTGAATAGGATTAGGGGCACAGAATAATTCCCCTTCCACTTGGAAGAATGGAAACTGCTGTATTAAAAAGCAACTTAATGAAGCATTAGATGAATTTGAACACTTATTATGTAACAGTTTCATTCCTACCTTGTATATTCAATATCTGTGAGAAATCATTAAGCAAACACCTTGATCTTTTACAGCAATCTGTATACGCACTGTCTGCTGCCAAGGGTTTGGCACAGTCAGCTGTCAATAAGGCTGACCTCCTATTTTCTCATGTAAAACCAGAGATTTTTGTTATGCATTCTATGAGAATGTGCATTCTGTGAGATCCATGCAGGCAGGATCCTTTGCCTCAGTCTTAGAGAGTAGGGTGTAGTAGTGTTCTAATTCTTGCATTTCTCTTCACTTATATCTGGTTCATCTTTTCCTCTTTTGATTTGTTTGAGTCCATAATGCATACAATGGGTATAAAGCACTACCAGCTTGGTAATCAAGTGGACTTTTCATTGCTTCCTGAGTGATGAGCAGACTTCTTCCATCCACATTACATTTCATTTCTTAGGAGGAATTACATGGTCTGGAGTGTTTTCCCAGCCAATGAATTTGGGCTGAGTGAAATTAAGAAACAGGAGGCATGTTTTAGGTTATAAGTGTGAAATCTGGACCTCATTTGAATTCAGTGACAATATTTTGGTTGAAGACAGTATTAAAAAAAAAAAAAGCCAGCCTTTTGAGTAAAAAATATCCTACTAACACTTCCCTCTCATGTAAAAAAAAAAAGGAATTTCAGCTCTTAGATCTCTCCTGCATTCTCTGCAAGGAAATATGAAGTTTGTCAGGCAAAGAGAGATCAAAATGTATAGGGTACTTTAAAAATTAAAACCAGTGTCCCAAATTCCACTTCAACACTTACAATATTTACAGAGCACTCAGAGTTCAGTTTAAAATTTTTAATGGTGTGAACACAGATTTGGTAAGCAGGGAGTTGCTCCCTGACTTAGGTTTCAGTGTTCTCAGGAATGAGCCATTCACCCAATATGTTGCATTCACTTAGTTTGCACACAGAGAAGATAGTGCCTGAATCAGAAATAATTAATTTTTTCTCATATTTTTAAATGGAGGTGGAAATTCAAACCATTTTAGGCTTGCTTTAATAGTGCTGGCTCAGAATAGATATTAAATAAACCCTTAAACCCCTCATATGAAGTTATTGCAGTAACCTACAAAAATCAAACCAGTTTAGTTTCTTGAATTCAGCTTGTATTTGGCATTCAGTGTATGGATAATAAATGTATCAGGCAAAACTCACTCAAAACAAAAGTATCACAGGACAAGCATAACTCCCAGCAGCCTGAAGATACAACAGACTTAAAACAATAAGGAGGCAAGGAATAATATATCCACCGTACCAACTGAAAAGTTAAAATGGCCCACAGATGTTTGAAAGTTTTCGAAGTGTAGAGACTTGAGGTAAAGGGTTTGGAGATGTGTTTATAAATATTGAAGTCACAAGGTATTTAGCACTGAAGTGCAAGCGGGTGATTTCTGAACAAATTAAAGCATAGCAATGCAAAAGCTGCAGCTGCACTGTTTTGGCTGATGTATTTGAGTTTCCTTCACATGAGTGTATTGCTTCAATCAGAAAAGTTTGCTTTGTTTGTTTGTTTGTTCATTTCGTGGTTTTCCAATAATTTTTGTTATAGAGTTACCGCTTCTTTAAGGAGCAAGAACTGGCAGTGTGTTAGAATGTCAATATATTGTTATGCAGCTGGAATATGTACCAGGAAAAAAATTATAAATCAATTCTGTGATGCTCTACTGAATGTCAGAAATGCTTTTCAGAGATAAGAGAATCCCATTACAAATGCTGATTTTTCAAAATTATTGTAAATCATGACCAATATCCACTGAATACTAAAAATTCAACAACAGTGTATGCCATTTCATGATGCTGCCTCCAGAATATATGTCATGCTGAGTTACCGCCTGGCAGCCCTTCAAAATAAGGATATTTTTAATATCTCAGGTCATGTAAAAGTAAACAGGTTAACCTAAACCTCTGTGCACTATCATTTGTACAAACTGCCAATAACCATCACAAGGTAAGCACTTCTCTCCTGTGCTAAGGAGCGCCACTAAGAGGATCATTTTTCTTCTCTTCTTGGTTGAATCCGATTGTTTCACTCAATGGAGCTTCAATTCAGCCAACAGCATTCTGTGCACTCTAAGATAAGGAACAATCATCAGCAAAAGGAAATACAGGTCTCAAAAGAAATTCTTTAAATTCATGGTTCATGCTATATACCACACTTAGTAAAAATGAAAATACACACACACACACACACATATTTATATGCATATACACCTCCATGTATCCATGCATCTACAAAAAACACTGCCATCAAGAAATAGAAATTCTTTTAAAAACTTGCACACTCTTATGCTCTGAGATTACTTTAGTAATCTGAGAATCTTTTGGTCAGATTTGTGAGTGTGAGAGGCTAGATGTTGAAATATCCCCATGTGCAGAATGTAAAGCAATATGTCTTTTGCAGTCTCTGCACAACATCTTGTAGCGACAGAGAGAGAAAGAGCTTTGAACAAATCTGAGGCATGTCTCTGTGTTTCATATATTCCTCCACATATTATTTGTTTTAACGATGCAGATATTTCCTAAGATATGCATTCAAATAATATAAGAACGTTTGTGTACATATATATTAGAGAATAAAGTGATCAAATTAAGTTTCCTATGATATTTAAAAACTTGTAGAAATATCAATTTTTAAAGTTGTTGTCATATTAACTATCCACGATTTATCAGCAGCGTGTGCATAACTGTTCACACAACTTTGGAGGAAGAAACTGTTCAGGTATTTTCTTATTGCTAGGGAGGTTTAATTTCCTTAGTTTTCTTCTTAATTTTAATTTTCTTCACAAATTTTATATATAATTTTCTGGAGAGAGTAGAGAAGTTGAGTCTGCTGGGTTATGTGTGGCAACTGGATAAAAACTATGATCCTGTGCATCATGGCCAAGATGATTGTTCACAATCACCTAGCCACAGAGATGTGATGCTGTAAGAAATACAAAGGTTTTGGGAAATCAGTGGAAGACATTAAACTGCCAGTCATCCAAACCTTGACTCAATCAAGCCTGTTCTGGTCAGGACAGGGTTAAATTTTTGCAGTGGGCAGGAAGAACATGGCCAGGACACGGCTGCTGTTTTGTACAACCTCATGTCATTGTTGAGGGTGGGGAGAAGGGGTTCCTTCTGGTTGAACAAGCGCATGGAATGGTGGGGTAACACCAACACCAACCTGTGGTATTTTCTGAGACCGACATTGAAGGGAAGAATGATGACTCTGACTCCATGTTTTTAGAAGGCTAATTTATTATTTTATGATCTATATTATATTAAAGAATGCTATATTAAACTATACTAAAGAATAGAGAAAGGATACAGACAGAAGGCTTAAGAAGGTACTAATGAGAAACTTGTGACTCCCTCCTCAGAATCTGACACAGCTTGGTCGTAATTGGCCAATAAGTAAAAACAATTCATATGTTGGATAAACAATCTCCAACCACATTCAAAAGCCGCAAAACACAGGAGAAGCAAATGAGAGAATATTGTTTTCCTTTTTCTCCGAGGCTTCTCAGCTTCCCAGGAGGAAATCCTTGGTAAAGAGATTTTTCAGAAAATATGATGGTGACACCAGGCCAGTCCATAGGGAGCAGACAAGGTTGTGTTGCTGGAAGGTAGGAGGGCTCTGCAGAGGCACCTAGGCAGGCTGGATAGATAAACCAAATCAAACAGCGTGAGGTTTAAGAAGACCAAGTCTTCTTAGAAGACCAAGATTCTGCACTTTGGCCACAACAAGCCCCTGCAGTGCTGCAGGCTGGGGACAGAGTGACTGGACAGTGCCTAGGCAGAAATGGGATGCTGGACGGCTGCTGACTGAACATGAGCCAGCATTTTGCCCTGGTGGCCAAGAAGGCCAATGGCATCCTGGCCTGTGTCAGGAATGGTGTGGCCAGCAGGAGCAGGGAGGTCATCCTTCCCCTGTACTCAGCACTGGTGAGGGCACACCTTGAGTGCTGTGTCCAGTTCTGGGCTCCTCAGTTTGGGAAGGATGTTGGGATGCTCAAATGTGTCCAGAGAAGGACAGCAAGGCTGGTGAAGAGTCTAGAACACAAGTCCAGTGAGGAGTTTAGGTCAGACATAAGGAAGAAATTCTTCACAGAAAGGGTTATTGGGCACTGGAATGAGCTGCCAAGGAGGTGGTGGAGTCACCAGTCCCTGGAAGTGTTTAAGAAAAGACTGGATGTGGCACTTAATGCCATGGTCTAGTTGACAAAGTCCTGTTAAGTCACAGGTTGGACTTGATCTAAAAGTTTTTTTTCAGCCTAGTTGGTTCTATGATTCTGTGATTCTGTGGCTAGGTTTGGGTTGAGCTTTGGGGTGAGGATTTCTGCATGTGAATCAGTCTCTTCTTTGTACACATTTTTTATTAATATTTTTGCAGATACTGTTTGTTTCCTTATGTCATTGCTGTTTCCAGTGTATTGTCTTTATCTCAACATGTGATCTTTACCTTTTGTGTCTCCAGGTCTCCTCTGCTGCCCACCACAAGAGGGAAGGGATTGGGGAGTGAAGCAGGAAGGAGCAGTGTGGCTTGGAGAATCTTGGTGGGAGCATTAAATTGAGCAGTACCATTCCTAAACCCTGATAGCCTTAATTGGCCCCTAATGTGGGGCTCAAAGAGATAACAACAGATTTGACCAGAGTGGGTTGGAAATAAATCCTGTCTAAGCATTTGTTGTATTATATCCAGAGCCCCGGTCATGAAGTTGCTTGGTCTGTTCAGATGCCTGTGTATGTTTCCGTAGATGCACTGTGTGCCCATCATGGTGCTCTTTTCCAGAGCAGGGAGAAGGATAAGGAGTGCTTTGTTGATGTACTGTGAGATACCAGCTCATGACATGATAACATCCAGGACAATGAGGGTCATTTGGGTCATGTGCATTCAGTGTTGCTTTCCTACCCTTACCTTGGGTACTGCTTCTGGAAGTCCATTAACCATTAACCATTCTGGAAGTCCATTAAGTAGCACCCAGTCTGTGGGGGAAACAGGGTAGGATACTTTTCCCCAGCTTTTCCTCCCCTTTCTCTCCTTTGGGTTTTTTATAACAGTTTTTGAGGATTTAGAATTTCTCTTAGATGTTAAGGCAAACATGTTCTTGTTGCTAGCTCTGCTAAGCCTCCTCAGTGCTGTTCACACCATGTTCAGAGTTACAAAAGAGATTTTTAGGAGGGTCTTTCAAAGATCTGCCCTAAGCGTGGGTGGTTGTGAATGGCATGGAAGATAGGAAAAAATGGACCAGCATTTGAAGGATTATTCTTCTCCAGCAGTTTGGAAATTCTTCTCCAGCAGTTTGGAAGTTCATCCCTGATACAGGACCCTGGTAAAGTGGCAGAATATTTGAAAGAAAAATGCTGTAACAGTTCAAAAGAGGCACAAAGTTATGCAATGTGCTGGATCCTGGCTACTATTTATCAGACTTGATAGTAGACAGCACCCTCAGGGGCAGGAGGAGAAAAACAAGACGAAATCCATTCACTTAGTAAGGGATGAAGAGGAAGTAGGGCCCAAAATCCATTGACCTTTGGGTTTGGGGCCAGCAGGCTTCCTCACAACTCTTAGAGCCAATAAAATGTTCGCTGAAGGCAATATGTATGTACCATATAAATAAAATATCTGCCTTCAAACAGTGGCTGTGCGACACCTAATGAAGTAAAGTACTAGCTAGCCTAGGTATGCAACTCTAGTCCAAAATATGTCATGTCTAATCTTTTGTCTAAGCGTGGACAGGAGGTTTTCCAGCAGCCTGGGTCTGTTATGGCTGGGAATGAGTCTAATGTGCCATGTTGGAGATAAGATGCTTACAGAGAGCCTGCTGGAGAACTCTCCTGTGCATCCTTCAACTCATTGGGCTCAGAACAGGCTAACTATCCCTGGCCCAAAATGATTTTGTGCATTTGGTGTGTGTTTCCCCATCTCTAATAAACTCTCATAGTTAATAAACCCTTACAGGGCACAACTTACTGGGTCCATGGCAGACTGACTGCACTCAGTCCAGTGAGCCTGGCTGAACCCAAACCCTTTCTGGAAATTCCTACCTTATTTTCCTATGCTCCCAAAACACTGGGATTTGGGGTTTTAATCTTCTACTCCCCCATCACTCCATGCAATTATGTCCTGCCTAACGCCTGTTATTGTTTGTGTGTTGAATGGAGCAAGGCTTAAATTTCTGGAATTCCTCAATTACTTTTACTATGAAATTCATCATGTGTGCTATGTGGAAAAAAGTCCTTAAGGGGTTAAGGATTTCAACCACTTTTTCTGGATGCATTTGTTTTCTCTTTTATATATATATATATATATATTTTTTTTTTTTTTTTTTGGAAAGTGGAGCTGTCTAAGTTCTTGTTTTCAGAATCAGAAATGAAAAGGAAACCTATAAAGTGTCCATTTGTATAACCAGCCTGTAATTGTATCAACATGCAATTTTATAGATAAATTAATGACTGATTTTCCTTTACTCAGCACGGCACTTACACTTTTCCCAGCATTTCTTTGTCACCTTGGTTTCTGCTTTTGTGAAAATTCTCACACAAAAGCCTCCTTTCTGATTATTGTGAAAAGTTTATGAATCAGAAAGAAAATTGCCCTGAAGATTGAGCTGAGGATTCCTTTGAATAAATGAATCTTCTGGTGATTCAGATCCAACCCAGTCTTTTCTTCATGAGCTTCACATTGTGGAAGATGAACCTTTGTGCTAAGATAGAAGAAGCAAATATTGGGACTGTAAGTGTAAACTGTTTATCTCTTGAGAACTTGTACTGGGAACATACGACCTCAGCTAAATTTTCAATCAGTTGCAAAATTTTGAAACAACTAGAAGAGGAATATCTCAAAATATCATTTCTCTCCTGATTGTACCTCCATATGAGTAGCCTGCTGTCTGTTTTTTTCTCTCAAAAAAAGAGGGAATTTGAGCTGCAGATATTAAAAATATCTGAGGAGGAGGTCTCAGTCTTGCATATATATACACATATATATATATATAAAAGGCTACAGTATAAGGCTGCAGTATCTATATTAATTTCTTTTTATATCCTTTTTTCCTAAAATTCCAAAAGTGTACCTAGTGAGATTTATCTTTAATTACCCATTAACTTCCACCAAGACCATCAAAAGTAGTACAGCTTGTGATATTCACATGAGCTGAGTTTACCAGTGTGAGTGTTTTTTAGGGAGCAAGTTTTCTCTCTCCCCCTGTGTAAGAGCAAACAGCAATTCAGGGAGAAGACAGGGAAACTGACAGGAGCTTATTGGCTTCATGAGCATCCCCCTGATTACCTGTTAGAGATATGGTGTTTGATGAATGCTCTGAATATTAAACATTTGATTTCCTGTTTGCCTTTACATTTTGACACCATGTAATCTTATGGAAGTGAAAACAAGCAGGGTCTGGTCTGAAGTTTTAATCATTGCAGCATTTTTCCCGTTCTGAATCTCATTGCTATTTCCCTCACAAATTTCCAGCATCCACCTTTGTAGCATGTGTGATTGCCTCCTACAGCTTCCAGCATTAGCACCATAGGGGATGCAGATCTGTCTCTGAAAATTGACCCAGTCTTGCAGATCTCACCTGTAATCAGGAAGTGGCCCTGGTTTTGTGAGCCATCATTTCATTCTGGTTTTTCCTTATAGCTTTCAGTCTTTTTCATCTAACTCTCCTTGCTTTGAATCTCCCTTAAAAAGTGCTAAGACAATTTGTTTGTAAATATACCAAGTCATGGTACCAGTAATCTAAGTAATGTTTTCTTTAGCAGCATAAGACCCTGAACTTATTCTCACTTCATGGTATTTGGAAACATAAAAGGAGTTGGATTTTGATCTGCTTCACTTTATGAGTCTAATATTTTATGAGTTTGAGCTGGCAAAATTCCAGTAAAAGTAGACTTCCTTTATAAAATTCTACAGTAAAAATGAGCTTGTAGTTTTATGAATAACTTTGCTTTGGCTGTTACTCCAGGTTTTTCTAATAAAACTTATGACAATATTCTAAAGAATTTACTAGTAACTGGTAACTTGATGCTTTTTAATATATTCTCAGAATACAGTAAAGAAATAGTCACAATTATATAAAATTATTACTTTAGAGGATCTTCTAGAATCATTATAGATGCATATGGAATTCCTGAGTTTCAATTTTATCTTGGGTTCATGTCTATTGTAATTTGCAACAGAAATCTCCATTATGGCTGGTTTTCTTGCTGTTCAGGGTGCAGTCTGAGTTGACTGGCATGAAGAAATAAAAGTGAAATAGCTTATTTAATTTGCTCCAGCTTATCAGAAACTTCTCACCACAGATGATTCAAGTTACTTCAGAATATCTAAACCAGCACTTTCTTCTCCTTTTTAATTTCCTTCCTCTCTGTTTTTCGTTTCTAATACATCCATTTCTCACTCCATTAGTAACAAATTCTCCCATATCACTTGGATATTGAATTGAGTTCAAATGGGTACAAATGCTCTTTTGAGTCACATTGAATATTGTCTGAAAATCCCAATGAAGCAAAATTCTCATCTTCTTTATTTCTTGACAAATTGCATGAGAAAGTTCTGCAGAACTCAGTAAAAATCAATAATTTTTGTAGACCTTTTTTTTGCTGAAAGGACTAGAAATAAAAGTCGCCATTTTAGCTTTCTCACCCAATGTCCTTCTTGGAACTTTTTTCCTATCACCTTGGTATAGGTGCAATGCTAATGTAATATTTGTCGTACTGAATTCCTCAGCTGAAATAACTGAAGTATAACAGCCTTCCTTTGAATATCCTGTTTTGTGGCAACACCCTTGCCACACTCTCAGTGCTGCCTGCTGCTCTGATGCCAGACTGTCTTGGTTTTACCCCATTAAGAGGGTATTTCAAGCTAGTAAGTATGGTCCTGGGTCTGTATTAAGCTGCATATTAGATTCCCACTATTTTAATATACTGCAAATATTGAAAGAATAATCTTGCTTCTGAAACTCCTGGTTCCTGGGGAGTAATTTGCTCAGAAGGGAGACTTAAACTATTTTGAGTCCTAAACAAAGACATTTAAAAAAAATTATGCAGACCAGTTACTCACTTATAGTTTATTATGCTTATTATAGTAAAGCTATTTGCAGTTTTTTCAGTTCTGTGGCAGTACCATATCTGTTTCCTTCTTTCTCAGTTTTTAAGGAATTGTGGTTACTGGATCTGTAGGTTTCATAAGAAATCTGATATGTAACCTTGTGTTGGATGAGGATGTTTGCCATTCGACTGCAGATATCACTAAGTCATTGGTACATAATTGGTGAAAAAGAAATCTTAACCAAAAGTGTTCATTGCTCCTGTTTCTCTTGCTTGCAGCCTGCCCTGTTCATGCCATTGAAAAATGACAAATTAATAAAGAGGAAAAATCTCAATAGTTTTGAATAGCTCTGCTTCTCCTGACCTTATTTACTGTTTAATCCTTCTTTTCCCCTTTCCCACCATGGAATTTTAAGGAACTATCTAGGCAGTTCCCAAGCATGAATTTGATGAAGATGAGAGCCTCTATTAACTTCACAGCAATTGTAAAGGACAGTTTCAGTCTGAGCAGAGGAATTTTTAAGGTATGCCACATAACTCCAAGAAGGTATATTCATCAGCCCCCTTTTATTCCCAGGATAGATTTCTGTTGCTCATATCAATAAGGTGTTAAATTAGGCATGCTTGTGGATCACAGCTGTGAGAACTGATTTTGGAAACCAAACCCAACTCCTATATATTCATCACCAACTTTTGACCTTGCTCTGCTTTTCTGCATCTTTCCCTTCACCTCGTTACCTTCCCTCCAGCAATCCCACCCCAGACATGTGGGAAGGCTGTTCCTGGATGAAATAGTGACCTAGTGCAGTGACTTCCACAAACCTGCATTTCAACAAAAAGGTGAAACTGGCTCTTAGAGACATCAGTTCCCAAATGAGTTATATCACCCTCTTCAACACCACCACCTGTGTTCTGTATTCCTTGCACGAATCAAGGAGGATTTTGGTATGTAGGAACTGTACCCTTAATAGAACAGTTTCATTGTTGTCACATGGAAGAATGATTTGCTATTTTAGAATAGGTTGGGGAGGAAGAGAATCAAAATGCTCTGCAATTAATTCACAAGCTCTTCTGAGGTTTACCTGGCAATGGATTAGAAGAAGATTAATTTACAGTGTAGGCAACACCCTATAGCTATGGTTTCTTTTATCTGATGTGGTTTTGTAGAGGAGCTCTCCTTGGTTCCTAGAGAGGCTATTTCAGAGCAACATTTACATTTATGGTATTGATTAAATAGATAGTTGCCAAATACATCTGTGTAATAGTTTCATAAATAACAACTGGCACTATGTAATTCTCATGTAATGCAGAGTGTGCATTTGGTCTTTGAAAGAGAGAGAGAGAGAGAGGGGGCACTGCAGAACAAAGCTTCTCATAATTGCAGTGCGAGAGAATGTGGCATCACACAGACAGGTTTTCTGTCCCTCTGTTAATGCTTTGCAAAGACAAGATTTTCTGAGTCCTCCATAGCCCTTATTGCTTCAATCTTAGCACTGAAGCTTCAATAACATTTTCCTGAAATCCTTCTTTTTGAATATTACACGATGATATAATAACTATGGAGGCAGATTTTAAATTTTCATGTAAATTGCCTCTGCATTAGCTTTGCAAGTTTATTATTGCTTTATAATATTCCTTTCTCTTAAGCTTCTTATTTATATTGGCTGAGAATTTATTTTGAATAAATGTGATAAATTGAGAGATTAAGGTAATACTTCTTCTGTCAAATCTCTTTATTTGGAAGCCAATACAAAGCTAGGGTTTACATCTTTTGTTGTTGTTTAGTTATTTGTGTTTGTGTGTCTATGCATGTATCTGTGTGTATCTGTATTTTAATTTCAGTTCATACAAGTACTTGAAGGATGGAATTGTTAAGCTTGTCCCAGGCCATCAGAAATCCTTGAAACTAATCCTGAAAATACATGGAGAATCCTATGAATGTTCTTGTATGTACCACAAGAAAATAGACTGCTACTGAGAGCTTTAAATCAATATCCCCTATCTTTCCTTGCAATTTCACAACAGGATGAACACAATTTTATGAAGAAAAATATTGCACGCCTTCTCAAAAATATGATATTCAACGTTTTATGGAGTACTTTTCCACAATGTTAGTGGATAATACAGCAGTTCTGGATTCAATTTGTGAGACATATTTTAAAGGTGAACATGAGATATTTGTGTCGAGTTGACTGTGCAAAATTTCTGGGTTTTTTCACAGTTATGGGGGATTCTGATTTCATTGCATTTCATGCTTATTTATTTCTGTGATTTGCAAAGTATGTTAAATCTGTATTTTCTCCTGACTTGCATAGTCTGTGAACTCTAGGATTTGTGATAAGAGATGGTCTTCAAAGCTACCTGTCATGTCAGAATGAGATAGAGCAAGGACAGATATTAATTATTATAATTATTTCCTCACTATATGTACAAATCTTCTACAATTCTGAAATATTATGTAAAGTTTTTTACAATTTTGAAGAGATATTAAAAGCATTAAATATGAATGTGTAAATTAAAGTTGCATTTTAATGCTTATCCTTCTGTAAGTTATAGCTGGCCCATGCTGGCTTTTTTGACTTATGTAAGGAATAATAAATAGACTTCCAGGTCATGTATCTTTGAAAAGTGCAGTCAGTATGGTGCAGGAGAGCATGGCTTTACTGCATTCAGATAGCAAGGACAAGTATATCTACTTCCCCATTGGTGTTATATATATATATATATATAAATATATATATATGTGTGTGTGTGTGTGTGTGTGTGTGTGAGTGAGTGTGCACCTGTGTTTGTGTGCAGCTGTGCCAGAAAGGAAGAGTCTCAGTTGATTTGCCATCACAGAAGCCTGGTGACCTCAAGTAGTGATAGTCATATTTGTTACATGGTTTGTCACATTCAGCAGATAAGGCATCCCAATCCCAATCTTTTGGGTTGTTTGTTTGTTGTGGTTTTGGTTTTTTTTTTTTCTTTTCTGAAGTGGAATAAATGGAATAAAATTGTTCAGATGCCCCTCAGGAAAAAGAAATTAAAAATCTACTGTAATAAGCTTGTAGATGTGTACAGGGTTAAGTCACCCATCAAAGGCAAGTGTCTGATCTTGGGAAATACTAGATCTGGAAGAGACAAACCCGAATAGAGATTTGCCTCATTATTTTGAAATGCTTCATAGGAAATCTTTCCAATATTATCCTTGGGAGATTCTCATTAGAATTTTCTAATACTCTCTCCTTCCCATTCTTCTTTCTACATTTTCTTTTCCTTTTCCCTTTCCTTTCTCCTTCTTTCCTTTGGAAAATGCCAAACATCTCCAGGGAGATCTTCCTTTGAATGTGCGTGCAGGATTCCATCAGCTCTGTGCTTGAAAGCATCACTGCCTCAAACACATTGTGTCCTGACATTCTATGATTCTATGATAAAACTGATGATTATTTTTCTTAAACCTGCAGCCCATAAATGACTCTGTGATGCTATCTTTTGAGTTATGCATGAGGAAGATGCTCTGATGTGCTATTCAAACATGAGTTCATTCTAAGTCAGAGGCACTCGTGCTCAGGCAATAGAGATTTTTGAATGGGACAAATGCTGCAACAATGGTTGTAAAGATAAAAATGTTCATACTAGCCAATCAGGAAAGACAAGGATTCTGTTATTTAATAACTATGACAAAGACTCTTAAATACCACAAAGCTTACAGCGTGGTAAGGAAATTAAAAAGAAAAGGAATGAGATAAGAAAAGGAACATATTTTCCTGTCAGTTCATATTTACTTACATTTTTTATCTCTGACCTCTCTATAAAGTAAGATTTTCATTGCTCAGTCCCTGAAGAGATAAATTCTGTTCTTTCAAATAAGAACAGAAGCAATGAAGAAACATGAATGCAACCACTAGAAATGTAAGGACAGCCAGTTGGCCCAACCACTGCAAGACATTCTGCCTTGATCTGCAGCACCAGCATACCAAGCAGCTAGGAGGTGCAAGAGGCACTACCTAACCCTCATATGCAATGCTAATCGTACTTTTCACACCCTTTAAGAAAGCTGAGGTTGTCATTAATCAGTCTTCAGGAAGCCTGGCACACTCACTGCAAAACCAGAAGGAATTCTGTGACCTGGATATTAAAATCCCTGATTAAATAAGGTATTTTCTGGACAGAGATTGTTATGCAAGCTTGTCACTCTTTCAAATAGTTAATTTACTAATTTTGAAACTAAAAAAGAGTTGGATAGCTCTTTCTCAGGAACTAAGGAAAAATAAATAATATTAATGCTAAAAAGCAAGATATTCTGTATTCTATGGTCACTTAGAATTTTGGATTGACTTAGAATGGTTAGGTTCATCATGCTCCTGTTCTGCTTCATCTTTTTCCATCCATAAAGGATGAATTGCAAGTTGTTCTTTTTTGTTTAGAAAAACTCTTGGAAGAAATTTTCAAATTTGTATGCAAAAATATTGCGAATTTTACAATATTACAAAAAAAGAGCTTTTGCTTCTAAGAGTGTAGGTGGATTAATTTTAGTTTTGTGCCGATATGAGTTCACTACCCACTCTTCCTGAAGACTTGCTCTCAGGCAGATGCTGCCAGCCTAGGCTGTGGCATTGATGCAGTGCATACAATGGTTGTGAAAGTTCCTGCTGGCTCTTGTGGCTGTCAGGTTATTTCCAGAACCAGGAGGAATCCACTCGTATAGCCTCTAATTTTGATACTTGGTTATGAGTTAGAAAGACAGAATGAAGAGTTCTGTTGTGCTGAAAAACAAGAAAAAAAGGGGCCTGATTTAATACAGACATTTTGAAGAGGGCCACCTGCATTCAGTTTTCACATTTAATAATTCCACACCTCTGCTAAAACGATTTAGCATAAAATTGTATTGCATTCTTTTCTTGCTTTCATTTTGGATTAACATATCTCACTGCATTTTAGGTAGCTGTAGTTCATGGCTTTGCTGTAGAACTCCCTGATGATAAAATGTCTGTCTGTGTATATATGTGTGTGTGCTTTAATGCTGCTTACTCTTCTCATCAGCACGGCGTCGTTTCATGCATCGTATCGACCTCAGAACATGCAGCCTCTTTATGCTACAGATCAAAAGGAAGAGAAAAGAATGGGAAATTTATTTTCCAAAGTGTTAGTAAAAAGCTTATTTCCCCAGCATAATGGAATCCAGGTAGCTGGCAGGCAGGCTTATGAAACGTCAGATCTCCCAAGCTGGTGCACAGTTTCAATTCAATAATTATTCTCGTTCCCACTATGCAGCTACTCAGCAGCAAGTGGTGCATCCATGCTGCACCCTGTGACTGGAATGGCATTAAAAAAGAAGGTGAAAGAGCTCTTCACCTACATGCTAATTTTCTTTCTTGCAGTAAAGGCTCAAGTTCGCCTTGCTGAAAATAAATAATTACAAAATGTGATTGAAGACTGGAGTGGCCTTGCGATTTGGCACACTCTGAAATCAACATTGCAACAATTCAGGGTAATAATCTGCTTGATGCAATGAATGGGCTTTAAAGTCCTTAGTCCTTCACGAGGCTCCAGGAAAATTAAAAGACAATGCAGGTTTGCTGTGGGCATGCTGTGCTGCATTAGTATGCGGTGGCATGGGCTGACAAGGAATCATGAGCCACTGCTGCCGGTTTCGTTTACAGACCTGCCAATAGTGGCCAATAATTGCCTATGAAAAGCCATTATACACTGGCCCATAAAGCCACACAAATTTTCATGATGTTTCACTTAAAAAGTGCTTGTTTTGCAGGATAGAGGCCATGTCAATAAAATGGATTGGGTGTCACTTAAACCAAGTGATGTGCTAATCTCCTGGAGGCCTTATGTCCTTAATCTCTACAGGACACAAGTCAGTTTAGAAGCATGAGCTGTTCTCACAGGTAGCAGCTATTGAGCTCTTTAATGTAAATTCAAAGGCAAAGCTTATCAGTGTGTTTCAGAAATTGCTTCAATGTGGTTGCTGTCTATGGGAAAAAAATCCACACACTTCCCCCAAAATCTCTGGGCAACTTCCAAGCTTTCACTGTGCCCGCGAGCACCTTTTAATTATAAAGAAATTGTTTTTGGTGATATGTGCCTTGTGACCAATTGGATTAGAGGCATTTCTTCTGGCTATTATTAAGCTAACTTGACTATTGCCCTTGTGTTGAGCATGATCAAAATGTAAAGTATGGGAGAGATCTAAATTATGAAACATAGTGCAGTGCTCCTGCAAACTAAATTCTTTAGTTCATTAAAAAAAGCTTCAATGACTAGTAATACTCTAATGAAAGGGCAGAATAATAGGCACAGGATCAAGAAGGCTGTGGCTCATCAGGGTGAGTTACAAAGGCTGTTGAAAGATTCAGACTGGGATTTTTAGCATTTCAGTGGCCTGGTCATTTTTAGACAGCGTGTAGGGTCACTGGAAAGCTGTAGACAATCTGTAACTCCCTAGAGGGACATAAAGATGAAGAGCTCCAAGGAGAATGACTGTAATAATCTGCTAAATATTCTAAGATACTAAAATACATTTTCTGGTCCTATTTTTATGTATGTCTTTTCTCTCCTAACTAGTGATTGCTACTTTTCTATTCATTTCAGCTGTAGCAAGTTTTTTATTAAAGAGCTGATCTGTGGATCAAAACCACTTCTTCAGAGCTTGTAAATCCAAACCAAGGAGCAGAATGTTTATGTGTACTTCTGACAGACTGATCTACCTTATTCTGAAATCATGAACTGAAACCAGTGCAAATGGATGGGCTCAGTTATTATTCCATCATCGTTTACTCAGAGCAGCCTTTTCTGGCTGGGTGGGACTATATTTGGAATGAACTGAATGATAACAGGGACCCAACTCTTCAAAGTATTTTTACTGTCCATAAATATTATAAGAAGGGTAGAAATGGGAGTAAGAACTGAAGAACTTCTAAGAGATCTGAAATGTGTTCATCACAAAAGGAGGGGGTTTGTTTCATAGAAGTAGGAGCAAATTGCAAACAGTAACATCAGAAAATGCTTCAGGTAAAAAAAAAAAATAGCAAAATGAAGTTTTTCAGGCATTATAAAAAAGTACCAGAGTACATCCTCAGTGTGATAGGTCACCACCACGTGATTGAGAAGATTTATTGATACTGGACAGTATCATTGCTAGCATTACCTCATTATAACATTTACCACTGTGGATAACAGCCTTGCTGTGGAGGTTTAATTAACTCTTTTGTGGTATTGAAGTTTTTAAAATTTTAATCATGTCCTAATATTAAAAAAAAAAAACCACCAAGAAAAGATCTCTTCAAATAATTCCAAATTTTCATTATATTGCAAGGTATAAAGCATCAATCAGATCCTCCCCATTCATCACACACAGAACTGGGAGATTGGGAAGTGCAGCCACTGAACTATCATTGTTCCCCTTCCTAAATACTGAAAACTGTCTTTCATATTAAAACTGATCACACTCAATTTGTGCTGATCTGTTTAAACCCTGTTATTTTCCTTTAATACAAATAAAAGCCTCTACTTTCTCTTGTTTTTCCCTTGGGATATTTGTAGGTCAATTTACCCCCATCTGGTGTTTGGCTAGATTGAAAAGCCAAGGCCAGAAGGTTCTTGTTTTTATTGTTTTTAGACACAATTTTGATGTATTTCTTTGATCACCCCAGTAGTCCTCATCTATATATTAAATCCCAGTTCTTTTTATCTTTCTTTTTTTTTTTTTTTTTGCTAATATTAAATGGAGTAAAATTTTTACATCTTGAGGTTTCAGAGGATTCACCAGTGACTTAGATAGCTGCACTGCCACTTGGCAATTTCTGCTGGAAATACTTTGTGTGATAGATACTTGGATTACATTTGTCTTTTGCCTGACCATGCTACACAGGACACAAAAACTAGTGTTATACAGGGTGGCTGAGTTTTTTTCTCTCTGGTCCTGTGTTACATTTTTCTGTGGCATTGGAAAAGAGAATAGGAAAAAATTATTGATAGTGTCCTGTAATGTATAATCTCATTTTATACCTGTGGCACATCCCCAGTGCCATCCCTTTTTCCCCCCATGATATATATATGTGTCTAGCTGTTATTGATTCAGTTCAACATTGTATTATGAAGAAATTCAATTAGTATCCAACATTTTTTGTATGCCAAGAGTAGCTGTAAAATTATTAAATAACATTGATCCTCAAAGAAAATTTGGAGAACCCAACTATTGATCTCATTCCAGTACAACTGCTGGTTCAGGACAACCTGTCATCACCTGTTCTCTGGTGAGGACCTTTGGTGTTTGAGATTTCCTGTACTAGTCCCTGTCTTTTCCAATTATAGGTTATATACAGATGAATTATATAATTATATACAGAGAGTGAATAATCCATGATACGAGCCACAGAGTTTCCCCTTCAATTCAATTAAGTAAGATACAGTAGAAGTGTTGCCTTTGATGAAAGCAAATATATTACAAGACAGATCTTTTTCACATTTTTTTCAACTAAACTAATTCATTGAAAAATTGATATTATAAAATATTATGTGTTTGATTGACATGAAATTTTGGATTGGATGTTTCAGAGAATAAAAATCAGAAGAGCATTAAAATAATCTGCACCTGGCTCATCCCCTTCACTGCTGGGTGTGTGACGCAGGCAGTGAAGAGTTAATGGCTCTGAGTAACAAGGTGTTCTGTGCCAGGACTGTGCAGCTGTAATAAATTGGCTAAAACATTAGCAGTATAAAGTAATTCAAGATTAAATTTTATAGCTCATATTTTTACAGTGAGCATTACGCACTGATACAAGATATTTCCATCTCATATTTCACACCATTTGAGACGAACTCTCATTTTCGCTGAAATCCCTGCTTGTTGGCCCAAAGATATTTCGTATGTGAGAAGCTAAAAGCAAGGAAAAACACACTTAGAAACTTGAACTAGAACTGTCTTCAGCTGAATATATTTTTAATCATCTTATTTGGCAACTGTTAAATAATCCACACTGTATCCTGTTTCTCACATTCTACTATTGCTACATGAAACAGTTCTACGACAAACATCTCAGTGTTTCTTCATTCTTTTGAGATATCAGGAAAATATTGTGTCTTAAAAATGTATCTTGTTGCCACCATTTCATAACCTTTGACTTTTACTTCCTTTTGAAGTAAAAGGAGGGTAGGGTAGTAAATAGCAAACGATCAAGTAGATCAATATGAACTCAACAAAAAACTATATGCTGACCATAAATCAGCTTATGTTGAGATCATTTTACTGCTCTTCTGATTTTTATTCTCTGAAGCATCCAATCCAAAATGTCATGTCAAGCAAACACATAATATTTTATAATATTAGTTTTTCAATATATTGGTTTAGTTGAAAAAAATGTGGAATCTGTGTTTTAATTAACATTTATTTCGGTAGGATAATGGGCACAGGAAACAGTCTTTTTTCAACAGCCATGCTTTTAAATTCCACATTTCCTCTTCAGATTCATAATTTCTGATTATGGATCTATCAAAACAACAGGAGGGAAAAAGTGAAGAACTGACCCAGGTTAAAATCTTACACTTGATCTCAAAAAAGGCTTTTTTGACCTTTGCCAGGACCTATAGGTGGTTGTGTTAGGGTGGCAATGGGAGTTAGGATGAGCAGTAAGGATTTGAGGCAAGAAGGGCTTGCATTTAATTTTGGGAATTTTTTTTCAAGAAAGGAGAAAGCAGCATGAGAAAATAAGAAGGGAAAAGTCAAAACTTTGAAAAAGATTTTAAAAGTGCAGGTTTACTTTTGCTAAGGAGACAAGTTCTGGTTCTGACATTTGTCTCTAGAGTGTTCAGATTTTAGCATGCTTCTGCAGCCTTCAAACTGATGTTCAGCAATTGGAAAATACATTCTGCTTTGAATGAAAATTGGTCATGAATGTTGCTGTTGGGTTAGATTTGCTATCCTTCTAATACCTGTTTTTAGGCAGTAAAAACAGAAGCCAGCCTGACAGGCCCTTAGTATATTTGAACAGAGGGATGAATAAAGAGAAATACCTTGAGGGGCAAATATTGAAAAACAAAAGACTTCTTGGAAGGAAAAAAATCTAGCAGAAAACCGATTTACAAAGTGGTGGCATAATCTGTTAATAGCTGTGCAAAGTTTAAAGTGGTACAAGGTCAATATGCTACGGGGGTAAATTAGTACTAGGTACACAAAGCAATTACAGAAATAATCATGCTATGGAAACCACCAACATTTCAAGCAGCAAGAAGAAAGCTTTTGCAGACTGAAACTTTTCAGTGTCACCTTTGTGAGGATTACTCTGAAACTTCTCTCCTCAATGATCACTTTAGGTTGTCTTTTAATTTACATCTTCCCTCTCAGTAGAGTGGTATCCCAGAGCATCTGGACTGCTGCCCACTAGTACAGCCTTCATACTCTTACAGCTTGCTGATGTACAATCTCACTGTCATTTTAGTGGGTTTATGGCCTCTCAGAAAATATTCTGTCCTTCTGATATTTGCCAACAGTACTGCCTAACCACGTGCTTCTAAAACTGTACCTTCAATCTCTTCCTTTTTCTTAACAGAAGTATAAAGGAAATGAGCTCTTCTGGGCTTCACTGTAATTAGGGGTCTTAAAATGCTCTAGGAGCAATAAAACAACCAACAGGTTTTTTTGTGGGTTTAGACTAAGCTGGGTAAACTGTTCTTTTTTCAGATGCTACCAAATGCCTTTTTTTTTTTTAATAGACTGCTGTGGGCTTTGTTTTTTAATATGCTTTTTACTAGGTCATGGAGCCCTGGTAAAGTTGTTTCCTTTAAAGCGTAAATGGAAAATATCTGCTATTTATTTATTTTGATGTATTTATTGCAATTACATTTGCAAGTCATTTTATCTCACAGATTTTTATTTCCTTCTGAAGGAAACAAAAGGCAAAATAAACAGCTTTTGAGACTGAAGCATTTTCTCTGGAGAAATAGAAAACACTTCTTCCAAATTACTGAGAAGGCGGCTGTGACAGAAAATGTCAGCACTTGCTTTTGTTGAAACTTTATGGAACATGCAACGATGAGGGGACAAAGCAAGCTTCCAGTCCTTTTACAACCAGGGTCCTGGAGGGGGAATTTGCAGCCATGCAAATTGTGCCCACTATCTCACAGAATGCCAGGTCCCTTAGATAAAAAAGAGGGCTATAAGGTTTTTAAATTTACTATCAAGTTAACATCAATTATTATTTGTCCTGGGAATTGGGGAAGAGTAAAACTTAGGCAAGTTTTACTTTATCTTTACTTTACTTTATCTTTATGAATCTCTGGCCCAAGCCAAGCTTGTGACTTGAGGTAGTGAAGAAGATTCCTACTAGATATTTTGGCTATGGAAGGTTCCTAAACAATACAGACACAGAGAAACAACATCGAGGTAAATTCCCATTGAGGAAATATCAGTGCTTAGTTCAAACATCAGTGAACCCATTTGGAACTGACTGGTGGGTTTATTTGAGGATGAGTTTATCTCCTCTTCTTCATCCAGCATGTTTATAGTAGGCTTTCAGTCTCTGTTTAGAAGCAAGGAATTTTAAGTAACTTTGTGTAAAATCCAAGCTAAGCCTTCTTCTAAGGTGCGCATGTATATTCCTGAGTCTTGCTTTATGTTTGCTGTGTGCTGTTGTCTAGAGATAGATTTTGGGAGGATTTTTCAAAACAGCCAAAAGATTTCTTGTCCTCTGACTGACACTATCAAAATGAAATGGTCAGTTCCCAATTCACAGATGGCTGTTCTGGGAATTGCATCAGTTCCATGCTGTAAGAGTGAGGGATCTGCATTTCTACAAATCCTAGAATGGATGATTATTTCTTGCTACATCCTCAGGGTTAAAATCACCCACCAACAGGAAGTAACTTTGAACAGAGTACACACCACCCAACTGGAACAGCATTTGGGGAGTATGTTCTCTTTTTAATTGTCCACAGGTATCAGACTGACCATTGTTGGTGTTTCTCTGTGTAGGTGATATGTGTCAGTAAAACATACATAAACCATCATAACTGTTATTTAAGCCCTAAACTCAAGGCTTCAGGGATGGATGTGGCTTACTGGTTTTCAAAGATACTCTTCAGAAGGAATGTCAGTGAATTACTTAAAAAAAGGCAGCCATACTCATAAGGATGATTTAAAATTTCCCTCACAAATTTGTCTTCAGCTCACACATTACCTTCATAGCTTGCTCTAGGCAATCTTATGTTAGAGATGCTCTATGTTACTTTTTGTTTCAATGAGTGAAATACATCAGTAAATGATGCTTATTCTCATTCTTCTCCCTCCTGCTTCTTACACCACAACCGCCCGGTGCATCCAACCTAGTAATCAAAAACCAAACATGTATAAATCTGTATATTAGTCACGTCAGTATAGATACACACAGGACTGAATTTTGTTCCACTTTTTCTCCTGTTACTTGACAGAAATAGGGGGCATGAAATAGATACCATATATTTCAAGGCAGGAGGGTTTACATATATATATTTCAATTTTAAATACAGTATTCAAATGGAATTATTTCCCTTGAAAAACATTTTACTGTTACTAATACTAACAACAGCTCATTCCTCTCATATTCACTCTCTGGTCTGTGGGATTATAACATGATAAACAAATTGCACAGAGGTTTTTTATAAACACAGTCTTATTCCCATAAAAGGTTGGTCAGAGAACTGAAAATCATGTTTGGATTTCAGCACGGCAACTCCCACTAGCTGAAAGCTGATAAAGCTTTTTGAAATCTCTCATGATCCAAATGTCTGAAGTGATCCTTGATAGCCCACAGCCAAATGAGCTGTGGCTGTCCACCACTCAGTGTATTAGAATGAAGCTATAAACAGAGCCATTTATATTTTTTACAGTTTCCCTAATATGGATAATTGCACAGAGTATTACTTCAGCTGCCAAGATGATATAACCATGCAGAGCCTCAATTTCAAAGAATACATTTTGAGAGCTCAGTGTGGTACATGTTCCTTCTTATGTCATGTCTGTTCTATTTTTTCACTATGTAAATAGCTTCTAACATCTCTTCTTTCCTTCTGCCCCTCAAACAGAGGACTCTAATGTGAAAGAAAGGTAGTCCTAAGCACAAGCTATTTTTTTGAGCTAAAATAATTCACCTCAAACAAGAACATCTGCAAACCTAACCCTGTTGTTGAAATTCATCTCAGGTACTCTATGCATTTTGATTCCTCACATTCTCAGAGAGAGGACTTTTATTTTGTTTTACTGCTGATAGCCCAGGCACTCCAGCTCGTGTATGCAAATATCAACTGAGGTAGGGTGGAGAAGATGCCTGGGACATTGAACACTCATGACTGCATTTATTGCACTTTCTTCACTGTGCAGGTTGCTTTGTTTGGATAACATAATGCTTAGACAGAAGTAATATGGAACAACGTGAACACTTTTCCCCAAAGCAGGCTCCCAGCCACTTTGGCTATGGGGTTTGTGATGCATGGTTTTCTAGTTATGCATTTGTAAACTGCTGCTGCTCCTAGCAGAGGAAGTTTTAATTTCCATCTACAGTCATAGTGTGTCGCAGACATCTTTTATGAAAACTCCTTTCCTTAGGATTTTTCCTCCTGAGAAGCTGAGAGGCCTCAGGAACAAAATGTAAACATTGATTATCTGCTGCTCTGGAATGCAACAGGTGGATCTGTGATTGGCCTATGTTGGATGTTTGTAATTAATGGCCAATCACAGCCCAGCTGTCTCAGACAGAGAGTCCGAGACAGAGCCTTTGTTATCATTCCTTATTATTCTATTCTTAGCTAGCCTTCTGATGAAATCCTTTCTTCTATTCTTTTAGTATAGTTTTAATGTAATATATGATAAAATAATAAATCAAGCCTTCTGAAACATGGAGTCAGATCCTTGTCTCTTCCCTCATCCTAAGACCCCTGTGAACACTGTCACAATAGTGCATTTAAAGTGCTTTCAATCTGGTTTATTTTTTACCTAGTCACTTATATAGAAGTGAATCTTTGCAGGTAAAAAGAGATTTCAAGTCTGTTTACTTTTAGTCCAAGGGATCAGGATAAGTTATGGTGCATTATTTAGTTTCATTCTGCTTTGTTCTGAATTTTCCCTTCCTCAAGGATCTACATTCTGTTCAGCATGTAGTTTATACTGTGCTGTACTTCTTTTCTACCTCTCATCTCCTCTGACCCACATTCCAGAGACTGACATCCACCACATCCCTCAAGGACGCCTGTCACCCACCTTTTGAAAACATTGGAATTTCAGTTTTATCATCTGAAAGAGGTCATCCCACTAATTGTATCAAACGAAATCTTGGTAGAAACTAACATGGCTACTATCAGAGTAACTCATTAAAGTTAAACAATAGAGCTAAGAGGTTCTGTGTCTCATTCCAAAGGACAATGGGAGATTTGTGCATGTTTATGGCATCATAAGAGTATGCATCATATTAACACAGGCCAATAAATCAAGTTTGTCTCTAGATACATTTCTGTGCACAGCACCTGTACAGATTCTCTAGATGATTTTTATTCTCTTCCCATACACCCTGCCTTGGCTGACACCTGGCTGGCAATTTTAACTGAAACAGGAAACCACAGCATGGGGGGAACTTTGTCATCACTGTTTTGCAGTGAAATTACCACTGTGAACAAAACAAGCTGCTGCTCCCTGGCCCCACTCCTGAACCTTGCCTTTTCTCAGGAGTGGCTGGATCCCACCAGGGAGGTGTCCTGGGGCATCAGGGGCAGAGTAAAAGCTGCCACCAACACGTCTAATCACTCCTTTCCAGCGGGGAGGGACAGAGTAACATGGGCAGGGTTTTGTCTGGGCATGGCTCCAGCATCTGCAATCATGCACTTAGGCAAAAATCTTTTTCTGGAGGTCTTTACTCAGGTCCATTGTTTCTGAATTCCAGCCAGCAAGTGGAAATTCACACCAGAAAGTGGGACGAAAATAAGTGTTAAGACATCTGAAATAGAAAGGATAAAGGACAGAATAAATTGAGTGACCACAAGCATATATAGAACAAAGAATGAGAAAGCAATCATCCACTCCTGGAACTTAACAGGATTTATTTTAAACTCCAACTGCCTGTTCATGAAAGGCAGGCAAAAAGCAGAATTGCATTTTCCTAAGTATCAATTAGAGAGCAGCAAAAGATGCAGGCCCAGCCAAGTGAAAAATGGTGTAATTTTAAAATGGTATAATTTTTAGGTGGGTGACACTGGTGTTTCTCTTTTGGAAAATCCATTCTACGAGGAACAGGGAAGAATCTTCAGATTCTTTAGAGAAAGAGCTGAAAGCACAAGATAATGCCAGCAGACTTGTTTGTATTATGAGGGACTATTCTTCAGTAATGGTTTATTTCAGGAGGAAAAGCGTGTTTTAATCAATTGATACAAGATCTAATACTTTTTTTTTTCCTAATACAGTTCTTTCACAAAATCAAAGTAACCCAACATTTAGAAAGACTAGCTCTCCACACTATAAAGACTTTACAAATCCAGGAATATCCCTCCAGGTGAACATTTATCAAGAGGAATCCACTCCAAGAGATCTGAGAAAGTTGTAGCCTGCTTTTCCACATTCGCACTTTCAAGGGGAGCATAGTTGTGTTTTCACCTTGAGGCTTTAAAAATGAAAAAGGCTGGTTTTGCTCAAAAAGATACCCTCACGTACCAGGGGTCTTTTGGGTGTCCTTTTATTTTTTATTCTTTTGGCTAAGAACTGGAGCCATAAGCTTTTCTTGTGTGAAGTTTGTGGCTAAACCCCCTGTCACACGCTATACTTAAGGAATTGAGTTTGCGTGGCAGAGATTAAACATGTAAGGAAGGAAAAGCTGCTAGTTTAAGAACTGAACCCTTCCTCTCCCTGGGTATCTAATTGATTGTGTGGAAGCTGCCCACACACAGCACTGTACACTGCTGGAAGCTGCTGATCCTCCCTCCAAGCTGGCTTGGCTCAGCAGGTGCTCACACATCCTTCCAGTGTCCTGACAACTGCCTTAATGCTTATGGGATCAGCTGTCTTCCCCATGCACAGCCTCAATTCAAATCTTACATGTAGTAAATCAGGTGTCAATGTGCTTGTCTGGACATTTTTAAAGAGGGCAAAAATGCTGATTTGCAGCAGAGTGGGTAAATTGATGATTAGGCCAGCCAAAGAGCAGCACAAAGCAAAGTACCTAAATTCCACAGCAAAGAGCAGCAGGATCTGCATCGTGGTCTGCAGTGTCTCTCCCAAATCAAAAGTAGAAGATTAAGAAAACAAAAGTAGAAAACAAGGTGCTATAAATAGTACTGCCTTATGTCGCAGACATCTTTTCATGAAAATCCTTTCTTTAGGATTTTTCCTCCTGAGAAGCTGAGAGGCCTCAGGAACAAAATGTAAACATTGATTATCTGCTGCTGTGGAATGCAACAGGTGGATCTGTGATTGGCCCATGTTGGATGTTTGTAATTAATGGCCAATCACAGCCCAGCTTTGTTATCATTCTTTCCTATTCTATTCTTAGCTAGCCTCCTGATGAAATCCTTTCTTCTATTCTTTTAGTATAGTTTTAATGTAATATATATCATAAAATAATCAATCAAGCCTTCTGAAACACGGAGTCAGATCGTTGTCTCTTCCCTCATCCTAAGACCCCTGTGAACACCGTCACAGCCTCACAAAAATATAATGCTGTTTCATCATACAAGTATATAATATTTTCTACCTGTTAAACTTTTTTTGAAGGCAGAGTTAATAATTGCAAGGCAGAAATGAAACACATGCTCACATTTGAGTATCTTAAAATATATGTCTGTATGATTCTTGCCTAGAATCACCAGGGAACATTCAGCGATGATGTACCAGCGAAGACAAAGCTCTATCTTAAACTCCTGTTTGATGATTTACTAGCAAAAGAAATTCACAGAAATGTTGTGGATAAATGGCATGCTGTATTTATACAATTTAAAATACCAATAAATGGTTTACAGAAAGGAAAATACATTTAAAGTGAGAAAAAGATTAGGAGATTAATATTAGTGTTGCTAGAATGAAGTGAATTCAAGTCTATTTTTAATCTTTGTCGTTCAATGGAAGCATCCCTTTAAATAAAAAGAATATTATTTTGAAGGAACTCCAAGGGAATTTCTTTTGATTATTCATCATTAAAGAAGCTAAATGAGAAGGCTATCTGCAATTTATTATTTCCATGTCAGTAGAAGGAGAGGGTCAGGTTCCTACACTTTTTTCAGGACTAGCTATATTTAACTATACGAAAAACTTCACAGTACTTGTTATGGAAATGAAAAATCAAAGTGAAATCACATTTCTCTCTTGAGAGAATAGATTAGAAAAGCAAAAATTACTGTTAGTGGTTGCCCTCATTTTAGGCTTGAAGCAGACTGTGATAGAAACTACATTGTGAAATAAATTATTCCTTTTTAATTACGTGCAATAGAAGTTATACCTTTATCTATAAAATCAAAGCAACCGATAGATAAGAGGGATGTTGACTTATTTAATGGCTAAACTGATTTACACCTTCAATTCATGAAACATGGAAGAGGACTTGATCGTCTGTTACTAGCGTGTAGGAGTCTGAGCAGCCCCGATGTGCTGACAGATTGCATTCAGCAATATGCTTCTTCTCTAGGGAAAATGCTGGTTCTTATTTTGAAAGATTCAGGCACTGCTCAAATATGAGTATCTATAAAATGCTCATTAGGGACAATAAAAATCATTCTCAATGACTGCAGTGATATTAGGTGCCTTCAGAACCTTGATAAATTTTCATACTTGTTTTTGGGGAATCCGCCTCGTGAAGAGATTCTGCAGTCAGGGCTAACTTGTCTTTTGGGTTTATGTTCTCATTTTGAGCAAAAGAGAGAATTTTTTATGCAGGGCTGTCCTCAGCTTACATTTGCTCAAGCTCCTATTCTGCACCAAAGTACTAGAGCCACAAAAGCAAAGTTGCCCTCCTGGGTGGGCAAGGAAGGGCCAAGGGAGACATCTAACTCCATACCTAGGCTCTAACAGCATCCAGGAGCTGAATTATAGAAAAGGGTGAAAACTGGATGAATGCCGAGGGATAATTTTTTTCTGTGGTATTCAGATCCTAGCAAGCCCCTCTCTAAAACTGCAGAGCAATAACAGAGCAGCCATTGTGTGGTGCAGAAAGAGGTAATGAAGAAATGGGATCTGTCAGGGTGTGCTCCCTCCCGTCAGCTGAGTGTGTCTCATTAGCACAGCACCCATGCATCTTTTTGGGAAAAGACATCTAACAGGCTGCAGAAAATGGGAGAGGAAGAGCCTATAAAAGAGTGTTGATATATTGGTAACCTGTTAGCTTTTTGGATTATCACCTAAAATAAAAGGGAGTAAGAAGAAATGCTGCCTTAATGCTCAATGCTATAATGTCTTACAGGGTAAGTTTTCACCAGTTTTCCACTGCAACTTATTCTTCATTCACCTGTGCTCACAATCACATTCATTGCTAAATCATAGTGTAATATTATGGTTTTTATTTAAGTCAAATATTCAATCTATATATCTACTGCATGAAGCGAAAACACTGAATCTCATTGCACTGCTGAAAAAAAAAGATTAATTCATTTCAAGTAATATTTAAGGCAAAAAATCCCCAAAGCATACGTAGAACATTTATAAAATGAGGTGACATTTTGCCCGCTTCGTCTCATTCCTCTTACCTCAATCCCTATCCTATTGGGCTTATTTAGATCTACCACTGATAAATAAATGCCAGCATATAGAAATAATAATATGCCAACAAATTTCATGAATCATCTCTGCAAGGGGTAGTTAAAATAAAACAATTTTTGTCAAACAGCCTTAAATAATAAAATAGGAACAGTGCTCATTTAATTAGATTAAGGTATCGGTTAAAAACTCGGTGTAATATTAAATGTATCAATTTATCTATAAGCAAAGAAGAATATTTATGTCTTGGCAGAATCCATTTTTAATTTCTCTGGCACATAAATGAGTTATGATGGCCAGAAAAGACAATATGTTCTGAAACTGGTAATGATTAAGGAACAGAGTTAATAAAGGCTTTGTCTGCTCAAAAAAAAAAAAAATTAGATAGGAGTAGATGGATGTCCTGGTTCTGTCCAGATCAGAGTTAACTTTTGCAGTAGCCAGGAAGGGGCATGGTCAGCACCTTTTCTATAGGACTTCACATCATTGCTGTGGGCAGGCAAAGGGGATGCATGTCTAGGGAGAATGGGTTTCTTCCACTTGAGGAAGTGTGGCTGACGGAGCAGTTGGGCTGGTGTGGGGAGGAGCAGTGGGGTGCCAGTCCCAAAGCTGAGGGAGCAGCGCTGGCTGTGGTCAGGTTGTGGGTTCCACATGGGTTCTGCTCCATGTGGAACCTTTTTTTTTTTAATTTTCATATTTATTATTATTAATACTGTTGCTGACACTGTTCATTCTCTTATGTCATTGATTTTTCCATTGAACTTTTCTTATCTCAATCCAGGTTCTTTGGCTTTTGTGTCTCCAGTTGGGGAAGGAGGGGAAGGGGCACCTGGTTTTAGCAGGAGCACTGAAAGAGAATGGAGAGCACCACTCCTAAACAGGGCAATTTAAGCAATAGGCATCCATATTTTTAAGGAAGGGAATGAAGAAGGGAAAAAGAGAGTACTCCATCAGAAAGAAAGTTTTGTCAAGGATGCAGCTAGAGAAGCGCTGTATTTCTAATATACATTGCATCCTCCAAGTATATCAATGTTTTATTAAGTAAATGAACAAGTTAATAGATGTCACAGACATCTTTTCATGAAAATCCTTTCTTTAGGATTTTTCCTCCTGAGAAGCTGAGAGGCCTCAGGAACAAAATGTAAACATTGATTATCTGCTGCTGTGGAATGCAACAGGTGCATCTGTGATTGGCCCATGTTGGATGTTTCTAATTAATGGCCAATCACAGCCCAGCTGGCTCAGACTCTCTGAGCCACCAACCTTTGTTATCATTCTTTCCTGTTCTATTCTTAGCTAGTCTTCTGGTGAAACTTTTTTTCTATTCTTTTAGTATAGTTTTAATGTAATATATATCACAAAATAATAAATCAAGCCTTCTGAAACATGGAGTCAAATCCTTGTCTCTTGCCTCATCCTGGGACCCCTGTGAACACCATCACAAATAGAGGCCTTGTGCTGGTTTTGGCTGGGGTAGAGTTGATTTCTTTCCCAGTGGCTGCTATGGGGCTGTGTTTTGGCTTTGTGCTGAACACAGGGTTGAAAACACAAGAGATTCTTTTGCTATTGCTGAGCCAGGGATTTCTCTACTTTTCATACCAGCCCTGTTGGTGAAGAAGTAAGGGGTGCCTGAGAGGGTGGGAGGAGACACAGCCCAGACAGATGACCCCAACCCCAATGATCCCAAAGGGATATTCCAGACCGTATTATATAATTATATATCAGTGTATAAATTGAGGGGAGTAGGGAGGAAAGCAGGGACATTTGGGGTGATAGGGTTTGTTTCCTCAAAGTCACCGTGATGGGGCCCTGTTCTCCTGGAGGTGGCTGAACACCTGCCTGCCCATGGGAACCACTGATTTAAAGCCTTGTTTTGCTTTGCTTGTGTGTGGCTTTTGCTTTCCCTATTAAACTGTCTTTATCTCAACTGATGTGTTTTCTTGCCTTTACCATTCCTATTGTCTCTCCAGAATCCTGCAGGTAAGGGATTGAGCAAGAGATTGTCTGGTTGCTGACTGGGGTTACACCATGATGTGGTCAGACTTGGAATTTGAGCAGCAGCCTTAGGCAGTTTTTACTGAAATGTAAAAATAACATTGCAACAGCCATTTTTAGACATGTAGAGATATCTCCTGGAAATATTTCACAACTGACAATCCAGACATAAATTTAATCAAATATATTATCAAATACTTGTTATTTTCTTTACTTCTCATCCTGTTTCTAAAGCAGAATTCAGCTATATGGTGATACTTTGATCTCAGGATATTGAATGGCTACAGTGGAACAAATTTGCTGTAGTTTTTCTATTAGAGCTCTCTCAGATTTTTTGTTTCGCAAATACGTATATGAAAATATTTATATAGACATATACAATTAATTGCATATGTCTATTTTTTATATTTAAAAAAAAACATGATCCAAGTCTTGAATACTTCTTTTGCAAGGGCTAGGTTTTTAATTGGATGGTGTGCCCAAGGACATGAGACAGAGAAGATAAATGTCCTCAAGACCCTTTGAAGAGTTTAATATGACTTAGAGGGTGTGAGGTTGTTTCAATTCCTTTCCTGAGGACAGAAATTACATTGGATTTAGCTTGACTCATGGGTGAAAAAATGTGTAACAAGTAACTAAGTAATTAGTAAATTACCAACAACTGACTGAACACAACCAATTCAGTCAGCCCCTTGACAAAGTTATAATTATTGGTTATGGAAGAAAGTTCTTCACTGCAAGATCAATAAACAAACCTGCCCACTTCACATGATCCCCTTTTGAGGTTTTTTCATCTCTCCAGCCTGTCATTCTCAAAACACCATGTTTGGCAAGTTCTTAGATATTTTTTTTCAGATTCCTATTAGTGAGTGCCAAAGATTTCTGAAGTTCAGCAGTTCCTGCTGCCTATGGTATAATGACCTTTCTAATACCAGGGAAGCAGTGGCAGATGTCTAATGTTTTTTGGCCAGAAAAAGAAAAAAAAGTCTTTCCAAATGTCAGATGCAGAGACCTTATTCAGACAAAATAGTTGCTTCTAAATTTCATGCAAGTTGGGATCATAAGGAACCACTAGTTCTCTTATCCTTCTCCTGAAAGGCTCATACCCTGTCAATGTTTTTCTCATTTTTTAAGAAGGATTTTATACCCTAAAGATCACTGTAGGAAATAATGTTTGCTGAGAAGGTCATTCAGTAGTGATGCAGCTAAAAGCAACCTCAGACATTCCATAGCTGTGTTGGTAACGATATCAGTTGATCCTTTAAATTTAGTTCTGTGAATTTCCCATTTAATCCTTGATGATTATTAGTTACATATGGGTCTAACCTTTTCTGTAAACCACTTTGGAAACACTAAAGCAAACATCTAAGAAAAATCCCAATATACTCTGCCATTTACTGCTCAAATCCCTAAGCCCATTAAAGACACTCCCTATGCTCTTTGAGCCCAGCCCACTTGTAATCAAATAAAGATCAGATTGACTGGTCTGTTGTTCCTAGTTGTTCTTTCAATTCTTTCAGAATTTTCAAGGATTGGTGACTCTCTAAACTTTTGGAATGTTCCCACTTTTGTGAGGACTATTAGATATTAACATGAGGGAATCAAATATTTTTTACCATTTTCTTCATGACATTCAACTGTCACTTTCTCTGGCACAGTTGATTCAAAAATACTTTTTAATGATAATGACTCTTTCCAGTCTTATAGCAGCTGACAACATGTTTATTACACTGAATATATGCCATCAATGCCCCTTCACTTACCATTCTATGGATTTAATTTTTCCAGCTTCAGAGCTTTCTGCAGTTTGAACACTCACAGGCAAGAACACTTAGCAGGCAGCTTGCCTTCAAAAAGAAACACCAAGGTTTATCTCCAGCATAGCTTTAGTTTTCACAAGGTACCTTTGCTGCCTTCAATGTTTTCTTTCACCTTACATACTAAATTGGAAATTTTAAGGTGAAACTAAAACCTTCCTTGTACTGTTTTTGAAGTGCTGCTGGACAAGGTGGGTGGGTGAAACAACTGTCAGAGGACATCTAAGAAAATACTTTAGGTCTGACAAATATAGATACACAATCATAAACAGAAATTTAATGACAGCAAACCACTGACAGCAATCCATAACATGGCCATTTAAGTTTTACTGTAAATTATTTAGGGAACCAGAATAATGAGAGCCACAGTATATTGTATTGCTTTTCTGTAAGAGACTACTTTGGGATCATTTTATGATCTTGTAAAAGTAAATGTCTGTAAATGACAATCTAGGATGACAGACAGCAGAAGTCAGTGTTACTGTGATAACTGACTCTACACATCATGTTGCTTGTAAATTGATGGCGTTAAATTAATCTCAGTTCATAATGGGGGACAAAAATGTAAGTAGGCATAATAAAATTTCTAAATGGAAAATTCAGACTTGATAACATCCTAATGTATATGAAGCCATTTATCTGTTTGGTGTGAGTCTGCGTATTTCTGGTTATTCTTGTGTAGCAAAGGTTTGCTCATTGCCAAACACATACTAAACTTTATTAAAACCACTTTGAATCAATTTACTCTGTATGAGTACTAATATTTCATGTTTTCCAGAAGGACCAAAGGCAGATATGCCAAGAAACCAACAGTATTTTAGACTATTGTCATCCAAATTTGTTGTTCTGTGGTTCCATCCAGAAATCCACACTGACTTACACATACATAAGTAAAGCTGCTCCTGTCATGTCAGATATAGCTTGGCTTTAAGTGAAAGAGTAGATCAGTCTCATTTTTAGTGATGTGATATTACTTTCTCTGGTTTGTTTACAGACATCCATTTTAATTTGTCTCTCTGAGTTATGCCAAGCATAATCTTTTTCACCATCTGTATATAGTCTTTCATATATACTTATGGTATTTCTGTCACTATAAATAGCAGTAGTGATTGTACTTACTAACCCACAGTATAATTGGCTTTGACTAGGGTTGATTTCATAATTAGTCTCAGTGTTTATGTTAGAAATATTGTGTCAATATTAAGTAAAGTTTCTTATACATATTTTGTCGCTGAAGCATTCAACTTCTTTATGGTTAGGTGGCTTTAATGCATCTCAAATATTGCTTATATGGTGAGACTCAACCATTATGCCAAGAAAAATAGGTTTGTCCCTACATGCAGAGTGGATGGAATCAGCAATTACCTGTCTCACACCCTTTCTATTTCATACTGAGCAACAAGGGGAGAAAAAATCAATAGATCCCTACAGATTTTGCACACTTGAAAAGATGCACTGGCAGATAGGAGGCAGGAAAATGGGAGTCTCCCTGTGTGTACAAATTATGTTCAGCACTAATTACCCCGAAATTTTGCAAAGAAATATTATGTGCTTTTCTTTTTTTTTTTTTTCCCTTCAGGATTTACTAAGGGAGTAATCCAAGTGCTGTGTGAACATTACAAAGATACAGCTGCCTCTGCTGTCTTTGCAGCCCCAAAAGATGGAAGATTTAGGAAAATCTTCCAGAGTAACTTCAGCTCCTTTCAATTCTTTATTTAAGCTGTTGCATTATTCAGACAGTTAGGATTTTCCATAATGCTAGAGATCCAATAAGCTTTTTTTAAGGAGTCATCTTTACCATCAGAACCACTTGCTCTGCTGCATATGTAGTTGCTTCTCTTTACACGCCTTCTGGTTTTAGAAGATTTGGCAGGATGAAAAAAATGCCCCTTTTATTTTTTGAGGGGGGCACCAAGCATGGTCCTTGCCTACTTTTAAGAGCTGAATTTCAAATGTGAGCATTTCAACAGAGCAAAGTCAAAAAAGGGAGATCTCTTAGCATGGACCATTCTTCAGATTCATGTTCAGAGCTGAATGAGCAAATAATGTGCTTGTTCTGGTTATTTGCATGTAGAAAGGTGACTGGACATGTAAAATAACCACAACTGGCAAATTAATTATTGATTACAGTGCAGCCTTCAACTAAATGCAAAATTAAACATTTATTCTGATCAATAAATGATGTGACACTTGTGGCCATTCCCTAAGTGAAGTCAAATTTCCATATATCTGTGTCCCAATTAGGTAGCCTGGGCTCAGAGCTGTGGGAGACATGATGGTACACAAGATAGGAGGACAATTTGCTGGCCTTGCTGTCCCTCCTTGCCCTCTCAAGTGTTTCATCACCCTGGATCCTTTCTGGAGCAGTTTCCCACCACTGGGCTCAGAGGGAACCCAGGGGAGCTCAGGGGTGCCCAAGGGGAATCCTTGGAAGGTGAGAGCATCCTTTCTTCATCACCAACAGGGGTTTTCAAGGTGTCTCCTCATCAATTCCTGCCTTTGGGGAAGCTAAATCTCCTTAGAGAGTGTAAGTGGTGGACAGGGTAAAGAGCTGATTTTAGGTTGTCTTTTCTGCCCTCACCTTCCCCATTTAATTCACTCCCTGCAAAGAAAATTTATCATTTTTGTTTTGTGTTTCTTATGGCCCTCCTTGAGTGTTTCACTTGTGGTACCCTTCTGTTTGATCAGGGAAGCCTTAAGAGGTATTAATACTCTTAGCCAGAGAGAATTGAAAGAGAGCGAGAGATGGGTAAATTACAATTGTTTTCATCCAGAAATGAAATAAAGTGTAGGAACTTGCTTTTCATGCCACAAACACATTGCCCATGAATTTACAGTTGACTATTATGTTCATACTGCCTACTGCAGGTGTGGAATACAAGGGTAGAAAGCTTTAAAAAGCGGGCTTTGGATCAGGTTTTTAGTTGCAACAAAATAAAACTAATTTTTGAAAAGTGTAATTTTTTAGTACAGTGTGTGGCATACCTGCACAGCCTCAATGGGGATAAAGAATTAAAGTTTTCTGATGAATAGTCAACTGCTTTTGAATTCTATTATGGAGATGATTTATAGGGTTCTAAGTGTTTTGCACCTGCCTCCAGGAATGAAATACATATGATTTATGTATCTGGAAGGGGAAAAAAAAGAAGAAAGAGAAGGCAACTGTCTGATCCTTCTCTACCATGACAGCATATCATTCTGAGAGAAGTAACTGTTTGAGGTTAATTTAGATCACATCAATCTGTATTACTTGACCTTTTCAGAATAAACAGAACCAAAAAGTGACTACACAAAAAAGTCAATTTTAAAGCCAATTACACTAATAGTATTTGATGTGTAAATGGGTGTTTATTATTAAAAAAAAAAAAAGCTGCAATAAAGCTGAGGGGCATTTAAAGACAGGAGATGTCTAATTGTAGCATATTCAGTAATGAAATCACAGTCAGCCTAGTAGCTGATTAAGGTTAATTTGAATCACATCAATGTGAATTAACTTGGCCTTTGCAGAATGAACAACACCTTTGTGCCAACATGATCAATTAGTCCCCTTAACTTCATACATCTGCTTGGAAAGGTTAGATTTATTACTTATCAAGATAACCACTTGGAGATTAAAATCTCAGCCTTGTGTGCGTTTTTTTCCCTCATCATACCTCAAGAAATGAAAAAAAGAAAATTCGAAACTATTTAAAATCTTGGTGAAGTTTGATGTTTTATCTAACAAGCTTGAAAATTCATGTTTATCCTAAAGTTAGGCAAAAAGCTGGAGTCTGGACACATGATAGAACTGTCTAGAAAGCTCTGACTGTGCTCACACTCCTGGAGTGACACTCTTGCAGCTACCTAACCCTAAAGCACTGCTGCTGCCAATTCTTTTTGGAAACATTCATCCAGTGTCAAATCTATGGTTTGCTTTTACCTTTCTCCATCATCTCCCCATCCAATGCATGGGGCAGAAAGAGGGGATATTGTGTTTGTGTATGAACTCTGGTAAAGATCTCAGAATTATCCCAGCGCCAGCACCAGTGGTCTGCCATCAGCTGCAGCCATTGCTGTGGGGATGTTTCACACAAAGAAGCTGGAAGGCCAAATTGCTTTGCATCTTCTCCTGTTGATTCCTATCCATAGAACAGGATGTTGTGTCTTACCATATCCACATCCATATCCATATCCTTATATCCATATCCATATATCCATATCCATATCCACATCCTTATATCCTTATATCCATATCCTTATATCCTTATCCTTATATCCATATCCATATCCTTATATCCATATCCATATCCTTTATCCATATCCATATCCATATATCCATATCCTTATATCCATATCCATACCCATATCCATATACCCATATCCATATCCATACCCATATCCATATACCCATATCCACATCCATATCCACATCCATATCCATAGAATAGGATGTTGTGTCCTTATCCATAGAATCGGATGTTTAATGAAAATATTGGAGGCATGGTGTTAAATATTTTACAGGGGATGTTTCCATCTCAGATTATGGAACTAAGGCTTATCAATGTTCTCTATATTGATGCTCCCTTTTGACCTGCTAATAACAAATATCCCAAGAATTCTGGGATCACAGGGCACAGACTTGCTGACAGAAACTCCTTGTCCCATATGTAATAATTAAAGATTATATAAGTTTGATGAACTCTAAGGAGAGTCAACAGTTACAGGGATGAAAGGTTCAACAAATATACCTGAGACCTGACAGCATGTGGTGGATTGAATGCCCTGCCAAAATATTGTGTTTCTGTTTGTGAAAGACAGCTTATCTTTGGTACAGTAGTCTAAATAGAGCCAAACCTCTTTTTAAGCCAGGTGCTATCTGTACCCATCATAACACTACCACTGTTCAGCTCCCACAGAGCCAAAAGGACCATTGTGGGAGACCTGAGCAGCCCTGCAGGGGGACAGAGAAACTAATGCAGGTCAGTGAACTTCAATTTTCCACAGAAAAAATAAGTTTGTTATGACACAAGCAGAAAATAAAATTTTGTAAAAGCTTTTGGAAACATTGCCATTGATGAGCCAATCTTCTGAGAGAAGGTAAGGCCTGGGGTACAATTATGGAAAATCTCACACTCTAAAGAGAGAAACAAGGTATGCAAAAGAAAGTGATAGCTGCAGCTAAATTAGACTAATTTATTTAAATGTCAGGTCACATAGGGAGATATCCCTTTGAAAGGAGGCCTGTGAAGTGGTAGTCTAGTCACCTGTATTCCTTGCACAGTAAAAAGTGTGGGAGGGTAATTAAGGCTGGAGACAGCATTTTCCTTCCTATTCATGGTCATGTGAAAGGTGAACCACAGGTCTCATGCATTCTCCTACCCATTTCCAGTCACAGAATAATCCTCCTGTAATTAAAACCAAAACCTGCAAGGAAATAGGACATGACTGATTTCATTTATTTTGATTTGTTGTGAATGGTCTTTCATGTATTTTTGAATTCTGTCTATTATTGCAGCTGTGTCTAGAGGGCCAATACGAAGCTGGAATCCTGATCTGCTGCATAGATGTGTGTTTTGTTCATTGCTCTGTGCATGTTTGCTCTTCACCCTGTCTCCCTTCCCAGCAATCTGTTCTGCTTCCCTCAGCTGGAAATCAGGCAGAGGGGGTGCCACTTGTGCCTCCTGTCCAGCTGCAAGTGCTTTGCAGACTACCAGTTGCTTGTGGAATAGAGTGGGGACTCTATTCAGGAGAAAAACAGCAGCAGTGGCAACATTTCCTATGCAGGGAAGCTCAGCCCAGCCTTTGCAGAATATTTTGGAATACTGTCATCTGGACAGCATTGCCAGTCCACACTGTATCTGGAGCAACCAGAGGTGGAGAGCTGACATGTTACCTTGTGGCATTTATAGAAAAGGAAACCTACTGCTCTGCATCAAAGAGCTGAATGCTTCTTCAGAATGGATATAAAGGAAGCCACTCATAGAATTACACAGAGCTGCCTTAAAGCTTGTGCTATACATGGCTTCACACAGATCCACGACATTAAGGCTGGTATCTGAACTTATTTTGTTTCTAGTTTTAATTTTTATGAATGATGTTAAAATATATTCTATGTTCTTACCTGAGTGTCAGTGTCACCCCTTAGATGAGGCACAAACCTCAGCATAAAGAGAGGCTTGCAAATCAGACCTGTTGGTTTGCTCTGTAACAAAGCCTTTGCTTTGTAAATCTGCTTTTCACTACATTACTGTCCCAGGTATTGCAGTGATTTCCTGGAGGAAGAAGCAAGTTAATTCAACACTGAGTATAATTTGTTTATAATGTCTGACTTAATCCTTAAAGCAAGTTTCTTGAATAAACTATTATTTGTTCTTTTCTGTGCATTTCAGTTTGCTATTATTATCATCTGTTTTCCCACTGTCCAACAAAGGTGTGTTTTATATAAGACACTTCAGATTGCTCTCTGGGCATGAGCATCTGGAGTCAAGAAATGACTTAAACCTTTCTGCTGTCAAGGAGAAAACTGTGAAATCAGCCAAGTATTATTTACTCATGCTTGACAGTATTTGAAATATGAACCTCACCAAACAAATGGCTCTTTTTAAGCCCACCAGAAAGACAAGGTGAAAGCCAGTGAGAGGAAAAGACACTTAGGAGTGAACCCACAGAAACAATACAAAAACCCCTGCACTTGAAGGGACATGTTTGTAAATTGACTTCACACAGGTAATCAAAACATTTATGTCTGTTTTTTTAAGTTTAATATTTTTGTAGATTTATGCTTGTATAATACATGTCATATGTATTTCAGCATGGTTACATATGGAGGACATATTCCTTGCATCCATTTTATGATATTTAGCAAAAGAAATTGCATATTTACTGATGGCTTTCAAAATAGTTTTGACCTCCCTTCCTGCCCTTCCTATCATTTTTTCTTCTGTAAGAAGTCTAAGTTGGCTTTCATCAGGGACATAAGGATGGTCCCCACACATTGATAAAAGGTAGATTAGTGTGCAACAACTCTGAGATCTCTGATTCCTTCCTTATGTGTTATACTGGTTAGGCTGCACTATTAAATGAAGAAAGCAATGGCTGATAAATAAAATACCCTGAGGCCTTTTGATTCTCTTGTATATCAGATTGCTACTTAGCAAAAGGAAACACAAAAAAAACCCAAATCAACCCCCACCAAAAAATGCCCAACAACAAAACCAACAAAAAATCCTATAATTTGCTCTCACAACTGACTCAGATTTTAGAGTATTAGACTTAAAATTGGTTTTTTTTTAATATATAACTTTTATTTATGAGTGAAAGTTTTTGCCAGTTGTAAAAAGGCAAAGCCAATATTCAGAAAACTAAAGAGTGAGGACACCATGGCTGAACCCTCTCAGTCATTGCCAATAATAAAAGTTAGGCCGGGCTATTTCAATCTGGTATCAAAATTTAGACAGAGATGAAAAGCAGAATGATGGGTTTCCATGGTAATCTCCATTTCCTGCACCATCCCACATATGCTCTGCTATGTTCAGTTGAATCTGAGTTTGGGTGATCAGCTCCTTCCTTCAGACAGGTGTGTACAAAATAAGATGGTTTGATACACAGATGGGGAAAACATATGAGAGGAGTAGACTCACAAGGTGAAGAATTGTGGTGCCCTGATGAGGCTGCGTGGGTGCTCTGGTACCCAAAATTCCTTTGGAATATGGTACTAGGATCCTTGCATCCATGGCATGGGCACTCTCCAGCCACTGCTCCTCTCTTTCCCCCGCTTTCACCATGTTGGGTCCAAAGCATCTGCCAGCAATTTTGGGCTATGCACCATCCATCACTTCCTTGAGCTTTTGCTATCCTTTTCCAGGCTGATGTGGCTGTCTTTGACTTTATTTTCTGGGCAAAAACTTTTTTTTTTTTTTTTTTTTTTGTTCAGAAATTTACACAATGTGTCACCCAATGGGAGCTTAACCTGTAGTCAAGGCTGAAGGGTCCCAGTGCTTCTATGGGGCAATGCCGCGCTTCCCCTCTTCTGTGTGGGAAAGCCATCTTCAGGAAACTGACTTCTGCCTCCCTCTTCTACCATTCTTTCTCATTAAAAAAAAGCATTTCCAACCTTGAAGTTATCATAGTTGAGGCAGTGGATATACATATCTCAATATATTTCATGTGTGTGTATGTATGTTTGTATGTCGCAGATATCTTTTATGAAAAATCCTTTCCTTAGGATTTTTCCTCCTGAGAAGCTGAGAGGCCTCAGGAACAAAATGTAAACATTGATTATCTGCTGCTGTGGAATGCAACAGGTGGGTCTGTGATTGGCCCATGTTGGATGTTTCTAATTAATGGCCAATCACAGCCCAGCTGGCTCAGACTGCCTGTCCGAGACAGAGCCTTTGTTATCATTCCTTATTATTCTATTCTTAGCTAGCCTTCTGATGAAATCCTTTCTTCTATTCTTTTAGTATAGTTTTAATGTAATATATATCATAAAATAATAAATCAAGCCTTCTGAAACATGGAGTCAGATCCTCGTCTCTTCCCTCATCCAAGAACCCCTGTGAACACCATCACATTTGTATATTGCTGAAGGGGTATAGGCACATATTTTACTACTGATATGAAATAATGCCTTAGGCTGTAGGTAGATTTTGCACTTTTGGTTTAATTAAAGTTCATATCAAAGACAACAGCCCCACCAAATCTTTGTCCATATGAGATTATGATCCTCAGGTTAGTTTCCTCCTCTTTGATTTTTCTGCCTGACCAGTGCAGTAATACCTAACATCCACCATTATCACAGAATTTGGGCAGCATTACTTGTGATCCTTAGTGATGGTGTCTCTGTACTCCCTGTGACCCACATCTGTCTTCCTCTTCACTGGTTGAATCCCAGCACACTGTGCTGATGAACTCAAGGAAAATGGAAACATATCGGCATTTGCTTTTAAGTCTCACAGTTGTCTGAATACAGAAGAAGCTTGTGGCAATTTATGCCCTGCTGAAATACAGTTATCTTAACTGATATATAGGGATTACCATAATATTTCCTATTAAGTCAATGTGATTTTCCTCCCATTTCCATAGATAAAAAATGGTAATGCATTATTGCCAGTGACATTGCAGGCACTGACTTTAGCTATGAAAATAAAAATCTAGCCATATACATAAATAATGTTAAGATTTTTACTGTTATATGATGCTGATAGAAGTATTCAGTCTTTGTGATCCAAGGTTATGCTGAACATACTGAACCTTCCAGAAATCTACTTTAATGATGCTTATAGCTGAAAATACCCTAACTAGCTCTTCCAATTTCAGAAGTTAGCAGGCATTATCATTAATAGTTCTGAGAGAGCCAACAATGCAATGAATCAAAACACAGACAGCAAATGCTATGCAGTGTCTCTCTAGCTTTTTAATTCACACAGAGTGACAAATATACTACTTTAAGTTGGTGCTTAATCATTGTTCATTTTCCTGTATTCCTCACCACAAGGCAAAATTCATTACATGATAAATTCGTTACCAGTGTTCTGGCTGGTTGCTGGAAAATTCTTTCTACAGTTCAAAAACAATATCAGGGATGATATTTTATTTAATTACAGTGTTCTTCAACAGAAAAAGCTGTGATTCTTTTTTGTCTCAAATTGTCACCTACTAATAGTTTGTCCCTGCAACCATGCTACAGTTTCACTTCTGCTCTCTCTTCCATGCCCTTTTTTTTGTGCTTGTAAAACTACCTCATCCCATCTCTTCAGCTGAATTACACTTTGCTGCTCTGTTTATGGGAGGATGAAGATCATAGCAAATTGGTTTGATTTCTGAATTTTTGTCAAATTACATAAATGTCTGTATGTTAAACTGGTTCCATTTCTTCTAGAATAAAGAAATACCAAAATTCAGAAAGGAAAATAAAGTATTTTTCTGACTGAAATTATTTTTTTATACATGTGGGCGTTCAGAGTTTGACTCAATAGCAAAAAGACATTAGGACAAAGAAAGAGGTTTTTTGCATTTTATCACAATGATTTTCCAAAACAAATTTAATAGTACAGTAGCTGTTACCTGCTGGAACTGTTGATAGTAAATTATATAAAGGGGGAGAGCTGACAATATATGAGTGGCATAGGAAAATATCCTACACTCTCCCATCTATTTTCCTTGTAGATTTTACAGCTTTTTGAAGTAGTAAACTGGTCCTCCAAAGAATGTTTTCTTGGTGCTTTATGTCCCTTTCAAAGCAATCTGGCTGCATCAAAGCCTTGCTGTGCTCTGGTGGGGCACTTGCCCATGCAAGCCTTCCTAATATGCTACACTGGCACAGAGATTCTTGGCAATGAAACAGAAACAACCTTTTTCAGGCAAAGTATTAATTTTGGGGCAAAAAAATGCTACTTGATGGTGGTCAGCAAGGAAATAATGTGTTTGTGTGATGCTCAGAAGTAAGGAGCCACTTCTGGAGCGGGATCTGAGAGGACTTAGTGAAGCTGGGTGAATAGTTTGAAACTGAATGGCAGCCAATGGAAATTGAAGAGTATTTTTGTGATGATAGACTTTCTCCTCAGATGTGCGTATGCTGGGTAGCTTTTATTGCATTCCATTTTGGAGTATTACCTGCTGCACTGTGTCAAAATAATGTTACATGTTGAATTAAGAGAGTGAGTGTCAAGAACAGAAAGAAAAGAAAGAAAATCCTGTTTTCCAAATGCAATTTCTGCTTCTTCAGAGCAAATTGGAGCATGAGGACTCAGTCTGATAAGAAATAACATATTTAAAGTACAGAAGTGGACATTAAGTAACTAGAGAATTGCATGACCCCACTTTAGTGTCAGAGTAGAAGTGCAATAGATGGATCCAGGAATGCCCCAGCCAAACATTCCTTTTCCTTTATTTGCCAAAGTGATATTAATTTATCATTTTCCTACTGCTTATTCCTGTCCCTGCTAATAGAAAGTGGTTAAACCTTATATTTGAGAAAGGTGTGGTAAGTACTATGTGAGGATACTTAAGTGACTGTTGAAGATTAAATACTTCATTCCAAATTAGCACATTTTAAAAGATTCTCTAAAACCATGTGTTTTGTGATCAAACAGACTACTTGTGTCTTGTTGTATAACCTACGTAATTTCATTATGTCAGAAATTATCCTTATTTTATTGCTTTAGCAACAGCCTAGATACTTTGAATTTTCAAATGTTGATGATGGTCCCTTCTGGAGAAAAGCAGACAGTCCAGATTAAATTGCATGAAAACACAGTTTTACTCTTGATTTTTTTTTTCTTATGTCCATTTGCTTGTTTGTTCACTTGCATTTTGTGTTCATTTGTAAAAGAATAGTGCTATAATCACATACTGTTTAAAGGGCATATAATACAGCTTCATGACCGTGTTTTAAAAATGCTGATCCAAAGTATTTGAATTTCATTATTGGCTTCTAAATTTTCTGTACAGAAGTGAGCAAAGAGGGTAGTTCCAATCAAAGTGGAAGGCCTTCAGACTTGTGTAGAAAGAAACTAAAGTAAAAAGTTAAAAAAAACCCAAAAACTTAAAGAACCACTCAAGAGTTCTCTCATTGTCTCCCTCAGCTCCTTCCCAACTTTTTTTTCCAAATAAGATTTAACAAGAGAGTAATTCCTTCCCAGAAAAATGTTTATAGAAGTAGGGTTTTTTTGTGGTTTTTTTTAAGTTCTATTGACCCTCCTTGACCCCTCCAGTAAATAAACAAGCTGATCCTTCCAATACATAAACCAGAGGTAGATTATGAAATAAAAGAAACTTTTTTCCAATGATAGATTTATAGAAAAATAAAATATTTATGAGGAATGTGAGCAACACTTATGTGATGAATATTTTCCTGTCTTTTTATTGCATATTAACCTGCACATGTATTTAATCAAACCACAAGTAATATCTAGTGAATTAATAACCAAAAAAGGCCTAATTTAAAAGAGCTGAATACAACCCTAAACAAAAAACTCTCACTGTGAATAAATCATGTGTTGTCATCTGTAAGAATGCTTAATGAATGTGTAAGCATACTCTGTGTATATTGAATGCATAAGAATTTTTTTTCGGGTTTGTCTGAGCCAGGTGTAGCTGCACTCAAGAAAATAAATCTTCTTTTGTGGAAGTTTGCAGGGGTCCCAGGATGAGGGAAGAGACGAGGATCTGACTCCATGTTTCAGAAGGCTTGATTTATTATTTTATGATATATATTATATTAAAACTATACTAAAAGAATAGAAGAAAGGATTTCATCAGAAGGCTAGCAAGGAATAGAAAGGAATGGAATGATAACCAAAGCTCACGACTCTCAGGCAGTCTGAGCCAGCTGGGCTGTGATTGACCATTAATTACAAACATCCAACATGGGCCAATCACAGATCCACCTGTTGCATTCCACAGCAGCAGATAATCAATGTTTTTCTTTGCCTCTGAGGCCTCTCAGCTTCTCAGGAGGAAAAATCCTAAAGAAAGGATTTTTCATAAAATGTGTCTGTGACATTCTTTAATCTAACAAACCCTTGAATATGTGGCAATGTACAACCTGGAGATAAAACACAAATAGAGGAGATTACTGATGAAGAGGAAATATAATGAACTTGATTTTCTTCCTGATTGCTGAGGAATCTTTGTTTTGATGTGTGACAGAGGGATTCAGGTGAGCTGAAGAGTGATTGCCCATCTGGATGATCCCCATTTTTGCAGGGGGGACAAATGAAGGAACTGTAGGTTGGGGAATTGAAGTGAGGTTTCAGCAAAGAGTGATGTAAGTCTGTAATAATGTGAAATTTCCTGAGAAAGACTACCTGCATGACTCTGGGAGCTGTAGGAAGTTGGCATTGGTGTTTTGGTGCTTGTAAAACTGCTGCTGATGGGATATGAGGCATGAAGGCATAAAAGGAGTCAGTGGAACTCATCTTCATCTATGTAATATGGGAAATTAGCACTGGATGTTCTTGGGGTTTTTTTTAATGAAACTGCAATTTTATTGATAATAACTGCATTGACTAATGTACTCATGCAGATGAATTTATTCAAAGCCTATCTTATTACAAAAACAAGCCCATAGATGTCCACAGTCAATTTGTTTATCATAAAACACTTTTAGCCACCAGTTGGATTTCTGTTCACCCACATCTGCTAGCAGGAGATGGGGGCTTTCAGTGATGGTTCGCTGATAATGGTAAGGAGCACCTGGCAATTCCAGAGGGTTTTCCTGTCAGAGGAAAGAAAGGCAGAAAGAATATTGCTAAAGAAGAAAGAGGCAATGAGATAAGGGATTTTATGGTGTGGGATGTTTTTATTGTTTTCAGCAGGCTCTCTCTAAAGTGAAGTACAGGGAAAATGAAAAAGTAAATAGAACTGATCTGTGATAGAAGCCTTGAGGCATTGTATTCTGATTAGGAGTTAAAATCCCAAGGTGATGAAATTGTTAGGGGGAGAGGGACGTGAAGGGTCGGTGGCCTTAGTGAGAAAAGCAGCCTTTAGTGCTGTGTGAGGGTGTGACTGAGTGGAAGGCTACAGGTAAATTTAGTAGATGCATGCTTTAACTCAGCTTTGAAACACTATTTTATTTGAATTATGTAAAATACTTTGTCATCATAGCTCCTAAGAGCAGAAAAGGAGATCCTCAGTGTGGGCTGGCTGTTGCAGCTCGCTGGACTTGATCAAATGGGACTTCCAGTGCAAAAAGCCACAATGAAGAACTGTTCTTATCTGAAGGATACTTTCAGCAAATTTTATTGCTGATGCTATTCAGGATTTTCATTCAATGATATAATTGCTGCAAGCATTTGCAGAGGGAAAAGGGGTGATGTACTGCAATGATAATCTAAATTAATTAGATGGAATTTCTTAGGTGAGCTTATTGGAAAATCTCTTTAAATGCTGCCAAATGTTAAGCTTGATGTGCAGGAATACAGAAAGTAGCTTGTGTTTATGAGGGAGAGTTGCTTGGTCTGAAATAAAGATTCTTTGGAGAAGAACTTGATGGAAATTCCAGAAAAATCATAAAAAATTTGAGCATCTGATGTAATGCTTTGACTAAAGCAGTGTTTATACTTGATTACCGAAAATCAGGGAAATTAGGCAGGAGTTAAATCATGAAATTTGTAGTGAAATCACAGTCAGTTGTTATGCTGATTTAATGCTAAAGATAAACTGGAAGATAAGGAAGAACTCAAACTGGAATTGCAAGAATACTTTGTGAGATAGAATACAAATGTAACAGTGACAAAACCAGCTAGTTTTTCAAGTGGAACTAATGTTTAATTCAGTAATAATCTGATACTACTTATCTTGCATCATGCAACTAGGTTTTGGATTTTTTTCTTGTTGTTGTTGTTTTGGTTTGTTGTTTTTTTTTTTTTTCTTAGTACTCTAAAAGTGTGTGTACTTTGGGTGGAACTTTTTTTAGCATTTATACTATGTGCATATACATACTCTTTGCTTACAAATATACTGTCTGATGTGCATCTCTCCCTAGATTATATGAGATTAGAACCTGGTGGCAGTCAAATATGGAGCAACACTGAAGGGAACAGTGGAACATAGTTCTTTGGATAGTTCTTCAGAACTTTTTGTAATTATTAAGCTCATTTTGAAGAAGGAGGCTGACTTCAAACCAGTTTAGGCAGCTTGATATACAGTCCTCTGAATTCCACATTATAGCCAGTTTAATGCAGACAAATAGAAGGATGTAGCCTGGAATTAAGTTTTAGCACAGTCTGGAATGTATTCCCTCTAAACCCTGAGGAATTATACTTGCTGAGAAGATGCAACATAAATTCAGTGAATGTTTGCCACTGTAGTCTTGCCAGAAATATGCAATATTCTCCCACAAAAATGAATGGGTCAGTCCATACTATATCAACAGCAATAGTTTTTATTAAGGGCAAAACATAAGAAGCTGAAAGGTAAAATTTCTCTGTCTATACAAAGAACACAATTATTATAAATAGAACCCAAATTAAAACTGCATTTTCACAGAGCAGCCAGCAGGTTTTGAGTGTTTTAGCCAGGAAGACTTGCAATGTATCTGTACTAATGGAGAGCAAATATTACAGTTTGGAAAGGTATAACTCAGCACTTCATCCTGGTTTATCTTGTGTATGCTTTCTAGATTCTGTTCTTTATGCTGAAGATCATCCTTATTGTTTAAATTGCCGCTGTAAAGTATGACTTTCTTTGCACTAGAAAAGCAAATATTTTGTGGCACAGCCAAGGGATCTGTTTTAGTATCAGAAAAAGCTGTGTGTGGGTGTTTTTTGCACCTGCTTGAAAGCAGGTAGAACACAACTCTGCATGCTTGAGGGTCCATTTACTTTCCCTCAGCCTCCCCTTATGTAAGATAATTGTATATTGGCCACCTTGAAACCTCTGATCCTTTCAACAAGGATAATCATGGAAGTGTGAATGTGATCTCAAGCTTTCCCTTGAAAGATAAGGGAAATGAGGAGCAGAGTAGAGCCCTGAGTGAAGGCCAGCAGGGAGTGATCTGGGGTAGTGACTGAGGGTGTTTGCTGGGGAACAGGACTGAACTGTGTCCTTACCCCATTAGAAAAGCAATTATTTCCAAATCTGTTATTTTATGTAGACCACACGACCCACAGTACATGTTATTGAAGTTCTTTGCATTGCATCTGTGCTTTCAATTTGAGAGGCCTTTCAGCATACACCTCACAGTTCAGCTGTGTTTCCAAAAAAACATGGTCAGAAATACATTTAGCAAATGTCTCTTTGGAGCTTAAAGCCTTTCTTTTGGTTCTTTGACTAGAAATGGAGAGGGGGGAAAAATACTAACCAGGGCCACTCTGCAAAAGAATCCAAGTGTGTGTAAAGCTTATAATTTTTTTACTTTTTCTTAAAGGAAAGGGAGCATGACAGCTAAATGAGCTTTTGATTTGACCTAAAAGAAAAGTACAATAATTATCTTACCTCTTTCCATGTGGCTACAAAGGTAGGAGGGAAAGTGAGGATTCACTGTGCATGAAGCTCATGGTTCTGCTAACCATCAGAAATCAGTTTGTCAGCAGAATCCAGGTTTTGAGTGTTCTTGGATGAAATTAAGGGAACACTATATCTGAAAACTTTTAATATGAATTTTCACAGTCATAGCATTTATGATGGACACACCTTGCACTTCTGTAAGGCTCCCTGACCATAAAGCTATTTTAATTGCTGATTAACCATTTTGTTACAAAAGAAGAAGCCAAGCTATTTATTGAGGAAATTCAAACATATGATGTCAATGTGTCTTGGAAGTACTCCTGGACATATGCAGTAAGCAATTTTGGTGTGCTTTGAAAATCATGACCTTAAAAGATATGGCTTCTACTACTTTGGTTTAGAGGGGTGTCAGCTGAACAAGCGGACACAGTATAAGGTCATACGCCTTTAATCTCCCAAGAGCATAATCAAAAAAAAAACATATATTTAGTTATTAGCTAGGAGGTACAAAACATGTGAAGAAAGAAGTGGTACATCTTTTCTATCTTGAATTAGATAACTGAAATTTCAACTGTGCCTAAAACACCTGCAGAGTTATTGAGGAATATACTTAATACTAAGTGCTTATTTTTCTCTATTTAATAAACACAGTTATCCAAAGTAATCATTTGATCAGCCTTAAATTCCCCAAGTTTAAAAAATTTATTTATATTGCTTTTGATGGTTTGCAGCATGTGAGGAAAAAGTTGAGTCTGAATTGAATAACAGACACTTTGAGCCTATGAGAGAACAATTGCTTGGGTTTGTTTTTCTTCCTATTAATAGGAGTTCCATAGCAACAGTTCTCTTGCCTTTAATAATTGTCAGTTTTTTTAGAGAAATAGATTTTATACATGCACTAAGAAATTTCTGGCCTTTGCTGTTGTGTAAGTTCATAAACTGCTTACTAGTTGTTAAAGTTGTTAAAGGTTATTACACACATAGATATATTTGTAGGTTTTAATTCACAGACATGCTCTGTCACTTGTGTGTGAACAGCAATACAATGACAATGATATAGAAACTGGGACAATTCTTGCTGTTTGTTTCTTTTCAGAAGAGAAACTGGCTATGTATCACATCACCAGTGGCAACCTGGAGATCAGTTTTGTATTAAGAGGATTATCAAGTACACTGCCCACTTTGCTCCTCCCAGCACTAAAAGTGATACTAGTGAGGAGGTAAAAATCAGGCTGCTGCAGTTCTGACATTTTCTGGAAGCAGAAACATCGAAATTATTTGGGTCACTTCTTTGGCTAAGATGACTGTTTCTTAGAGATTCTCAAACAATTGATCTGAAGCACAGCTGCCCTGAGCACTGGTGGTGCTGGAAATCTGGATGATGAATTACTTCACTTACCTAGCCAAATTTCTTACCCAGGTAGGAAGAAAATGAAATGCTTTTTCTTATCCTCCTCCCTCCTCTTACTAGTTTATTTCTGCTATTAAAACTTTAATTTACCCTTCACATTAAGTAATTGACGTGTAGCCAGTTTGTATGTTATTTTTAACACCCAAAAGGGTTATTCTGCAAAATTTTAAAGGAGGACAAATTTCATGTGCTATTTTATTTTAGCTGGAATTTTGTATGGTATGCTGTCTGGCAAAAATATCTAACTCAATACACTGAAGGTATTTTTAAACAATTAAACATGTCTGAGTAAAATCAGATTCGATTCTTGGAAGAAAGGAAGGACTAATATATGCCAGCTTGTGTCAGAACCACAAGTTTTCATCCTGAAGACTGACATTTAACATCCAGTGCATTGTACCCAGGAAAAATATCATGATTCCAAGGGTTTTTCTTGGCCTAATCCTCCTTGGACTATGGGAGTAGCAATGTTTGTTGTGTCGAGGGAGGAAGTAATGCTTTCCTCCAGACACTACAAAATATTATTTGCCATTCTAATATTGATAAAAAATATGATCCACTTGTGTGGTGTCCCTGTGGGTTAGTACAATTTTAGGATCTCTGAAGAGTTTTTGAACTTACTCTAAAGAGTAGGACCTGATCAAGGATCCTGAAACAGCAGTGGATGAATGAATGCAAGTAAATACACAAGGAGAATCTTTGCACGTTGATAATAAACCACTCCATGATTAGCCACACTAACCAACAAATAAACTTTAACAAGTGGAATAGAAAAGAAAAAGAAGCAAAAAATTTTCCACTTTGTGTGTTTTCTGTTAGTTTTTTTTCTTTTCTTTAAAATTAGTACTTGGTGTGTTGGATCAAAGGTCTTGGAGTTGCAGTCAAGCCACCTTCAATTTCTGGTGAAATATTCATATAATTTAGGCACTGAGAAGGTAATGTGGAGTTTCTGAGATTAAACTATGCCAGGTCCATCTAATTTCTTCCTGTGCTGGGGTAATGAGCCCTGCAGATCAAGGAGAAGCTGTAAAGTTTAGAGTACTTTATGTGATGCTCTCATAAGCCTGTTAGGGAAACTATGGCTAGGTAAGTTCAGAAGTAATTAGGAGAAGCACATTCTGAGAGTATTTATGTGTCAACTTCAAACATACATAGGCTGTGATTTTCATGGGCCTTTCCTAAATTCAGTTCTCTTCAATATCCTTCACTAATAACTTGTAAGCTGAGTGATTTTTCTGTTCTGCTGAAGTTCCAGGTGCTGCTGCTGTCGGAGGAATGGCAGGTACAGACAGAACAGCTGCAGCACTGAAGTGTCCTGAAAGGAGAATTATGTGAACTGACAACAATTTAAGTATAAGGTAGCTGAGTTTCCATGGATAAAATGGAAGTCTGAATAGCTAGTGAAGTAGATCTGCAGGGAAGAGCAGTGGGCTGCAGGCTGAGCATAAAAGCTGCCTTGACAAATGTCTTGGTAAAATGTAAACCTCTGACTGGAAGCAGTGAAGGGGATGCCATCCATCTCTCAGGTAATCCTTCTTGTCTGTTCATACCTTTTACACAGCAGTGTATTCAGGTTTGGACAGCACGCTTGCATTTAATTCAGTCTATTTAGACTGTTTTCTTTATCCTTCTTTCCCCTTTTCCTCTCTTTCCTTATACCTACTGTATACAAAATCTATGGGTCTGCTGATTCTAGAGAAAATGAGCCTTGGATGACACAAAGTAATCAGAAATTCTCTTCTTTTTTGCAGAACTTTGCATTAAGAGTAGGGCTGGTATATAGCATGTAGGTTTTGTGAAGTCTTTTTATTAAATTTATAGCAAAGCACTCCTTGAAAAGATCATTGAATGCATTGTTTCAAAACCTTTGATAAGAAAAAACAGGCAGTAGCTTTGAGATTTGGTTCTTCTTTTTTCCGTTAAGTGCTTCTATTCCCTGTGTCGTCTTTTCCTGTAAAATTTTGAGTCTTCATTTAGCTGCTGTCATTCAAATCTCTGAGACAATTCCACTGGATTGTGGTTCCTGTTGAGATGTTTACATACTTTTTACACTAACTTAAGCATGGAAGCCTGTTTAACTGGGCTAGGTCAAAGTATGCAGCTTTCTAGATATGCAGCTTTTTAGCAAGTCTTGGAACAACTTAATCCACCAATTATTATATCCTGTACTAGATCAAATGCCAAATGAATTTACAGCTGCTCTTTTTTCAGCAACTCTATTGATCATAGAAATTCTTTCAAAGTAAGTGGTCTGCATGTCTGTGGCACTTTATACTACTAAAGTGTCTAATGTCTGTATCACATCTAATTTCAAGTTTCCAGACGACTTTTGCATCACTCACAATGTTACTGGACTCTGGGAGACACTTTCTTAAAAAAAAAAATCCTGTAAAGTGTGATGAAGTCATAATATTTAGTTGATAGGTGAGTATTCCATTCACAGGAGAACGTATGGAGAAGGGGGTTTGGTAGAAATTAAAATGAAGAAATAATAAATGAGGAATGAGGAAGAGAAAGGTTTAAAGGAGAAAATTTATTTTGGGATTTACAGGTTTGCTTTCTTTGATCTTGTTTTAGTATCTGTTTCTTTCCTACTAAATTTATGTGACAGATCAGAACTACAGAAAGGCAAATCTTGCAAGAAAGTATTTTTGAACTTGAAGTTTGGGGCACTACAGACCAAATCCTAGCTTGAGACTAATACAATGCCATTAACATCAAAAAGGCAACACTGATTTACATGAGCTATGTGTCTGACCTTTTGTTCTTGAGAAACTTTAGAATGATTTACAATTTAATATCATACACAGTTGTTTTTCAAACCAATTTCATTTTAAATGTTTCTGTGATAATGATAACTTTGCTTTCAACTGTCATGAAAGTCTAAGCTAAAGCAAAGCATAACATAATCAAAATACTTCAAAAATGCAGCTCATTTATTAGGTAAATTCTGACTTATCAAGTGTCCTTGAGATTCTGAGTTGCCTCTGATCTTACATCAAAAATTCTCCTTGTGCTTCTCCAGCACTCATTATTACTCATTAAGGGTTAAGATTTAGACATTGGAAGTAAATGCCAGATTTTTGAAAGGCAGTAGAGTTTTTCTCTTAGAAATCATTCTTTTCAGGCATCAACATTAATTCAAGCTTTGAAAGAGGGCAGCTGTGAATAGACATCATGGATACGGGCAAATAAGTTTCAATTACAAAAAGCAACAGAAGGAACCTAAACCTGCTCATGCTTTTAAACTGATTTCTCTGGGATCCTCTCATGCTTGGGGAAAGCAGTTGATGTAGTGTTCTGAGCTTTGTCACTTAAAACTGAATCCATCAAGTCCAAGAAAACCCAGAAACCCAGGCCATTGTGCATTTCAAATAAAATGCATTTCACTGAAAGTAAACATGTAAAAAAGTGTCCCCAGATTTAATGTTGTCTCACTGTGAGAAATCCCTAGTCAGAAACAACAAGAACAACAAGCCTAGAAGTTAAAATATGTGGCCAATATCTCCTGTGCCCAAAATGAAAAGAGAAATTCCAGGATATTGCTTCAAGTGAAATTACAGCATCTCTGAACATTATGGAGCTTAGTTTTATGCCACGAGGACAGGTTACATCTACCCCTTCATTTAGGTGCCAAGAGCAGCAATGATTTTCTGTAATTTGTCTAAAAATAAATTCTGACTCAGATTTCTGTTTAGAGAGGAAATGACTTTACAGCTCTGTGAAGGCATAAAAACACAGAGCTTTGAAAGCCAACCGTGTTACAAACATGTACTGGAGCTAGGGGTGGTGCCTCCCACACCTTTCTCCAGGGTTCAGAGCACTTGCTCGTGTTCTGACATGGAAAATGAACCTGCAGGTGCTGATGCAGAACTTGCCAGGCTGTGCTAGCTGGAGGGAACCTGAAGATGGCAAAGCTGACTGTGGTGTGCATTGCATGTGGGGTGTGGTTACAGGTTAATGAGGCCTGAAGAAAACCTTTCTTTTAACAGAACTTGAATTCCATTTCTAGCTTTGCATTCATCCTTGTCATCTGAGGTGTATTTTCATGTGAGGTTTTAATAAAATGTTACATATATAGGTATACACACACACCTTCCCAAAAATTGATGCACCTGTGTAAACATGACTTAGCATGTAAAATTATCTTATTTCCTGGGATTTATAGCAATGAAGCCAGGGAAGTATTATTGACCCTACAGGGAGCCTGGGTAATTGATTTCTTCCCTTGACCACCATTGCAAATGTTTGAAAAAGCTTTATTTATCTTTATATAGACCTCTATGAGAAATACTTTTCCAGACATGTGTCCATACAGCTGTTGTGACAGTCTGGGTGCTTTCTATGTGGGGTTTGTTCGTTTGTTTTTGATGGGAATTTTTCTCAGAGGTGTTTCTGTTTGCAATTTGTGCTGCTGTAGTAGCTGTACTGCTGAGCATTAATTTCTCGAGTAAAGAGGAGCAAGGACAAGGGTTGATAGTGCTGATGAAAATGATGCTAAATGTGTAATACCTCTCATACATAATGTGTGTGCTGCTTTTAAATCAAAAATATAAGTATGTATCCTGTGTGCTGTAAGTGACCTGAAAAGAAGGAGATCTGGGAGGAGTCAAAACTTAACATCTATCAGAATGGAAAGGGGAGAGAGGTGAGGGAACTGCTGGCTCCAAATGCACAAATGACCAAAATGCACTTCAAAAAAGGCAAGTAAGATGTCATCTACTTCTCAAGAATCTTGAACTAAATACATTTCCTAGTGGAAACACTTATTAAGAGTTACAACTGAAATCTTTTGTGAGATAGTAGTGTTTAAATCACATTTTGCTCTATTTAAGATCAATTTGTGTCATCCTGTCCCAAACTGAAACACTGCAGCTTTCACTGGATTATTCTTTTGCACTTCCATACTCCTCCTCTTCCCCCAAAAAGACAAATCGTGGAATTTATCTATAATTTACTGCTAATCTGCAGTCCAAACTCTTCTGGTCCAGCTCACAGCCAAGCCTGCTTGCAGCCCATGTTCCAGCAAAGCTGCTAGTTTAGTCTGAGCTGCTTCTCTGGCCTGGAAAGATGCCCTGTTTAAACATCAGCTCCTCCCTCGGTGCCTACACATGGATGAGATAAGCAAGGAAATGCTTTCTGAATGGGGAGCTCTGTTGTCACCTTCCATGGACTGAGATCAAACCATGGATGGGTATTGGCGATGAAGAGAGAAGGGGACAACTGACTGGTGGGCAGAATCCAAATTTATTGGGGAATACCTATGCTTAGATACTACTTTAGGGTGGCTAATGATGTTTTACTACGAGGATTGGGTGTCACTGTCATATTTTCTGAAAAATCCCTTTGCCAGGATTTTTCTTCTGGGAAGCTGAGAAGCCTCGGAAAATAATGAAAACAATAATTATCTGATTGCTTGGGAATGTGGTCTGGACATTGCTCACCAACAGGTGCATCTTTGATTGGTTCCATGTGAATTGTTTTAACTTAATGACCAATCCCAGTCCAGCTGTGTTGGACTCGCTGAGTAAGTCACAGGTTTTTATTATTCATTCTTGTCTAGCCTTCTGATGTGTCCTTTCTCTTTCTTTAGTATAGATTTAGTATAGCTTTTTAAAAAAAATATAATGTATTATATTATATTATATTATATTATATTATATTATATTATATTATATTATATTATATTATATTATATTATATTATATTATATTATATTAATTAGGAAATTATAAAAATATATATTATATATGATATATTATAGATAATATATTGTATATAATATATAAAAATATGTAAAATATATAATATATATAAACTTTAATATATTCTGTATATAAAATATATAAATATATAATATATAAAATATATAATATATATATTTTATATAAAATATAAAATATATAAATATATAATATATAAAATATATATTTTATATAATATGTTAAATATATAAAAATATATATTATATATTATATGTATTATATTATATTATACATATTGTATTATATAATGGATAATATATTATATAATATATAATATATAATATATATTATATATTATATATTATATATTATATAATATATATTTTATATATAATATGTTATATATATTATATAATATAATATATGTAATATATAATGTATAATATATATAGTATAAAATATAATATAAAATAATAATAAAACAGCCCTCTGAGAACAAGGAGTCAGATTCTCATCTCTCACTTCATCCTGGGGAACCTCACAAACACCACAACTGGGTTTATCATCACATAAACAAACTTCAGCATCTTACAATATCTCTTGCTTGCAGAAGTCTTGATGTAATTTTCTTTTCCAGCAAGTCAGTCTGATTGAATCTTCTTGCATTCTTGATTTAACCCTCAAAGTTCTGTTTGTTCTTGCCAAAGCATCCTGTTTATCAAATCTCTTATGCTGACCAGGTCCAAAGTCCATCATCTGTCCTGTGTGTCCCAAGAGAAGAGCATTTGCATAGCTGTGCTTGGTTCCCTCACCTGATGTGTCAGCCCTTGGTGCTGACTCTGTGCTTTGGGCTCTCTGCTGATTACCTAGATTGATGAAGAATTGCTTTACTTCCATTAGCATTCATCACCCTTGTGCCAAAAGGTTTATCTTGCCTCTAGTCCCCAGGCTACCTCCTTTCTCTCAGGAACATGGATGGAATTTTCCTATGCTCATCTTTTCTTTTTCTTTCCTTACTAAGGAAATTATAAAGTACCAGGTCTTAGTAGGAGTCTTAAAAATAGAGACACAGTAAAAGGGATCTTCCATCCAACTCTGCAACTTCCCTACAGATTAAAATATCTTTCTCTCTTTGCTCTTTTCCTAGAAAATAATTTATGTCACTAACATGGAAATAGCTATTTCCAAGGTGCACTCTAACTGATCCCACTAATAAAGTATTGTGATGCCAAAAAACTTCTACTGAACTTGTGTTCATGTGCCAAGTGATGCAGTATGTTACTTGTGCTCCAAATGGTGGTGGTGTCATTAATATCCCCATTCAGGTGAAAGGAGGGAAATGTGCTTTAATAATTTTGAGAATCCCAATGAGGTTTAAACATCAGATGTTCCACTTATCCTTAATTTCCTGTTTTTGGAAAGATGACAGTTGGAAAAAAGAGTGTCCCTAAACAGTGAGGATTTAAAAAGAAAGAACTGTCACCTTTAAATGGTGGGAAAACTCATTTATACTACCTCCATGTATATATAGACTGAGGGTTAATTAAAGCAGCCTTTTCTTTTATTTGGTAAAAATGTCCCAGTCACGTAAAGCAACATCTGCAATTTTATCTTGATTGAAGGTTTTAAATGAGTGACCAAACTGTGCATTTTATTTCAGAAGGGAAAAAAAGTCTTTTATTTCAAGAGGTTCCAAGCTACTCTCAAGGGCTATATCTTGTCTATAAATTGATATAATATTCCTTTTCATTTTTTCCTCTCTTCATTAATAAGTATTTCCTGCATGTTTTACATGTTAGACTTGTCTTAAACGTCGTTCAAGGTATTTTCTCACTTAGAACTGTTTTCTAAAGCTCCTTGGGTAATTCCAGGCTATTGCTTTTTAACACTTATTGGAAACTGGCAGAGGCAACATATTCAGGTCATATGAGTTTATTCAGTACAAGATGATTTTTGAGCGAGAATGCTCAAGTGGGTAGCTTAATTTTAACATGAACTGCCAGCAGCTGTAGAAAATAAGTTTTTCAGTGAATTGTGTTTTATTTTCTTCTACTAAAATCTTAATTTCTAATTTAAAATTAACTCTATGACCGAAAATAATCTCTTGCTGCTGTTAGATGACTAACTCAAGAAATAGATTTTCTACACTTCCAGCTTTCAAGTCACGTAATCTTTCATGTGTAATTATTACATCCAACAAAGTATGGTAGATGTAAGCTTTTAAATTAATTTACAGCAGTTAGAATCAGTGAACTTTCATAAGTTTGCTCCTTCAGAGCATGGACATATGGAGTAAAATGGCTAAATGCATCTAACTTATGGAAGCAATCGTATGGCTGACATACCTGAGCTCCAGAGAGGATGCAGTCTTTTAGTTGAGTTGATTTTGACTCTTCTCACCTGAGGAAGTCTCACACTGAACTGTTATTATGTAGCTGCAGAGATGTGATGCCACTCCATTTTCTGTTTCAGAGATGAGATGGAACCTCGTTTGCTGCAAGTGGAGAAATTCTCAAACCCTGAAAAATTGCTGCAGCAAAATTTTCTTCCCTTTCTCCAGAGAAACCTCCATTAAGAGATCTGTAAAAGAGGGAGGCATGAGCACAGCCATGGCTAGCTACACCCCCAGGGTCCACTTCTGTACTCTTGTTCTCTCCTCATATCATTATTTATTCTTTTAAGGCAGGGCTGATCAATCAGTGTGCTTCAAACTTTCCTTTAAAGACTTCTGATTCAGTGATGTCCTCTGAATATTAAATATCAACTATGGCCCTCAGCCCTCAAAGTAAATAACAAAGATAAAATGGAAGAGGTAGTGTTTGGTGCTAAAACTGCCTGATGTTTTTTTCAACACAAGAGTATTTCAGTTGTGATTTTGTGACCAAACTGCAACTCTTTCAGTGCAAGCTGCTATGGCAGAAAGGATTTCTCCTACCTTTTTTAGCTCTTCTTATTAATAACAGGCAGAAAATCTTCCTAAAAACAAATCCAGAATACATATGCTTCTATCTGGCTGAAAGCTCTGCAGAGTTCTTGCATTATTTCAGTAGCTGAAGCTTGAAGGAAGTCTGTGAGGGACTGGCTCACAGGTTTTGCTCTTCTTGGAGCTTCCATGCTATTTTTTTTTTAATTTTAAATTTAAATTTTAAATTTTTAAAACTTTTTATGCTTTTTGAAAAATTGGGGGATTCACATGTTCACAGATGCCTTAGACAGGCACTGAAACCTCTCTAAGGCATCTGAGCACACATTAAATTTAAATTTTAAATTTTTAAATTTAAAATTTTTAAATTTTTAAATTTTTAGATTTAATTTTTTTTAATTTAAAATTTTTAATTTTTTATGCTTTTTTAAAAATTGGGGGATTCGCATGTGCTCAGATGCATTCGATAGGCACTGTTGAAACCTTAGGACTGCTATCCTTTGGTGAAACACACAGCCCTGAAATGGAGTGTGGACTGTGTCTTTTTTTCAGGATTTTTATTGTTTTGAAGGATGTTTGGCTTTTTGTGTTGTTATATGTTGTGGTTTAGCTCCAGCTGGTAACTAGCCAACAGCTGCTTGCTCACACCCCTCACCAACTGGGAAAGAAAATAACAGGGAAAAAAATAAAAGTAAAGCTGGTGAGTTGAGATATAAACAATTCAATGACTGAAAAGAAAATAAAATGTAATATGATAATTAAATTATAATGTCAGTAGTGAAAGGGAGAGAGCAGAAGGAATAAAACCTGTGATGGTGTTCACAGGGGTTCTTGGATGAGGGAAGAGAGGAGATTTGACTCCATGTTTCAGAAGGCTTGATTTATTATTTTATGATATATATTACATTAAAACTATACTAAAAGAATAGAAGAAAAGGTTCTCCTCAGAAGGCTAGCTAAGAATAGAATAGAAAGGAATGATAATAAAAGCTTCTGTCTCGGACAGAGAGTCTGAGCCAGCTGACTGTGATTGGCCATTAACTAGAAACAACTCTATGAGACCAATCACAGACCCACCTGTTGCATTCCACAGCAGCAGATAATCAATGTTTACATTTTGTTCCTGAGGCCTCTCAGCTTCTCAGGAGGAAAAATCCTAAGGAAAGGATTTTTCATGAAAAGATGTCTGCGACAAAAACCCAAGAGAAGCAAGCATGTACAACACAAATGCTCACCACACACTGAGTGACTGATGCCCAGCCTATCCCCAGGCAGTGATTAGTTCCCCCCAGTTTATATCCTGAGCATGATATTCTGCATTACAGTATGTCCCTTTGGCTTGTTTGGGCCAGCTGTCCTGGCCATGCTCCCTCCCAGCTCCTTGTGCACCTCCTCACTGTCAGAACTATGTGTTACCAACATAGTTCTTGTATCAAACCCAAAGCACAGTACTGCACCAGCTAGTAGGAAGAAAGTTACCTGTATCTCAGCTGAAATGAGGACATATTGCTACTTTGAGGTTTTTTTTCCCCTTCCATCTGCATTTCTGGGTGGTTTCTAGGAGTTTGTGACTAAGCATCAGGGAAGTGGTAGGATGTCGCCGGCTGGGGGCTAATTACAGACCACAAACGAGATGGGGACTGCTGGGAACATGCCTTGAGCTGTTTTATTTTTCAGCATCAGTCTCATTACATGATTATGACAATGGGAAGATGCCAGCAGCTCACATCCCAGGCAGCAGACACAGAACTTAATGTTACAACTTACTTTATAAGTTTTTTGACCAATCACACCAAGCAAAAGCACATTGACAGTAGTTCTATCAACCACTATAGGCACACGTACCTTTGGTTAAACAATACTTGCTTATTTCAAATACAATACCTGCTTGTAAACCTTAAACACAATGCACAGAGCTCCATTATTAAGCTTCAACCTTCCTAATATCTTGCTAGATAAACTTTTCTGTAGCTTAGAGAGTTATTCTAGACAAGCGTCAATACACAGACCATTGTTCTATTTGTCCTTGCTTTTCTACTTTTTAAAGAATTTTTCTGCTGACCAATCTCATGGCTGCTGCTTAGCTCTAATCACAGTTCTGCTGTCTCTGAGACCTGCCTTTTGCAGCTTTCCCAAAACCCTCTGATTTTGTGGATTCCCACAGTAGGTGAATGAAAACAAGTTTTGGAAGTAGAGTTGCATAACAGGATAGTGCTTGGCCAGGAACAAGATGGGAGGACTGGTCAGGAAGGTTGGGCAACAGCAAGGGAGGGAAGGAGAAAGAGAACAGAATGAAATGGTGAGAAATATTCAAATAGGATTATTGAGACTAGGATAGATCAATAGGTCACTGAGACTACAAGGTCTAAGCAACAGTCTTATGTATGCCACAGAGCAGAACTTCAGCATTGCTTATATAGCTCATCTTCCACTAAAAAGTCTCTGCTGCCACTTGACTCCCCATAAAATCCTTCTGCAAGGCTGCTGAAACCATTTTTAGCTGTTTTTAGGAAAAAAAATAAAAGTTTTGGTTTTTTTTTAATAAATGGAAGAGCATACTATGTCCAGCTGTTTTGGATTTCTGTATGTAAGTATCAAATACCATTGTAATGGATGAAATAAAAACCCAGAGTAGTTTACCTTATTCTAAACCAGACTAAATTTACCAGCTGGTTTGCTTTAGCTTTGCTCCCTGGGTTTGCCTCTTTTCACGGATGCATGGATTACCTGTCTATGCTATATAGTAAAATGCAAATGGCATATTATATTAAAATATAAGCAACATAATGCTGTGTTGTAACAGTCTCTGCAGCATTTGGGGCAGCTCCAAAAAATTGCCAAACAGCTTTTTCTGGCTAAGAAATGGACAAGCTCTTTAAAACAAAATAAAATAATACCTCTAACTTTGATTCTAAAAAGTGTGGAGGAAGCTTGCTCCTCTTACAATATCTAGCATCCAACATATAAATAACATTAAATAATTGTTATTAATTATTTATTTAGTTTATGATGTGTTTCTCTACCAGATTCCAGAGTTTTCTTTTGAAGTCTTTTCGGCTGTATTTGACTGTGGCTCTGGAGGCCAGGCACTGCTCTTAGGTGGGTCCCCAGAATGTGGCACATGGTTTGAGCCTGCTCTTGAGATTCTGCTGGTTAGAGGCACAGCCCCATTGCCCTGCATATCCTGGAGCTGAAATGTCCACCTGTGGAGGTCACTGTCTGTTTTGAATCCTTTATGAAAAAATAAAATAGTTGCAGGGTGGAAATGGAATCACTGAAAAGATTGGGAATGTGTCCCAGGGCTTCACTGTAAAACATATTTTGCCATGTCTTAAAATAAAATCTGCTAGAAAGGCTTTAGTTCCTGTCTAGCAGACAGTTGCTACTGTCAATTGGCTTCTTCTGGGCTTAGAGGGATGCAATAGGGCAGAGCCCAAATAGGAAAGAAAAGGGAGCACATTCTCTCACTGCAGACATCCAAGTACTGTGCTTCCATGCATTTTGGGCTTTCCCAAGGTCAGCATGACATTGATCACAAGTGAAACCAAAGTATGTCCTAGGAAGCCTGTAAGACGAAGCAAAACTCTTTTTCTTCTTAGTCAAACAGTTCTGATGCTAAAACAGTGTCTAAAAGTCAGACATTAATATTTGCCCTAGGTGAGCTCCTGGCAATTGCTATGAAATAAATTTGGAAAACAAATGCCTGCCCTGATTCATCAGGGAGGTGGTGTTAACATGCTAATCAAAAGATGACTCTTGCCAGTGTTAAAAGCTGTTGAAATAATAAAGGCAGATTCTATCTCCCCCAATAAATCAAGACTGAAAAGAATTTGAAAATTTTTGAATTTTTGAAACTCATGCAGAAATATTCTCTTGAAAATAACCCAGAGTTTCTCCTCTTCTTGCAATTCTTCCTTCTACAAATTTCTATTTTGGTTTTCAGGAGCTTCAATGAATTTCAGGTTTTTACAATAGAAGAAGAAACAGTGTGATGAGAAGTCTACCTCTTTCTTTGTCTCCTCAAAAATAAGATAACTATAGCTGCTACTAAGATGAAGTTACAGCTGCATTTCAACAATGAAGAGTAAATAAATTGGTTTTATCTCTGTTAAAATTGCAGAGTGTTCTTTTTCTTTTCTCCCCAGCACCCCATTTCATTTATTTTAGAGTCCCTTTTCCATAGAAACTCTGAAGAACTGCCAAGTTGGCTTCCATGGTGAGTGATGACTACAGATAACTGGGTTATGATCTTGGCTGAGACAAACTGGAAATGATACTAACATCCTACAAATACCTACTGTTTAGTGGTTCTGAGAGGCTTAAGCAAAAAAAAAAAAATCTAGCTATTTATTTTAATGCAAACAATGGATAAGAAGAAAATGTGGCATAATAACACACCAGAAACCATTTTTTAAGAATATGATGCCTAAAACCAAAAATAAATAAGGAACCTTCAGTTTTAATGCTGCCAATGATAGATAATATGTCAATAGCCTGTTCTAGATCTTTCTGGCCTATGCAGTGCTGTGCCCTCTTGCATTTTGGATCTCTCCACAGACTGAGACTCTGCAACCTCTTTGCATTCAACAAAGAGTTGATCCAGCATTTGACTACCCCCACAGTCTAAAAAAAACCCAAGAAAACAAACATCATAATAAAAATAATTTTAAAATGTTTGAGTTGAACTTTTTATAACTTATGACTCAAGTTGGACTTTTCATAGAATTATATTTCTTTAATTCAGTTTTTGCCCCCTGCTCTGTCACTGTCTCTTGTCTTTACTCAGTTTTTTAAGTAATTTTTCACTTTTTAGTGATAAGATCTCCCCAAAGCTTGTTCTTCCACAGAGGACACAGTCCTATTTTTCTCTCCCTCATCTCTATCAGATGCTACAAGCCTTTAATTGTTTTAATGGCCCAGCTTGCTGGTTTTTCTGCAGTACAGGGGTTTCTATCTCTGTTCCACTGGGATGCCAGCACTGGTGCCAGCACTCCAGGGCAGTTCAGTTCAGTCAGTCAATAACCCCCTGCCCTCACTGTCCATGTCCCTCACCAGTATTACATCAGTTTTTCTCTGGAGCCATTTTGGAGCAAACTGACTTGGGTTAAGGCACTTGCCTCCGAATTTGGGTGGCTGAGGAGTGGAAAAACAGGAGTGGAAAGCTGCAGTTCTGCTGCAGCTTTGGTGGGAAAGTAAAGAAAGCAGTGAGGGTGAGTATTTTGTCTCAGGAAGCAGGACCTTAGGGAGAAATGAATCTGCACTAGGTCCATGAAAAATAGTCACAGAGCATTTTTTCCATAATGTTCCATAGGAACGCAATAAAAGCAGAAAATTGTTTAAACACTTTTAATAAGCTAGAAAGTATAAATTGAATACCCTGTGGTTTATGACTGTATTAAATACAATTATATAACATTACCTGCAACATCAAATGCAGCCATAAAATGCAGTTTAAGTATCTCCACAATAATAGAGGTATCTAATGTGTAAGAAAGTGGATAGTAATCAGCACATCACCTGTTGACCAATGTCTTTGGTAGGCACTGACCTTTTAGCTGGAATATGTAGAAATACTGAAATGTGTTAGTTTATAGTCTTTTCATAAAATTACATAGGCTGCACTGAATTCCCACAATTAACTGTCATCTCCAGAGCATAACTAAATTACTCTGTACTTAACTGGGCTAAATAACACATTTGTTTATCCAGATGTCAAATTTATTCCTCAGCTCCACTCCCTTCTGCTATGCCAAAAGCCAACACTTCTGCCTTGACATTTTTTTAAAGAGAAAAAGCTGAACCTAGGCATTCACTCTAGTATTGTGTTGAGCTCTGCTTGTGTTAGTAGATACATAACTTATTTAAATAACACTCTTCGTACACTTGGTTTGCTAGTTCCATAAACCATCCCTTTAGAGCTACTTTAAATAGCTATAAAAACATTTTTCAATTTTATAATTGAGATGACAGGTAAACTTGCTTGAGCAGATAGCTAAACTACTCATTTATTGGACTAAGAAGTAAGAAGCTAATAAATGTAATGAATTTACAGAGTCACTGGGTGTATATTTGGAAGCTTAAGCAGAGTAAGAGCTTACATGGAATACAATTCAAAACTAATTCCTTTGTTTTCTTTTTTCTTCAAAGCCTGAAGCAGGTGAAAGGAAAATTCTATAATTTTTAAATTATTTTTTTAGAGAATAGGCTACTATCTTTGTATTCAGCAAATATATTGGATGGGATGCAACCAAATTTAGCTTTTGGAGCCAAAAGACAGCTGTTGCATACTGATTGTATTTGTGCTTTCTCTAATGCTCTGAATCATTTCAGTGTTTCCCATTCTTCATAGACTTAATTAGCTTTGGGAATCTGTAATATACATGCAGCCCTGCTAAAGTAAAACCATTAAAGCTTATTAACACCCCAAATTCAGTGTTTCAATTTGAATATGTCCTTGTTTTATACACAATCAATACTCAATATTGTCACATGTATCGGAGTGTTGACTAGCTTGGAAAATCCTGTGTTCCATTTACTCACACTTTAGGGTTATGTTTTATACACCCAAAAGAAAATCCCATCATCAAATTAAAAAAACCAAAACCTCAAGAAACAAATTTTGCTTAGTTTTCCAGATTTATATATTAAACAAACTGTTACTGACTTAAACCTTTGCACCATTGGGTCTCTCTCCTCTCCTCTGTTTTGCATTTGCTGTGTGTCATGTTTGGTGACAATCTAGGTCAGGCCTTGGGGAAGAAAACCTGGACTGAAATGAGCCATTGTTTGTGGAAATTAAGTGGAAATCCACACCATTACACTAAAGGAACTGCCCAGTGCCTGAAATTCATACTCATTTCATCATATACATTCTTCTATTTTTGCTTGTATGCTAAGAATACCAACCACTTGACTCTTGATCTATAAAATATATTTCCCTGGTAAGGCTTCCAGCAAAAAAAAAAATCTTAAACATTGCATAAATAATTTGGTTTAGTTAGGCAAATATTATGTCTGATACTTATTTTCTTGCTAAAGAACTTAAACATGAAATTTGCTGAAGGAAGAAAACTTTTAGGTCTGTTGTTTCCTCTACTTTTGGCTTTGTGCACCCTTTTGTGTGCTGCATAGCATTTCTGTAATGCACACTGAACAATTTTATGTATGAAATTCTTAACTTCAGCCAGATGGATTCATCATTGGCACAGAAAAGGTGACAGTTGCAGCAAACAATATATTATTTTTTCAGGAGTATGCACTGAAGAAATTTTTCCAAGTAAGTGTTTGTCATTTGTTTCATTACCAGAGCTCTTGGAATACTGGCAAAATACAACTGACTTTCAGTATGAGCCTATGGAAAGCCTGAAACAACTGTCATGTGAAATACCTGTAAATTGTTTCTGTCTCTCTCAACATCATCTTTTATCTGTAGCCTGGAGGTGGTGTTTAACTATTGAGATGGTTTGGTAGCAGCAGTTTTAGAGAGTAAGCAGTGGAATTCTTTCAGTTAATTCTTTCAGGGTTTGTCAAATGCAAGTCATGGTGCAATGGGCTGTGTTCCTCATTCATAAACCTGTGCCAAGTTATACTGGAGAAAAATTGACTTGGTGGTTGCATGAGGACTGACTATCTTTAAGCTACAAGCTGTAGTTATTTTTGGCATGCATGAAATTTTTGTGTGAGTCCTGAGCAGCATTGAAAACAACTAACTTTGATATTAGTACCAGATGCTTTCATCTGCATTTATCTTCATTGAATCTATCCATCATCTATCTATCTATCTATCTATCTATCTATCTATCTATCTATCTATCTATCTATCTATCTATCTATCTATCTATCAACAAATTTATTTGAACAGCCAGCAAGGTACATGGCAGCTAAGTATAATTTTTCATTGCAGAAATAGGACACATTTTATGAGTTTTCTTATGTGAAAAACACATGTACCTGACCAAGCAGTAAAATCTAAATAATGAAATATTGATATGGCTTGAAGTTAATATAAAACAAACTTCATACAATCATGGAATGGTTTGGGTTGGAAGGACCTGTAAAGGCCATCTGATCCAACATGCCTGCAATGAGCATGAGATCAAGAGATCAACTATATCAGGTTGCTCAGAGGTCTGTCCAGCCTGACCTTGAATTTTTCCAGGAATGGAAATATCCCTCTGGGCAACCTGTGCCAGTGTTTCACCACCCTCATTGTAACAATAATTCCTTATATCTAATCTTAAATAAATTTTCCTTCAGTTTAAAACCATTACCCTTATATATATATTATACTCATTATATCATTGTCATATCTCTACAGACCCTGATAAAAAGTTTGTCCCATTCTTTCCTATAGGGCCAGTTTAAGTACTAAAGAAGGGACTCTCCAGAGGATTTTCTTTTCCAGGCTGAATCCCACTCTTTCAACCTGCCCTCGCTGGGATGCAGCACCTCTCCTTTTTTTGCATTTCTGACACTACAGACAATAAATGCACTCTTCAAAAAAAAAAAAAACAACAAAAAAACCCAAAACCAACAACCTCAAAGCTGTTAAGAAAGAAATTAGGTGAGATTCTTATCTGATGCAATTCTCCTCTCAACGAAGGAAAGCAGTGATTTTGCCCATGGTTCACTCTCCATTCTGATCCCACTGATTGGAGGAAACCAAAGCCAAGTAAGTTTTGGGGATTTCCAGCAGTGTACTGACAGGTGATTTGATCTGGGCTGTATTTTATACGCTGACCGAACTCTACACGGTTTCAGAACAGGTTTGTACAAATGGATTGTTTAACTCTTGTATTGTTCCTGCTCATCTGTTCCTATGGGATCACTGCAACTTCTTAGGGAAACACAGCAATTAGATTGATTGTATCTGTGATTGTGGTTCCCAAAAATACTTTCTGATTGATTGATTTAATTGCAAGTGATTAGAGTTAGGATGTCCATTTAACGTGTGAAAAGATAGTTTATAGCTTAATTACTTTTTAAAGCACATCTTAATTAGGAAGTGACTATTCCTGTCAGCAGTGTTGTTTTTAATTACTAACAATCTCAAATGTTTGTGTTTTTAACAGGTACTGCAAATCATGATATGCAAGGCATAGCAGAACAAAATGCAAAGAAATAAAATATAGGTGCTAGGCTTTTTCCTGCCAAATTCAGAATCACAGTAATAATGTGGAATAAAATAAGCTTTTAATGGAGAAGGTGAAGGAAGGGTATATTTTTTGTTGCTTTTTGGATTTTGTTTGGGATTTTTTTTTTCTCTTTTAAACCTGCGGGTGTGTTATCTTTCTCCTCTGAGTTACAAGGCGAATTTATGTGAGTATATTTGTTTAATGGCAATTTTATTGGACCTGAATGGAGTGGAAGATGTCCCTGTCCATGGAAGGGAGATTGGAACTAGATGATCTTTAAGATCCCTCCAACCCACACCATCCTCTGATGCATTCAGTTTAAAAGGAAGGTTCAGCAGACGATGGCAGCAGTGCAGGGAAGGAACCCATCTTTAGTGAAGGGATGGTGGGGAGTGGGAATCTGGGATCTGTTTCAATGTCCTACCTTCTGTATCTCTACCCATTGGCAAAAAACTTGGAGCTGGTTAATCCTCATCCTTCTTAAGAACTGTGGATGGGGCAATGGAAAAGGGAAGGCACAGTGGGAAGGACTGCAGCAGAGAAAGGTACCTGAACTGGCCCTAAGGGTGAGTTTGTGACAGAGGGAGTTGCTGCTGAAATGTGGTTTTCTTACTTGTACAAGAGAAATTATTTATGGTCAAATCTAGGCTATAAAATAACAGCTTGTTAGAAGCTAGTTATATTAATTAATGTTATGGAGGTTTAGACAGAATAAGTGGAATACCGTTCAGTCTTGCCAATTTTTAACCATAATAAGTTTGGGGGGTCTGGCAGGGGATTGCTTCTCTGTCCTGGACTTAGCATTATGGATATTTGGGAGAATTGCTGAGGTATCATCTTGTCAGATTTAAGGTGTCTTTATTCAAAGGATGTCTTGAATACTAAGGATATCTTCAACATCAAAAAATTCTCCGTATTTCAGGAAGGCATTGCTTCCCTATTAGCTTATAGTCCTTAGTCATTAAAAAAAAAAAAAGAAGAAAAACTCTGCCCCATAACCTTTCCCTTAATTTCAAGATGAATAGCATATGTTATCCTTCCTAAGGCAAAGTAAGTGTACAAAGAAGAGAAGAGGCTTTAGTTTTACATCTAGAAAAATCAGGAAACAAAAACCCCTCCCAGTGGGGGAGCAAAGTACAAAGCTGACCTCATCTAATTTATCTGAAGGTGTGATAGAAGCCTTTTTTCTTAGGTGGGTCTTTCCATCACAATGTGCTCTTTCTACCTTTCCTTGATTTATCTTATATCTTTGTTATCCCAAGGTGAAAATGGCGAATTTATCTTCTACTGAAGACACCTTTTTAAAAAGACTCTGAATCACTAAGGCCAAGCCCAGAAGCAACTGGAGGCAATTAGGAACACTTTCTTTAAAACTCTCGCCCAACCTACACATGCTTAACTTGGGAGATCAGAGAGAAATATAGCTAGAGGACAGCAGGACTAATAGCTAGCATAAAAAAACAAACCATAAAGGTGTTCACTGGAGAATTGTGGCAATATTGACTATGTGTTCATTAAGGACATGACTGCCAGATGATGAAAGCATTGCTCTGCTGGGAGACATTTTGCTACTTAAAGTGGCAGATAAAGTTACTCTCTGCTTTTTCTTAGTGGTAAAAATATTTAAAAAAATAAAAAGTGCAAAACTCTTTGGACTGAAAGAATTCTTGAGATGAAGTTTTCAGCGGTCTCCTACCGTCCTTTGTGAAGAAGTTTAATCATCACTTCCAAAACTTGAAATCTATTAAGATTAATAAGTAGTGTCACTCCTTTCACTCTTGATGACTAACACTAACAGCTTTGTATATTTAATGCATCTGAAACAGAAGTTGGTGTCATTACAGCAATGAAAAGTAAATCACTTTCCAGTGAGACTAATTTTCTGAATTTCACTGTTTCTTTTCCATTCTTTTCTGCTTGCTTATCTTTCAGTGATCTTCTCTCCACAGCAGAGAAATCATGTCTCTTTACCCTTTAATCTTTTAACAGTCAAACCATGACAGTACCTTGGGATTTTTTATTCTATTTTTTTTTTTTTTTTACTTCTAGTAATAGTGGTTTACAGTCATAGAGGTCTTTTCCAAACTTGAAGATTGAGTCCAAGTGTTAACCTAGTCCTGTCATGTTCATAACTGAACCATGTCCCTAAGTTTGACATCCACACATATTTTAGATACCTTAGGGTTTGAGACTCCACCATTTCCCTGGGCAGCCTATTCTGATCCCTGACAACCATTTTGGTGAAGAATTTTACCCTAATAGCCAATCTACTGCTTCTGTGTTCTTGAATTCTTGTACTCCTTGCAACAAAGCACATCAAATCTATAATGACTAAATGAATTAGAAATAAATCTGGTGATTTTGAAGTTTGTGTTAATTGGTTTTAATGTTTTCAGTACTCTTTGGGTCTTTGATCCATGTCATTCCATAGAATGGGGAAACAGAAAAGCCTTGAGGTGTCACAAGGCAGAATGAGCCAGGGGATTCAGTAACTTTGCTTGTATACAATGGCACTGATCCAAAGTGAAAGATAGTGGTGAGATCTGGAGATATTTTTCTGCTTTATTTGTAACACACTTTTATGACTGCCAGGTCTGGAATACAGCAATCCCCTGAGGAAAACCCACTCCCTTACTCTCTTTGCTTTCTCACAAAAGCAGAGAGCACAGCTCTAGAGTTATATACACAGATTTGTGCTTTGAACCTTGAATGCTCTGTCTGAATGCTTCCAGAATCAGTTTAGCAGTGGTGAAAATTTATCTACCAACTAAATGAAGTCATTAGTTCCCTGGCTATTTAGGGACAACCTTCAGCCAAGCAAAACTCTAAGCAAGCAACTGTGGGCTCAGCAAGATCACCAAGCTTCCAGTTGTTCTATTATTTTATATATTTTTCCCAATGTTTCTTGGTCAAGACTGCTGAAAACTACAGAGGAAAAGTTAAAAAGTGTGAGGCTTGTCTACATCTGTTTGAATCTGCTGTGAAATAGGACCTTAAAGCTGTGTTTAGTCCTCAAAACACAATTCTCTCTTGGTTTATTTAAGTGTGAAACTTTCACTCAAAGGTGTAAGAATGCCAATACTGTTCATTCACACAGGGCAACCATAACCAAAACAATATTCACATTTATATGAAATCACTGAAGGGACAATATAATGCTATATGAAACTACTAAGTTTTATGTCCACTACACATGAACAAGATGCTTAATATTGCATTTACAAGGTGCCAGCTATTTTATAATACTTTACAATAGCTGTAGGATGGGTTAAAATATAGTTTAAAAGCAGAAAAGAAAAATCTTTTCTCCTAATACAGTATTGAGGTGGTTTTTTTTCTTTTTCAAAACAAAGCAAATTCTTAAAAACATCTGTAGAAATAAAGGTGTGCAATAATAGGTGTGTGTATCAAAATAAATTGCAGATTTTAAAGGAAGGGAAACAATGGTTATATACTATATGGGAAGAGAGAAGAAGTTCAGTACCAATAAATACTTCAATCTGAATGTGCTGCCAGGTGATGCTGAAGGGTATTTTTACTAGATTGAAGTTGTGGACTTGTCACCTGACTGAGAATTGGGAAATTACCTGCATATTCGGCAAGGTAATATCTCTGGTTTCTTGAGATTACAAGGGAAATTTTCTGGTTCATAGATAAAGGTTTAGCCTGTTTGTGCAAGAATGAGAGATAAATGAAAAACCTAACCATCAAAGATATGAAACTGGGGGAAGTGGGACTTTGGGGTTTTGGTTTTGGAGTTTGTTTGTTGTGTGTTTGTTTCTTTGAATATAGTTTCTTTTTTATTTAAGTTTTAAAGACCCCTCCACCCCTGCTTATAACCACTGAACTTTTCTTCTTTTGGTCTTTTAACATCTGTAGCTTGTTTATCATTGGGGTTTTTTTCCTGCTCTTATGAGTTTTTCATACTTTTTTCTCTACTTCTATGTATAAAACAGTGCCATCCATATATGCTCAAATCAACAATGCTGTGTTTTGGTTTTTTAAAAAAAGAAAAAAAGAGAAGCAGTGGAAGAACAAGGAGCCACCACTAAGCTGTGCTGTGCACACTGTGGGCTTGAGAGAGACTCAAATATTGGTGAAGAGCAGAATGAAGATGAGGAAAAACCCAACTTGCTTGCCAATGGCGTAATTAAGTGCTATTTATCCTTTTTACAATATTTACATTGGCAGTGCTTCATTAGGGATTTATGGCCATCTGTCTTACAGATTTATTGTATATGTTGTGGATTTTGAGGTTTAAAACTGCTTTGGAGCCAGACGAAATCCCTATGCTGCATATATCCTGACACCTGACTTTCCTGAGGGTAAAAAGTTTCATGAGTCTGCTTACAGCGCTTCCAAAACACTGCATGGGCTGGTGTCACAGCAGTGGTCAGTAAACTGGGTCTGTAATGTGACATCACTCAGTGGCATTTGCATGTCTGTTTTAACAGTAAAGAGAAGAGACAGCAGTCAAGTCTCAGACTTTTTTAACTCATCTTCTTCTCTTTGCTTTGCTTTAAAACATTTTTTTAATGGCCTTTTAAAAAATGCCCTTTTTTCAACATAGTTCCCATTTTTAAATGTTTTGGTTTTTTTTTTTTCCCCAAGCACATACCTCACTGCCTATTGCTATAGTTTCCTCTTGCTGTGCTGTCTGTGGATGCAGAACACTGTAACTCAGGTAAAATCCTGTTCTGACCCCAAGTGACTTTCCCCAGAGTGTAGCCTGGGTAAATCTTGCCCAGTGAGGTTAAACCAGCATTCTGTGTTAGAAATAGGAGTCTTCTTGGTTTGCTACTTGTGCACATTGTGCACAAAGTGCATCTCCCACAAGGCAAATTGTGCTCACACAAAACAGTTTTAATATCTTTCTACAGACCTTAGGCTTGTTGGTGTTTGCCTGGGGCTATACATCCCAACAGAAGAGAGAATTAGCAGCAATTAAGACAGTGTGGAAATATTATCATAAAATGAAGTCCAGAAAAAGAAATAATTCACTGAAGTGTCTAAAATGAGGAAAAAATCTTTTGTTGTAGAAACATTGAGAAAATTTAGAGGCATCCAGGACTTCAGGCCTCATGCTTTGGGTTCTCTCAGGATTGGGCATACAGGATCCTGACTTGCAGGAGAGCCTTTTCCTACCCTGAGAATTTTCCTGTTTCTTTGCAAATTAGTTTAGGATTTAGGCATCTTTTTTGTTACTGAGTGGTTTTTGATGGTATTTAACAGGAAAGGAAAGTTTGGTTTTTTTCTTCTACCTGTAAAAATAATATCTATTCTCCCAAGGTGATACTTGGAAAAGAGTAGAGGCCAGCATGCAGATTAACAGAAATTAATCACGATAAAAATAACTCTTGCATTAAAGATTTTTATTTTTAGACAAAAAAACTATGCAAATTGAAAAAAGCAGCAAATTGGACACCTCTGTATTGTGAAGTTTTGATTTGTGCTATCTTTGCTGTACTGAAGCGATCCCATTGAGGGAATGTTTTGTCTGTGCTCACTCTAAAACTTAATTACAGTGTTAATTTGCCTGCACATAAGTAAATTTTTAACTCTTTTTCCCATTTCTACTTAGGTGACTTTTTATTCAAAAGCATGTGAGAGTTGACTTTTAGCTCCTGTAACCAAAATGTCGAAGGGCCAGTGGCTCAACTCCTCCCCTAAAGGACCAATGTCAACACCTCTACCTAAAAAGATACTTTTTAGTTTTGCCAGAGAATTAAAAAAAGCTCTAATTTTACATAGAGAGAATGTAATTTCTCTAATTTTACAGAGAATTAAAAAAGCTCTAATTTGTACATTATGAGGAGCAGCTGAGGGAGTGTTTACCTGGTGAAAAGGAGGCTTGAGGGGACCTTATCACTCCCTACAGCTCCCTGAAAGGAAGGTTTAGCCAGGTGGGTGTTGGCCCCTTCTCCCAGGCAACCAGTGACAGGACGAGAGGAAACGGCCTCAAGCTGTGTCAGGGGATAGTTGGGTGGGCTACTGGGGAACATTCTTTACAGAAAAGTTGGTCAAGCAGTGGCACAGGCTGCCCAGGGAACTCCTTGAATTCCCATCCTTGGAAGTATATAAAAATACATGTTGATGTGACACTTAAGGGCATGGCTTAAGTGGTGAGCTTGACAGTTTTGGGTTAATGGTTGGACTTTATGGTCTTAGAGGTCTTTTCCAAACTTAATGGTTCTGTGATTACACCTTACTTGAACCTAAAGCTTTGCCTCCCATACCACTGTCATTACAGCCTGTTTCCTGCTGTTTCAGAGGTCTCTTGGCGGGGTGGGTGAGGCAGAAGTGGGCTAGTGCAACCAGAAAGGCCTGAGGGGGGAAGGCAGAAGTTTCTTCTCTTGCCGCCAACTTGCACACCTCACGCTCCAGCCCTTTGCTTGCATGCCCAGGGGAACTCTCACTGCTTGTCACAAGCAGCCAGGAATGAATCAAAGCAGAACTACTGCCTTGGAAAAATGTCCATGAGATCTGTTAGATTAAAACTTCTTTCTCTTTTCTCCTTGCCCTTTGAAAAACCCACAACCAAGGGAAAAAAATATGAGGGTATTCAGCTAGCGTTTCTTGGGATACAGCGTTCTCCTGCCGTGCCCTCTCTGTGCTCTGTCCCTGCTCTCTGTAAAGAAACCTGTCACTGTTACCTGCTTCTGGGTGTTTCTCAGCACAATAGCTTCTTTTCCCTTGTGTGGGCAAAAGGAGTGACCCAGAGGCTGCAGTGGGAGGGCTGCGTGGGCTGCCCTGTGGTGTTTGACCGCAGTGCCGGCAATGCCGACTCCTCCAGCTTTGTGTTTCCCTTTCAGCTTGTACCAAGCATGTGTTGCTTCTCTCTTGTACACAGGCACCTCACAGAATGTCTCAGCTGCCTTTCTATCATCCCTGAGACCAAATTATGACTGTCAATTATACATGAAAGGTAGGTGAGATCAAAGGGTTCCCTTAGTCCTGCTACTTGTGCATCTGCTTTGCCCTGTAGAACCGCAGAACCAAACTCCTCTTTCAAAATCCTCATTTTCAGTTTAACCTGGTACATTTTGATCAAAATTATCATCTTGGTAGCTTCCCAGTGTTGTACAGTGGATAATAAAGAACACTTTACATGCTTGTAAATGACAAAAGAATTTAAAATGTGAAAAGGACATTTTACAATGAGTAGTTTCGTGATTCCTGTCAGTGTTTGACAAGGATTTCACCTAGAGCTGGAAATATAAATGAGTCAGATCACTTCAGAGTAAGACAGAGAAAGCGAGGAGGAAGGAAAATTTTAAAGTGTTTTGGGTAGGGGGATTCTATTTATTTGTTTGCTATGCTTTGCGTTTTTTGTTTTAAAGGATTAAAATTGAAAAAAATAATAGTAGTCAAAAGTAAAATTCTAACATTTATGCGAATCTTACTGCATTCTCCCTCCCTCCCTCCCTCCCCATTCTCCCTCCCTCTCTCTGTTGTTGAGTGGATTATTCACATTGACTCCTGAGGAAAATCCAGAAATTCTGAAATGTAACACATTAATGGTCCCCACACCCAGGAATTCTTGAGAATTTTTTAATATTCTTATTAAAGTATGATGACTAAAGTAAGTAAGCTCATTATGTATGTTTCAGCTCCAACTTTAATCTGATGAAACATAAACATCTATTTAAAATTAAATACTCCGGATGTTAAAATGTTCCACTTTATCTATCTATCTATCTAAAGATGAGAAACAGTACCAAAACACTGTTCCAGTATCAGAGAAACTCAGCTTGATGGAATTCTTGTAAGGAGATGTGTATAATCTACCATTGTACTGACATATTTAAAAATTTGTAACATTAATAGTTTATTAAGTAATGTGAGCTGCTTTGGTCTTCAGCTAAAGCTCCTTTGGTCTTCAGCTAAAGCTCCTTTGCACAGGGATTGCTCCCATGTAGTGATTTTGGTTCCCTAAGGATTTTGTCGTTAATTTGACAATTTAGTTCATGTCAGCAAGCACTCTAATAAAGGGAATTTTTGGTGTGTTAGTCTTCTGGTGAGTTGAGCTGTTGGGGGTAGAGACAAAAGAGAAGAATATTGATACAAAACACTATATTTGCCTGTTTTAAATTAAAAACTGCTCAGACAGATATTTTTTTTCTGAATATTTTTTGTATGCACAACAGTAAATCTCATTTATGGGGTACAATAAAAGAAAGGGTTTACTCTATTGGTATTAGTGCATTACTTAGGGCAGGCATGTCCGGACACCAAATTGCAATTAATTCTGAATCCTCATCAGTCATTCTGTCTTTTCATAGACATTGAAAACTCTTAAAAATTGCAGGCTATTTGAAGCTTAGCTCTTTATATTAGGCATGATTCAAAGTGGCTAGTCTAATATCATGAGCATCTTATGTTCTCCCTCAGATCTGTAGATCCATATTGAAGTGCTTTTTAAAAGACCCCACAACCAACTCTACACACTCAAACACAGAACCCAAGCTAATTATTTTGCTGTGTGAGGTGTAACGTGATACTGGCTGTAGAAATGACAACATTGTGTACATCTTGGATTATTTCAGAAATGCTTTTAATCTTGTTGTTTGTGCTAGTCTAGAGAAGAAAGAAACTCTACATAACACCATTCCAAAGATGAGGCATATCTGCTCTTTTTCACAGATCTGTAAAGTGTAATCGTACTTCTGAAGCCTTTTCAAGAAGAATGCAATGCACCTCAACATATGTTTATTAAAATTTACTTTCCAAATTGAATCCTATACCCTAATTAGACTAGTTAAGGATGATGGTCTTACTTCAGCTGAGCCTATTTGAAATGTAGAGCATCTCCTCTCACTACTCTGATGCTGCTCTCTACTCCAATGTGGAGGCAGCCTTTGGCTTTCAGTGGTTTGGCCCAGTCTATTTGGGAGGAATGAAACCTCAGTGGCAATGTTTCAAAGCATCTCCATGTGTTGGTATTCTGCACTGAGTGAAAGAAAAGCAAACAGGCATCTGGGAGTAGTGAAATAAGGGGATTTTCTTCTTAATTTTCTTAATGGACCATGGATTCAGCAGGGGAAAGCAGTGGACTGCATGTGGAGGGTTGCATTGCACATGAGGTACTTACCTTGTGCCTCAGTCCCTTTCTTCTCTGCTGTCTTACAAAGTAAAATGACAGCAAAAGTAGTTTTGTCTGAAACCAGAACCGACATAAATCATCCTTGAAACTTGTAGACAAATTGCTGCCTTAATGTAAATTTTAAGTATGTTTTGTAGGACTTGTGCAGTCTCTAGTATGACTCACACTGGGTGTGCATATCAATGATGGTGAAAAAGTGAGCCTTGAGGTGCTCCTGTCTGCTACTGGTTTTCAAGAGTTCATTATTATCATTATATTATTATACACATGAAACCTCAAACTTCTCTATGAAAAGCAAGTGACTAGTTCTTATATTTATCAGGGCAGTCATTACCCAAGCTAGCAGGGTACCTGCTTGAACTTTAAAGGACTGAATCTATCTTGATTAGGTGTACTGGAGACCTAATTTTTCACATCTAAGGTGAGCACAGTGACCAGCACTCAGCTGGCTTTCTTAGATGTCTCTTACTTTCTCCTCTTTGTTTTAATTCTATTTTCAAAAGAAAAAAAAAATGATCAAGCTTTCTTTGCAGCTCAGTGTCTAGGAGAGATTTGTGGGATGAAGTTGGGAGAGGTGTTCTGTGTTCCAGTTAAGTGCTCTAATTTTTACAGATTTTACTTATTTAGAGGTAAGAGAAAATGGGCTTTTTTTCCCCTCCTTTCCCTCTTTGAACCAGAAAGGGTCTTCTCATCTAAACTAGTTCACACATTCCTTCAGGCAATCCAATTTTTAAGGAAAAAAAACTTTCATCAGAAAATCCCTGACTCTCTGTCCTCCCTGGAGACCTATATCTACAGGATTTGAGTTACTTTGCCTTTGACGCGTTGACACAAAAAAGCCTCTAATAAGCAGAAGTGAGCCCACCATTCATCTTTCTCTGCTGCTCTCCAATTTGTAAATGAGCAAAGTTTGGTTATATACTTACATGTGGTAATTATTCTGTAGTCATTAAAATACTGCTGTCTTTCGTGGTTCCAGCAGTGAATCTTTTCCTCTTGAGTATTGGAAAACTATAAATGCTAACGACAACCATTAGTCCATTTTGGAATTGCACATCTTTTATCCTCTGAATCAATCACTTGATTTTCCATTTTAAGTTTTTAAAATTTTATTTTTCTGGACATCTTTATGAGACTCATCAGGAAAACTTGATATTGATATAGGTTATTTTTATATTTCAATATTTTCATGTTCCAATATGTTAGGAGGAATATTAAAAATAAAGTTGGTAAGTTCTACCAGCCATAACTGTAGAATAGTTCATAGTTTACTGAGAAGTTTTGGTATGAACAACTTCTTAGATCTCATTCCTCTGGCAAAAACTTTTAGTATGATCTTGTGAATTTAATTATAGGATTATGCCATCATTGGTTGGTTGGTTCATTTTAATGAATGGGAAATTCTGAATAGCAGAGCCTACTAGAGGATTTGTTTGGTGCTTTTCCTTGGGAGAGTAAAAGAGGAGGAGGAAAAGTTGGAAGATCTTGATGATCCATTGACAGGTTAATATCTGGTTATATAATAACTGCTAGGGAAACCTAGCAGTGGTTTGAGGTGGCTTCCAGTTATCCCAGTCATCTGGGGAGTCTTATGGTTTATGACAGTATGTTTTGGAGGGGCTAATTTAGTTGTATTGTAGTGTTTGTGTTTTCTGTAACATGGGTTAGATGGCTGAGCTTCTGCTCATCTGTTGCCAGAAGGGCTACTGTAGTGTTCTACAGGATGTGCAAAATACACCCTCTGTTAGTGCCTCATCAGTAACCACTGGAATACCAGTGAAGTGGTGAAACTGCAGCTTTAATTTGACTAAAGGAAAAATAATTGAATTGCAAGTTGTTAAGCAAAAATATTTCTCTTGCTGTTGTACTCTGTAACGTCACCTGGTTCTACCCTTCTGCAAAAGATGACAAACTAATCTTAATTAATTTCATCTAAATTTTACTTTATAGCCATCTTCTTTCATTTTCAAACCTATTCCAGTAACAAAACGTTGGAAATTTTGGATTTCCAGGCATTTTTAAAAAACTGATGCTTTCTATGTAATGAAAGTCTTGAGTCTCACAGATAAACTGTAAATACTTGAAGAAGTGTGTATCAGGGGTGGGAATTCTTTCAGGGTGACATGAACAAGACTGGCACAAACTGCAGCACATTTTCAATTAACTTATTTTTCTTTTCCCTGAGTTTACAATGCATGCAAAATGCTGATATGGTTCAGACAGCTGCTCTCACAGTTCAGTAAAAGCAGGTTTAACATTAAGATTGTCCCAGTGTATGAGGTGGGGAGATGGAGCGGGGGGGAGTTTTTCCCTCTGCTTCCACAACCCTGAATTCCAGATAAAAAGGCATGGTTTAAATTAGAATTACAGAGAGAGAAAAACCCTGGAGCATGGTAAACAGGGTCTGCTTCCTCTTACCCTCATCTGAGCCTCTCAGACTTAAATGTCCATCTGCATTGTGCTGCCCTATTCCCATAGTGTTCACTTTGAATGGGAGGATGTGTGAAATGGATTTGTAAAGAATTTTTAAAATTTGATAGAAAGGCTTCTGATGGAATGGCGTTGAGTTTTATATCTCTTGTGTCTCACTATGCATTGAGTCTGATAATGGAAAAAAATCTTTTAAAATGCCCTGGTCTCTATAAAAGCTGGGAAAACCAACAAGAGGAGATGAGGGTGACAGGAATCCCAGCTCATCTTGGGTGCAGCTCTGCAGCAGGCAGCTAAGGCTGGTCCTAAAAAGCTGCTGCCTGCCCAAATGCTGGAACAATTGGGAGTTCTTGGTATAACTAAGTGAACTGCATTGATTAATGGCCACTGTTTTGGTCACACAAGGCAATAAGATTTGGAAAACTTTAACAGGGAAAAACCTCCATTAACTCAGGCTTATAAATTGAGAAACAAGGCAAGTCATTAAAGCATGTATTTTACTAATAAATCACATTTGAAACAGCATGCTATGCAAATGGACAACTTCAGAAGGGCATGAGGGGGACTAATTTCTGTAGAAAGACTTGCACACATTTAAATGACAGGTTTGAAACTGATTGAGGAAAAAGAAACTTTAAAAAATGATATAATGGTGATGTAAAAGCACACCCATAGTAGTGGGGAGAGAGCTTATCTACTCCTAAACTTCATTAATTTCTCTCATTGGATATTCTTTCTATTTGTGATATCTTACATGTGATATTGGCTCTCTATGTGATATTTAGCAGTAATGTATGAAAAAAAAAACAACTTAAGCCTCTACCTCTCCTGGCAGGTTTATTACTTTCCTCTAAAACTCTTTTGAGTGCTATGCAAATCCTGTAAATTTCCAGTAACAGTGCAAGTGTTGAGACAACTTCCTGTTGTCTCAAAATCTGTGTTTTGTCCCACACTTGTCCTACTTTGAGTCTTTTTAGTACCCGACTTATGTAAGCATGAACAAAACTTTAGCATTCCCCCCGCCATGCTATTTCTGCCACAGACTGGTGTTCACTTTCTTTCTCTCTCTCCACAAACATTTATTGGTGTTGCTGGTATACCAAAAGAATTGCTATACTGCACAACCCTCCAAACTAAAGACCAGAGAATTTTTTTTTTTTTAACCTTTGGTCAATTAGTAGATTAGTCCAGAGAAATGCCAAGCTGTATCAAGCTGCTTGATGGTGCATGTAGCCATTAAGGGCATCTATTCATGTGCTTGTCAATTATGTCATCTTTTTCCTTTGTGTATTGCCCATGCTACTTCTGGCATCTCCCTCCCTTCCAAACCTTTTAGTTTTCCCAGACCTAATGAGGCAAATGTCATCACTGTGTTTGAGACATCTCAGTATCTACTTTACTCTGGTATATTAAAATGAAAGCAAGGAAAAGTAGTTTGTGTTGTTCTCAGAGTGCATATGCCCCTGCAATTATACTACAGCAAATGTGAGGCCTTGTATTAGAAAATGAGCTCTGTATTTGAAATGCTGAGGCATGTGATGTTTGACTAAACTCAGGTACAAACTACTGCTTAGGAGAGATTCATGGCAAAAGTGTACGTTCTATGTATGTTCCCATCTATGTGAGTTGTCTGTTAAATTGTAATGAAGATCTGATTGAAATACTGTCAGGTAACGTTGAACTTTGAGATATTCTGGAAGGATTTCTTTTTGTCAGCTGTGCTGATTTGACTTCATCACATCATGTCCAGGGAACAAAGGTATGATCATCAAACACAAATGAAACGTGTCAACATTCATACAAAATGCTGTAGAATTCATCTCTCCTTTTTTTAATAGTGTTTCCATCTAACTAGCTCTTTAAACTATTCTCTCAGAAAGAAGTGGGTTCTATATGAAACCATGAAGGCTTCAAAATAATTTCAAGGAATGGAGAACAGCAGCTAAACTTAGTCTGGTTCTTACCAGACACAACCTGCTGGTATGGATTTATCTGCCTTCTTAATCAGGCACTCAGGAAAGAAATGATATGCAGAATACCATTCTCTGATATGATTTTATTTTCAGTCAAGGAAGAGATGAGAAATACCTGCCAAACTTATATTTCAGCTACTGCTTCAACTCTTCATCATAGCATAGCTGACCAAAATATGCTTTACTGTATTCCTGGAGTTCTTAAGTAAAATCCTTTGCCAGCAACAAAAACACTCTGCATTAATTATGCTTTGGGAAAAAAAAAAAAAAAAAAAGGTCTTTCACAGAAATCCAGGCTAAATTATCAATCTAAATCCAGGCTAAAACAGGTACGTGGATTTGTGCTATCTCCAACCCTGAGCTCCTACTCCCCCCTTGAAGGCAAGGAGATTGTGTGTGGGGTAACCTAACAGCTAGCAGTGTGTTATCTCACCTGGCATACCTTGCTCAAGAAATTGGCTGCTGTCACCTGAGACCTTTGTTCCCTGGATGTGATGAAGTCAAATCAGCAGGGCTGACAAGAAGAAACCCTTCCAGAATATCTCAAAATTCAACATTACCTGCCAGTATTTCAATCAGATCTTCCCTACAATCAAACAGACAACTTACATTAATTACACAGTAAGTTGTTGGCCACCTGGGTAAATGACAGGTGATAGCAGGCACTCAGAAATCAGGAAGAATAGGGTTGGTTGAATATCAAAAGTGAGAGACATTGAGACAACTTGTTCTCCAAAATGTGTCTGTCACTTGGTACTCCTGCATTTTATTGTGATCCACTCCTGGATCCCCACTACTTTTTGGTTTTTGAACTGTAACATATTTCCTGGAGAGTCACTAAAATAACTTGTGAATAAAGCAGATGGATCTCATTTGGTAGAGTGACTGTTTGTGAAATTATAACTTAAAAAACAGTCTAAAATACCAGCTCCAGTCAGAAACTAAACTGACCTATATCAAATTAATTTACAACCATGTATAGCTGAATATTTGTGAGAACACAAACACCCTGTACATATGTGTTGACAGAAGCCAGGGATTGTTTATGTAGAATTACAATTTTTGGCTTAAATATTTAATAACTGCTTTATTGGCAGGCTAAAAAATACTGATGTGGCAAATCTACTATTACTGATGTGAAATCTTTCTCCTCCATGCTATTTCTGCAAATGTTTACTGTTGTGAACTGGAAGATCCTTCTTTGCCATTTGTGCAACACTGGGCATTTTTTTAATCACTTCATCTATGTCTATGTCTGTGTGTAAAGGTGATTAAGATTATTTGAGTCTCTTCACAGTGACATTTAATATGCAGAAAATTCAAATGAATTTCTGACAATTGCTACACTTTGATTTTCCATTTATACATAAGTGAAGTAGAAATTTCCAAAATCAAATGCTTCTTGGTTTAGTGCAATGAGTTTACTTTATGTTTTCTATGGTTCTTTCAGTGTCTTTTCCTTTTTTTTTTCCAATCTTAAACAATCTCCCCCCATGAGGCAAAGCTGTTGACATTTCTTTAAGCAATTGCAGACTTTCCAAAACTGTTTCTTGACACTGTCAGGGTAATCAGAATTGTATAAATTACAAGTGCCTTTCAAAGAACTCTTTAACTTGAACTCTTTGATGAGGTTGTGTGATGGTTGGGGTAGTGAGGGAAATTTATAAGGTACCAGACATTGCACAATATTTAAATTTCCTTAGATATATATTCAGTGATTGCAAACATATGGCAATATTTTATTAACTCTCCTGAAACAAGAGAATGTGTTTATAAAAGAAAGAAGAAAAGTATTTTAGTAAAAAAGCCTCATATACCATAAGACTCATGTACCAGGAAGCAAAATTACAAAAGTGTTTTCAGAAAAGAATGTTTACCTCAGTACAATAGATTTGGGTTTTTTTGCATCCTGGACACTTGTTATTACTGTTAGTGTGTTTTTCCCTCTTATTCAGAAAGACTGATACACGGTGAAATGTAATAGTTTTTACCTGTCTTTTAAGTAAAGCAATAACAGACTGATACCATATCCAACAAAACAGAAAATATGAATGAGATTCTTAGCACTAGAATAAATGAAAAATTCCCTTTAGCGACGTTGTTTTTACCCGTTGCTTCAAAAACATGGTGTTAGTAAATTAGGTTATGGAGATATTGCAGCAACATGGAAAATATCTTTGAACTAGACACAAAAACTTATTAAGATGCATTAGAGAGGAACACAAATGCTGCCAGCAACAGCCATACATTAGCTCTACCTTTTACTTTCTTTTAAAAATGTTATTTTAATTATCTCAATCTGTTTTCCCTAAGCAATAGAACAGTTTCTGCAATCCACCAAGTTCTGAGAACATACCCAAGATACTGTTTGTTTCAAAACCAGGAAGAAATCAGTTATGGGGATCTCTAAATCTGCTTCTATCTTACTTGGAAAAAAAAATGGTATGAGAATGAGATGCTGGAAGGGAATGTGGGCTGAACAGAACAGTAGGGGTTTGTAAATCTGGAAAACAGAGAACCAAAAGCAGTACAGGGAAAACTAGGGAAAAACACAAATGCCAATCATTCACCGAGAAACCAAACTAACAAATGGGAAAACAGCAGAAAACCATCCCTCAAGGAATTTTACAGGTATGGCTTTTTAAGAGGACGGCAAAGGGAATCTTATGCAATTAAGTATTCAAATTAATTGATGAAGGATTTCAGAGAGAAAATATCCTTGGCAGAAGAAAAGGACTGAAGAGATAGTCAAAGACAAATATGTCAGTTGTCATTAAGATTTTTGAATAGAAACAACTTACTCTAAAAGCTCATGGAGCCCCTTAACTGAAGAGCTGCAGAACAATTTGGAATAAATATTCATTTGGTGCTGCCTGTAAACATCAACAAACTACTCAGCATCTGTGTTTCAAACCTATTTTTCAATAATGTTATGGAAAAGTTCCCTAGAATTTTGGACACAGCTCTTTTTGTATCATGGTAGAACAGGTCAGAAAGCCACAATCTTAATTAACAGTTCAGTAAAAGGCACTAATTTTGAATTAAGTAACCTAGAAAACAAAGGAGATTCCTCCACAAAATTCATGTTTAAAAGATGCTGTTTGCTTAAACTGACTAGTCTGATTAACTTTCACAGGGAAACAACACAAGTCTAATGTGTCCTGAGAGGGGATCCTCTGGGTAGCCCCACTGCCCTACTTTCAAGCTGACACTTTAAGAAAAGCCAAAAAACCCAAAAAAAAAAAAAAAAAAAAAAAAAAAGGAAAAAAAATACAAAAATACAATGCCAGACTTTCAACTCTTTAGAAATGTTGGTTATATAATTTCAGTACAAGTGGGGGGATAAAAAGTGCCTCAGGTACTTAACTGTGGAACTCTTATTCCCCTCGCAAGATATAATTCTTCTGATCCCTTTGTCAATATGAATGGTTAGAACTAAATAAAGCTGTCAACATTTGAGAATAGACAGTAGAACAGCAAAGTTAAACAGCTGAAACATTCTCTGTGTACCAGTGTACACATTCATTTTGTAGAGATCTGGATGTTACCGGTCTTTCTAGTCTATTGATGTTGTAAATAAAAGGAGAAACTGGAGAAGATGTATGATGCAATTATTCATTATTGGTTCCAAAAGAGTAAGCAGGTGAAAATAAAAAGCGTGTAATGGTATATACTTCTTGTTCTAGGGGAGTAAAATCTGAGAACTTATGTGATGAGGATGTATTAGGAGGTAAGATGGAATGAATAAATTTTGTCACAACACAGTGTTCTTGCAGGTAGACATATCATACTTAAGTGCTCATAGAAATGCAAATATCTTGAATTCTTGCTGTGTTTGAAAAGGTCTGAATAGCCATTAAGACTGATTTCAGGTGGTTTTTATGGCATAGAACAACTAAGGCAATATTAAGAAACAATATAGACTGTGTTAAAAGACAAAAACTATTCTTAGGAGTGTGTCACTCCTGTAACTATTGAGTTCTCTTAGTTTCATTGAAACTTAGAGATGTTAATAGGATTAAAATACGAAACAAGAATATATATTTTTTAAGGCTTAAAGTGATACTTAATATAGAAACAAAACTAACCAGAAGCAGAAGCTCAGCTGAGGTGAACTGTGCCTCTTGTTTGTCAGATTTTCTGGACTGGAAAGGAAAGCTGGTGCATGTGCAGGGTGTGTCCTGACAATGAGCTGAGAGATGACCAGCACATGTGCTGGGTCTTGGGATTTCTTTGCAGCAGAGATATCTGTCCTATTGGCCTATACAGCATGATCTGTGGTCAGTAAGATAATTTCTTTTAATTTTTATGAAATGATATTGCTCTTTCATCTGCTGTAGGTTACCTCTGGAAGGAAAATAAAAAGCTTATCAGTACATATTCTAAGTGTAAAGTTGGCTCAAAACACTATTAAACTGCAGACAGTGCCAGTCCTTGGAGGGGGTATGTAAAAGTATGTGGAGAAAACAAGCAGCAATCATTGAAACTGTATGCAGGAAGAAAAGGAGCTTTGTGGGCTTCTAGGAAGAGAAAAGAGGAGTCAGTGTGATATTTAAACACACTTTAAAAGTGCACATTTGTGCTTGCCAGTAAAATGGTAACAGATGTAGCAATTGGATCAAGGCTATTCATCTATAAACGGAGCTGTTTCCAGATGATAGCAGGCATTAGTGGGATAACAGGGATGGGTGAGATGAGCATCAATGCCTACCCTGGAGTTTACACTGGTTTATTCCTAGAGAGTCTCACAGAGAGCTCTGACAGGTGTGATGGTGTTCACAGGGGTCTTAGGATGAGGGAAGAGACGAGGATCTGACTCCATGTTTCAGAAGGCTTGATTTATTATTTTATGATATATATTACATTAAAACTATACTAAAAGAATAGAAGAAGGGATTTCCTCAGAAGGCTAGCTAAGACTAGAATAGGAAGGAATGATAACAAAGGTTTGTGGCTCGGCTCTCTGTTTGAGCCAGCTGGGCTGTGACTGGCCATTAATTACAAACATCCAACATGGGCCAATCACAGATCCACTGTTGCATTCCACAGCAGCAGATAATCAATGTTTACATTTTGTTCCTGAGGCCTCTCAGCTTCTCAGGAGGAAAAATCCTAAGGAAAGGATTTTTCATAAAAGATGTTTGCAACAGAAAGGGGTGCTGGGGCAGGGTTGGTAGTTCTGGGCAGGTGTGGGGTGGTTTACACTGGTTTATTCTAGAGTTTACACTGGTTTATTCCTAGAGAGTCTCACAGAGAGCAATGACAGGGGTGCTGGGGCAGGGCTGGTGGTTCTGGGCAGGTGTGGGGTGGTTTACACTGGTTTATTCTAGAGTTTACACTGGTTTATTCCTAGAGAGTCTCACAGAGAGCAATGACAGGGGTGCTGGGGCAGGGCTGGTGGTTCTGGGCAGGTGTGGGGTGGTTTACACTGGTTTATTCTAGAGTTTACACTGGTTTATTCCTAGAGAGTCTCACAGAGAGCACTGACAGGGGTGCTGGGGCAGGGCTGGTGGTTCTGGGCAAGTGTGGGGCAGCAGGAGGAGCAGACACTGGAGAAAGGCTGTTGGGGTTATCAGCATGTTATCAGCTGATCTGCAAGGCATGATCACTGCCCATGCCCCATACGCTTCTTTTCTGGTACCCAGGAGGGAGACAGCAAGGAAATGCTTGGCCTTAGGAAGGGCAGTGATTCCAGTGGGCTCCAAGAGAATACAGAGGGAGTTCCCCAGACCTGCAGGTGTTGGCTGTAAGCAGGGTTGGGTGCCTGAACCTTTGTGCTCCTTATCATCCAAGGGACACACCAGTGTGGACAGCTTGAGCATGAGCATCTGGGCTCCAGAGCAAGTGGGAACAAGTCTCCTCATCCTTGGCAGTATTTGGGTGTAAGAGTCAGTTGGGTGGCACCAGTTTTGTTTTCAGACAAGAAGTCCCCTTCCCTCCCTAGGAAGTTGTTCACTGGGATTTGTTACTTTATCACAGGTGCTGCAATATCGTCTTATATTCCCAAACTTGAGAAAATAAAAAGCAGTGAGTGAATTCCCCACTCCACCTGTTTGGATTTTTTAACTGGATGAGATCTTAAAACTATGTCCAGTGAAGAAAATCAAAATATTTAGCTATTAGAAGTGTATTGGCTTTCATAAAATTAGATGTTGAAAACTAATTACCTAATTTTAAGTTTGAAATGGCTGTAATATTTTGCAAATATCGTCTCTTGTAGTTTTCATCTTAAAAAAAAATACATTCCACTTGCATTGTAATCTGATAAAAATTCTGAGAAAGTCAGCACCCCTTTGTACTTCATTTCTTTTTGGATACGCTGTTTGTAGGTGCCAGAATTTACCATAATTTCAGAGTAAATTAAAAATTACCACTGGCTTCAAGAACTTACCTGAGATGTTTTTCCTTTTTTTTTGGCCAGGTAAGGTATGTTCATAATTATCCCCCTCAAAAAAAGTCTCTGCTCAATTGAAATTAATGAAAGATATCCCCCTCCACTCCCCTTTTTTTCTAAAGTTTTATTTTGACATATGGTATTATTTTTGTTTTTGGCACTCAGGCTTGTTGCACAAATGGAAATGAAGACCTAAGCAGTGACCAGCATTTTTAGAAAGATAAGTGAGAAGTGTTTTTGATTTTAGGCTATTTAAGTACCCAGCATATGTTACAGCTTATAAAATAAGAAATATTTGGAAAATAAGGCAAGCACTTCTCTGGGTGTCTCTTTTTCCTTCCCTCCCACATATTCCAGTGAAACTTTATTAAGTTTAGAATAAAATAAAAAAAAATCTTAAGCAAGTTTTGTTCCTATAACTTCTAGAGTGTTTTGGAGTGGATAAGATTAAAAATTATTAGTAAAATGTACAAAATATCAGTCTTTCACATACAAGCACATTTAAAAATAGCTCTCTTTTATGCTCTTGCAGACATAGGTAACTGAATTAACTCAGACATCAATTCCTTAAGCATTTACAGTTTAAGTTACTTGGGGAGTTCAATCCATGACCAAGTTTTTGAGATTAAATTTTTACAAGGCATTGAAGATATCAGGAAATATGGTCCTCAGTGCTCAACAGTCTTTGGTTTGTAGTAAGCATCTCCAGAAACAATTTCACTGTATAATAAACCTAAGACGTTCATTTACCTGCCTGAGGCACTGGTGATGAAGGATTTGATGAAATTGCAAAGCACCAGTACTTTACCTGAGCAGTAAGGTACTTTAAAGTTGGCTAATTATTGTTTTGATGGGGATGAGGATGTGTTTTTTTGCATCACCTCCCCATGGCAACCCACATGAACCCAACAGAAAGGTGAGTAAATGAGCAATCTCCAAAGCCTCTGCTGCAAGGATCTGCCTCAAGAATTTTTGACTGCATTACAGTGCTAAGAGTACCTAACATTACTTCCTTCTGTTTACTTTTTAATCAGTTGCCTAAATGTGATATCATTAAAACCACATCAGCTATACTAAAAAGTCACAGATGAGTTCCAGGCACAGATTTAAATCTCAGATATGGATTTAGTTAGCAGTCTATTTTTTGTTTTTTATTAAAGAGTTCTCACTGAGGAAACAAATGTGTAATAGATGAAATGTAAACTTGCAGTTATTTTTCTCTTTGACGCATTCTGAATGATGTTATAATTTATCTACTTCAGTCTAAGGAATGCATGTTAAATTTGCTGGTATTATCCTTGCAAACACAAAGAACTTGTGGAATTTGTTGTTCTCCAAGTAGAATCTGATGAAACATTTGCAGGGAGGCATTTTGAAGAAAGGATGTGCTCTATGCTAGCGTATAAATAATAACCCAACATTTCTTAAAAATTCTCAGTTTTGTCAGGTTTTAAATTCTAGTATCTTGGTAATTTAGCTCAGAGTATTTCTAATCATATTTGTTGAATAATTTCTTCATTGGGTATTGCTGCTGTTGCCTTTTTTTGGTTTTGCTCTATGTACTAAAAATAGTATAACACATACAAATTTTGCTATTAAATCAGTCTGAATTTAATATGTTTCTTTCGGGCCATAACAAATGTATCAAATTCATATATTAGTAAGTGACTGTTGTTACCAAAATTCTGTAGCCTTGTTGAATTGATATTTAGGTCCAGATCTTTCCTAGCACTGTAGAGAGGCTCTGCCTGCTTAACAGTGAGATTATTCAGTGAGAAAAAAAGTTGACATCAAAGTTTGTATCTATAAGACTCTGCAGAGCAGCTCTAAACTCCACTTCCTTCTGATAATTATCCCTGAAAAAGAAATTATTCCATGCTTTCTGATGTGCTGATCTTGGCACTGTTGTGAGGAGTCTTGAAGCCCTCATGACTCTGCACAGGTGTAGGCTCTGTAGGTCTCTGCCTCTGGATATTTCTGCAGTTCACCATGGCCAGTGAAGTCCCAGAAAAGCAATCGAGACTTCAGCTCCAGAAAGTGCTTCCAAATGAGCTGCAAGAGTCTGACAAACAAAACAAACATAGGTAGGTTTCCAGATGAGAAAAGAATTGGGATGATGATGATGATAGAAAAAACTCACCACCACCCCTGCAACACACTCCAGCCAATCAATCAGAAATGCCCCAAAAAGTGCCTTCAGAAGGCAGCCAAGGTGGCTCTAGATGCTTAAATTAATGATTAAAAGAGACATCTCCATAGTTTTGCATATGCATTTATGACTTTAAATGAATTTTGCATTTATGACTTTAAATGCATTTTGCATTTATGACTTCAAGGTAGAATTTGGAAATGGTCAGGGTAGCACCTGGGTCATGCCTGGAGACCCCAGCTGATGACTGTGTTCAGAATGTGGCCATCACAGATTGATGACCTGATTTCTTATGCAATTTTGTTGTGAAGTCATGGCAGGGACCTAACTTGCTTGGACCAGCACAGAAGTTTAAGGATTTTGATTGGAGTGGGAGGCCCAGCTTGAAACTGGGAGTGTTTAAGGGATGCACCAATAAACCTCCTCCACAGGATAAAACAAAAGGGATTTTCCTCTCCTCCTCTGCTACTGAGGAGGTGAGAATGAAAGATTAATGTGGCCAGATGGAGAGCAGCTATTATTTCTGGTTCCTCTTAAGTGAATTTCTTTTACATTTTAATATTAAGCAACCATTGGAATAAAAAAAGACATTGTTAAAAAGAAAAGAGAGAAAAAGTAGGTTTTTAATGTACTTGCCTCTAGTTGATCTCCAGAGGATGAATTTTTTCATCTATATTGGTTCATTCTGATAATATGTCAGTCATTTCTGTTGCATACAAGAAGCATGATTTTATATATGGCTTCTGTGTTCTCAAAGAGAACAATTATTTACTTTCCTTCAGGGTGTTTTCATACCAAATACCTTATTCTAAATTGTAAAAATGTATCATATATATATTAGATAAAATGCTTACCAAGCAATCAAGGAAAGATTTTTTCTTTTTTTCTTATTATCTACTTAAAAAAAAAACCCAAACAACAAAACAAGTATTGAATTGCAAAAGATAAGTACAAAAATAGTTTTTACAATGAATGTGATACATGCTAACACATGCTAAATATTGTAAATACAGAGAGAGAAGCCAAAAAAAAACCCCAAAAGGCATGAAAATGAGAAAGAGGAGTTTTGATTTCATCAAAGCTTTTGGAATCTCAAATGTAAGTCTCCTTTTTCCCCAAAGTCCGTCCTGTTTTTCTCAGTGCCATAGGAGCATCCCTTTCAAAGCAGGCTGTGATACATTTTCGATACCTGTCATAGGTCCCAATTTTTAACTTGAGAAATACTATTCATTTAGATATTTGATTGGCCAAATTTGTAAGCTGATAAGATCAATTTAAAGCAAATTGATTGGAGGTATGTATAGCAATCATCAACAATTTTTGTTTGTCTGCTGCAAGAATACATATTACAAAACTTGCTGACAAAAAGGGGACCAGAAGCTGTCAATACATATTGGGTGGAGTTTCCCCTCCCACCCCCACTTGTCAGACTTTATTTACAGATTCTCTTCACACTCATATCTTGATACCAAAAAGAGTTAGTGTGATATGGTGGGTGACAGGTGACCTTGTGATGGATGTGTCTGTCTTGTTGTTGCTGTTCCATTTCTGAGTCAAAAGCAGCAAAATTGTGCAATTTAGAACCTGAGAGTGTGCAAATGGCTAGAAACTCAGTTCAACAGCCTGGCTTTGAGCTCACCATGAAGGAAAGCAATTCTTCAGGAATCATGCATAGTCAAACCACTTTTAAAGGTGCCACCTTCAGCATGATTCAGCACTGACTTTGCTTAGAACAAGTTCTGGTAAAATGAACAATTGTTTCCTTCCAGGGGGAGAGGAAAGCTGGTGTGGAAAAATGAAGTTCTGAATACTGTAAGACTTGGTTGGATAAAGTCAAAGGAAAAAAGATCCCCTATAAGCACAAGTTATTTTTCTCCACACTCCTGGGATGCAGGTATGTGATCTCCTGCCAAAGGGCTTTCCTGGCTGTTACTTTTCATGGGAGCAGAGTTGTCTATGTTTTAACAGAAGCATTCCCTGTTACCTTAAGGTAACTTTGGAGTAACATGCTGTAGGATGGACACTTGCCAAGGTACTGCACTACAGTGGATAATGTAGACCAGGGAAAAAGCTGAGACTGTTGTGTTTTTTTCACATTACTGAATGGAGACACATTTATGTCAACCTCTTGTTTTAAAATCAGTCCTCTTCAGATAGGACCCTCTTATTAGTGAAACAGTAACTCTTCAAACAAATCAACAAGCCTCATTATTTAAATTCTTTCCACAGGATTTAGTCCAGCTCTTTGTTCTCTCCTAATTATGATTTAAGTTAAAGCTCAGTAACTGCTTTTGTTTGAGTATCTTGTAATGTTCTGAGTATAACAGAACTCCAGTTTTCAAAATGAAGTGCCTATAGCCTGGTTATGTTGCTGCCAAAGGAAGTTTTATATCTAAAGAGTTGGTCAGACTGTCCTGATAGCACCAACACAGAGCTATTTTCAGAGGTCAGCTGAGCCAGAGGATGCAGTGCTTTGGCTGCTAAAGCCCTCCAGTACAGTTTATTTAGCACAGGGTTTTTTCAACTCTTGTGGCTATTACATACTTGCAATAGTGAGGTGTAACTCTGAACTTGTTTTAAAACACGTAAGGACTACTAGAATACATTTTTGTGTGATGCCAATTATTCTCAGGTGATGTGATCAAGCAAAGTTTTTGAACTAAATAAGTCTAGGAAAAAAACATATCAATTTGTGCAATAGGAGAGCTTGAGGAGTATTGATTGAAATAACCAAAACATTCCCCAAATAAAAATGTACACTTAGAAATATGGGTATATTTCTATTTTATTAAACATACTAACTATAATACAAATAACAACTCTTGCATCTGTGGGGGATTTGAGGAGTGATTCTCTTAAAAGCTTTATTTTTCCATGCTGGTGAAAATGTGAAAAATCACTGGCATCTTTTCTACAATTCAATAATAGTAAACCTAAAGATTGTAGTCAGCTGCACCATGGGAATTATCCTTTATTGATGATGATGAAAACAACTTTTTTTTTCTGTTGTGTTAGAAGTGTGTATTCATTTTACTCTTGCAAATAGCCAAAGCTGTGTCGCAGACATCATTTATGAAAAATCCTTTCTTTAGGATTTTTCCTCCTGAGAAGCTGAGAGGCCTCAGGAACAAAATGTAAACATTGATTATCTGCTGCTGTGGAATGCAACAGGTGGATCTGTGATTGGCCCATCTTGGATGTTTCTAATTAATGGCCAATCACAGCCCAGCTGGCTCGGACAGAGAGCTGAGCCACAAACCTTTGTTATCATTCTTTGCTATTCTATTCTTAGGTAGCCTTCTGGTGAAATCCTTTCTTCTATTCTTTTAGCATAGTTTTAATATAATATATATGATAAAACAATAAATCAAGCCGTCTGAAACATGGAGTCAGATCCTGATCTCTTCCCCAGTCCGAAAACCCCTGTGAAGACCGTCACAAAGCTGTGTCTTTGAAGATGACTACGGAAAAACAGAAAGAAAGGACTCTGGTGAAAAGTAGCTAAGTTAGGACAGCACAAACCTGCTCACTCACTTCCTGAGTCTGTAGGATCCTAAACTCCTGGAGCAGCCACCTTCTTTTTTTAGACCAGTCTCTCTGGTCGTCGTGTCTGCTTGAGTTACAATCACCCCCAAAGATATGTTCTATCTAAGCCTCTTAAGGTTTCCTAGGTCCAGAAGGGGCTCTCAGAGCACACCCTTGGCATGCCAGTGAGATCAAATCCAATCCCATCTGCACTAACAGCTTTTTTTCCCACTGAAAAGGAGGCAGGTTGAGCAGTGGTTTTCCTTTGGTGTAATACTCCAGTGGCGAGAGTGCTCCTTGAGGCCCTGGAGTGGGCACGGAAGGCTTTCCTCTGCCTGGAGGGCCTTGCCGCTGGCTTAGCAGCTTTGCTGGGGATTTTCTTCTGTGCTTGCACTTGAAGCTGTGCTTAACTCAACCCTTCTGCTAACAGGGCTCAGAGGTGATTATTCAGGACTCAGGATTACTTTTCTGGAGATGGAGTCAGTTACTGAGATGCCGTACGAGCTTGGGCAGAGATCCAACTGAACGGCTCTGCAGGAGCTGACTGATAGGATGCATTCACACAGGTTGCCAGTGGAACATTTGGTGTGATTGTTTATTTCTCATAGCAGGCTTCTTATGCTCCTTAAATAAAAAAAAAAAAGGATCCTTCTGGACAAATCAACCCTGCACCCAGATCAGCTTCACTTCTTTGCACTAATTATAAATAGAAGTAAAATATTTTATGACAGAACATGTTCATTTTGCTGTTATCTGGACTGGGGGAAGGTTGTTTTTCTGCTTTCATGAATATGGTAGCTTGCTCAAAAATAAAGCTTCTGGTAATGTAGCCATAAATTAATTTCAAAATAATAGATTCTAAACATATTACTTAAGTGATGAACATACATGTGTCTCAAGCCTTTTAAAGATTATACTTGAGCAAGTCTGGCATTACTACATGAGAACTCGGAGGACGGAACTAGTAAACCCCTCCACTTAAATTTCCTAAAAGAGCCCAAAGAAACTGGGAGACATAGTCTGTTTTACAGCACTGCTGACACTAGAACTAAAAAGAAGAAAACTGAACTAAAAGTTTCATAAACTAAACAAACTAGAACTAAAGAACTAAAAGTTTCATTAAAAGAAACTCATCTAACACCTACTACTAATTATAGGTGAAATATGTGAAGTGTACCTGTACATAATTACTTATTTACACATGTACAAACAACTCTTAGTTTTACAGAACTAAGAGTTGTTTGTACATGTGCAAATAAGTAATTAATGAAATCCATTCAAATTGCATCTTCTGGGAGATGACAGAAACCAGCCTATTCCTGACTGATCCAGTTCAAGCAATGCTGAACTACATCACTAAACTCCAATATTTCACAGCTTCTTTACCCCTTCCCTGGTAAACCAACACTTAGTAATGACAGCAATTCTGTATGTAAGGTTGTATTTTTGGTAGAAATTAATTCTGAGGATACTTACTTAAATGCTTATGAAATGCTGCAAAGAATATGAGCATAACATTTATACAGTTCATCTCTAGTGCTTCAATAAAGATATTTGAAAACAAAATCTCTGAAAAGTTAGAGAAACAAAACATGTATTTCTGCTTGTAAGTCAGTATGTTTTAGCAGACATTTGCACAGAAAGATAGGGAAATTTATTAGACTTGTGGAAGGTGAAAGGATTAAAGGGAGAGAGAGGGTTTTCTTCTTCCATAATTATAAACAAATTACTGTATCAGTGGCTATATAATAATGAAAACCAGGATGTTTAGCAAGTAATGAATTCTGAATTTTGAAAATGGGTGAACTGGCATTTTTGTGAAAACAGAATGCTGAAATTCTGGTGGGAGCTGTTTCTCAGTCTGGGCATCTTTGGCACAGAACCAGAATATTTGGGCAGTTGGAGAATTTGGCTTGGCCCAGCATTTTACAGCCACGCTGCTGCAGTGGAGTTTGCTCTGGAGGACCAGAAATGAGCCTGCAGAGGACACACACAGAGGAGAAGAGCTGCTCCCTTGTCCTCACGTCTCATTTCTGCTCGCTCACACATGTGCAAACATACATGCTGCACACAGGCAGCATATGGAGAAAACTTTTAACTTCAGCTGAAACAATTAGATTTGTAAAGGTCTGTTTGAGTGCCGTGATCTCTGATGGGAGAGGTGGGGACTGGAAGTGCACATGTTCACTTGTTCTCCTCTCAGTGTCTCAATTTTTGTGCTACCAGGGATTTACAAGGCCCAGAGGTCGTGGCATATGTGACTCATGAGTCCTACCTGCTGTCTCCAAAACCTCTCTGCTTCTGCTCCTTTATGCCTACATAAAAGCACTCACATACATGTACATCTGGGCACATCTGGGCCTACAGCAACTGATGTGCATGCCAGCAACATTTTTACTAAATTTCTGCAAAATTTATATGGGGCTTCAGACTACCAGTTACATTTGGATTGGGGGTCAAGAGCCTTGACATCAAATCCATCTTAATGTGTTGGAGAACACACAGGTTTGAGCCAGCCTGTGGCCAGCCACACTGTCTAAAGGTTATCATATTCCTTGGAGTGGTTCTGGCACATGGGAGTTGTTGCTCCCCCAGGTAGTGCCTGGGATTTTTTTTGATGGGTATTTGTGATCAGTTTACCAGTGTAGATGTAATGGGGGTGATTGAAAGAGCCAAAGAGGAGAAGAATAAAAAAGGGCTGGAGTGGCGTTTGTCATGATAGTGAGGTAGAGTAAAAATGAATAAACCTTAAAAAGTAGGACTAGAAACCTGGCTTGATGTTTCCAGTAAGGTGTTTCAAGAAGCATAGACAACCCCTTTTAAAGTAATAGGCTGCCTTAACATAGGACTATCCAGATGGCTTGGCTTTCCTTCTGACAAAGGCAGAAATTTTTACCTCTGTCACCTACCTCTGTATGTGCAAGAATAAAGATGTAACACCAAACATGCATAAATACATAATGTAAAACAGAAATCATGTAGCAACAGTCTTGGATGAAGATTTAGATGGACCTCTGATGGTTTTGAATCCGTGTTTCCTTAATCTGGCTCAATATGAAGAAACACTGCAAAACAAATCTTGCTATTCTATTTTTTTCCCAATAGTAACTCCAGAGAAATAAGGGACAATATAAAAAATAGATTTATGAATGCTTCTTGGTGTCTTAGTTATAATGTTTGCTCATACATATAATATACATTTTCATGGAAGAGCACTTTTTGATGGGAGGCAGAATACCATCAAATCTCAACTGTTTTCTCACTCCATTTTGTATTCCCTGCTGCTTGGCACCCACTCACACATTTGCTTGCCAAAAGTGTGGCTTGACAATTAGGTATGTTAGCACAATTATGCATTTTATAAACTATGCAAAATAATGCCCTCGCTGGTATGCTGAATAATCTTTTATCTCACAGCCTTTTGAAAATTATTTTGTAAACAATGCCCCTATTGTAGCTTCATTGGTATGATAGTGCAGTACACAAGCAGTATGAAAGGGGAACGCTATCTTGTGCTTCAGGCAATAAACAGTCTGCTGGGTCCTAAAGAGGGGGTTACAGTCATTCATCACCAAAATATCCAAGGACTCTCCAAGTGTGTCTAAAATCTCTCATTGTTTGCTCTCTTACTCCTTTCCCACAGTGAGTGTGCAGCAAAGGATCTTGTCTAAAGTATTTTGACTTTAGAGCTGGTCTGTGTCTCCTTGTTTGTATTTCTTAGAGAAAACACAGCCCAGAAAGAGTGTTTGGGGAGAATGGTCTTCTCATTCAATGAGGGAGCTTATTTCATGGATTTGGGCCCCATTCTTCCCCGATTTGTATCTCTACCAAGAGATAAACCCTGGCTTTACTGTGGAGAAAATCACAGTGCTGGGACTATGTTAACTGATTATCACAGGTTCTTTCTACTGCTTTGAATGATTTTGTTCTGGGGTCTGTGTCCTTTATAAACCCTGATGTCAGAAACCAAGACGTTGGATATAATTTCATTTTCTGTCTGTAGCCAGCTAAGGTTGAAAAGGAGTACATATGGCGAGTTTGTGTTTGCTTTTATTTCCTGGGCAGGTCTGCTTTACTGTCTGGTACTAGTTAGTACAGACCTGGTGTGCATCTGAGCTTGCTGCCTTGGCTTTGTGAGCAGGAGATATTGAATGACTGCAGACTGGACTACAGTGCCAAGTACCTACTCCACTTTCTCTGCAGTTTTACTTCCTTCTTACCATTAATTTGTTTTTCCCTTGATTGTTACCCTAGTTATGGTCACTTGCATCATTTTTGACTTCAAATTATTATGTTTTTGTACTTCCTGCCTTGGCTTTGTGTTATTTTGCGGATTTCATATAAAGAGGAGATTAGTAAAAAAAGGTTTCTTCTGGGGTACTTCAGTGATAGAGAACCTACTTTGCTATTTTTAATCTCTGGAAGATTTTCTTCAATACCTGCTGCTTCCACAAGTAAAGAGCTTCCTGAGAGATTCCTCAGCCACAGTGAAGGATCACTCTCTTAGCCTTAGTACAAAATACTGAGCAGGATAAGGCTGTTTGGATGCCTTGATTTAAAAAATCACCAAGGAAACAAAGTGCCAGGTGGTTTGTCAGCCACAAAATTAGTTGTAGCACAAGTAGGTAAATGTAAATATAAGATATTGCAAACCTTATCTAAAAATAATGTTGAAGCAAAGGAAACTGTACATCAGTCTGTGTAGAGTTGATTTGTCCTCTATCAGGCAAAGTTATCAGGTTACAACTGCATAAAACAAACCACTCTCTAACCTTGAGAAATTATTTTGGTCCTTTTTCATTCCCTCTTTTTTTTCTTTCTTCTTCCTTCCTCCTTCCCTACCCCTTGTTCCTCCTTGCAACTCCCAGGCTGCCCAGCAAAACTGTGGACTCTCTGTCCTTGTAGGCATTCAAGATATGGCTCAGCAGAGCCTGAGCAGCCTGCTCTGGCTGTGCCTGCCTTGGTTGGTGTGAGCTACCCCACAAGTCCCTCTCAGCCTGGACAGTTCTGGGATTTCACTGAACTGACTACACGGGACAGGATGCAGTGGTAAAACCATCAATTCAGAGCAATGTGTGGAACCTCCACTTCTTTAGAGGCTCCTGTTGTAACATAAACCTCTTCCTTCCTGCCCACACCTTTCATGGTTATTTTATAAAGGCATTTCATTCTGAAAAGAGTTTTTTTTTAGCTGTTTTATTCACTGCTCTTATTTTGTATTTCATATATTCATGGAATGAGTAATCTGTAGCAATTGAGGCTATTATATTTTATTTACCACATCAGAGTCATCTGTCATGCATTTTGCACATCTATTTAACATACTTTCCTACTTTTGTCATTCTGTTTATTCTGAATTCTAATGGGAAGCACACTTAAAGTGGAGAAACCTGAAATTGTTTGACTGAAATCTCTGTGCTTGTTTAGCATGGCCTAACATGCAGTCTTGCTTGGACTGTCACATTGCCTTACATTTTGCATGGTTATTAATAACTAATCCAAAATTCTTTAAGGGTTTTAGCTTTGTTTAAAGACATATTTTGCACAAGTGCCTTAAAGAAACAGAAACTTACCAATGGAAATTAGATAAATTTTGTATTCAAACACTGATTTTGAAGAAATCAGATGAAAGAGATTTCTTTAACAAATGTAACAGAAAGAAAGATGGTAGAACTCTGGAATGTAATGTAAGTTTATATAATGAATTAATTTTACATATCTGAGTGGAAAATTAGGTGGTTCCCAGCCAGGAATCTTCTTTTGCTTCCCCTACATAACTGAGATGCTGGAGGTTTTCAGCTATAGCCTGGTTAGGCTGTGTGCAGGTGCTGTGGCTCAGTACAAAATGGCATATTGCAAAGTGACAAGGACCTAAAAATCACACTCTGTGTTTCCCTCCTCATTGGAAACAGGGCTCAAGACTGCAAACCTGCTGCAGAGACATCTCTGCTACTGCTGCTACTCTTTTTTCTCTCCAGTGTCTGTTTATGTGCAATACCTGTAAATAGGTTTGCAATGTGTGTAATGTTTTGACTTTGCTTTTGATACTGTGAAGTTTCCCAGATGTTGTGCTTGGTAACAATTATTTCTAGGATGATCTTTGTGAAGTGTTATTGTTTATTAGTCTCATTTTGTTTCCCCTCTCCTGTCCCTTACTCTAAGTCTCATTGACACAGGAATCATGACGAGTATTTGAAATAGTACAAATCTTTTTGGGAGACTTGAATTTGACTGGATCTACCAGAAAATATTTTATGATTGTAAGGCTTCACTAGACACATCAGTGGTCTTAAAGGCTGTATTCATTCTTGTATACAAGTAAAACAAACACAGCACTTAATGTGTCTCTGTCCTGCTTTGAAAAGACAGGTGTCTGCTAAGCAAGGCAGGAGCCTCCCCTGAAATGGAAAATGTAAATCTCGTCCCTCCAAATTATTATAATTTTGAAATTAAGGGGTTTTCAGGCAAAGACATAGGAGTAGGAATAACAGTTCTTTATTGGGGAAGAAAATAAAAATAAAATAAAAATGCAGTAATAGAAAACAACACTGACAGACTCAGAGTACGACCTGACACCCTGTGGGTCAGGGTGTTGGCAGCAGTCCCATTAAATGGTGGCTGCAGCCCTCCTGCAGTGACAGGTGTGGTTCTGTTGGAGCAGGGATCCTGTAGAAGGGTGGAGTTTTCCTCAGAAGGTCCAGTGGTGGTGTAGATGGGCCTGGTCTTCCTCTGGGAATCCAGTGGAGAAGAAAGCTGCTCCTCTGGGAATCCAGTGGGAAAAGGCTGCGTGTTCCAAATCTCAGATTATATCCAGGTAGGAATGCTGGGCTCCTCCCCCTGGGCAGAGTATCTCCCAATGGGATGATGGAATTTTATCAGCCATGCAGTGACACTCAATGGCCCATAACAGAAGATATTTCCCAGAGGGAGGATTGGTTGTGGAAGAGATAAAGAACACTGCCCAATTAACATAAGGTAACTGCCCCACCTCTAACAGATGGTGATATAATACACACCCCAGCTACATCTTCCAGTTTAAGACAGTCCCTTAAAAACTGCATAATACTGGGAAAAAAAAAAACCCAAAAAAAACCAAACCAAGTAATAGTAGCACTGAGGTGCAGCATTTCAGAGCCAAACCATGGAGATGATTTACCAAGTGCAACAGCAGCTAACTGAAAACAGATTTATTTCCAACGTTTGGGAATCCTCACCTCTCTTTTGTTCATGCCCACAGCAGTTATTTTTGTGAGATCAGGTGGCTGTGCATACATTGTCTTTGCTATCTTTGCTATGGGGCAGAAATTGCAATGTTTTGAGTGGGACTAACTCTAGGAAAGAGCAGCTGGACAGAGGTGTGGTGGAAGAAACAACGGGGTAAAAAGCTGTGGTCCTTCCCTCCCTGTCTGCTCATCACAGACCACCAGGACAGGATGTGCTGTGATTTCTTCTTCTCCAGTCAATAGCTACAGTCAAATGTAAAATGAGAACAAAATGTTCTCCTTTCAATAAAGCTGACAGCTTCCAACCAGTAAGTGCAGAACCACCATTGTTGGACAGCCAGCACTTGCACTTTTGACCCCAGGTTTTATCTGGTGGGAAAGCAGAAGGCAGAAAAGGGGCAAGTTGTTTCTGGCAACTTTTTAACTCCTTTTATAAGAATTCACCAAAACTTGAACCAACTGAAATAATATGAGTGAGACCATTTTTTTTTCAAGCCAATAAGTGTCTAAAAACTTCAGAAGCTTTCTTGAGTTGTCTAACTTTACTTTTCCAAGGTACAGTTAGAGGAAAGTTTTCAGCAAGAGCTAAATTTGCAGGGCCACCTCTTTGAATTAGTTCTAAGGTGTTGTAAAAGCTTTTATTGTTGCAGTAAGTAACATCAATTAATTGACAAGTGTCTCCACATTAGGTTTCCGGATCCTGGCCTTTTTGAATGTGAGAGCACTAATCATCAAACATTACCTTCCCACTCAGATGCTGTCTTGAAAAATTGTTATAGGCAACTTGCATTATAGGAGGCATCTGCTCTCAGATTAAACCATTCTGTAGCCTTTCTATCAATTTGGACTCTTTGGTGCTCCCTACAATCACATAACCTTGACAACAACAGCAACAACAAAAATAGACTTTTCCATCTGTGGCTAGAGATGATTACACGCTCTCCAGCTGTATTACAGTGACAAGACTGGATCACAGTTTTACAATGTTATGTTTTTATGTTAAAGCTTAGAATACTGAGGAAAAAAACAAAATAGTAATACCTGAGAGTGCCATCTGGTATAAAGCATGTTAGCACATAGCTTATAAAGATACTAGAAATATAGTTTTATTTTTGAACCACTTTCATACAGCCATCAGGTTCCAAGCAGAGAATATACTGCATAAAAGCCTGGAAAATGGCAGCCATAAAATGAGAAAAAGAGGAATGTGCTATGTATTATATTTCTAAACAGAAAAGTGCTGACTAGCAGTTTTGGGGTGGTATTTTTGGTTTTTAAGTGTCAAACAATCATTTCTACAGCATGTTATGTTGCAAAGGGAAACCTACCAGCAATGTGGATTATATGAGGTAGGGGAGCTATTTTGGCAGTCAACTGGAGCAGAATGGCAATGACTGCTTTCTCTTATGGCTGCCTTGCTTGAAAGCTTGGAAGCAGGATTCAATCTGAATGAAAGTGATGCCCCGAGCTACTTTCCCATGGACATTTCATTGCCTGAGGTTCAGCAGCTCTGAAAAGAACATGTTTTGGTTAGGGGTAGTAGAAAGAATTCTTAACCTGTCAGCTAATAGTTCCTTAGACCGAACAAAGAGATGGTCTCTTGTGGAGAAGGGGGGTGCTGCCATGAACACAGGGAAAAAAACTGAAAGAGAAGCAAAATGCCTTCAGGACATCTTGTGTAATTTTTCGAAAAAAAAAAAAAATAGATTAAAAGCAATCACACTTCTTATTCCTTCTGCCCTTTTTTCCTAATCTATCACATTTCCAGGAATTATTAATGCAGGCAGGCCCTTTGTGTTGCATTGCCGTAGGAGAAGGTGGCATGTGTAATTTGATGTGTGGGAGTGGGCTTTTTTTTTTGAAACCAATTTAATCAATTAAAAAAAAAAGAAGAAAAAAGACAAAGCAAAATCCCAGAACAAAAAACACCCACTCTTTTCCAAGTGTTTTCTTCTCAGAATTAACTTGTGTGTCTGTAAAGGAGTGATGCAGGACTTTGCATGATCTCATCTAGTGATAACTTTTTTATCTCTAATTCCCAAAGACACCAGAGAGGCCAGGGCGTGGTTTATGGGCTGTTAATACCTTCTCTGTGGGGCCTGCCAGCTGCTTTCAGCTGCACAAGCCATCATTTAATGGCCTCATAAAATGTACCCTGGTGTCTCTTTGGAGTATTAATATGTTCTTCTACATGAGAGTTTCATCTTAAGAATATAAAATCTTTCAATACAGTTTTTATAATGGAAGAATATGAGTAATTACTTTAATAGACGGTAAAGAGAATTGGCTAAATTGAAAGGATTTGTTACACTTTCTTATTTTAAAAAATATTTCTGGTTCATGTATTGTAAAATAGAATTCCTCGTAGTCAGTGTCAACATCAACACTGTTCCAGCCCAGTGCCTGTATGCTTGATCTCTTAAAACTTACTCAGAACTTGTTCTGCCTTGTTTCATCTGATATTCTTATCCCTTCAGCTTAGCAGCTGGACCCAACCATTTTTTTTTCACCAGTACTGTGTTTCTTCAAGCTTTTATTTTGGACTATTGAAGTCACAGCTCCAAAAAGGTGGTGGAAGGTGGGAAGGACACAAATTTGGAAAGCAATGTGTCTTTATTTATTGTAACTCTCATCATAAAGTATAAAATATGAAAGTGGTCCAAGCACCTAAAACACCCTGTCAAAGGTTAGCTTTTATAAAATTCTCCTATTCAGACACCATATCAGTCACCAAAAATACAATTTTATTTTTTTTTAGTGAAAAGTAGATAAAATGGAGACTATTAAAACTATGCTTTACTCAGCTTCCAAAAAGGCCATACTGTTATAAAATGAATTAGCTTGAAATCTCTTTGCCTAATTAGGTGAAAATGCTTAATTTGTTCTTGCTTCACTATTCAGATTTTGTGAAATTAAGGAAAGAGAGGGAGAATAGATTAAAGAGAAAGGAAGAGTCTGCTTGAAACTTAGTCTTTAGTCCCTCACATACTCAAAATTTATTTATTATTTGTAAAGGCATTTATGGAAGTTTTCTAATGCTGTTGTTCCCCCCTTTCTTTCCCTCCTCTTTCAGTTATCCTTTGTTTTTCTTCAGTTATGAAATGCATATATTGGGACACTGGATTATTCATGTAATAAGGAGACTTCTTGGATCTGGTTGAAGATTAATGATCCACCACAAGAGTTAAAACAACCTTTTAATGTTAAGTGCAGTTCATACTGTATTATGATGGCCTGCAAATAAAAATGTATCCTTCTTCACTTACATCCTTTAAAAAAGAGAAAAAACAAATTAAAATATGGACTTAAAATGCAACGAAATTGATAGGTCAGGAGATAGCACTTGTGGCAATTTAGGATTAGATGTGGTTTCACATTATTCCTAAATCATGGATTAGAGGAATAAATCTCTTTTCCAATGTGTGACTTCAATGGTGGCCATAAATAGAGGAAATCGATTGGAGGAGATATTCCACTGATATAAACTGTTAGATCTCTGCTAAAACCAACTGGACTCTGGCAATCTGTATCACATCGAGGTCTCGTACAGCATCTCCAGAAACATACAGAGAAACAAAACCATGCAAAACCATGCAGAGAAACAAAACCAACTGATGTTCTGCAGGAGAAAGAATTTTGAGGCACTGCTTAAACTAACCTAAGTAGTAAAATCAGACTTAAGGGTAAAGGGGAATTAATTATGAAATAAAACTTTTCTGGGAGTGAGTTGTGATAGACTATGGAAAAATTTCACATTGGAGGTATTACTCCATTGATCACTGGTTTGGATGGAATCAAAGCAGTAAAGTCCCCTGAGAGATCATGAATTTGAAATTTCTTATGTACCCTTGTTTGCTACAAAACTTAATTCTTGATTTCATGCTTTATGCTAGATAAAGTAACTTGTAACATCACTTTAAAAGATTTCCAGGTATTTCAAAACACAGACACTGCAAGAGCTATGCTGACATATTTTCCAGAGTGGGGACAGGAGAAAAAAATCCTCAAAATTTTCTTTTTAATAGGTCATTTCATTAAAAAAAAAAATACTTATGCAAGCAAATAGTGATTACTGTACACATGTAAATGATCACTGCTTAAGTCCATAATTGAGAGTTGCAGTTATCTTAAAAAAATCACTGGTGGTTTGCATTATCTCATCAAATGTGTGTGCATTAGGGTTTATTGTAATCAATAGAAAAGTTCTTGCTAATAGAGGACCAAAATTAAATACATCTAGTGCCCTGTTTAATGAATTTGCTGATTCTATATGTTAAAGTGTCTAAGTTAGCATGTACACAAGGGAATTTCTCATTCCTTTTAGTGGAAACTTGCCACCTTAAAAAAAAAAAGTCAGGCTTCTATGATCTTACTGATCCAAGTGTCCTCTTAATTAAGCTTTCACTGAATCAAACTTAACATCTTTGTCAAATAAGGTCACACTTCTATGTATCAGTGTCAAAGCTACTAAAGATAGTTCACTGCTGAGACAGAATGGGAGGAAATAATATTTCTACAGCTGGGAGGTAGCAACACTTGCATGAAAATCTTTGGATCAGAAAGGGTATTTGTATTCAGGAAAGAAATATTCTATACAAATACTATTTGAAGGAGCAAAAAACTCGGGACAGAGTGTAAAAGTGTCTCATTTTACAGCTGTCCCGAAAGTAGAATTATTCTGGTAGATTACTGGCTATAGATCAATCTGGTAGATTGGTTATAGATTAATTTGGTAGATTATTCTCACTGCAGCTGAACATGGAAGTGCATGTACAGAGTCAACACAATGACCCACTGTGCTGTAGCTGACTGCTCCCACTAAGTAATACCTGGGGACAAAGTATTTGTACGTGAAGCACATTGTGATATTCTTCTCAGAATCCTGACACCTTCATTTTTGATAATAGTTAATACAATCTTCTGTGAATTTGTGGAAATGCTTTCTGAAATCATGTTACCTAGGATTCATTCCTCAGTGATTCCACTTAGCAGTCTTCTATAAATAGTGTAAACAATTTTGGTTTGTTGTAGGATCAGGCTAATTATTGTCGATAAACTTTGTGATGTAACTGATGCCCTCCTTTCTTTATGATCTCTGACTGTGTTGAAAAGCCCAGGGCTAGCATGACATCCTGCTGAACCCCACTGATGTGCCTGTGCACTTGCAGGCACCTGTCATCCTCACCTTTATCTCTTAACTGGGCCCACAAGACAACTTTTCCTTGGCAAAAGCATCAGCCTAATGTCCAGTGGCAAACAATAGGAGTGCTTGATCTTTTACCTCAAATAGGAATATTCACAAATGTTCTGTTCATATCAATGTCATGGACTTTCTGAATTTGGAAATCCTCACCTCCCAGAGTTTCCTCTTGGGAATGCTTGAGAGGAAAAAGCCTTCTGGGCTCTCCAAAGGATTTTTGACACACCAAGGGCAGAGAGGGAATAAAGTGCAGTTTTTCCACTGCTGCTCTGAATATCTTCACCAGATATGTTTTGCTGCAATCCAAGTTACTTTTATGCTATAACTTGTTGCCTCTTCCTCTTTGCTGTCCTCTCCCCATCTGGAGAAACAATTTTGGGCATGCATTCCTGCTATTTAATCTGCAAATGCCATGTCAGAGTTTTGAATTCTTCTTTTGATTTAATTTTATAAGTGTTTCACTCAGCCATCTGAATAGATTATTTTTGGATCTTAGGGATCAAAGCAATGATTTTTTTCCAGAACCTGTTTCCTCTATAAGGTCCATTACATAAATATCATAAATATTTGGCGGTGGATAATTACTTGGTATTTGCCTTCAGCAAGAAATGAATAATAGTTTCAACCAAATAACACTGCAGATTTCTTCCGTGTGATTTTTAGTTTGTCTGGGGTTTGTTTTGAGTACAATTAGAGAAATATTTCTGAGGGAAAACTATTTGATTTGTGCAATTGCTGAGCTGACAGCCCCTCACTGATGGTACTCCTGAGTCTGGGATTAACTTGAACTTGCCCTTTTCCTGTGTTGGAGTAATTGAAAACAGTGAAGATTAGCTCATATGTTAGATGCATTTGTCATCTCTGGTAGTCTTTCACTCATGCTGCATTAACAACATCTTCTCTTGATTGTATGTGTTAGTTTATATAGGGAGTGAAAATGACATCTCAGAGAGAAACAGAGTGGAAAGTCCTTAACTAGTGTAAAGTCAATATTGATCTGCTGATGTGCAGCAGCAGACTTGCTTACCAGTATTCCTGAAATTTCTATCTTGTTTAGGGCAAAGGATGTTAGAGTCGCTGATCAGGGTGATGCTGAGTGTGTGATACTGAGAGTAGGCATTTTTTAACACTGCCTTCACTGCTAATTTCAAAACACTCAATATATGTTCCAAACGATGAACAGTATTACCCAATTTTGATCTCACTAATGCTTTCAGGATCATTTCCTCCAGTATTTCCTCATCTTTTAAAAATTCTCTTCAGCACATGAAATTAGCTGTGGAGTTCTTAGGCATATTTATTTCATTGTTCTCACAGTATCAGGAGAGTTAATCCTACAGGAAACTTGTTAAGCTTGTGGGCTACTTTTGTTGGCTGAACAGTAATAAATGCGATAGAGTACAAATTTTTAATAAAATGTAGGTAATGGGTTTTGTAGGAAGGTCATATATGGAAGGTAAAAAGATGTCTGAATTCTGTCAGAGATGCCTTTTGTGTTTGCTTTCTTTATTGCCAATATTTATTTGCTCCCTCAGTAGCATTAGGAGACTTCACCACATTTCTGAGAAAGATAGATTTCCTTATTTTACCTTTACTCACTCAGCTGTCCATTACTCAGATCCATCTTCGGCATCAGAAACAGACTTCTTATCCCTGCCATTCCCAAAAAGCTGGCTTCTATGCAGATACCAACCAGACACACTGCCCTTATAAGGACAGCACAGTGCCCTTTTACATCTTCTATATGTATTAAGAGAAACCTGTCTTCCAAAAGGAAACGGTGCCTAATCACAAAGACTACATAGTCCATGCAGCTCTGTTCCTCAGTTAACACATTTCACATAATCCCAGAAGACTGCACTTAGCTCAGTGCATCCCTTTAAAAAATGAATGGCACCAGCATTTGCACTGAGGAGATCCATAAAGAAAAAGGAAGGACCTGATATCAGCCTATATTTATCTACCCAGATTTCAAATAAATTAAAACATTGCACTACATTCAGCTTTCTGGTGTCAGGTCTAATTACTGTCTTAGCATCACAATAAAAATGATAATTATTTCAATCCAAAGAATTGAGATACTTAAAAAACAATTTTCTTAATAGCATTACACATTTAAATAAATCAAAACGGCTAATTTAATTCAGGCAATGACAATATGAAAAAGTTATCCTTGTGGCAGTCTTTCAGAAAAGGAATTTTTGCAATCAGACGTGCATTTTGACTCACATCTTCATATCTACTTTCATTATGTCTTCTTAATATGTACATTTCATTCTAGAAATTTACTAATTGTGCATATGCAAAATATTTGGTTGCTAAAATGATTTCATAAAAATCTATAGAGATAATAAAGGCAAATGATACCTTAGAAAGCAATTTTTCTCCTAGTGAATAATTGTCTCATTAGTCCATCTCTATTATTTATGTATACATTGATTATAGTCAGAATGATCTCTATTAAGAATCTCGCCTTTTCTAAATAAAATGCTTTTCAGTTTATAGGTACCTTTTTATTTTAATCCCGTAGCTTGGTTTTAATAGGAAGAATTAGGAAATGTTCCAAAATTAAATTATCTATGTCTGTCTATCTAAACTGTAACCATAAATCATTATCTGAAATAATGACTATAATTTTAAGGTCAAAAGCTGTATCCTTGCTATAATATTTCATGTCAATTATTATAGATTGCAAATTAATGGACAAATTAAAGTAGAAATCAGGAGAACAGAAGGAAGTGTTAAAAATACTTTAGCAAGTGGTATTCTGTATCAGTGAAATGGAAGAAAACCTGATTTAAAGACTATTATTTGCATTAATACAAGACTAAAAGTCTGTTCCACAATCTGCAAGTACTGGTATAATAGTAAAATGAACACTTGGAATTTATCTATGCTAATGAAACTGATCTTTTGGTAAATTGAAAGTTATGATCTTTGTTAGTTTTCTTTCAGCACCATTTCATCCCCCATCCCCATCTCTGGGTTTTCTAAGTTTCATGTGCTACAAATGGAGCAAACACTGACTGTGGGGAAGAGCTCCCTTCCTGACCCAATCTAGGTGGTGTTAGACAATTGAAAGGTTATTTTGTTGGGTACATATAATTGAGAAGGTGTTAAAAATCTGTTAACTGTTGTTCCAGCAACAGAGTTGCAAGAAATAATTAAAAAAAAAAAATTAGCAAAAATTGTCAAGTATAGTTGTAGTCTGCATTTTACATCAATGCTGCTAGGCATATTTATTTGTCATATACAGAACCAGAGTCTCCAGTATAATTTATAGATGAAAATTATATAACACAGAGGGATAAATATTCAGAATACATATGTGACAGAAGCAAGTCTTAGTTTGGCACTGTGATATATTTTAATGCAATACAAAACTGAAGGGACTGTCCTAACCAGCCTGAAATCAATTAATTTATAAGAAGAAATATATTCATCATCTTGAACTTGCCTTACAGTTGCTCACAAAGCCTTAGGGTTATTGGGGTAGGCAGCAAATCTTTTCTTGAGGTCAATAAAAGCTTTACAGCTGAATTGAATAAGGTCAGACAAAACCTGGCCTTCCTGTTGATGACCAGCAGGTTTAAAGAGAGGATCAGTAAGTCATCCTTCAAAACTGGTGGCTTAAGGACTTAAGGAGAAGCAGTTCTGTTACCACTACTTTTTTTTTCCATGCATCATCTGCTCGTGTTTCTTTTAAATGCATGACCTGCTACACTTGTGTGATGCTCTCAGAGTAAAAAACTGCTACTTTCATTTTTTTTCTCCCCCTGGGAGGATACAACACAGGGAGAAAGCTTCTTTCCCTGAACTGCAGTAAGAATTCGGGAACAATCCATGTCACTGCCCCTGGCTTGCCATGAGTGTATGGCTAAAGTGATGGAAAGCCTACCCAGCTGTCCAGCCCAACAGTGTTTGCTGCTTAGGCATAGGAGAGGTGCTGTGATAATTTTTAAGCATCTATGGAATAGGTAGACAAAATGGACAACATTTTAAAAAGACTGAGGTTTTGCTATTTTGCACCTCTTATGCCATCCTTTTCCATTATTCCCGGTTACACATGAGCATGGTGGGACTGTAGAAATCAGGGCAAAAAATGCTGAATGTTTAAAAAGCTGCTTTGCATAATGAACATTGGCACTAGGAGGAAGCCTTATTAAATGGTTCCAAACTGACTGATGTCTTATGTGATGGTGTGGGTTGAATCTTTTTAGCCAGTATGTCTCAAATGATAGTGGCATGAAAGGTTCAAAATATTAGAGGAGGGAACAGTTTGTTTCAAATAACCTTAGTGATTTTAGAAAGAAAATCCTCTTCTAACATAACTAATTCAACATTTCTTTCTAGGGCAGCAGGGTCAGGCAATAGTGAAACAGAAGCCATGACTTTAGCACATTTCAAAAGCAGAGGCTTGGAAACAACAGTTCTGGAAGGGAATTTAGGTGAGTTTGGATTAATGACTATGTATTTCAGAAATGTTGAAGAGGAAAGTGATTTTTTTGAAACTTTACATTATTACTATTATAATATATCCCTTTATAGAAGCAACAATTGACATAAGGCTGGAAATCTGGTTACTGTGTCTATCGTATGGAAAATTTCCTCATGACCTGATTTTGATCTTATATTTACTGCTGTATTAGTTCAGAAAGTCTAATTCTCTTATAACAAAAACTTTATTCAGGGAAAGGTCACTCTTGCAGTAATAGAAAAGAGCTCACTTTAAAACACTTTAATATATTCCAGACCTGTTTTGCAGTCCTAGGTCCTGCTCAAGAGCACATAGGCAGGAGCTGGGTACGCTTAATTTGCTTCAGTGCCCACTGCCTGAGTTGAAAGGACACAACAGGACTTGGCCTCATTGTTCATAGTTTCCATCTTGAAGTATTCACTTAGTATAATTCTCAGGACTTTTCAGTTCTACTGTTTTAGTCGATGTGTTACACATGCATGTTGCCTCAGAATGTAAAAAAGGTGAGAATTTGCAATTTGAAAGACTGACTAGCTTAGTTTGTCAGTCATATTTAAAAGACAAGATGCTTGGGAAGCTGGGAGAAAAAGTTGATGTATTTCTGCATTAAACATCTTTGGCACATGTCAGAGAACAGTAGGAGAAACAAGGCTGTACTAATGTAAATGTCTGTTCCCAGTGTATGAGCAAACTTGGAACATGTGCTGCATGAAGGGGAAAAAAGGTGCTTGAATGCTTAATGCAGAAGTATTCAAAGGAAGAAAAGATTGGGAAAGAATTTTACCTGTATATTTTAGTTAAAATCAGTAATTTAGGAAGTTTATTATAGCACATAATATTCCAGTTCATTATTGTGCTTTTGTTGTTTACTTCACTTCTACATTCAATCGTCCTTATGTTTACTGAGGAAACTAAAGAATTTTTCTTCTCTTTTATGTTTTTCTGATTCAAAATTCCATTGAAACTGCTAATTCCTTTGCCTCTTATATGCTATTTAGTTTCTTCTGATGTTAACCACTTTGTTCAGTTATCAATTCAATTAATATATTTCTTAATTAGTGGTGACAGAACCTTAAATGCTACATATTTCTGAAGCATTTAGGAACTTTCAGCATAATGCTAAGTTTTGCTGTGGTGCAGTAAAATGGAGCACCTTTCAATTATGTAAGCATTGTTTAAAATGGAACGTTGCCTTTTGATTGTTGTATATGAGGTAAATAATGTGCATAAGAAAAACAAACTTACTGCAATCCAAAGAGTGCTTTTTTTCTTAGGTGGATCTAATATTTTCAGTTTTTAACTAACACTTCCTCACTTTCTCCCTCACACAAACTGGCTCAGCTGTGAAACCCCCACCCAGGGAGGGCCATATCCATGGACATTCCCATGAGGGGAAGCTAAGGAGGTGCCATGATCCATCCAACACCCCCAGAGCGCTGCCCAGACTCATTGCTGAGGCCTTGCACAGAGCTCTGCTCCTGATGCAAAGGGATGCAACACATCCAGAGGCTGCTGCCAGACACTGTGTGAAACTTATCCCCTCCAGGAGAGCTACCTGGGCATTCCCACCCGGAATGATGAAGATGGAGAGCATCTGAATTGATGGAGAGCATCCACGAGACGCCATTGGGATCCACTGAGTGGTTTTCTACTAAATCTGTCTCTGTCCCTGTGATGGTGTTCACAGGGGTCTCAGGTTGAGGGAAGAGACGAGGATCTGACTCCATGTTTCAGAAGGCTTGATTTATTATTTTATCATATATATTATATTAAAACTATACTAAAAGAATAGAAGAAAGGATTTCATCAGAAGGCTAGCTAAGAATAGAATAGCAAAGAATGATAATAAAGGCTCTGTCTCGGACTCTCTGTCCGAGCCAGCTGGGCTGTGATTGGCCATTAATTAGAAACATCCAACATGGGCCAATCACAGATCCACCTGTTGCGTTCCAGAGCAGCAGATAATCATTGTTTACATTTTGTTCCTGAGGCCTCTCAGCTTCTCAGGAGGAAAAATCCTAAGGAAAGGATTTTCATAAAAAGATGTCTGCGACATGTCCCTCCTTTTCCCCCCTCTGCATCTTTTCTATTTCTATTTTTCTTTCTCTTCTCTTTGTCTCTCATTTCTTGTTGAATAAAACCCATACTACAGACTTTGGCATATGGTCTTGCTTGCACCCTAATTTGGGCAGAGGCATTTCTGATCATTTTAATAAGCAGATCATAACAAGGGGCTCAAGGCCCACCAGTCCAGGGGCTGCTCCAGGCCACTTCCAGCGGGTTCAGGGGTTGGAGGGGTGCCAGGTGTGGCCCTTTGTGACACAGGCACATTCTATCAGGGCCCTGGGTGATGTGGGACACGGTGGTGTCCAGGGGCCATTGTGACATGGCAGAGCCGGGCCCTGCAGGGGCTGCACAAGGGGCTCAGGGCCTGGCACTGCCCAGTCTCAGCAGAGCCACTGGCTCAGGAGGAAGCAGCTCCTGGGATCCCACCCTGCACTCCAGGAGCTCAGACACAGAGGAGGAGGAGGAGGAGGAGAAGGTGAAGGCAGCTGCAGCACCCAGCCCTGCCTGGCAGGCTGGCAGGCCGGGCCCTCAGCGGGCAGGGCCGGGGTGGGCGGCGGCTCAGGCCTGCCCTGTCCGACTCTCAGGAGGAGGGAGCCTTGGCCAGCATGGAGGAAAAACAGGAATATGACATATATCAAACACTTTCCCAATCAGGAGAGGTTACCAAAAAAGACCCTTGCCTTTGGGAAGAGGTGACAGTCCAGGAGTTTAACCAACAGCAAGAGGAAGTTTCCCCAGGCGGAGCTACGAAACCCCAAGAGCGGCATCAGTGTGAGGTAGGTGAGACAATCAAGTGGGGAGATGGCACACGGCAAGAGCCAGAGATGTCCCACTGGGAAGAAAGTGTGACAGTCCAGGAGCTCTCCCGGTGGGACAAAGAGGACGAGACATCCCAGGAGCTGAATGAGCTGGAAGAAGATCTGACATACCAAGAGCTGCCCTTGTGGGAAGGGGAGGGACACCAGGAACTGTATCCTTTGGAAAAAAATTTTCAAAGCCATCTGCACATGTACCAATGGGAAAAAGAAAAGAGAGAGCCAGAGTTGTCCCAAGTGGGAGACAACAGCAACAAGGAGGTATGCCAAGGAAAAGACTACAGTCTCCAAAAGCTGGCCCAATGGGAAAAACACAGCAGTGATCAAAATCTGTCCCAAAGGGAAGAAAGTGTCAGCAGCCAGGGGCTGTCTCAATGGGCAGGAAGTGTCAGGTACAAGATCTGTGACAAACCCCTATGCCCAGAGAAGGACAAGGAGTGCCAGCCTTGTGCCCAGCAGGGGCCCAGCTCTCCCAGCAGCGTGGGCATTCCGGTGGCAGCAGAGGCAGCCCGTGAGCTGCCCAGTGCCTCTCCTGCCCCGGGGAGTCCCACAGAGGATGACCTGGCAGCTGCTGCTGTTCCAGCTGGAGCTGCTGAGGAGGTGGAGGAGCCCCCGGAGCCTCTGGCTCCCGAGGTGGAAAAGGCACCAGGTTCTCCTGCTGGCAGTGAGGAGCTGCCATCAGCAGGGACAGAGAGCCCAGCCCCTGGCCCACGCAGCCCCCCAGGCCCACGCAGCCCCCCCAGGCTGCAGCCAGGCTCTGCTGGACTTAGCAGGGCACATCAGCTCTGAGGTGGTGCTCAAGGCTGTGCTTGAGGTCCAGGCATCTGGCCAGCAGCCAGGGGAACAGGGGGAGCTGGAGCAAAGCACGGCTGCAGAACTGGAAGCAGCAGCTCCAGGACAAAGGGAAGAGAGCCCAAGCTCTGCCCCATGCAGCCCACTGGGAGCCCAGGAGCTGAGGGAGCAGCAGGAGGAAGCAGACAGGGGGTCTGTCCTGGCAGAGGAAGAGAGTGAGGAGGGGGCCTTGGCTGGGGTGCTCGAGCTTTCCCAGGGTGACAGTGAAGAAGTCCCAGAGCTGGCCCAAGGTGAAATGGGCAAATACCAAGAGGGGTCCCAAAGGGAAGCCTGCATTGAGCAAAAGGTCTCCCTAGAAGATTCTGGAAGCTACCAGGAAGGGTCCCAAGGGGAAACCAGAACTGAACGGGTGCTTGCCCAAGTAGAATCCAGAAGCCAACCAGGAAGGGTCGCAAGGGGGAACCAGCACTGAGCTCCTGTCCCAAGGACATTCCAGTAGCTACCAAGGAGTCTCCCTTGGGGAAGCCTGCACTGAACAGGAATCATCCCAAGGAGATACTGGTAGCCACCAAAAAGTGTCTGAGTTGTACGAATCTATTGGAGAAGAGTTCTCCCAAGAAGATACCAGTATCTACTCTGACCTTTCTGACTGGGATGAATACAGCGAAGAAGAGCTGTCCCAAGGAAACAGCAATAGCTACGAAGACTTTTCAAACTGGGAAGAATCCTCTGAGCAAGGGCATTCCCAAGGAGAAACCACTAGCTCCCTATATCTGTCTGACTGGGAAGAATTCAGCAAGACAGAGCCGTCCTACGGAGATTTCGAGAGCTGCCAGGAAACATCAGACTGGGAAGCGTCTGTTAGCCTAGAATTTTCTGAAGAGGAAGACTCCAGTAGCCAGGTGTCTAGCTGAGTGATAAAACATCCTCTGGGAAGTCCAGCTGGGAGAGTGACAGTGACCAAGACTTTGTGAAGGACAGCTGGGAAGACAGCATCGGGGCCAAGCCCTTGCTGCAAGAGGATGATGAGTGGGACGAGAGAAGTGTCCTGGAGTTCTGTGAAGATGAAAACAGAGAGCGAAGACCAGCAGGTCTGACAGGAGATGGGTTACCCGTGCATGTCCCTCGTGATGCTTGTGTTGAGCTCGGGGAATCTGGACCATGCCCCCAAGGGCTGCTCTGTGCATCATCTCCCCATGTGGAAGCCCCGGCCCCCAAAAGACACATGGCCTCCCCTGCCTTCCAGGAGCAGGTGCCAGAGGCTGGGACACAGAGACCGGTGCCTGACCCACACAGCCCCTCAGCCCCCCTCAGCCCCTCAGCTCCCCAGCTGGGAGCCCAGGCCCTCAGCCAGCAGCAGGTTCCGCACAAGAAACGTCCCTCCAGCCTCAGGTGGGCACTGTACAGCCTGTTCCACTGCCCCTGCCTGGCATCACAGCCCGAGGATTAGTGCCTGCTGCTGCCACCAACCCAGGCCCTGCAGATGGCAGCTGGCCCACATTCCTGAGGGAGCCACACAGGCCTGGACACGGCCCTGAAGCCTCAGCAGTGCCTGGCTGCTTTGGAGCATCCCAAGTGGGTCTCCCCAAGACCAAAGATTACCCATGTCGCCTGTGGCAGTGGGGGTTTGAAGATTATATGTTTAGTCTCTCCCTAAAGTTGTTTACCACCTGTCTTCCCGCCTTTTCCCCGTGGCAGTTATGATTATTCCAGATTCTTCCCTGTCTATGATTATTCCAGATTCTTCCTCAAAAATCCTACCCCTGCAGCCTGTCTGTCATAATTTGCTACACCCATTTATCCAGAACCTTCATTGTCAGTTATGCTATTTCCCTTCATTCATTGGCATGCATCTTTCCCACTCCCTTCTCCATTGGTATTATGTTTACATTTGTTCCCCTAGACCCCTCCCATCTAGCCCTTGATTCATTAGATGGCCTCCTCCTGGGAAACCTCTCCCCCCGCCTTAAAAGCCGCCATTTTTCTTTGTTTTGTGCTCTTTTGCCACTGTCTCTCTTTGAGCCGTGTTTTCCCACACCCTGCCTGCTCCCACGTGGCGCTGCAGCCCCAGCACCACTCCCATCATGGGAAAGAATAAAGGCAGCTTGGAGAAACAAGCAAAGAGTCCTCCCTTCTTCCTTTGCCTCGACCCTTAGACATTTATCGGCCGCTCCTGGTGCTTCAGGATCCCAGCCAGTGGTTGAACCATGATCTTGCCTGCCAGCAGCTGAGTGGGGATGCAACCAATCCTGGTGCGCGCGCCAATGTCACAGACATATTTTCTGAAAAATCCTTTTGTCAAGATCTTTTCTCCTGAGAAGCTTCAGCTTCTCCATGTTTTGCTGCTTTGGAATGTGATTTGGAGAATTGTTTACCCAGCATGTGAAATTGTTTTTACTTTATGACCAATGACAGCCACCTGTGTCGAGGCTGTGAGCAGTCACAAGATTTTATTATCATTCCATTCCATCCTTTCTATTCCTTTCAAGCCTTCTGATGAAATCCTTTCTTCTATTCTTTTAGTGTAGTTTTAGTATATAATTTTCTTTTAATATAATATATATTATAAAATGATAAATCAGCCTTCTGAAACATGGAGTCAAGATTCTCATCTCTTCTCTCATCCTGGGACCCCTGCTAACACCACCACCCGCCAAAAGTGAAAAGGGATTGGAACACACGGGTGACCGGTGCCACCGCTCCTCTCACAATCGGGGTGCAACGTCAGAGGCCAACCCCAAACCAGCCCCTGTAGGCAACACTTGGTGCCAGGTAGCTCAGTGGTGAATGCCAGACAATCATCAAGGTGGCAAGAGACCTGGAAAATCTTCCAGTCTCACTGTCAGCCTGGCACCATCACTACCACCCTGAAACCATGTCCCCAAGTGCCACATCCAGACAACTCAAGCACTTCCAGAGACAGTGACTCCACCAACTCCCTGAACCACTTCCAATGCCTAAATTCTTCCAATTCTTCCAATTCTCCTCCAGGGAAAAATTGTTTCTACTATTTCATCAGAAATATGAATTTATATGTTGTGACATATCTTATAGCTTGTACACAGAAAATAAAGTGTCTTTTTCCCTTCTCTATGAAAAAGCCACGGAATATGATGGAGCAACGTGTGGTGGTTGTCATGATCACTCTGACTCTTGGAGAAAGCTGAGAGTCGATGATGTTGCAACATCATCTCTTCCAAGATAACGAAAGAAAGAAAAAGAAGGAAAATTCTTCTCTCCTGTCCTCACAGTCTTAATGCCCTTTTTTTAAATGATAGTTGTACTAAAGTTGAATCCTCATCTGAAACTTACTCCTCTAACTGAGCACAAGAGCATTTTTGTCAATTTGTCAATAAAGTAGTATTTTGCTAGCCCTTTGGATTTAGATTTTTAGGAATATTTGCATAGACACACAATTCAAAATTTTCATATACTGAAGTCTTTTCCTTTCTCAGCTTTAACTTTTGGCTAATAGGAGAGGGACAGAAGAGAAGGAACAAGCATACTTTTAATTTTAAGGAGGCTATTGTTTTCAGTTAAATTTAACATAGATTTCAGATTTATTTTTTTAATTGGATAGGCTCAGGCCAAGGTAAATTAAAGTTGAAATGTGCCTTTGTGGATCTGATGAAAGTTAGCAAGGCCTTGAATTGTTTAATGTTTTTAGGACTTTTAAACTGAGGTGATGCTTTTCTTCGGTTTGGTTTGGTTTTTTCCTTTGCTTTCATCCTCTTCTTCTGTTATAGGATCCCTAAGCTAAAGTTTCGTCTTTAGGATTCTCCATCTTTCTGTAAAGACAAAAACCTGACATTTTGAACATTATGATCATAAAAAATCCCATTGCAGCTTTTTCCTATGAGTAGATGTGTTACCCTTGGAGTTCAGTCTTAATTTCAGTTTAAGTAATTGGAGTTGGTCCTTCTGCAATGGATCTACTGTCTATTTCAAGTGGGATACTTTGTAGCCAACACCTCATGAAGCAAACTGAGAGATCCCATTGGCGCTCGTTTCATCAAGTTCTGACACAGTATTCCATTGCTCATCCCTGGCAAACCTGGTGTTTTCCTTCTCCCCTTTCCAAGCTAGCTAAAAGCTCTATTAATGAGCCCCGCTAGCTCCTGTGCTAGAACTCTTGTTCCTCTCTCAGATAGGGGCATCCCATCAAGTGTCAGTAGACAAGATGTTGAATAGATCATCCCATGGTCAAAAAAATCCAAAATTTCTCTGATTACACCAGCCTGGAAGCCACTCATTAACCTGATGGGTCTGCCTATTTCTATCAATATTATTACTTGTTACTGGAAGGATTGAGGAAATTATTGCCTGTGCTCCCAATCCTTCAACCAATTGTCCCAAGGTCCCAAAGCCTCTTTTGATCGGTCTTGGACTTCTTGCTGTAACTTCATGACTGCCACTTTGAACAACCAGTAGTGGATAGTAATCAGAGGGCCTTAGTAAACTGGAGAGTTTTCCATTAATGTCCCTTATCCAAGCTCCTGGGAGACAGAAGACTTCCCTGTTAGCTGGGTCTGATCATAGCTCTAAGTTTGAGATGGGCATTTGCTTGAATTTTTCATTTAGGGAATGACAACAGGTAGATTATTTCTATGTTTAATTTGGCTGAATTAGGCCCTCTGTTAAAATGAGAAATTTACACTTCAAGAAAAGACACCTTTGTAGGAAGGAAATATTAAATGTATGGACAATTATGGTCCTGTTCTTCCATAGTTACCCCATGCACAGAGCAGAAGACCCTAATAGGGAATGAGTGGTGTATTTCTGGGTGAGCATCTTCTGGAGATTTAGTACTAAGACTGATTCTTAGTTATCTCTGAAGTGAAGCAAATTGTTTTCAGGAAAATTCCAAAATTCTGAGATGCTGGGGTTTGGAGAGATAGCAGTTGTACTGCAACACAGGAGCTTTACCTGGCCCACAGTTCGTATGGTTAATATCTGTTTTGCAGCAGGCTAGGGGCAGGAGTTGGGAATTTTCATTTGAACTGGTGTTGGCTGAGTATACAGGATCTTGAAAAGGGTTTGAGACACCATATTCTCTCATATATCTGACTTCAGGCAGTTGACAAAAGTTTGCCTGTCACTGTAAAAGAGATGTCAAAACAATCCAGTAAGACACTGAAATCCTAGAATAAGCTGGATTTTTAAATCTATTATTAAAAGACATTTGTTATTAAAGTTACATGACAGAGCCCCAAATAAAATGAGTTTAATAGGGATTATTTGAATGATTTTCTTCTTTGCTATATCTTTGTTGCAACTCCTTGCAGTCCAGCAAAACTCAATTGTCACTACTATGTTTGATGTAATTTTATTCAGAATAATACACAGACTATTGAAAAATATTTTATCCATGTCTGTTCCTTGAATTAAAGCCAGAACACTGGGAAAAGTGGTTGTTGCTCTCTCTTTGAAATTAGACTGCCTCTGGTCTCCCAACCCAGAACATAAAGACTCCCAAATGTGGAAGGAGACCTTGGTCTAAGCTGCAACCATCAGGACCTCCAGCAATGAGGTCTGATGAATTCTCTTTTCCACCCAGCTGGAAAGAGAATTCAGAATGGGCCAGGTTCCTTCTCAGGTCTATTTTACAGCCTGAGGAAGCAGACGAAGGGCTGAAATGACAGGGACTTGAGCCAGAGGGTTTCAGTCACCGATTAGTTCATTTCACATCAGCCATGTGGCTTTTAGACAGAAGTCTGGAGCCAAATATCTCCAAATTACCTGAAGTAAATTGCTTCATAGCTTGTTACTAAAATTCCAAAAAGCCAAAGTTTTTGGCTGCTGTATGATATTTAATTAAACTCCATGCATCTAACAACTTCCCTGCATGATGTAGCTCATTGCAAATGCTTAGATGGAAGTTGATTTCAATTTATGGTAAGGGATAAAAATCCAAAAAGTTGAAACTGTGTTGCTTTATTGCAAGGAAAAAGAGATTTTTTTGCTATATAAAAGATTGAAATCTTTTCCATCTGAAACCAACTTGCATTTTTTGCAGCTAGAGGATAAAAGAACAGAAATATCTATATTGTGATTCCAGGCATGACTCACACATTTGAAATCTGTACAAGTATCTCTCCAATCAGACATCTTCCACATCTTTGTTTCCCTCAGCAGACTTTAAAAAATAATTTCTTATTCATGATCCTAATAGCTATCTACCTGCTGGACAAAACACTGAACAAAAAGGCAATTTCCATCTCAGAGAGTAGATAGTCCCTGTAAGAAAAAAATAATAATAATTAGAGGAAAGAAAGAAACAAGTATGTCTTGCTTTTGGTCAGCAAATGAAGCTGTAAAGTTAATGGCATACATCCCAGAAAAAGTAATGGGTTAAGAAATATTTTTGAAGATTCTTGTAGGGAATTTCTGTTCCATGCTAGTTTAACACAGAAGTCAGCATTAATATTTATGTGAGCAAATTTAAAATGTTGATGTGAGAGGCTGGCATTGTGAAGACGAGGCAAGTTAATGCAGTCTCCTCTGTGTGTGTAAGATAATTGTGTGTGTGGGAAGGGTATGGCAAGGAAAGCACTGGTTGCAAATAGTGACTCAGAAGATGTTCCTAAACTTTGATGTTAAAGAAAGGGAAAGTGTGTGGGGCCTCCAAGGAAATGGTTTATACTAAGATATGTTCTTTTGCATGACTAATAGACCGAAATTATTATTAAGTAATATTTTATGCAAAGGTAAAGTTCTATGTAACTTGTAATTTGAGGCATCTCACTCTTGTGAGCAATCTGTAGGAGGCTGAGTAGCTGATTAAGACTGGAGACTTACAGTCTCTTCCCAGTTTTTAAATTTTCCTGTATATTTGGATTTCCAATTTCTGGCAGGGGGGAAACTATGCTTCATGAAATGCAAAGTCTTTGTGCATGTGATTTAGAGTACTGGGAATATCACAAATTAAAACATAAATTGCATCTCAAAATGACAGTATTTTCTTATTTTTCTGTTTATCCTAAAGCACAGGCTCACAAACACTATTAAATGAAATAAATTCAAATTCAAGTTACTTATGCAAGTTGAAATATGTTCTCTAAAGAGGGTCACAGAGACACAAACTGTCAGAATTTCATGTCTTGCTGACTATCTCAAACCATTACTTCGAGTGTGAATGCATATTTGTCATTCACTGACAAGGCAGATAGCATCAAGTATATTTTTTCTAAAAAAAAATCCCAAACCAACCAACCAACCAACCAAACAAAAAAATCAGAAAGAAAAGATGTTTAATGACAGGTTTATTGATGTGTCATAACTCTACATTAGGAACTTGCAAAGAACAGAGCATGTCGAGTTGTCCCACAGGTAAGAAATATTAAATACAGACATCCACCTATGCTAATGTGTTATACAGAGTGGGGATAACAAATCTGTGTTGTCAGTGGCTCTTGCAGAAATTTAGTTTTGAAAACAAAAAGTCAGGAGAATAATAGTGTAATGTATTGATAAAGCAAGAAAGACTTTTTAGTTTTCTACTTGTCTAGCACAAACTTCAATGATACTTAAAAAATAGCATAATGGCTCTTTGCTCCTCTACTTCTCCTTGAATAAAGCAGGATTAGGGAGTGTTTAATTGAAAAGAATCTTCTCCATTTTTCAGTTTACTTTTCAAGCGAGTCATGCATAAGATGTCATGGCAAAGAGAATGGGAGAATTATGTAAGGACAGTTAGAAAAAGCAGTTTTATCTTTGGAAATATTAAAATTCTGTATTTCTTATTATACAAGTGCATGTATGTAGAAAAAGTATGAGAGCTCCTTTTGTATTTGAATTTTTAAAAATTGATTTATTTAAATTTTGATCCTAAACACAACAGGTAGAAACCAGAAATTTTTAGCATGGGAGTGAGACAGCAAAACAAAGAATGATGTTGCTTGATTTCTGAAGGCAAAAAAAGAGTTGAATATAGAAAAGGTAAAGTCTAAAAGTGTAATAGTAAGACACTACCTTAAGGTAATAAGATGAGCAAATGAGGAAGCCCATTCTTACTGTGCCTTTATAAAGCACTTTATGATTTTGAAGAAAACTCCTTTAATATCTGATGGTTTTTTCTTTTGTTAACAAGTAAAACACTTCTTGGATAGTCAAGTGCTCTTGGAAAACCTTGTAGTAAAATATCTAGAATATTTTACTACATGCTAAGTGCTTGATGCAGCTGATGTTCCTTACTAATAGGATACCAAATACTAACAACCTCTAACTAATCAAATAGCACATCCCCAAACAAAGAACAGCAACAACACAAGACCTCTCAAACCAGCAATTCTTGTTGGTGTTAACACAAGGTAGTGCTGCTTGCTCTCAGCAAGTTTTATTTTGTGATGGGGGTTTTTTGATGTTTTTTTTTTGTTCTGTTTTCTTTTAGTTTTTGGTTGGTTGGTTGGTTGTTTTTGTGTTTTTTTGTTTTCTTTGCTGGGCAGGAATTGAAATAGCATCTCATTGTAATGGAAGTTCCAGAGATTTAAAGAGGTCTTACATTGTGGATAAAAATATTTATGTCAGTTCCATAGACAAGGAAATCAAGGAGCATAACAATGAATTTACTTGCTAAAAGTTGCAAAGCAGGTCAATAATCAAATAAAGACTCCTGTGTCCTGTACTGAACCTATCTTGAGAGATATTTTACTTAGAATTGGTCATTAAGCCATTAAAATAAAAACCTAAAGAAAGTATTCAGTTTTTTAACAGATTTTTTCATCTCCAGCTCAAGATGGGTCCATCTGCACAGTGTGTCCTATGTCAAATTGCTTTATTTTGGATGGATGATAATTAGTATGTTTTTCTCTCTTTGCCCTTTCTTCCTTTTGGATCAGCACAGCATTTATTAATTCTAATTAACCTTGCACTAGGATGACAAGTGTAATGAGAATCTTGAATAACATTTAGTGATAACAGAAACACAAAAATGAACTTTTGCTTGCTTGCCAGATGGAGTTTTACCAGTGTCTTACTGCTCTGACTCACAAAACAAATATGTGATTTTTCATCTCCTGGGGTATATATATATACAAAAGTGCTATTGGCAGTAAATATCACAGGAAGAGCAGGACTGAAGTAATATAGGATTTTTTTTTCTTAATACTTAAATGCACTTTAATTCAGACAAAAAAAATAAACTCCAAAAATCTTCCTCATAATTGTCTTCGTGATAAAATGATAGGTGCAAATTAGGAAATTTTTCCCCCTGTTCTTTTTCTTATGGTATTTTACAATCCGTCAAGTCAAGGTTGTATTAAAATTGAGCATTTCACTATGTGTGAATAATTACAAATGAAATAACATTCTAGGTGTAAATTTCTTGACCAAGTTTATAGATGATCAGGCTAAGAAATCTATTATACATACTATATTTTTATGTATGTACATATATATATGCAGAAACACTCTTGTACTGTTTTGGACTGTATTAATATTTGTCACCCCGAGCTACTTCATCAGTGCACATCCTTTAGGACAGACAGGGCTATTTTGTTTCAAATAAAAAAATAGGGGTTAGAATTGTGTGAAAGAAGCTAATATTGATGATGAAGTGCTCATACCTGCACTGACAAGTGCTGCAACAAGAACATCTCAGGGATCTCTTTGTGACCAGGCTCATTTCCTGAACAATTAATTCATTGCAAATGTATGGATCATACAGACAAAGATTTTCATGTGATTTCCATTTATCCTAGAATGATTTGGCTTGGAAGAGACCTTAGAGATCACCAACTTCCACAAGACCAGATCACCATATTTCACAAGACCAGGTTGCTCCAAGCCCTGTCCAGCCTGGTCTTGAACACTTCCAGAGATTGGGCATCCACAGCTTCTCTGAGTAACCTGTTGCAGTGCCCTGCCACTCTCTCAGTGAAGAATTTCTACCTAATATTTAGTCTAAACCTGTCCTTTTTCAGTTTAAAGCCAGTTTCCCATGCCCTATCACTACATGCCAGTGTAAAATTCCCTCCAGCTCTCTCATAATCGCTTTAGGTAGTGGATGACACAAAAGGAAGGCTGATGACTCTTTGCCAGCTGATATTTGTGACTCATTTCTTTATTGTGTGGGTCTACTCTGGTCACATCTCTGCAGAGAGATTAGTCCCTCTAACACCATGAAAGCTACAGACACAAATATAAAAGATTTTTTGCCTTTGTTTTACTGCATTGCAATTTTTCTTCAATAAATATTTCCTATTTAAGAAAGAATTGACCTATCAGGAAAAAAAAATATGAACAGGGATTTTTTTTTTGTTAAAATGAATTTTAATAAAATGCTGTTCTAGCTGCATAAGATGTGATGGAGGCAGTTAAATAGGAATCCAGTGCCAAATTTCCCATGGTATGTGTGACTTCTGTATGGTCTTCTACAAAATAGATTTTTGGAGATTAGGACAGTGAAGCCTTCAGGGCATTTAAAATGATAACAGATGTTTGCACTTGTGACATCTGATGTCTCAGTGACCCACGTATGTGGTGTATTTGTGTTGATTGTGTGGCTTGGCTACCTGCACTTCAGGTAACACTATTGCTACCCACATTTTACTAAACTGATCTTGGAGCACGTCCTCAGGTGAGGAAATTTTATTATAATAATTTTAAAAGTTGGAAACCCTAGGACACAGTCTCTTTGCAGGCCCCTAGCATAATCAGAGATAATTTCAAGTACTGGTTTAATGCTTCCATCACCCTCTGTGTTGCCATGTCCCCTGTGAAATGTCTGGTGCCTTCAAGAAACAGGCTGGAAAATTCCAGCCCATAAGGATAATACTCCAGCATATTAGTAACTTGGTCATCTCTCCTTTATTTTATGATGCTGTCACATTATTCTAGAGCAATCTATTTAAATCAGACAGTGCAGTGTGGACCATGACAAGCCTGAGGCTGGCAATCCACAGCAGCAGATTATTCTTCTGTCCTAGACAGGAAGAGACTGCTAATCACTAAGGGAACAGTTCCTATCCCTTGCCTATCACTCAGATAAATTATTCACCTCTTCTGTCTTCCCATGAGAAATAACTCTTCAGCAATAAAACAAATATTTTGAAGTTTATCTGAAGAACTACCAATATATCTGATTCCAGTTAACCTGCAGAAAGGATATAATTTATATAATTTAGACTGCATCCTCACTTTGAACTCTTGCTCTAGGTTTTGGTAAGAACTCTGAAAACCAACAATGTAAGAACAAGACAAGGTATTAAATTCAATATAAATGTATTGTTTTATGTCTGGAGAAAACCATTTTTAGGAGTTGGAATTTTTTGCAAAATAGTTATCAGAGGTTCATTTAAATTTTCTTGTGTGGGGTTTTGGTTTTGTTTTTGGGAAGGCTATGAAATTTCACATAGTGAGTTGTATCTGTTGATGTGTTCTGAGACAAATAGGACCTTTGCCACTGGTTTTAAATGCTTTTGTGCTTACTGGCCTACAAAGATTTGGTGTATCTGTGTGACCTTCTTTATATCAATATATAAAAAAATACTAGTATTTAAAAAGAATGTATTTTTTCAAAATCTTAATTTATGAGCCTTTAAAACTGTAAAACAAGATCTATGATCTGCATTCATTTTGCTGAACTACAATGACTACAGATGGTGCCAGGCATTGATGAATCAGTCTCTTATTTTCTAATGCTACAAAATATAGTCAGATGCTCTGTGTAAACGTGAAGAAAAAGATTAGTGTGAAAGAAACCCTGTAGGGCTATAAAACATGAAGTGGAATGAATATGAAATTGATACATAGGTCTATTTGTGACTTGGGATATGTATTTTCACATATTTGAATGAAAATTTGTATCACCAGAAGTTTTTCTATATTTGTTTAAAAAGATTTAAAATGTCAAGTGCACAAAATACAAAGGTGTGGAGAAGTACCTAAGTGCCTTTTCTTTATTTCCTATCATTTATCTTGACATAGAACTTTTGTTTGAGTGTACAATAGCACTTTTAAATTTCTTCTGCTATTAAGCATCATACCAAAGCTTTTCCAGATTTAGTAACACCTCAGTAGCAGTTGTTCTCTTGTTAAATGCTTTACAGTGAAAAGAGGTGGGTGAGAATAAAACACCTGCTTAGGAGTGAGAAAAAGTGAAATGCAGGAGGGGCTAAAAAGGAGGCCCTGTGTTGAAAAGCGATTTTAATGAGTGTGTGACTGACTTGGAAGAGAGAGCTTAATGCTTTTTTTCTAATACCATGTGATGAACATCACAAAACTGTTTGTGACAGAATTGAAATTCACTGTTATAGATTGGACTTTCTTCTACTCTGGTCCATGGCAGGTAGCTCAAACTCCTGATAGACAAGCCACAGGGCAATAATATTCAGAAGCTCAGGCATATTTGAGAAAAGGAGATAAAGAGTTTTGTGCTTTCTTGAGGGCATTTATGTAAAAGCCATCTATCATGAAAAAGAGAAATTCTAATATTATAGGTTTTCTATTTCTGGAAGGAAAAAAAATATAGAAAGCAGGTATAGATGTGCAGTAAAGACAAATTTTACCTTTGTCCAGTCCTAAAGTCAAAGACTTGCCATGGTCAGTGGTAAAATACAACTGGATCCTGGTGTAATTGACTATCTTACCAAATCAAAGAAACCTCATGCATGCCAACATCTCTATATAATTTTTTATGTTGAAGCAAATATTCTACCTAGCAAAGAGTTGTACTGCTGGATATAGATGAAACAGAAGTGAAAGTTATTTTTTTTTTTTTCTCCAAAACCAGTTTGAAATGCTGGAATACCACAATAACATTGCACCAGCTGTTGGCAGAAACCAGTGACAAGTGCTTGGGCAATGTTAACTCCAAATGCAAAGATGACATGTAGATTATAATTTAGAATTCTGATTTCCATTAAAAAATCCTGATAGGCTGCAATTATGTTCTTTGCTTTCAAGCAGTATTGAATTTAGGATAATAGAATAGGAATCATTGCCTTTGTATCTGTATATAGACAAGGATGTCATAGGAGGAAAAATAAAAAATTATTAGGGAGTTCACTGCCACTCCTCTGCCTGGACTGTGCCACCCCTCAATGGGATCAGAGAAGAGTGTCAATCTCAAGGTATTTACTGGGTTACTTGGATGATTTGGTGGACTGTGCAAGTCAAATGTCTCTCTCCTTGAAGAGATTACTGAGGCTGGCTTTGGAGGGACTTGGACCTTTGAGTTTTCAAATATGAGATAAACCAGAGGGACTTCAAAGTTGATTTCAAAGTACAGTTTTATGTCTGCACATTAAAAAGTGCAGACTCCAAAGGATGTTGGAGAAAAATAGTTGTTGCCCCTACCTTTTATAGTGGAGGGATACAGAATTTTCCCCTATCTAACAGTACAATAATTTCAATTTTACAGGAATTTCTTTCTTTTATTTTTCCCCTTGTAGTGACAAATCTATTACTCATCATAGTCATTCCTACTTGATCACAGACTATTTTTACTCCTGCTTCAGCTCTAACAAGTCAGCCTACACACAGGTTAGTTTTTCCTTCCTGCATCAAAGATGGTAGAAATTCAGAGAATGAATAATTGACTTCCAGGAAGCAATCTCCTTTAGTTACCTGCATTCCCCCATCCCTGTGCAGGATTCTGATGTGTGTCAGGCAGGCACCAGGTTCTGTAGAGAATTGCTGTGAAGGAATCTGCAATTCAATATAAAAAACTGGATGAAATGATATAATACAACAGGAGTTTAGAGAGAAATAAGTGTCAGACTGGCAACATTGGTGTGAGGGATTTTTTTTTCAAAATTAATGATCTCAGGTGACTACCAGAGTTTTGTAGTAAAATAAGCTCTAATAGACTCTGCTTTGTTTTCTAAATCCCTTTGATTACATGATTAAGACTTTTTAAAGCAGTCTGCCATCAGCAGGTAACAAATGTTGAATATTTTTACTTCTAAGACTCAGGTAAATATCCTACCTGATCCTACAGGTTAGATGTTTGCCCCTAATAACACGTTGTACCCCAAGATGCTGCAGAAGTTTCCTTCAGGTGTCAAGGCAAAGGAAGCTTGTCATCCATAGTCTGGAAAGCAATGCAGCATGCTTGGTTTATGAAGGATAATCTGAACTCATGAACACAGAAATGAGTGGAAGATCTCCCCTAAGATCTAAAGACAAGGTACAGCTCTCTGGTGAGAGGTTGTGCTTCAGGCACAATTTCCATGACATTTGCAGTGTTCAGTCTGAGTTCCTACTGTACAAAAAGAAGATGATGACAGTTGTGAGTTATCATGTGAAGGTGGTCAATACCAGTACATTTTACTGCCCACTGTCAAAAGAGAGGCTTGGATGCTCTCTGGAGAACTGATTTTACTCCAGGAGATCAATCGTCTCTCTTTATTTGAAATAAAAGGATATTGCTTGGAAAGTGCCTGAGGCATCACAGACTTCCAAGAGAGAATGGAAAACACAGTTGTTCCACGTTCAGTGTGTGCAGTTGCTCTCCAGCTATAAAGTATGAAAGGGGAAAAGTATAAAATATATCCACTGTATTCAGTGAGTTCAGCAGGTATTAGGAAATGTATTCCATGAATGTTGTTACACCGTGTCTGGAATTAAATGTACCATAGCTGTGACTGCCAGATCAGACACTCAAACAGCTGAAAACCCTCATCACTCAGCAGTAATGGTTAACAAAGAAAAGAAATCTAGGGTTAGGATTTTTATTAAATTGATATTGATGGTACTATAATGCTATTTGTAACCTAGGCTGCCTCTGGAACACAGCTTTCAGCTCTGTTTATGTTATTCCAAAAAAGACTATAGGGAAAATAGAAGGGGTTCAGAGACTGGCAATAAGAATGCTTAGAGAAGTGGAAAAACTACCATATGAAGTAAGATTGAAAAGACAGCAGCAGTTTACTTCAGAATAGAGATGAACAAGATGAGACATGAAAAATAAGCAAGTAAAAAAGGCTGTGTGTAAACATGGATTTAGAGAGAAACTAGTGCAGGCTTCCTACTTAACTTCTGACATAATATCAGAGGAAGGCAGTATTCAGAGAATTGAAAGACAGCAAATCTAAAATCAAGGGAAAGAATTATTTTTTTCAGCCAACAATAAGCTAACAAAAGTCATTGCCACAACGTATTATTGGAGTCAAGAGCTCAGTTGGATGAGAAAAGGAAAAGGATGTTTCTATAGATTATAACAATGGTCAGAGTTACTAGAGTTTTAAAAATAATCAGGGATCTAGAAATGATATAACCTCTCATGCTTTCTCAGGCAAAAGACAATGATAGGAGCTAGGAATATTATTTTTTTATAGGAAGCATACCTTTTAACTGTTCACTGTGAGGGTTCTTTAATTTTACCCTGGAGTGCCAGAGGCCACCTTTGGGGAGGCAGGCGATCAGGAAGGGTGTCTAGTGTTTCCTAAGAACACTTTTAAAACCTAGTTTTAAAAGGGGGTGTTGGAAAATAGTTGTTCTGCTGTCTGAATATTTGTCTAGAGTGCTTAAAAATATTTTTTTTTTGTTTTGTATTCCCAGAGCCAACACATAAGGATTTTATTTATCTATTTATATATGGACTTATATATATATGTGTGCATATTTATATTTATACACACTTATATGTAGATACACACACTTATTTTTAATCTAGTTGAAGCAAAACCAGATATGGGTAGAACAAGAGTGTACACCCAAGAAAATAGTTGGTATGGGTATTAAATGCATGAGAAAACTCTAAGGTCAATGAACAAAACTTGGAAAGCAACATGTTAGAATATGTTTTGGTTTTGCTACTTTGTGACTCATGTGCTCCCAATGAGTGGGTTCTTACTTCCTTATTCTCCCTAATTTTGTGATGTTTTGATCTTTGTCACAATGCCCTGATTGAAAGGAGCCTGTGTGATTATTCTGGTTTTACATCACGTGTGTCTTTTTAGCTTCAAAGGTTTCAAACTTTGATTGGATAAGGAAGTGATTCATTTGCCACCCATATTTGTCATTAAAAACCAATTACAACAATAAAAACTCCCCAACAAATATTTATTACATTAAGAAACTAGGTTTTATTCCAAGCTACATAAAAATTTTCTCTAAGTCTAGGGACTCAATTACTTTTATAACTTTGGGATAGCTTGGTCATCAAGAAGATGAAGATTTGAAGGCAAAAGTTAACAGAGCAGATGTATGAAAACCAATAGCATTCATGCTTTAGCTTCTATTGTCTTATTGAAGACCTATCTCTATAGGTGTACATATATTATGAGTGAATTTATAATGTTTTAACAACTCAAGACTGGAACCCCTGTGGTTTTCAGAGCTATTTCATTTCTCCTGTTGCAGAATGGAATCTTATTCTGGAATCTGTAGAAAAATATATCTTCACTCAAAAAGAATTTCCACAAAGGAATCAAAACTGTGTAGTTCAATGGATCAAATAAATAATCAGAATATCAAAATTACTGAATCTGATTACCCAGATGTTCTGTTAGTTCTCTCCTGATTACTTTATTCCCTCACCAGATTAGAAGCACTGCCTGATTTACCCCTTAATCTTCATGAAGGCTCCCACCCAGAGGACTGACTTTTAAATCAAAATTTATTTTCTCAAATTCCTTGCTTTATTTTGGGGAGGAGGGGGGTTAATATGATAACAGTGGAAGAAAACACCTCACTAACTAAAGAAAAGCTGCCTTTGATCTTGGTTTTAAAGGCAAGCAGATATGTCCCTTCTCAATTCTTATAGACAAGGCCATTATGCCCTGAGTCCCTACTCCTACAAAGTAATCTTCACCATTTTAGGATTAATTAGTGTTTTAAATTAAGGTTCTTCTTAGTTCCTTTAATAGCACTGGTTACTGAGCCACCTATTAGGAAGACTGTTAACCTAGCAGCTAAACAGTGAAAATTTCATTAATGCAGTTGCTAGCTAGCTGATTTCCATTAATAACAGGGAAAAGGCTGGTTTAGCATTCCAGTTAGTGCATTATTGATACTAATTCTTTGTCTTAATTAAAACACAACTCTGCTTACTGCAAAATACTTTAAGTCATGGGAGAGCTCCCTTCTTCACTATAAAGGATGTTTTTCTTTGCATGTTAGCTGAAACACCACAGTCAGTGGTGCTTGATTTGACATGAAGCTGCTGGTCTGAAGTTTTTAGGTGTGTTTGGGTAATGGGTATATTTCAAATCATAAGCTTTTGTTTCTTTGGGAGACAGGTTTTTAAATTTGTGAAGTTACAACACCTCAGGAACCTGATTTCTGATTAACAGAGCCCCTCTTGATGATAGTTCCTCCTAGAATTCCCCAAAAGATGTTATATTCTATCCCTCTTTGCTCCAGATGGGACGCTGAAAGTTCTTAAGATTAGAAATATTTCAGCATAAGAGCAAAAAATTAAAAATAACATCTCTGAGTATAACAGCTTGTGTGAGGTATCGAAAGAGGGACATTGCAAATAAAAAAAAACAAACTCAAACTACCAGAGAGTTATTTATATTTTATGTTATTATTGAAAGTTAAAAGTAGTGCAAACAATACAACTTTTATTCTGCAAGTAATCATGCAAAATTTAGTGGCCTGCACTATGTCCACAAGTGGAGTTTTGATGGAATCACGAAGACAAACCCTGGTTCAAGCTCTGAACCACGCAGGAAAATAAAAATTGCACGTGCTAGTGAGCTCCTTTGTGTGCTTCCATCATTTCAGGTCTCATCAGTGGCCTTTTTTTAACACTGAAGTCTATTGATTTACTTTCTTTCTATTCAATTCATGGAACAGATTTGAGTGCTGTTTAGATGTAACAAAGATGTAATCTTATGTTTAATAATTTATAATCTATTTTTTTCTAGCCTTCTCCTTTACTGAAATTAACTCCTCACAGCCATTTTTCATGAATTATTATTTTCTCCATGTTGTTTCAAAATTCTATTGTTAATCTATCCCTGATTGAAAATTATAAATAGTTAGAAAATAATTGGCAGCATGCTTA